>NC_062285.1:33217500-33887504 GCF_902655055.1 Lutra lutra | reverse complement strand
AAACTAAATGTGAATAACTTGATGTAAATTTTAGAGAAATCACAACAGTTTATATATAGACAATTATCATGCCTGTTTCTCTGTAGGCTATTCAAAGATGACCAGAGACATTTGAACTACATACCAGGAAAATTTATTAAACTGCCAGTGCCTGCTCTCATTGTATCTCACGTTGCTTCAAGCATGACATCTGGAAATCTTCTCAACTGACTGTCCTCAAAATTCAGATACTGATTTTTCTTTTAATCTAATCATTAGCCATTGTTTTTCTTTTGTTTCTGTAGAAATGCCTTTTTTTAATCACTGATTTCTTAAAGCACAGGCTTAACTTTGGAAAACATCTGAATCACCAACTCCTGAAATAAATGTAACGAGCTGACATATTGTCAAGAAAGACTGGTTCAATGAAATGGCATAATTTACCAGCTCAACTTTTAATGTGTGAAACTTGAGGGAAGTCTCAGAGGAGGGAATTATAGGGGTGAAGGGCAGGCTGTAGGGTCCAAGGGTAGGCTGCCCTAAGATGAGCCACTTTGGCATGAACATTTTTTTCAATGAAAAGTAGTCAAAATCCAAGAGATGCTGGAAAAGTCCTCTCCCTGGTCCTCAACTGCCTAAATTTACATTGGAATGGAGAGACTGTACCAGCAAGAGAGCCACAGAGACTCATTTTTTTTAAAGATTTTATTTATTTGACACAGAAAGAGACATCACAAGTAGGCAGAGAGGCAGGCAGAAGGAAAGGAGGATGTAGGCTCCCTGCTGAGCATACAGCCCAATGTGGGGTCATTCCCAGGACCCTGAGATCATGACCTGAGCCAAAGGCAAAGGCTTAACACACTGAGTCATCCAGGTGCCCCCAAAGACTCACTTTTACCTAAGAAATTTACCTGCATAATAGGGCAACCTTAGTTTTTCAAAAACATTTCCTTTCACCTTCCTGCTAATGGCCTTCCTCCCCTGTGTATCCTCAGACCCTACCCCTCACTTTAGTTCTTACAAACTTCCTGTTGCCTTATTGTCTTTGGAATTTCATGTCTGTGTGAATTTCCCATACATATGTCTGCATATTAAATTTTATTTTCTCCTGTTATTCTGTCCCATGTCAATTTAAATCAAAGTCCAGCTAGGACAGAGGAAGGTCTCCCTCTCCAATACTGCCTTTGGCTAATTTCTTTGTGCATGTAGTTTGTTAAGCCACATATTCTCTCACTCAGGCTAATAGAAGGATGTCTTGTTGACTGTTTCCTTTGCTGTGCAGAAGCTTTTTATCTTGATGAAGTCCCAAAAGTTCATTTTCACTTTTGTTTCCTTTGCCTTTGGAGACATGTCTTGGAAGAAGTGGGAGAAGATATTCACAAATGACACTAAAGACAAAGGGCTGATATCCAAAATCTATAAGGAACTCCTCAAACTCAACACTCAAAAAACAGATAATCACATCAAAAAATAGGCAGAAGACATGAACAGACACCTCTCCGAAGAAGACGTACAGATGGCTGACACCTGAAAAAAAATGTTTCTCATCATTAGCCATCAGGGAGAGTCAAATCAAAACCACATAGAGATACCATCTTACACCAGTTAGAATGGCAAAAATTAACAAGACAGTAAACAAGTGTTGGAGAGGATGTGGAGAAAGGGAAACCCTCTTACAATGTTGGTGCAGCCACTTTGGAAAACAGTGTGGAGATTCCTTAAGAAATTAAAAATAGAGCTACTTATGATCCCACAATTGCACTACTGGGTATTTACCACAAAGAAACAGATGTAGTGAAAAGAAGGGCCATCTGTACCCCAAAGTTCATAGCAGCAATGACCACAGTCACCAAACTGTGGAAAGAGGCAAGATGCCCTTCAACAGACAAATGGATGAAGGAGATATGGTCTGTGTATACAAGGAATATTATGCCTCCATCAGAAAGGATGAATACCTAACTTTTGTATCAACATGGACAGGACTGGAGGATATTATGCTGAGTGAAATAAGTAAAGCAGAGAAAGCCAATTATCATATGGTTTCACTTACTTGTGGAGACCAAGGAATAACATGGAGGACATTAGGAGAAGGAAAGGAAAAATAAATTGGAGGAAATTGGAGGGGGAGATGAACCATGAGAGACTGTGGACTCTGAAAAACAAACTGAGGGTTTGGGAAGAGAGGGGGATTGGAGGTTGGATGAGCCTAGTGGTGGGTATTAAGAAGGGCACATATTGCATTGAGTACTGGGTGTGGTGCATAAAGAATGAATCTTGGAACATTGAAGAAATAAAATGAAATTTAAAAAAGAAACATGTCTTTTTTCTTGAGATTGATTTATTTATTTTTAAAGATCTTATTTATTTATTTGAAAGTGACAAAATGAGAGAGAGATCATGAGAGATGGGAGGGTCAGAGGGAGCAGCAGACTCCCTGCTGAGCAGGAAGCCTGATGCAGGACTCAATCCTAGGCTCCAAGATCATGACCTGAACCAAAATCAAGAGTCAGACACTTAACTGATAGAGCTACCCAGGTGTCCCAGATGCATGTCTTTAGTGTTAATAAGTGTATTCTGCAAATGCTGAATAAATGCTCAGCCAATGGGAAGAAGTCCAAGCTTCTCTCCTTAGTCTCACTCCTGTCTTTCCCCTTTCTGCCTCATTCATTTAGTCATGTTTTTAGGTTCTAAGGTTTTTTGCAAACTGTCCCATTTCATCTTGAACAGCTGCCATTTCTTGAAACATTTACCGATTTATCCTAGGAAGAATGATAGCTTAGAGAAGTTCATCACAGAGTAATTTATGGGTAAAGATAATACCCTGCCTGGGGAAACTGCCTCAAGCTACTTCTTACCTGGCACTAAATTTGCAAGTGTTTCACTATGTTAGAGATTTTGAGAAGATCACATTAAAGAAGTTTAACATTGCAAGGTCTTCAAATATTTTTAGTTAATAATTTTTGTAACATATATTATTATGCATATATTTTGAGAAACAGTGGCACAACTGAGATGCCTGCATTATTATTTTACCTCTTTCACATACTGCCAGAAACCCCTGGCTGAAGAGAAGGCATGATTTAAATATGGAAACTTCTATATTCCAAAGTAATAATTTAATGACAAAGTCAATGGATTATCTCTCTGACAAATGGGCACTTTTAAAACAAAATATTGATCCATTTTAGAGTTAAATTATCTTCTTATCTTAATCATTCAGAGTGAATTAAAGAAGCTCAGAAAGTGTAACAATGTGTTTTTAAAAATATTTTTATAATTTAAAATATATTGTCACAAATCTGTTTTATCAATTCACTCAAAAAGAAAGAAAGAAAATAAAGGCTTTTATTTGATAAATGGATAAGTGCAGGAACATGTATACACATGCAAACAAGGAAAAACAATCAAACGCAATTTCCCTACTTTTAACAACAACAACAACAACAACAACAACAACAACAACAGAAAGTTGAATATTTATGTGGATTTATTTTGAAAACATTTCATTTTAATTTTCCATTTCAGATGACCTATCACAAAAGGAAAGTAAAAGGGTAGTATTGTCTTCATCATTTTCATCCCATTTTAAATGAGATAACTAAAGCATTTGCCAGCAATTGATGTAAATTTGTTTCCATTCACAATGTTTCCACTATTTATAAGGGCAACATATATAGAAATAGGCTGAAGGAAGGAGACATCACATAAACACAGGAAATATTCAGTAGGAAAGGCTGAAAAAATGTTTTAGTTTTGTCTGTCTTCCTTGGTGTTCCTTAAGGTTTTTGGCAACAGCAGTAATGAATGAACTAAAATGGGAATTGCAGGACAGCTATTGTTTATATACTATTGGCACCAAATGTGGCTCACAACAGATTTACTTTTAAAAGCAGAGATTATATCATCCTGAATGAATACAGTTTGAAAAAAAAAAGTGTCTTTCAAAATTGTGGATTCTATTCATTTGGTCTATGTATATAAATTAGCATAAGGAAGAAAAATTTTATCTGATAAGAAGATAAGAATTTTAAGCCTGGGTTTTAACAATAGTCACAGGGGAAATTAAAAAGTATTTACATATGGTAATACTTTTAATATAAAATCTCTGTCACCTGAACAAGATAAAGGCAGGTGGTAAAATGGTTAAAATGAATCTTAATCATAAAGGAAATTGTGTTGAGATTAGAAGAAAATTAAATTTGTTATATTTAAAAATTTCCCAATATTTTATTTTTCCTTTTAATATTTCAATATTCTTCTATGTTCACTATCTTGAAACAACACCTGATGCTTATATAAACGATCATTAAGATAGTGCATGATATGTGCTTACTCAACTATAGATGAGACCTAGAATTTAAGAAAATTAGGCTTTTGTCCCCCTTCCCTGGAGAATCATTTTCCCTGAAGAATTGACTATATTTTCACATTATCTAATCTGGTACTCAATCACAATAAGGCATAAATGGGCCCCTTAATGTGAAGCCAATAAACACTGGAAAGATCTCTTCATCAGGATCAAGTGTGTACACCCCTAATCACAGAACATAACCTGTGTCTCAAAGTCGTTCTCTATCAGGTATCACAACAAGGGCATAGAACCCTATCTTGGAGTCAGTGGGCCTTAGGTTTGCATTGTAGGTCTGCACCTACAAATTTTCAAAAAGCAAAGCTTGCATCCCAGGAATAAATCTACCTGGTCTGTGGGAAGAGCTGAGATGCCCTTCAAAAGACGAATGGAAAGGAAGATGTGGTCCATATATATATATGGAATAGTACTCATCCAGATGAGTCCACATATATATATATAATGGAATAGTACTCATCCATCAGAAAGGATGAATACCCATCTTTTGCATCAACATGGATGGGACTAGAGGAGATCATGCTAAGTGAAATAAATCAAACAGATAGAGTCAATTATCATATGGTTTCACTTATTTGTGGAACATAAGGAATAGCATGGAGGACATTAAGAGAAGGAAGGGAAAATAAGTGGGAGGAGGGGCGACCCACAGTAGGAGAAAAACCATGAGACTATGGACTCCAGGAAACAACTTAGGGTTTTAGAAGGGAGGAGAGTGGGTAGATGGATGAGCCTGGTGATGAGTATTAAGGAGGGCAGATGTTGCACGGAACACTGAATGTTATATGCAAACAATGAATCATGGAACACTACATCAAAAACTAATGATGTACTGTATGGTGACTAGCATAACATAATAAAAAAAACAGCCACTATTAAGTCAATAAAAGAGGTCTTTAACAAACAAACCAACAACAAAAAAAAAACAACAAAATTCAAACCTTGGTTTTCTCATCTGCATAATGGGGACAATGAGTATATATCTCAAAGAGTTGGAGTAAAAATTAAATGCTAGATAAAATACTTAGGATAATGATTGGCATATGATGAGTATATCTTAATTTATATTGTCCACAAAACTAGGCAATCTGGCAAATGATGTATTTGTTCTTGTCTAAGTATAACTATATTTCCAAAATCCTGAGAATTATGGTGTGAAAAATTGTATCACAATTCCTCTCCTGTACTACAGTTATGCATTTTCAAATTTTGCCAACAGAATTTGCAAACTGTCAGGCAGTGGCAACAAATCGTCTCCTCAAATTCAGCTCTGTATAAGAAATTGGGCCAGACTGATCAAGTGTTATGTTAAAGAGAGTAAAATTGTATGTGGTCATAAATATGTCACCCTTTAGATTAGGGTTTGTTTCTCTAGAATTCTCCACTCAAGGTACATTTGTCTCATGGAGTAAAAAATAATAAAAAATGAAACACTGACTTAAGACATTTTTTAAAATTTCTTTTCATCATAGCATATAATCAAAATTACCACAAGACTGAACCATAAGGTTTGATAGAGGCAGGAAAATCCTGAAAAAAAAATAAATAAAAGAATTAACAAGATAATGTAGGCTATAGGGCAAATGGGGGACATGGGACAGCCAAAAGGGAAAGGCCCATAGGAAAGAAATGTATAAAAAGGGGTGGATTGAATGCCAAAGAAAAACTATTTCATTCCATTTAGCCTAGAAAAAACTCTGAATTAAGTATATAGGAAAGAACATCTGAGAGTTGACTATGTATGAGAGAGCATGAGAAAGAAGGAAGGAGAGAGGGAGAAAATGAGACAGAGAAAGGGAAGGAAGAATGAGAAAGAGAGGGGAGAGAAAGGGAGAAAAGGGAAAGAAAAGTTTTTCAACCTATTCATTCTCTAAGACTTACTGGCATGCTATTAATATTAAACTGGGTAGAGATAGCCCAAGTTTGCATAGAATTATCCTTGAAAGTTTTCTTGTATTTGCTTTGTCTTACTTGTTTCACCTGAACTTACATTATGAATCACCAGGAGGAAAAAAAGCAAAACAAAACAAAAAAAGGAAAAAAAAAAAAAAACTTTATCCCAAGTGGATAGCTATGTAGACTGATAGGGTTTGAAGCCAAAGGCCAAGAAAGATTCTTGAGATGTCTTTTGTGAAAAAAGGTGTTATTTTTTTAAAGCACAGGGACAGGACCCATGGGTGGAAAGAGCTGCATCGGGGTCATGAGGAGTGGCCCATTATATACTTTCAAGTTGGGAGGGGGTTAGGGATAGCTTAAGTCTCTAAGGAATTTTGGTAGCAAGGTTTCTAGGACCTTGAGGGGGCTAGCTATTGCTGGGAATAGGTCGTGTATTACTGTCTAATAAAACTTTAGTCATGAGACCCTTCAGATGTATATCGGTGGGCCATTACTTGGAGGATGATTGCCAACATGTATCTTGGGGGTTTAGAGATAAAGGAAGTTTCCAAAAGAATTTTTCTATGCTAAAGTTGCCTACAGGATCTTTGCAGGTTGTGGGGTTCAGGCTATGATTGTCTTTTGCCCTTAGCAGAGTGTCAACATCCATCGAGACAGTGGAGTCCCTAGAGGAATGTCACTCTGCCTCTTTCAAGGACTTGTCAATGGGCTGTAGGTAGTAAGGACATTTAATAATTTTTCTTCTGCCTTTGTTTCCTACATCATAGACTTGTACATCTGAACCTGGAATTGAATCGGGATTGTGTGGCATGATTTGGGGGGCTGCTTTCAAGCTTCAGATGAAGAATAGGTCTTGAACAACTTGCATTCTTTCAATGAGAACAGTTATAGTTTATTTTTTTTAAATAAGGTATTAAGCCAATATATTTTCTATTATACAATATCATGTTTTGTTCCCTGAATTATTCTAGAAGATGCATCAGCTTGCACCTTGAGAGTGACATGGTAAAATATTTATGTTGTCACTGGATTTGATTATTAAAGTGTTCTTCCTCTTTCTGCAATCAGGCTGTTTGTTGGTGAATAATTCTGTGTAAGTGGCAGAACTGTGGTTTGTTTCTAGCAAGGTTGCAGAAGCAGACTGCAGTAGCATGATGTTGATTTTATTTTCTGGGTTGTGCTTTGAATAGAGCATTTATTAGGCAGACAAGTTTTTTGGTGATCTCCCACTGCTCAAACTCTTGCCTCTAGCTATCTTTTAAAGATTCTACAAATATTTTGCCTCTGGGCTCTTCATACTTGTTTGTGACTTTCAGAAAGTTTTCCTGCAGATAATGTGTTTTCTCTGAAAATTGATGGTAGTAGGTTATTAGATAATGGCACCAAGTGGAAAAGTTCTTGTAAGGTGAAATTTACATCAAATAAGCAACGGAAGCTAATTGCTTGTATCTTTAAAAATACCTTTCTCTCATACATTACTAGTCATGGCTTATCCAGTTTTGTGTTTCTGCTGTTCTTTTTAATCAAAATTAAATTTCTTCCTCATACTTAAATGTAATGAAAAAGGAGCAGCTTTAAAATCATCTTTTTAGGAGGAGGGGCAAGATGGTGGAGGAGTAAGAGACCCTATTTCAACTGGTCCCCTGAATTGAGCTAAATATCTACTATAGCACTCTGAGCACCCATGAAATCAGCCTGAGATGTAAGATTATACATTTCTGGATCTCTATGGAGGCAGGGGATCATCAGTGGAGAGGTACAGAGGAGTTGGGAGTGTGTGGACAGATATTGGAGTATAAACAGAAGAGGGAAGGAGCCACCAGAAGAGGGCCATTGGAAAGTAATACACCAGTGTGAAAATGCCTGCCCTTGGGGACGAGTAATAACTTGGAGACTAGTGGCTGCGAGTTGGGTAGGACTAATAATAGCACTCAAACAGAACAAAGGGGCTTAAGGGACAATTGCTGGGATTGGGCAACTTCAAGCTCAGACCCAAGCCCATGGGCCCAGGATGGCTGCAGCCAGCCACCACCCACAGCTGGTGCCTGCCTGCACCTGAGTGGGCCCAGTGCAGGCTCCAGCCAACATTCCCTGGGGATGGTGGCTGCTGTGACCACCACAACCACCTCTGCTTCCTCCACCATCCCTTGGGCTGAATGCACCTAATGTGAGCTTGAGTCAGTGGTCCCGGAATGGCAGCCACTGGGATCCGGCTAGCCTACACCAGTATCACTTGTGGTTTTGATGGCATGGGGCACAGAGACAACCTGGGTCCTTAGGCGATCACTGAGATGGTGGCTGGGGTGTACACCACTTGTAGGAGCCTGTGGTGTTCAATGGAGTTTGCAGAGAGGGCGGAGTCTGCGTGTTCAGGAACATTCAGAAAGGAGCAGACTGTGGCTTCTCTCTGAGACAGAGGTCTGTGTGCGGACAGTTTACATTGCTCTGATCCTCTGAAAAGGCATGAAAAGCCCCTAGAGAACAAAAAACTCCAGAGAGCAAAAGCCAAAACAAACAAACAAACAAACAAACAAAACAAAAAAAGAAAAATAGTTTCTATAGAGCCCAGCCTCTTGATAGGGAGCAGAACAACTCTGCCCAAGCAGGACTGACTGAAAAACAACATTGCAGGCCCCTCCCCCAGAAGACAAGCCAAAGGAACAAGAAGACAAAAACCACAGGGTCCCCATAAAACTGTAAACCCCAACACCAGGGGAAAACAATTTATTAAGCCCCTGGTATTGCCTCACAGCCTGTATATTTCTTTTTTTTCCCTAATATTTATCATTTATTTATTTATTATTTATTTGACACAGAGAGAGACAGCAAGAGAGGGAAAACATAAGCAGGAGCAGTGGGTGAAGGAGAAACAGGCCTCCCATCAAGTAGGGAGCCCGACAGGGGGTGTAATCCCAGGACTATAGGATCATGACCTGTGCCTAAGGCTGACACTTAATTATTGAGCCACCCAGGGACCTCTTGTACATTTCTTAGATACAACTTTTCTTTTCCTTATTTTTTTTTAATTAATTTGTTCTCATGATTTTGCTCTTTTATTGTTTTTTGCCTACTTGGCATTTCAACTAGATGTTTAGTACAACATAATTCATAGTAATTTTTTAACTTGAACATTTTTCATACATATACATTTTTCTTTTTATTTTTAAAAATATCTATATATCTGTATCTATCTCTATATATAGAGAGAGGACTAGAAAATATAGTTAAGCAAATCCTAGATGAGAATTTACCTAATTTGGGGAATGGAAAATAGTGTTCCTATCCTAGAGGCAGATAGGACACCCCCAAGATCAACAAGGATAGAAAGACTGACTACCATACATGTGATTGTGAAATTCGTGAATCATAAATTCAGAGAAATTGTCTTAACAGCAGCTAGGGGGAAGAGATTCCTTATGTATAGAGGGAGGAACACCAGAATAACGTCAGATCTGTTCACAGAAACCTGGAAAGCCAGAAACAGCTGGCAAGACATATTCAGGGCACTAAATGAGAAGAACATGCAGCCAAGAATACTTTATCTGGCAAAGCTGACATTCAGAATGGATGGAGAGATAAAGAGCTTCTGAGACTGGCAAAGACTAAAAGATTATGTGACCACCAAGCTGACACTACAAGAATTATGAAGGGGGATTCCATATAAGAAGAAAGACCCCAAGAGTGATATAGAACAGAAACTTACAGAGACAAACTATAGGAACTAGGTCCTCACAGGCAACAGAATGACAGTAAAAACATATCTTTCAATAATCACTCTCAATATAAACAGCCTAAATATTCCCATAAAATGGCATGAGATTGCAAATTGGATAATAAGACAGGACCCATCCATATGCTGTCTGTAAGAGATGTATTTTGAACTTAAACATACTTCCAGATTGAAAGTGAAGGGAGGAAGAACAATCTTTCATGACACTAGGCCTCAAAAGAAAGCTAAAGTAGCAATTCCCACATCAGACTAATTAGATTTTAAGCTGAAAACCATAGGCAGAGGTATAGAAGGACATTTCATCATTCTTAAAGGGTCTATCCACCAGAAGATCTAACAATTTTAAATATTTATGCCCCCAACATGGGAGCAGCCAACTACATAAGCCAACTGTTAATCAAAATAAAAAGACATATTATAAGAATATGTTAATTATAGGGGATCTTAACACACCACTCTCAGCAATAGACAGATCATCTAAGCAGAAAATCAACAAATAAACAAGAGCTTTGAATGACACATTGGACCAGATGGACCTCATAGATATATACAGAAAATTCTACCCTAAAAGAACAGAATACTCTATATTCTCAAGCATACATGGGACTTTCTCCAGCATAGACCACATATTGGATCATAAATCAGTTCTCAACTGATACCAAAAGATTGAGATTTTTCTCTGCATATTCTCAGACCACAGTGCTTTGAAACTAGAACACAATTACAAGAAAAAGTTTAGAAGGAATTCAAACACTTGCAAGCTAAGACCATCCTGCACAAGAATGTTTGATCAACCAGGAAATCAAAGAAGAACTTAAACAATTCGTGGAAACCAATGAGAATGAAGACACTTTGGACCAAAACCTATGGGATATGGCAAAGGCGCTCCTAAGGGGGAAATACATAGCCACCTAAATCTCACTTAAAAAAAAAAAAAAATCCTGAATAAACAACCTCTCTTTATACTTCAAAGAGCTGGCGAATCAACAATGAATTAAGCCTGCCCACCCATGAGAATGGAAATAACTAAGATTAGAGCAGAGATCAATGACTTAAAAGCCAGAGATACAGTAGAACATGTCAACGAAACTAGAAGCTGGTTCTTTGAAAGAATTGATAAGATCTATAAAACCACTAGCCAGACTAATCCAAAAGAAGAAAGAAAGGACCCAGATCAAGAAAATTAGGAATGAAAGAGGAGAGGTAACAAATAACAACAAGGAAATAGAAACAATCATCAGAAATTATTGTCAACAGCTATATGCCAATACGTTAGGCAATCCAGAAGAAATGGATGCATTCCTAGAAACCTATAAACTTCTAAGACTGAAACAGGAAGAAATTGACCACCTAAATCGACCAATAACTAGTAACAAGATTGAAGCAGTGATATTCAACAATACCCTAATAATAATAAAATAGTAAAGTTCAATTTACACTGTCAAGAAAAAGTTTTATATTATTAAAGATATTAGTTATGTATTTAATACAAAGAACACAGCTATATTAGACAATACCACATGTTGAAGAATGATGTTCTAGGTGCCTATTTTTTCTGGTTTCATTAAGTTCATTCTTTTAAAAAGAACATCTTGCAGCAATGGCTACAGTCGCCAAACTGTGGAAAAAGCCAGGATACCCTTCAACAGATGAATGGATAAAGAAGATATGGTCCTTATATACAATGGAGTATTATGCCTCCATCAGAAAGGATGAATACCTTTTTTGTATCAACATGGATGGGGCTGGAGGAGATTCTGCTGAGTAAAATAAGTCAAGCAGAGAAAGCCAATAATCATATGGTTTCACTTACTTGTGGAGCATAAGGAATAAAATGGAGGGCATTGGAAAAAGAGAGGAGAAGTGAGTTTGGGGAAATCAGATAGGGAGATGAACCATGAGAGACTGGGGACTCTGAGAAACAAACTGAGGGTTTTGGAAGGGAGAGGGATGGGGGGTTGGGTGAGCCTGGTGGTGGGTATTAAGGAGGGCACGTATTGCGTGGAGCACTGGGTGTGGTGCATAAACAGTGAATCTTGGAACACTAATAAAATAAAATTAAATTAAAGAAAAGAACATCTTGCTAGTGATAAAATTATGATATGAAGTCATTCTTTTAATTAATTAATATTTCTTGCTTTCTCAAATCTTGACTATTTCACTTGCCTGTATGAAATAAATGTTAGTTCCCTATCAGTTATGTTCAACAATCCTAAAAGGTTTAATGGCCCTTTCATTCCAGCATAACAATTTCTGACTTGCATAAGTCTGCATTTAATAAATCTATTTTTTATGGCCCTCATGTTGAAGCGATGTTGACAGGATTCATTGAATTCCAGAATTTTTGATGACTGCATTTGTCACCAGATCCTAAAGTCTCACATTTTTCCAGTTCATGTGTTAGGTCTCAAGGGACTCCAGAGTTAAATAATTCAATGCCAGTACTTGTTTTATGGACATATCATCAAGTCTTGTCATTACTTTGTATCAATGGAAGCATTTTCCACAGTGTTTAACTCTCTCACCCTATGCCATGTGTTCCTTTACTGCATTTTCTTGTAAGTCAGGAAACATTCTGTAATCATAGGAAAAGTATTGCTGTCATTTGACTGAGGCAGGACTGTAAATATCACCCCATAATTTCAAGTAAGAGAGATGAAATTAGAGACATTTTCCATTTTCTCTTCTCCCTCAGGGCTGCTTTTAAGCTATATTATGAAATAAATTTTAGCAGCTCCCAGAATTCCACTTCTGACCCTTGCTCTGTATCATAAACACAGCAACTTCTTAAGGTTTATTTTATATAATCCTTCAAACAAGTTTGGAACTTGACACCTAACTTAGCACACATTGTCCATGCATTCAAATAGTTCTGTGGCATGACTCTAGATGTAGAGAATGAATAAGTAATGGTTTATTCTTTGCTACTTTAGATCTTGTGGTAGCATAATTGATATTGCCTTCATTGTTGACTACTGTAGTTAGGTTCTTGGTACCCATTTTATCCCACTAAATGAGATTATTGTGAATGATTGCTTGTTCTGCAGGGAATGCATTAGCCTCCTACCATCCAAAATGGCATGGGATTTTCACTTGGTGATAGTAAATACATAAGATTAACAAAAATGATGATTGATAAACCAAATTAATGTTAAAATGTCTGTCACCAGTTTGGCTTGATGCAGTGCAGTTGTTTGTGATTAAAATTCCAATTACAGAGGGGGGCAAGATGATGGAGAAGTAGGAGATGCTATTTCAACTCATCCACTAAAGTGAGCTGATTATCTACCAGAACACTCTGAACACACATGAAATCAGCCTGAGATGTAGGATTATACAATTCTGGATCTCTATGGGGGCAGAAGACAACAGTGGACAGGTAAAGCAGAGTGGGAACATGGGACTGATATTAGAAGATAAACAAAAGGGGGAGGGAGCCACCAAAAGTGACCCATTGGAAAGTAATACCCCAATATGAGAGTGTCCCTGTGATTGGGGACCAGCATTAACTTGGAGTCTGGGTAAAAGCACTCAAAAAGAGCAAAAAAAAAATTGGTGGAACTGGGTGGTTAGGGGCACGGGCTTAAGACCACAGACCCAGGATGGCCACCACCAGCGACATGCCAGAGAGAGTGTGGCAAAGCATCCAGGCCTGGTCCCTGAGCCACTGGCATATGTGAGAGCATCTAGGTGGTGACGCGCATGAGAGTATGGTGTGGACACCAGCCAGTGCTCTCGAGAACCACAGCCTTTTGCACTCTACATGTGGTCTTTGAGACCTGGGTCTGAGCCACACTCCACATCCTCCCCTGAAAGAGGTCCGTGTGGGCGTTAGCCAGTGCTCTCTAGTACCAGTGAGAGTTTGAACACACCCAGCCCCTGCTGACAGGGAAATCTCAGTATGCTATCTCTGGTTGGGATCTCTCCAGCGGTCTAGACCTGCCCAGACAGCTGGGGCAAAGGCTGCCACTGGAAACCAGCTCTCTGGACTAATACTGCTCTCAGTTTTAGTAGCACCACAGTACAAGCTGGAGCTCCTGCAACCCCTGAGACTGTGGCTAGGGAGGTGCTCTGTCAGTGGGAAGTGGCAGAGGGGAGTCTGTGTGCTCTGGACCACCCAGAGGGGAACAGACTGAGACTTTGCTCTGAGAGGGAGGTCTGGGTGCAGTTTGCTTTCCTCTAAACCTCCAAAGAACCACCAAAAGCTGCAAAGGGGAAGAAAAAAAAAAAACCTTTAGAGAACAAAAGCCTGAAAAACTGGTATCCTCAGATCTCA
Organism: Lutra lutra; assembly: GCF_902655055.1. Classification (NCBI taxonomy): domain Eukaryota; kingdom Metazoa; phylum Chordata; class Mammalia; order Carnivora; family Mustelidae; genus Lutra; species Lutra lutra. Next base: position 33,873,257 of record NC_062285.1, on the reverse strand, counting down.
GCCTCTTGATAGGGGGCACAAAGACTCAACTCTAGCAAGACTGCCTGAAAAACCACGCAGCAGGCCCCTCCCCCAGAAAGCCAGCACCCCCCAAAAAAAATCCCACAAAAAAACCCCAAGAGGACAACCACCACAGGGTCCCCATAAAACTGCAAACCCCAATATCAGGGGAAAATAAAATATTAAGCTCTTGGTCTTGCCCTAAAACCTGTATATTTCATAGATACAACTTTTATTTTTAATTCGTTGTCACTATTCTCATTCTTTTTAAATTTTAAGCAATTTTAACCTATTTACCATCACAATGAGAGGTTCAGGACAACAAAGTCCATAATAACTTTTTAACTTGATACATATTCCTGTGTTTTTTGTTTTTTGGTTTTAGGTTTGTTTGTTTGTTTGTTTGTTTGTTTGCTTTTCTATTTTTTTAGTATTCATATAGAGATAAGTTTCAAGATAATCCTCTTTCCCTAATCAATACTACCCCTATATATAAACCAGTTTTAATCCCCCTTTATCTAGGGAAAGTTGAGTCCTTTAACAAAGATATCAAGATACACCCAGGAAGAATCAAAATAACCTTCTTCCCCCACACTGAGAATTTATAACCACCTTCCCATATTTTTCTTCTGTCAGTGTTTCTGTGTATTTGTTTTTGTTCTGGTAGTATATAAATCTTATACTTGGGGTTCATTTTAAGAGGGTTCTTTTTTTTTTTCTTGTCATTTACTTTTGTCAGTCTTTTTGTTTCTCTGTTTTTGTTTGTATACTTTATAAATCATACCTTTGGGGCCCATTCAGGCTGGGCTTCTCTCTCTCTCTTTTCCTCTCTCTCTCTCTCTCTCTTTTTTTTTTTCTTTCTTCTTTCTTTTTCGTGGGGTCTCCCGATTGCTCAGAAGTGTTCCAGAGTGCACCTTCCCTGGATTACGGTTGGTACATTTAGTTACACATCCCCTCAGCCATCTCTCACCAAAATTGCCAGGAGGAGGAATGCCCAACAGAGGAAAAAGCCAGAGACTGTGCCCTCTCCATCAGAGCTATTGGATATGGACATAAACATTATGTCAGAAAGGGAATCCAGGCAATGGCTAGGAGGAGAAAAGCAGTAATGACAACATGGAATTGATAAACACAGAAGTGAAAGCCACCAGGGAAGATGTTAACAATGCTCTCAATGAGTTCCAATCTAACCTAAATTCTGTAGCAGCTAGGGTAACCAAGACAGAAGATAGAATTAGTGATCTAGAGGACAAACTGGTAGAGAAAAAGGATGAGGAGTAAGCCTGGAACAAACAGCTTAGAAGCCATGAAAACAAAATTAGGGAAATAAATAACACCACGAAACGTTCCAAAGTCAGAATTATTGGAATCCCTAAGGGAGAGGAGAAAGAAAGAAGACTAGAGGATATAGTTAAACAAATTCTCCATAAAAATTTTCCCAATCTGAGGAACCAGCGTTCATGTCCTAGAGGCGGAAAGGCCTTCCCCCAAGATCACAGAATCTAAAAACACCTTGTGACACGTCATTGTGAAACTGATGAATCATAATTTTAGACAGGAGCTCTTGAGAGCAGCTAGGGGGAAGAGATTCCTTACCTACCAAGGAATGCCCATCAGAATAATGTCAGACCTGTCCACAGAAACCTGGCAAGCCAGAAAGAGCTGGCAAGACATATTCAGGGCACTAAATGAAAAGAACATGCATCCAAGAATACTTTATCCAGCAAGACTGACATTCAAAATGGATGGAGAGATAAAGAGCTTCCAAGACAGGCAAGGTTTTTTTTTTTTTTAAGATTTTATTTATTTATTTGACAGACAGAGATCACAGGTAGACAGAGAGGCAGGCAGAGAGAGAGGGGGAAGCAGGCTCCCCGCTGAGCAGAGAGCCCGACTCTGGGACTCAATCCCAGGACCCTGAGATCATGACCTGAGCCGAAGGCAGCAGCTTAACCCACTGAGCCACCCAGGTGCCCCAAGAGAGGCAAGGTTTAAAAGAGTATGTGACCACCAAGCCAACACTACAATAAATATTAAGGGGGGTCCTATTAAAGAAGGAAGAACCAAAGAGTGTCATTGAACAGAAATTTATGGAGACAATCTATAGAAACAAGGACTTCACCGGCAACATAATGTCAATAAAAACATATCTCTCAATAATCACTCTCAATGTGAATGACCCAAATGCTCCCTTAAAAAGACACACAGTGGGGCGCCTGGGTGGCTCAGTGGGTTAAGCCGCTGCCTTCGGCTCAGGTCATGATCCCAGGTCCTGGGTTCGAGCCCCGCATCGGGCTTTCTGCTCAGCAGGGAGCCTGCTTCCTCCTCTCTCTCTCTGCCTGCCTCTCTGCCTACTTGTGATTTCTCTCTGTCAAATAAATAAATAAAAATCTTTAAAAAAAAAAAAGACACACAGTTGCACATTGGATGAAATGACAGCACCCATTCATATGTTGTCTACAAGAGACCCATTTTGAACCCAAGGATACATCCAGACTGAAAGTGAAGGAATGGAGAAGCATCTTTCATGCCAATGGACCTCAAAAGAAGGCTGGGGTAGCGATTCTCATATCAGATAAATTAGATTTTAAACTAAAGACCATAGCCAGAGATACATAAGGACACTACATCATTCTTAAAGGGTCTATCCACCAAGAAGATCTAACAATTGTAAATATTTATGTCCCCAATATGGAGGCAGCCAACTACATAACACAACTGTTAATCAAAATAAAAAGTCATATTGGTATGAACACATTAATAATAGGGGATCTTAACACACCACTCTCAGTAATAGACAGATCATCCAAGCAGAAAATCAATAAAGAAACAAGAGCATTGAATGACACATTGGACCAGATGGGCCTTATAGATATATACAGAACATTCCACCCTAAAACAACAGAATACTCATTCTTCTCGAGTGCAGATGGAACTTTCTACAGAATAGACCACAATCTGGGTCACAAATCAGGTCTCAACCGATACCAAAAGATTGAGATTATTCCCTGCATATTCTCAGAGCACAAAGCTTTGAAACCGGAACTCAACCACAAGAAAAAAAAAAAAAAGTTCAGAAGGAATTCAAATGCCTGGAAGCTAAAGACCACCTTGCTTAAGAATGTTTAGATCAACCAGGAAATCAAAGAAGAACTTAAACAATCCATGGAAACCAATGAAAATTAAGACACTTTGGTTCAAAAATCTATGGGATACAGCAATAGCGGTCCTAAGGGGGAAATACATAGCCATCGAAGTTTCCCTCAAAAAATTGAAAATTCCAGAATAAACCAGCTCTCTTTACAACTTAAAGACCTGGAGAATCAACAACAAATTAAGCCAACCCCACACACAAGAAGGGAAAGAATCAAGATTAAAGCAGAGATCAATGAGATAGAAACTAGAGATACAGTAGAACACATCAAGAAGCTAGAAGCTGGATTTTGAATCAATAAGATTGATAAACCATTGGCCAATCTAATCCAAAAGAAAAGAGAGAAGACCCAAATTAATAAAATTAGGAATGAAAGGGGAGAGATCATGACTAACACCAACGAAATAGAAACAAACGTCAGAAATTATTATCAACAGTTATATGCCAATAAGTTAAGCAACCTAGAATAAATGGATGCGTTCCAGGAAACCTATAAACTTCCAAGACTGAATCAGGAAGTAATTGACAACCTGAGTAGACCAATGTCTAGTAATGAACGAGATTGAAGCAGTGATCAAAAAACTTCCCAAAAAAACAAGAGCTCAGCACCTGACAGATTCCCTGGGGAATTCTACCAAACATTCAAGGAAGAAATAATACCTATTCTCCTGAAGCTATTTCAAAAGTTGAAGCAGAAGGACAACTTCCAGACTCTTTATGAAGTCAACATTACCCTGATCCCCAAACCAGGCAAAGACTCCACCAAAATGGAGAATTTCAGACCAATGTTCCTGATGAATATAGAGCTAAGATTCTCAACAAGATCTTAGCTAATAGAATCCAACAGGACATTAAAAATGTTATCCACCATGACCAGGTGGGATTTATCCCTGGGTTGCCAGGGTAGTTCCACATTCACAAATCAATCAATGTGATAAAACACATCAATAAGAGAAAAGAACCACATGGTCCTCTCAATTGATGCAGAAAAGCATTTGACAAGATACAGCATCTGTTCATGATTAAAATGCTTCAAAGTAAAGGGATAGAGGGAACATTCCTCAACCTCATAAAAATCTATCTATGAAAAACCCACAGCGAAAATCATCCTCAATGCGGAAAATCTGACAGCCTTCCCTTTGAGATCAGGAACACAACAAGGATGCCCACTCTCACCACACTTGTTCAACATAGTGTTAGAAGTCCTGGCAATAGCAGTCAGACAACAAAGAGAAATAAAAGTTATTCAAATTGGCAATGAAGAAGTCAAACTCTCTCTCTCTTCACAGATGACATGATACTTTATATGGAAACCCCAAAGACTCCACTCCTAAACTATTAGAACTCACACAGCAATTCGGTAATATGACAGGATGCAAAATCAATGTACAGAAATAGGTTGCTTTCTTATACACTAACAATGAAAATGCAGAAAGGAAATCGATTCCATTTACTATAGCAGCAAGAATCATAAGATACCTGGGAATAAACCTAACTAAAGAGGTAAAGGATCTGTACTTGAGGAACTACAGAACACTCATGAAAGAAATTGAAGAAGACACAAAAAGATGGAAGACGATTCCATGCTCTTGGATTGGAAGAATAAACATTGTTAAAATGTCTATACTGCCTAGAGCAATCTATACTTTTAATGCCATTCCAATCAAAATTCCACCCATAAACACATAAACTAATTCATTTATTGATTTATTTTTTAATTATCTTTTGATTTCTTTTAATTATATATATATATATATATATATATATATATATATATATATATATTAACCTTACTGTATGCTAGGCATTATTTCAGGAGCTGAGTGACCCAGAAGAGAACAAACTAAGTCTGTTCTTATTAAGCTTACATTCTCTCTCTCTCAAATAAACAAATAAAATCTTAAAAAAAAAAACTTACAGACAAGGAAAAAATGTCAGCACAATGGTGAAATAAGATGTCATTTATTTTGTCCTCTTTGCCAAAAACAAGAATGAAAAGTGTGAAAAAATCTGTATGGTTGGGGTGCCTGGGTGGCTCAGTGGGTTGGACCTCCATCTTTGACTCAGGTCATGATCTCAGGGTCTTGGGATTGAGCCGCACATTGGGCTCTCTGCTCAGCAGGGAGACTGTTTCCCCCTCTTTCTCTGCCTGCCTCTCTGTCTACTTGTGATCCCTCTCTCTGTCAAATAAATAAATAATTTTTTTTTTATAAAATCCTGTATGGTTACCTTCAAAAGCACACATTTTTGTTTTATCAAAGTTCCAACAGATGAACAGGAGGAAAAGAGGGAAGAAAATGTAATTAAAAAAATAATGGCTGGGAACTTCCTGAATCTAGGGAGATATTTGGATAGCTACAATTATGAATTTCATAGGTCAAAAAAAAAAAAAAAACCCAACAAAAATCAACTTAAGGAGATCCTCTCTAAGACATATTATAATAAAAATGTCAAAAATAGGGACGCCTGGGTGGCTCAGTTGGTTAAGCGGCTGCCTTCGGCTCAGGTCATGATCCCAGCGTCCTGGGATCGAGTCCCACATCGGGGTCCTTGCTTGGCGGGGAGCCTGCTTCTCCCTCTGCCTCTGCCTGCCATTCTGTCTGCCTGTGCTCGCTCGCTCTCCTCTCTCTCTGACAAATAAATAAAATCTTTAAAAAAAATGTCAAAAATAAAGACAAAAAGAGAATCTTAAAACCAGCAAAGGAGACAAAAAAATATAACTTAGAAGGGAATCTCCATAATGCTCTTAGAGGATTTCTCAGTAGAAATCATACAGGACAGGAGATAGTAGAGTGATATATTCAAAATGCTGAAAGAAAAAAAAAATCCACAACTGCCAATCTTTAGCAGCAAAGTGATCCATTAGACATGAAGAAATAAGAGCTATTCCCAAACAAACAGAAGATGAGGAAATTCATTACCAGTAGAACTGACTTATGAGAAAAGCTAAAATGAGTTCTTCAAGTAGAAATCAAAGAGCACTATTCATAACATGAAAACATATGATAATATACAAAAGACTGGTAAAGATAAGGATATACGCAAAGTCAGAATACTTTAATATTGTAATATGTTCTAGTGCTGATCACTTAAATTTAGCACAAAGGTTAAAGTACATAAGTATTGAAAATAGCTATAACTACAAAAATTTACTAAATACAGTATAAGCAGCAAATTGTGACAACAAAAACAATAAAGAAAGGAGTAAAAAGGTAGAGTTTTTGTATATAATCAGAGTTATTTAAGTAAAAGACCTATCTACAAGAGGTTTATGTAAGCCTCATGATAACCACACAACAGAAACCTACAGTAAATTCACAAGAGAGGGGAGCAAAAATACACCACTACAGACAACCATCAATTCACAAAGAAAGGCATCAAAAGAGGGAAAAAATAAGAAAACTGCAAAACAGCCAGAAAACAATAAGATGTTATTAATGAATTCCTACCTATCAATAATTATTACAAATGGAAATGGATTGAATTCTCCAATCAAAAGTCATGGAGTAGTTGGATAGAGTAAAAAAAAAAAAAAAAAAAAAAAAAGACCACACAAAATGCTGCCTGTGGTAAATTGAACTCACCTTAAGGAAAACACATAAGGATATATTTCAAATTGGAGAGCTGGATAAAGATATTCATGAAAGTGGAAATCAAAAGAGAAAAACTGTAGCTATACTTATATGAGACAAAATATACTTTAATTCAATAATGGTCACAAAAGATAAAGAGGGTGATTATATAATGCAAAGGGGTTAATTTATCAGAAAGATATAATAAATATAAATACATATGCACCCAACATTGGAGCATATAAATATATAAAGTAAATGCTAACAGACAGGAAGGAAGAAATAAAAATGATACATTGGTAGGAGAAAACTTAAATACTGACTTTCCACAATGGATAGGTCATGCATACAAAAATCAATAAGAAAACATTGAAATTTGACCATACTTTAGGCCAAATGGACCTAACGAAATACACAGAAGATTTCTTCCACAGTAGCAGAATACACATTTTTCTCAAATGCACACAGAACACTCTCAAAATAGATCATATTCTGTCACAAAACAGTCTTAGCAAATTTAAGACGATTGAAGTTATAGGAAGTACCTTTTCCAACCACAGTGCTATAAAACTAAAAATCAGTAAAAGAACAAAACTCCACAACTCACAAATATGTGGAAATTAAGCAACACACATCTAAACACCAATGGATCAAAGAAGAAATCAAAAGAGTAGTTAAGGAAATACCTTAAAACAAAAATTAGAAACACAGCATACAAAAACCTATGAGATGTAAACAAAATCTTTTTTTTTTTAATGAACATATAATGTATTATTTGTTTCAGGGGCACAGGTCTGTGATTCATCAGTCTTACACAGTTCACAGCACTCACCATAGCACATACCCTCACCATTGTCTATCACACAGCCACCCCTTCCCTCCCACCCCCCTTCCATCCAGCAACCCTCAGTTTTGTAAACACAATCTTAAGATGGTATTTTATAGTGATAAATGCCTATATTAAGAAGAAAAGAAAGATTTCACATAAACAATGTAACTTTATGCCTCCAGGAACTGTGGAAAAATAAAACAAAGGGAAGCCTAGAGTTAGCAGAAGGACAAAAATAACAAAAACTAGAGTAGAAATAATTGAAAATAGAGTCCAGAAAAAAAAATTAGAAAAGATTAACCAAACTGAAAAGTAGTTCTTTGAAATAAACAACATTAACAGAACTTTCACTAGACTAAGAAAAAAGAAAAGACTCAAATAAATGATATTATAAATGAAAGAAGAGACATTACAACTGACACTCAAAACACAAAGCATTTTAAGACACTATTATGAATAATTATATACCCATAAAATGGATAAACTAAAAGGTGCGAGTAAAGGTCCAGAAACATATACTCTACTGTAACTGAATTATGAAGAAATAGAAAATATGAATAGACCAATGATGAATTAAGAGACTGAATTACTAGTAAAAGTCTCCCCCCCCCAAAAAAAAAGTCCAGGACCAGATGTTTTCTCTAGTGAATTTTACCAAATATTGAATAAAGAAATAACAGCAATCCTTCTCAAAAGCTTCTAACAAATTAAAGAGCATGGAACGCTACCAGACTCATATTATGAAGCCAGTATTACCTTAATACCAAAGTCAGATAAGGAGACTAAAAAAAAGAAAGAACAGTGTAAATCAATATTCTGGATGAATATAGAAAAAATTCTCAATATTAACAAACCAAATCTTAGAGCACATTAAAAAGCTCATACACTACATTCAAGCAGAATTTAACCCTGGAATGCAAGGACTGTTTAATATATGTGAATCAATGAATGTGATACACCACATTAATAAAATGAAAGATAAAAATCATAAATTTCTCTCAAAAGTTTCAGGCAAATCATTTGATAAAATTCAGTATCTCTTTATGAAAAAAAGCTCAACAATTGGGTGTAGGAAGAACATACCCCAGCAAAGTAAATGCCAGATACAACAAACTCATAGCCAACATACTCAGTAATGAAAAGTGCAAAGCTTTTTCTCTAAGATCAGAAACAAGAGTAGGGTTCTTATTCTCACCACTTCTATTCAACATGATACTAGAAATCCCAGCCAGAATAATGAGGAAATAAAAGGCATCCAAACTTAAAAAAAAATTGTCTTTCAAAGATTATTGTTCTTATATATAAAAAATCCTAAAGACACCACCAAAGAAAAAACTATTAGAAGTAATAAATTAGGGGAGGGGGTTGGAGAGGGGGTGGGGTTATGGTATTGGGGAGGGTATGTGCTATGGTGAGTGTTGTGAAGTGTGTAAACCTGGCGATTCGCAGACCTGTACCCCTGGGGATAAAAATATATGTTTATAAAGCTGTAAAAAAAAAAAAAAAAAAAAAAAAAAAGAAAGAAAGAAAGAAAGAAAGGATGAATACCCAAGTTTGTAGCAACATGGACGGGCCTGGAAGAGATTATGCTGAGTGAAATAAGTCAAGCAGAGAGAGTCAATTATCATATGGTTTCACTTATTTGTGGAGCATAACAAATAGCATGGAGGACAAGGGGAGATGGAGAGGAGAAGGGAGTTGAGGGAAATTGGAAAGGGGAGGTGAACCATGAGAGACTATGGACTCTGAAAAACGATCTGAGAATTTTGAAGGGGTGGGGGGTGGGAGGTTGGGGGGCACCAGGTTGGTGGGTATTGTAGAGGGCAGGATTGCATGGAGCACGGGTGTGGTGCCAAAAATAATGAATTACTGTTATGCTGAAAAAATAAAAAAATAAGAAGTAATAAATTAAGTAAACTTGTAGTATAGAAAGTCAACATAGAGAAACCAGTCACATTATATACACTAAAAAATGAAGTATCTTAAAAAGAAATAAAGAAAACTTTTACTCTCAGTAACACCAAAACTAATAAAAAACCGAGAAATAAATTTAATTAAGGATGGGAAAGGTCTGTGTACTGAGAACTACAAAACTTTGGTAAAAGGAATTGAAGAAGACACAAGATTAAGAAAGGTATTCTGTGTTCATGGATCAGAATTTATATTGCTAAAATGTCCATATGGAAATTCCAATGGCATTTTTTACAAAAAACACAAATAACAATCCTAAAATTTGTGTGGTACTGGAGAAGAGTCTGAATAGCCTAAGAAATTCTGAGAAGAAAACAAAGCTAGATGCATCACATTTCTTGATTTTACTATTCTACAAAGAAGCTATAGTATCAAAATAGTATGGCATTGACAAAATATAGACACATACACCAATGGAAGAGACTCAAGATCCCCAAAACAGACCTCACTTATAAGATCAAATTGTATTTGACAAGAATGGCCAAAATATAGATGGGATTAGGATAATCATTTCAATAAGTGGTGTTGGAAAAACATAACCACAGCAAAGAATGAAATTTAAACCTTACATTACAGAACTTACAAATATTAACTTTAAATGGATTAGAGAATAAACATGAAACTTAGAAAGCCCTGGAAGACAAACATAGGGAAATCTCCTTGATTTTAGTCTTTTCAGTGAGTTTTTAGATATGATAGCAAAAACGCAAGAAAAGAAAGTAAAAAACAAATAACTGCAGGTACATCAAACTAAAAATCTAGTGGATAAGTTGGATAACAAAAGAAACAATCAACAAAATGAAAAGGCAACCTACAGAGAGAAAATATGTGCAAATTCTATATTTACTAGAGATTAACAGCCAAAATATATAAGGAACTCATACAACTCACAGTAGGAAAAAAAAAAGAAAAGAAAGAAAAAGAAAAAGAAAAAAAATCCAGTTTAAAAATGTGAAGAGGGGGACACCTGGTGGCTCAGTGGGTTAAAGCCTCTGCCTTCAGCTCAGGTCATGATCCCAGGGTCCTGGGATCGAGCCCCGCATCAGGCTCTCTGCTCAGGGGGGAGCCTGCTTCCTCCCCACTCTCTCTCTGTCTGCCTTTCTGCCTACTTGTGGTCTCTGTCTGTCAAATAAATAAATAAAATCTTTAAAAATAAATAAATAAAATAAAAATATGCAGAGGAACTGAACATTTTTCCAAAAAAGACATACAAATGGTCAATGAGTGCTTGACATCATTAATCATCAGGGAAATGCAAACCAAATCTAGAATGAGATTTCTTCTCATACCTATTTGAATAGTTATTGTCAAAAGACAAGAAATAAGTCTTGATATGGTATGATATGATATGATATGATATGATAGCTTAATAAATGTATGGAATAAATAAGAAAAAAGCAATACAGGCAGTTTTATCTACACTTATCATATGGTCCCCTATACTTTAGGATCTAAAGCATCAACAAATAATCACTCATTTCAGAACTATATTTGCTAACTATAGTAGGCTGAAATTCCCACATTAATTCCTTGTCCATTTGAAATAAGATATTAAAAAGCTTTATGAAATGTTATCATCAATTAATATTTGAGAACCTATATTAAATATTCCCAATCTCTTTCAATATGTCTTAGCAGCTTTTCACTTCTAGAGGCACAAACTGAAATAACTATATATACAAATTAACATCATGAGGCTACCCAAGGGAAAAAAAACTTAAGGGTCAACCTATCTATTGATTTCTTTGCAGGAAAAAATGAGAATTGAGTACTTACTGAGGGAAAGAGTCCTACAATGAAACAAATAAATAAGTGGGTTCAGGGACACCTGGGTAGCTCAAGTCAGTTAAGCATCTGCCTTCTGCTCAGGTCATGATCCTGGGATCCTGCGATCCAGCCCTGCATCAAGGGTCCCTGCTCAGCATGGAGTCTGCTTCTCACTTTCCCTCTCCCTCTCCCCCCAACTTATTCTCTCTTTTGCTCTCTCTCAAATAAATAAACAAAAGTCTAAAAAAAAAAAAAAGTGTTTCAAAGTGGTACAAAGACAAACATCACCTATTATAAACATAGCCTGGGACCAAAGAACTATCAGTCAAAAGCTGTATTTCATTACCCAAATTTATCTGAAGAGATAAATGTACCCTATGGGAAGATATTGATAGTGGTCAATTCTTTTACTTCACATGATCAATAAGTACAGTCTTAATCTTCCTTGACAATCTAAAACCTAATAATAATAACTATTCATAGTGTCTTCCAGGCATAGTTCCATTATCTTCATTAATCCTTAAACAGACACTTCTCCATGAAGACATAAAAATGGCTAACATACACATGATAAAATATCATCATCGTTAGCTATCAGGGAGAGTTAAATCAAAACCACACTGAGATACCACCTTACACAGTTAGAATGGCAAAAATTAACAAGGAAGACATAAAAATGCTGGACGAGGATGTGGAGGAAAGGGCAACCCTCTTACACTGTTGGTGGGAATGCAAGTTAGTGCAGCCACTTTGGAAAACAGTGTTTGTTTGTTTGTTTTTAATTTTTTTAAAAAATTAAAAATAGAGCTACCCTCGACCTGGCAATTGCACTACCAAGTATTTACCCCAAAGATACCAATGTAGTGAAAGAAGGGCCATATGCACTCCAATGTTCATAACAGCAATGTCCACAATAGCCAAATTGTGGAAAAGAGCTGAGATGCCCTTTAACAGATGAATGGATAAAGAAATGTGGTCCATATACCAATGGGAAAAAAGTCAGCCATCAGAAAGGATGATACCCAACTTTTGGATCAACTTGGATGGGACTGAGGAGGTTATGCTGAATGAAGTAAGTCAAACAAAGAAAGTCAATTATATGTGGTTTCATTTTCCTTGTGGAACATAAGGAATAAAATGGAGTACACTAAAAAAGAGAAGGGAAAATGAAGAGGGAGAAATCAGAGTGGGAGACATACCATGAGGACTGTGGACTCTAAGAAACAAACTGAGGGTTTTAGACGGGGGTGAGGGTGGGGGGATGGGTTGGCCAGTGATGGGTATTAAGGAGGGCACATATTGCATGGAGCACTGGATGTTATATGTAAACAATAATTCTTGGAACACTACATCATAAACTAAGACATACTGTATGGTGACTAACATAACATAATAAAAAAAAAAATTTAAATAATACAATATTGGAGGGAGGCAAGATGGCAGAGGAATAGCAGACTGAGATGACATCACAGTCGCAGGAGTTTAGCTAGATGGTGATCATATATTTCCAAACCACCTACAACTCAACAGGAGATAGAAGGAAGAAGAGCAGCCAATTTTAGAACAGAAAATCACCACTTCTGAAAGGTAGGACATTCAGAGAAGTGAATCCGAAGCGATGGGAAGACAGACTGCAGGGGAGGGGCTGGTTCCTGGCAGAGTGGAGCAGTGGAGCACAAACTCATACTTTTAGAAGTCTGCTCACTGAGACACATCACTCCAGAGGCTAAGTGGGGGGTGGAGCCCCATGGGGCAGTGTGGTCTCAGGTCCCATGGGGTCACTGTAGGATTGGGGGGGTCTGAGGTGTAGCAGAGCTCACAAGTATCAGAGTGGGGAAGCTAACTAGAGAGATGGACCTGAGGAGTGAGTGCTCAGCTCGGGTTACCTTAAACCGTGACCCAAGGCACAGTCAGGCCACTGCACTTTGAGCAGAGACCCCACAAGTGGCAGATCCAGGGAGACTCACCTTTCTCCTTTGGAGAAGCATGGCAGGATTCTGCTGGGTTTGGAGATTCCAAATGGAGGCTGTGTGCAACAGACAGAAATGCTTGATCACAGGCCAGGTGAGCACATCCAGAGACCAGGGAGACAGGAGTTTCTGACTGCTTTTCTCTGAGGGCACACAGAGGATGGAAGTCCCAGCTCTCGAACTCCTCCAGGCTGGAGATTGAGAGGCCACCATTTCATTCCTGTCCTCCAGAGTTCTATAGAAAGCATTCAAGGAACAAAAGTTCCTGAGAGCAAACCCCAGCAGATTACTTAGCCTGGCCCCTGGCAAGGGCAGTGCAATTCCTCCTCTGGCAAAGACATTTGAGAATCACAGCAACAGGACCCTCCCCAAGAAGCTTACCAAGAACATCCAGACATGACCAAGCTCACTGATCAAGGAGAGAGCAGAACTTCAGAGCTAGGGGAAAAGCATGCATGGAATTCATGGCTTTCTCCCATGACCCTTAGTCCTTGCAAAGTTAAATTAATTTTTTAATTTTATTTTTTTCTTATTCTAATTTTTTTTAAGTTTCCTCTTTTCTCTTTTAATTTTTTTAACTAGTTTATCTTATACCTTTCTAAAAAAACCTTTTAAAACTTTCATTATTATAGTCATATTTTATCCTACGTTGTATTTAACCTTATTTTTGTATACATATAGGAGTTTTTTTCCCTAAAAAATTTGGAATACAATTCCTTCTAATAGATCAAAATATACCCTAAATCTAGCACAGGGCTTTGTTCTAGTCTCCAGTATGAGCACATTCTCTCCACTTTCCTTTTTTTTCTTTCTTTTCCAACCAAATTATCATTCCTTCTTAGATTTTTTTGGTTTCATCTTTACAGTTCATATTCTATCCCTTCATCACGTTTACACTTATTTTTGTATATATATATATAAGCTTTCTTTCTATAAGTTTTGGGAAGTAGTTTCTTCCAAGAGACCAAAATACACCCAAAATCAAGTGGGTGGCTCTGTCTAGTTCACCACTCTAATATATAGTTTCTTTTTACCCACTTTCTTCCTCCCACCCCATGATTTTGGGTCTCTTCTGACTTGGTTAGCAAACTCTGTGGTTTTTGTCACCCTGTTAGTATTTTATTCTCTTGTTCATATATTCTTATTGGGATGAAATGACAAGTGGAAAAACTCACAAAAAAAAAAAAAAAAAAACTAAAAACAAAACAAGAGACAGTATTGAAGTCTGGGGACATAATCAATATGGACATTGGTAATATGTCAGATCTAGAGTTCAGAATGATGATTCTCAAGGTGCTAGCTGGGCTTGAAAAGGACATGGAAGATATTAGAGAAACCCTGTCTGGAGAAATAAATCCTTTCTGGAGAAATAAAAGAACTAAAACCTAACCAAGCTGAAAGAGGTTCAATCAAAAATGGAAGATATTACTGCTAGGATAAATGAGGCAGAAGAAAGAATTAGTGATATAGAAGAAAAAATGACGGGGATAAAGAAGCTGAGCAAAAGAGAGACAAACAACTACTGGACCACAAGGGGAGAATTCAAGAGATAAGTGATACCTTAAGATGAAACAATGTTAGAATAATTGGGATTCCAGAAGAAGAAAGAGAGAGGGGGGCAGAAGGTATATTGGAGTGAATTATAGTAGAGAATTTCCCAAATATGGCAAAGGGAACAAGCACAAAATCCAGGAGATCCACCCTCAAAATCAATAAAAATAGGTAACACCCCATCATCTAATAGTAAAACTTACAAATCTTAGTGACAAAGGGAAAATCCTGAAAGCAGCTCAGGACAAGAAGTCTGTCACATACAATGGTAAAATATTAGATTGGCAGCAGATTTATCCACAGAGACCAGGCAGGCCTGAAAGAACTGGCATGACATATTCAGAGCACTAAATGAGAACAATATGCAGCCAAGAATAATATATACAGCTAGGCTGATATTGAAAATAGAAGGAGAGATAAAAAGCTTCCAGGACAAACAAAAACTAAAAGAATTTGCATACACCAACCAGCCCTACAGGAATATTGAAAAGGTCCTCAAATCAAAGAGATGGCCTGAGAGTAGTAGACCAGAAAGGAACAGAGATAATATACAGTAACAGTCACTTTCCAGGCAATACAATGGCATTAAATTCATATCTTTCAATAGTTACCCTGAATGTAAATGGGCTAAATGACCCAATCAAAAGACACAGGGCATCAGAATGGAAACAACAACAACAACAACACTCTCAGTATGCTGTCTATAAGAAACTCATTTTAGACCCAAAGAAATGTCCAGATTTAAAGTGAGGGTGCAGAAAACAATTTACCATGCTAATGGACATCAAAATAAAGCTGGGGTGGCAATCCTTAGATCAATTAGATTTTAAGCCAAAGACTATAATAAGAGATGAGGAAGGACACCCTATCATATTCAAAGGGCCTGTCCAACAAGAAGATCTAACAATTTTAAATATCTATGCCCCTAACATGGGAGCAGCCAACTATATAAACCAATAAATAACAAAATCAAAGAAACACATCAACAATAATACAATAATAGTAGGGTACTTTAACACTCCCCTCACTGAAATGGACAGATCATCCAAGCAAAAGACCAACAAGGAAATAAAGGCCTTAAATGACACACTGGACCAGATGGACATCACAGATATATTCAAAACATTCCACCCCAAAGCAATAGAATACACATTCTTCTCTAGTGCTCATGGAACATTCTCCAGAATAGATCACATCCTGGGCCCAAATCAGGTCTCAACTGGCACCAAAAGATTGGGATCATTCCCTGCACATTTTCAGACCACAATGCTTTGAAACTAGAACTCAACCACAAGAGGAAAGTTGGAAAGAACTCAAATACATGGAGACTAAAGAGCATCCTAAAAAAGAACAAATGGGTCCACCAGGAAATTAAAGAATAATTTTAAAAATTCATGGAAACAAATGAAAATGAAAACAAAACTCTTCAAAATCTCTGGGACACAGCAAAGGCTGTTCTGAGTGGAAAGTATATAGCAGTACATGCCTTACACAAGAAACAAGAAAGGTCTCAAATACACAACCTAACCCTACACCTAAAGGAGCTGGAGAAAGAACAAGAAAGAAACCCTAAACCCAGCAGGAGAAGAGAAATCATAAAGATCAGAGTAGAAATCAATGAAATAGAAACCAAAAGAACAGTAGAACAAATCAACAAAACTAGGAACTCGTTCTTTGAAAGATTAATAGGATTGATACACCCCTGGCCAGACTTATCAAAATGAAAAGAGAAAGGACACAAACTAATAAAATCATGAATGAAAGAGGAGAGATCACAACCAACACCAAAAAAATACAAAAAATTAAAAGAACATATTATTATCAACTATATGTCAGCAAATTTGACAATCTGGAAGAAATGGGTGCATTCCTAGAGACGTATAAACTCTGAAACTGAACCAGGAAGACATAGAAAACCTGAACAGACCCATAACCAATAAAGAAATTGAAGCAGTCATAAAAAATCTCCCAAAAAACAAAAGCCCAGGGCCAGGCAGCTTCCCAGGGGAATTCTACCAAACATTTAAAGAAAAATTAATACCTATTCTCCTGAAAATGTTCCAAAAAATAGAAATGGAAGGAAAACTTCCAAACTCATTTTATGAGGCCAGCATTACCTTGATCTCCAAAACCAGACAAAGACCCCATCAAAAAAGAGAATTACAGACCAATATCCTTGATGAACATAGATGCCAAAATCTCACCAAAATTCTAGTCAATAGGATCCAACAGTACATTTAAAGGATCATTCACCATGACCAAGTGGGATTTATTCCTGGGCTGCAAGGTTCTTTCAACATCCGCATATAAATCAATGTGATACAATACATTAATAAAAGAAAGAACAAGAACCATATGATACTCTCAATAGATGCTGAAAAGGCATTTGACAAAGTTACAGCATTCATTTTTTGATCAAAAACTCCTCAAAATATATGGAGAGAGGGTACTTACCTCATTATTATCAAAGCCTAGAGCGAATATCATTCTCAATGGGGAAAACCTGAGAGCTTTTCCTCTAAGGTCGGGAACACATCAGGGATGTCCATTATCACCACTGCTATTTAACATAGTAAGAGAAGTCCTATCCTCGGCAATCAGACAACAAAAAGAAATTAAAAGATCCAAATTGGCAAAGAAGAAGTCAAACTCTCACTATTTGCAGATGATAAGATACTTTATGTGGAAAACCCAAAAGAACCCACTCCAAAACTACTAGAACTAGTACAGGAATTCTGTAAAATGTCAGTATAAAACCAATGCACAGAAGTCAGTTGCATTTCTTTCTTTCTTTCTTTCTTTCTTTCTTTCTTTCTTTCTTTCTTTCTTTCTTTTTTGAGTTTTTTTTTAAATTTTTGATTTCTTTTCAGTGTAACAGTATTCATTGTTTTTGCACCACACCCAGTGCTCCATGCAATCCGTGCCCTCTCCAATACCCACCACCTGGTTCCCCCAACCTCCCACCCCCCACCCCTTCAAACCACCCAGATTGCTTTTCAGAGTCTATAGACTCTCATGGTTCAAATCCCCTTCCAATTTCGCTCATCTCCCTTCTCCTCTCCATCTCCCCTTGTCCTCCATGTTATTTGTTATGTTCCACAAATAAGTGAAACCATACGATAATTGACTCTCTCTGCTTGACTTATTTCACTCAGCATAATCTCTTTCAGTCCCGTCCATGTTGCTAAAAAAGATGGGTATTCATCCTTTCTGATGGAGGCATAATACTCCATAGTGTATATGGACAACATCTTCCTTACCCATTTGTCCATTGAAGGGCATCTTGGTTCTTTCCATGGTTTGGTGACTGTGGCCATTGCTGCTATAAACATTGGGGTACAGATGGCCCTTCTTTTCACTACATCTGTATCTTTGGGGTAAATACCCAGTAATGCAATTGCAGGGTCATAAGAAAGCTCTATTTTAATTTCTTGAGGAATCTACACACTTGAGGAATTTCTTGAGGAATTCTCCAAAGTCGCACCAGCGACTGTGCAGCATGGCAAGCAAATCGCTTCAATGGCTGCTAGTCCAGGGGTACATGCCTGAAGTGGCTAAGCCCTCTGGTATTGGGTCGCAGAAGCTCCCAAGAAGCTGTGTTCCACTCCTGGGGACCTGCTGGGCCGCATTTAGCACCTGGGTGTTTCTTATCACCATTGCTTTAGGCTTATTGTTTCTTGGCAATCGCTCTCAAACAACAGAACTGTTACAAATAAAGACTCTGATCTAGGTCAAGCTTTAATCATTATGCTTAAGAATTCTTCGGGGTCTTTGGGGAAATTTTAGACGCCTTACAAAAGTTAGAACTAGGAAGACTTACAAGAAATAGGAATAAGAGATCCACACAAAGTGAAACTAAAAGTAAACACGATAAGGATGAAGATTATTATAAACATTTAGGATTAAAAGTACGTCGGGAAAATCACACATTGCAAGTAAAGATTGAGGGAAAATGATGGACGCCTGGCACGTATACAGGTCCTTATAAATTGCAACCCACTAATGCACCAATTCCTTACACAGGAATATATGATTCAAGCCTCACGCGGTGGGTTACTCATAAGGGAAGGAAAGTAAAATATAGTTCCCTAAATAGATGGACAAAGGTACAATTAATCAATATCCGTTAGGTCAGTTCGCCCCGCTGAAGGGACTAAATAGGCAATAGGAAACTAGTCAAAACCACATGTCCAGCAAGTATAACCTCAGGCTGAATAGCTATTGTTTAGGCTAACTTCAGGCTAATACGTAACCAAATGTTAGGCTATTCTGAGTAAGAAACATCATATTTGATTCTGTGCCAATGTTCCATGTACAATGCATATAAAAATTGATATTCACCGCAATAAATCGCAGCAGCTGATACATGCCTTGAGTGTGCCTCTCTGTCTGCCACGCTGAATCCACCCCATACCTGCTTATCCAAGGATCCCCCCGCAGACTCACACCGCTGACAGTCCGCGGCAGCTGCACCAACTTGCATTCCCACCAACAGTGTAAGAGGGTTCCCCTTTCTCCACATCCTCTCCAACACATTTTGTTTCCTGTCTTGCTAATTTTGGCCATTCTAAGTGGTGTAAGGTGGTATCTCAATGTGGTTTTAATTTGAATCTCCCTGATGGCTAGTGATGATGAACATTTTTTCATGTGTCTGATAGCCATTTGTATGTCTTCATTGGAGAAGTGTCTGTTCATATCTTCTGCCCATTTTTTGATATGATTCTCTGTTTTGTGTGTGTTGAGTTTGAGGAGTTCTTTATAGATCCTGGATATCAACCTTTTGTCTGTACTGTCATTTGCAAATATCTTCTCCCATTCCGTGGGTTGCCTCTTTGTTTTGTTGACTGTTTCCTTTGCTGTGCAGAAGCTTTTGATCTTGATGAAGTCCCAAAAGTTCATCTTCACTTTTGTTTCCTTTGCCTTTGGAGACATATCTTGAAAGAAGTTGCTGTGGCTGATATCGAAGAGGTTACTGCCTATGTTCTCCTCTAGGATTCTGATGGATTTCTGTCTCACGTTGAGGTCTTCTATCCATTTTGAGTTTATCTTTGTGTACAGTGTAAGAGAATGGTCGAGTTTCATTCTTCTACATATAGCTGTCCAGTTTTCCCAGCACCATTTATTGAAGAGACTGTCTTTTTTCCACTGTATATTTTTTCCTGTTTTGTTGATGATTATTTGACCATATCTGGGCTCTCTACTCTGTTCCACTGGTCTATGTGTCTGTATTTATGCCAGTACCATGCTCTCTTGGAGATCACAGCTTTGTAGTAAAGCTTGAAATCAGGTAATATGATGACCCCAGTTTTATTTTTGTTTTTCAACATTTCCTTAGCGATTCGGCGTCTCTTCTGATTCCATACAAATTTTAGGATTATTTGCTCCAGCTCTTTGAAAAATATGGGTGGAATTTTGATCGGAATGGCATTAAAAGTATAGATTGCTCTAGGCAGTATAGACATTTTAACAATGTTTATTGTTCCAATCCAAGAGCATGGAATGGACTTCCATCTTTTTGTGTCTTCTTCCATTTCTTTCATGAGTGTTCTGTAGTTCCTCGAATACAGATCCTTTATCTCTTTGGTTAGGTTTATTCCCAGGTATCTTATGGTTCTTGGTGCTATAGTAAATAGAATTGATTCTCCAATTTCCCTTTCTGTATTTTCATTGTCAGTGTATAACAGTCACTGATTTCTGTACATTGACTTTGTATCCTGCCATGTTGCTGAATTGTTGTAGGAGTTCTAGTAGTTTGGGGGTGGAGTCTTTTGGGCTTTCCATATAAAGAATCATGTCATCTGCGAAGAAAGAGAGTTTGATTTCTTCATTGCCAATTTGGATACCTTTCATTTCTCTTTGTTGTCTGATTGCTGTTGCTAGGACTTCTAATACTATGTTGAACAAGAGTGGTGAGAGTGGGCATCCTTGTCATGTTCCTGATCTCAACAGGAAGGCAGCAAGCTTTTTCCTTTGAGGATGATATTTGCTGTGGGTCTTTCATAGATAGATTTGATGAAGTTCAGGAATGTTCCCTCTATCCCTATACTTTGAAGCATTTTAATCAGGAACGGATGCTGGATTTTGTCAAGTGCCTTTTCTGCATCAATTGAGAGGACCATGTGGTTCTTCTCTCTTCTCTTATTAATTTGTTCTATCACATTGATTGATTTGTGAATGTTGAGCTATCCTTGTAGCCCAGAGATGAATCCCACCTGGTCATGGTGGGATAATCTTTTTGATGTGCTGTTGGATCCTGTTTGCTAGGATCTTGTTAAGAATCTTAGCATGCACATTCATCAGTGATATTGGTCTGATATTCTCCTTTTTGATAGGGTCTTTGCCTGGTTTGGGGATCAGGGTAATGCTGGCTTCATAGAAAGTCTGGAAGTTTTCCTTCCGCTTCAATTTTTTGAAGCAGCTTCAGGAGAATAGGTGTTATTTCTTCTTTGAAAGTTTGGTAGAATTCCCCAGGGAATCCGTCAGGCCCTGGGCTCTAGTTTTTTGGGAGGGTTTTGATCACTGCTTCAAACTCATTACTAGATATTGGTCTATTCAGGTTGTCAATTTCTTCCTGGTTCAATTTGGGAGTTTATAGTTTTCCAGGAATGCATCCATTTCATCTAGGTTGCTTACCTTATTGGCATATAACTGTTGACAATAACTTCTGATGATTGTTTCTACTTCCTTGGTGTTAGTTGTGATCTCTCCCTTTTCATTCATAATTTTATTAATTTGGGCTTTCTCTCTTTTCTTTTGGATTAGTGTGGCCAATGGTTTATTGATCTTATTCATTCTTTCAAAAAACCAACCTCTAGTTTCATTGATACATTCTACTGTATCTCTGGTTTCTACCTCATTGATCTCAGCTCTAATCTTGATTATTTACCTTCTTATGTGTGGAGCTGGTTTGATTTGTTGTTGATTCTCCAGTTCTTTAAGGTGTAGAGACAGCTGGTGTATTCTGGATTTTTCTTTTTTTTTTTTAAGATTATTTATTTATTTACTTGAGAGAGAGACAGTGAGAGAGAGCATGAGCGAGGAGAAGGTCAGAGGGAGAAGCAGACTCCCCATGGAGCTGGGAGCCCGATGTGGGACTCGATCCTGGAACTCCGGGATCATGACCTCAGCCGAAGACTGAGCCACCCAGGCATCCCTCATTTTTTTTTTTTTTGGAGGCTTGGATGGCTATGTATTTCCCCCTTAGGACCACCTTTGCTCTATCCCGTAGGTTTTGAACCAAAGTGTCTTCATTCTCATTGGTTTCCATGAACTGTTTCAGTTCTTCTTTGATCTCCTGGTTGATCCAAGCATTCTTAAGCAAGGTGGTCTTTAGCTTCCAGGTGTTTGAGTTCCTTCCAAACTTTTCCTTGTGATTGAGTTCCAGTTTCAAAGCATTGTGATCTGAGAATATGCAGGGAATAATCTCAGTCTTTTGGTATCTGTGGAGTCCTGATTTGTGACCCAGTATGTGGTCTATTTTGGAGAAGGTTCCATGTGCACTTGAGAAGAATGAGTATTCTGTCATTTTAGGGTGGAATGCTCTGTATATATCTATGGGGTCCATCTGGTCCAATATGTCATTCAATGCTCTTGTTCTTTATTGATTTTCTGCTTTGATGGTCTGTCTATTTCTGAGAGAGGCATGTTAAGATCCCCTACTATTAATGTATTCATATCAATATGGCTCTTTATCTTGATTAACAGTTTTCTTATTTAATTGGCTGCTCCCATATTGGGGGCATAGATATTTACAATTGTTAGATCATCTTGGTGGATAGTCCCTTTAAGAATTATGTAGTGTCCTTCTGTATCTCTGACTACAGTCTTTAGTTTAAAATCTAATTTATCTGATATGAAAATCGCTACCCGGCCTTCTTTTGAGGCATTTGGCATGAAAGATGCTTCTCCATCCTTTCACTTTCAGTCTGGGTGTATCTTTAGGTTCAAAATGGGTCTCTTGTAGACAACATATGGATGGGTCCTGTCATTTTATCCAATCTGCAACCCCATGTCATTTTATAGGCGCATTTAAGACATTCACATTGAGAGTGATTATTGATAGATACGTTTTTATTGACATCGTGTTACTTTTGAAGTCTGTCTTTCTGTATTTGTCTCTATATTTCTGTTCAATGCTATTCTTAGGATTTTTCCTCTTTTATAGAACCTCCCTTAATATTTACTGCAGTGTTGGCTTGGTGGTTGCATAGTCTTTTAAGCCTTGCTGGTCTTGGAAACTCTTTATCTCTCCATCCATTTTGAATGTCAGTCTTGCTGGATAAAGTATTCTTGGGTGCATGTTCTTCTCATTTAGCACCCTGAATATATCTTGCCAGCCCTTTCTGGCTTGCCAGGTCTTTGTGGACAGGTCTGATGTTATTCTGATGGGCTTTCCTCTGTAAGTAAGGAGCCTCATTGTCCTAGCGGCTTTCAAGAAATTGTATCTACAATTATGATTCCTCAATTTCACTATCAGGTGCCTCGATGTTTTTTTGGAATCTATAATCTTGGGTGGAGACTGTTCGGCCTCTAGTACATGAATGCTGGTTCCATTCGTGAGATTGGGAAAATTTTCATGAAGAACTTGTTCCACTATATCTTCTAGACTTTTTTATTTCTCCTCTTCTTCAGGAATTCCAATAATTCTGACATTGGAACGGTTCATGGTATAATTTATGTCCCTGATTCTGTTTTCGTGGTTTCTAAGCTGTTTGTTCCAGGCTGCCTCCTGATCCTTTCTCTCTATCTGTTTGTCCTCCAGATCACTAATTCTATCTTCTGTCTCAGTTACCCTAGCTTTTAGAGAATTTTGATTAGATTGGAACTCATTGAGAGCATTATGAACCTCATCTCTGGTAGCTTTTTGGTCTGCCCTAACATTGTGAACATCCTCTCTGGTCGCTTTTAGTTTGGCCCTAATCAATTCCATTTGGTCATCCATGGCTTTCTCCAAGCTAGCTATTGCCTGGATTAGTTAGCCTGAATTGTTAGCCTGAATTCTCTTTCCAACATATTGTCTATGTTGATAGCCATTAGCTCTGTTGCAGAAGGTCCATCCTCTGTATTTTTCTTCTGTCGGGCATTCCTCCTCCTAGTCATTTTGGTGAGAGATGACTGAACGGATGTAGCTGGATGTATCAACCGTGGTGCAGTCAAGGTGCACCCTGGACCACTTCTGAGCCATCAGGATTCCCCACCCCAACAAGAGAAAAAAGAAAAGAAAAAGAAAAAAAGAGAGAGAGAGAGACAGGAAAGAAAGGGAAGATAAAAGAGAAGGTTCAGCCCAAATGGGCCCCAAGGTAAGATTTATGAGGTATACAAACAAAAACAGACAAACAAAAAGACTGATAAAAGTATGTGACAAGAGGTAAAAAAAAATATATATATGCAGATAAAGGAAGAACCTCGTCAAAAAGAAAAAAACCCTAAGTGTAAGATTTATATACTATCAGGACAAACAGAAAAACACAGAAACACTGGCAGAAGAAAAAGATGGGAGAGTGGTTATAAATTCTCAGTTTGGGCGATGAAGGTTGTTTTGATTCTTCCTGGATGTATCTTGATATCTTTGTTAAAGGACTCAACTTTCCTAAGATAAAGGGGGATTAAAAATTGGTTTACCTATAGGAGTAGCATTGATTGGGGAAAGGGTATTACCTTGAAGTTTAACTCTATATGAATATTAGAAAATAAAAATAAAAAAGGAATAAACTAAACTAAACTAAAATTTAAAAAAAATTCAAAAAATAGAAATGCAAAAGAAAAACACAGGTTTATGTATCAAAAAGTTCAGATTAGAAGGTTATTATGGAATTTGATGTATTGGACATCTCATCTGTGATGGTAAATAGGTTAAAAAATTATTTATATTAAAAAAAATGAACGAGAATAGTGGGAATGTGTTAAAAATAAAAGTTGTCCTATGAAGTAGTGGTGGTTGTTCTCTTGTAGTCTTTTTTTTTTTTTTTTCTTTCCTGGTTTGTTTTCTGGGGGAGGGGCCTGTCACATGGGTTTTCAGTCAATGATGTTCCCTGTGTTAAGTCCTCCCTTCCCCCTCAAGGGGGTGGGCTCTGAGGAAACTTGTTTTTTCAGGCTTTTGTTCTCTGGAGGTTTTTATGTTTGTTCTTTTTTTTTTTCTCTCTCTTGACCAATTTTGATGGTTTTTGTAGGTTTAGAAGAAAGCAAACTGCACCCTGATCTCCCTCTCAGAGAGAAGCCTCAGCTTGGTACCCTGTGGGTGCTACAGAGCCCATATAAATTCCCCCTTTGCCACTGGCAGAGCAGGTTTGGAGTCTTGGTCCCTGGGGATGCAGGATCTTCTGCTTGTACCCAAAACCACAGCAGCGGCGGCTGTCTGGGCAGCTCCAGACTGCTAGAGAGGTTCCAGACAGTGATCGCACACTGAGATTTTCCCACTGGCCTGGGGCTGGAAGTGCCTGGTCTTTCTGGGTAAGAGTGCCGGGCTTGCGTGCACCTCTCTCAGGCGAGAGTGTGGGTCGCGCGAGTGTCTCATGCTCTGTAGCACAGCTTGGCATTCTGCTGTCTGGCAAAGCTCCCAAACCCTCCCAGGAGCCGGACCCCACACGTTCTCAGGCACGCTGGCAGCTCAGGGACCAAGACCTGGTTTCTCCGCCACACTATCTCTGGCTCAGCGCCAGGGGAGGCTGTCTTGGGTCCGGGGACTTAGGCCCCTGTCCCTAGCCGCCCTGATTCCAACAATCCCCCCCCACACAATCCTTTGCTCTTTTGGAGTGCTTTTAACCAGTCTCCAAGTTAATGCTGGTCCCCAGATGCAGGGCACTCTCATATTAGGGGTATTACTTTCCAATTGGTCACTTCTGGTGGCTCCCTCTCCCTTTTGTTTATCTTCCAATATCAGTCCGACGTTCCCACTCCATTTTACCTGCCCACTGGCGTCTTCTACCCCTGTAGAGATCCAGACGTGTATAATTCTGATCTTAGGCTGATTTCATGGGTGATCAGAGTTTCTTTGGTAGGTAATCAGCTCACTTTAGGGTACAAGTTGGAAGAGCACCTCCTCCTACTTCTCTGCCATCTTGTCCTTCCACATCAGTTGCATTTCTATACACCAATAGCAAGACAGAAGAAAGAGAAATTAAGGAGTTGATCCCATTTAAACTGTACCTAAAACCATAAGATACCTAGCATAAACCTAACAAAAGAGGCAAAGAATCCTTACTCAGAAAGCTATAAAGTACTTATGAAAGAAATTGAGGAAGACACAAAGAAATGGAAAAAGATTCCATGCTCATGGATTGGAAGACCAAATATTGTGAAAGTGTCTGTGCTACCTAAACCAATCTACACATTCAATACAATCCCTATCAAAATACTATCAATTTTTTGTGGGCATCTGGGTGGCTCAAGGGGTTAAAGCCTCTGCCTTCAGCTCAGGTCATGATCCCAGGGTCCTGGGATGGAGCCTTGCATCAGGGTCTCTGGTAGAGAGGTCTTCTGGTAGCTGGAAGCCTGCTTCCCTTCCTCTCTCTCTGCCTGCCTCTCTGCCTACTTGTGATCTCTGTCTGTCAAATAAATAAATAAATAAAAATCTTTAAAAAAAATACTATCAATTTTTTTCGAGAGATGGAACAAATAATCTTAAAATTTATATGGAACCAGAAAAGACCCTGAATAGCCAGGGGAATTTTGAAAAAGAAAGCCAAAGTTGGTGACATCACAATTCCAGACTTCAAGCTCTATTACAAAGATGCAATCATAAAGACAATATGGTACTGGCACAAAAGCCAATACATAGATCAGTGGAACAGAATAAAGAGCCCAAAAATAGACCCTCATCTCCATGGTCAACTAATCTTTCACAAAGCAGGAAAGAATGTCTAATGGAAAAAAGATAGTCTCTTCAACAAGTGGCATTGGGAAAATTGGACAGCCACATGCAGAAGAATGAAATTGGACCATTTACTTACACCACACAGAAAAATAGACTTAAATGGGTGAAAGACTTCAATGTGAGGCAGGAATCCATCAAAATCCTTGAGGAGAACACAGGCAGCAACCTCTTTGACAGCAATCTCTTCCTAGGAATATGGCCAAAGGCAGGGGAAGCAAGAGCAAAAATGAACTACTGGGACTTCATCAAGATCAAAAGCTTCTGAACAGCAAAGGAAACAGTCAACAAAGCCAAAAGATGACTGACAGAATGGGAGAAGATATTCGCAAATGACCTATCAAATAAAGGGCTAGTATCCAAAAATCTATAAAGAACTAATCAAACTCAACACCCAAAGAACAAATAATCCAATCAAGAAATGGCCAGAAGTCAGAAACAGACATTTCTGCAAGGAAGACATCCAGATGGCCAACAGACACAGGAAAAGGTGCTCAACATCACTTGGCATCAGGGAAATACAGATCAAAACCACAATGAGATACCACTTCACACCAGTCAGAATGGGTAAAATTAACCAGTCAAGAAATGACAGATGTTGGAGAGGATGCGAAGAAAGTGGAACCATCCTACACTGTTTTTGGAAATGCAAGCTGGTTTAGCCACTCCGGAAAACAGCATGAAGGTTCCTCAAAAAGTTGAAAATAAAGCTACCCTGGGACCCAACAATAGCACTATTTTCCCTAAAGATACAAATGTAGTGATCTGAAGGGGCATGTGCACCCGAATGTTTATAGTAGCAACGTCCACAATAGCCAGACTCTGTAAAGAACCTAGATATCCATCAACAGATGAATATATACATATATATTCACATATATATTCATATATATATATATATATATATATATAGTCCACAATAGCCAAACTCTGTAAAGAACCTAGATATCCATCAACAGATGAATATATACATATATATTCACATATATATTCATATATATATATATATATATTCACATATATATTCATATATATATAATGGAATACTATGCAGCCATCAAAAGAAATGAAATCTTGCCATTCACAACTATGTGGATGGAAATAGAGTGTATTTTGCTGAGCAAAATAAGTCAATCAGAGAAAGACAAATAACATATGATCTCTCTGATATGAGGAATTTGAGAGGCAGAGTGGGGAGTTTGGGGGGTAGGGAAGGCAAAAAATGAAACAAGATGGATTGGGAGGGAGAAAAAAAATAAGAGACTCTTAATCTGAAAAATAAAAATAAAACAGGGCTGCTGGGGGGCGCCTGGGTGGCTCAGTGGGTTAAGCCGCTGCCTTCAGCTCAGGTCATGATCTCAGGGTCCTGGGATCGAGTCCCACATCGGGCTCTCTGCTCAGCAAGAAGCCTGCTTCCCTCTCTCTCTCTCTCTGCCTTCCTCTCCGTCTACTTGTGATCTCTCTCTGTCAAATAAATAAATAAAATCTTTGAAAAAAAAAAGAAAAAGAAAAAAAAAAACAGGGCTGCTGGGGAAGGAGGGTTATGGAGAGCGTGGTTGGGGTAAGGACATTGGGAGCGGTATGTGATATGGTGAGTGCTGTGAAGTGGGTAAACCTGACAATTCACAGGCCTGTACTCCTGTGGCAAATAATATATTACATGTTAATAAAAATAATTAATTAAAAAATAAAATCTAAAAAATTAAATATTATCCTTGTTTTACAGAAAAGAAAATTGAGACTTTCATAGATTGATACATTTCACACAACTAATCCCAAGAAACTATGAATGTTTTCTGTTAAAGACTGAGCTTCCAAACATGATGCTATACTGTGATCTCATTAATTTATCTTCCAATAAATATCTAAACATCCATTTTGAGTTAGACACTCATCTTGAGATATATATTTTTACAAAGAATTATGTTAAATATAACATGCAATATTTTTTACTTGTTCATAAATATTTTTCACATAAAAATGATTTTAGTTGATGTTTTTTCATAAAGAAGTGATTTAGTATATTTGATACCGGTCTCTGACCACAGTACACCCATTTTCTGTTAGTTCACTTCATGTCATTAAGACTGAAAATTAACATAATTTCTGAGCATCTGTTTCATGTCTTGGACTCTGCTATGTTAGGTGTTAAAAACAAAGATCTCTGTCCTCATGGGATCTATTGTGAAGGGTTAAAACATGAAAAATGGAGTTACCTTACAGTGCAAGATGTGCCAAAATAGGAGAAAAACAACAATCAAATAGAAATAATTACAACAGAGGTCTGAGATCATTAGGGAAGTCTTCCTAGAAAACAGAAAGTATAAGGAGTTAGCTATGTTTTCCCTTTAGAAAGGAAAAAAAAAAGAGTAGGGAAAGTGTGTGAGAGATCTGAATGAGAGAAAGCAGATACACTCTGGGAAAGGAATGAAGTTGAGTGGGTCAGGATTGTGGAGCCAAGGGAGTATAGAGAAAGATACACAGGAAAAAACCACTGAGATACAGGCCCAACTGTTGTGCAAGCCAGGCTAAGAAGATTGGATCAGGAGTTCTGAAACTTTTTTCATCTACTTTAAAACCATGTTTCTTTGCTTTATCAAGTTTAAAAAATAACAACTGATACCTTGATCTGAAAGGTATGCATTTAGTTAACTTATAGTCCCTATTCCATAATGTCTTATATGTATACATATGTGTATATGTGCACATGTGTGTACACATGTACAAACATGCATGCACTTTTGTTTACATTGGTTTCACTGTTGGTTTCATTTGTAATTATAAATAATATTTTTAAATCTCTAATTTTGAACCACCAAATTCTGAAAGCATTTGAATGTCTCTTTACAAGCTGTGGATATTAGTATTGTATACTTGTTATACCCTAAATTTTTCTAGGCTCCACTTAGGATAATAGTATCAACATTAAGCTATTAAAATGAAGATTTTTTTCTGTTTTGTCTATAAATTGATTAAGAATTGAAGATAAAATATATACATTATCATGATTACATAGATAGTGTTTAATGATGTGCTATGACTAAAATTCTTTTTCCCTGGGTTCTGTGTATACCAGACTCATGTGTAAAGAGTTTATTTGCCTTTCATAAAAGCCCACAGTTAATAATCATGTTACATGTTACTCTACTTCATATTTCAATCAAGTCTTTGTTGAAGAATTTTTTTTTTTAATTTTATTTTTTATAAACATATATTTTTATCCCCAGGGGTAAGGTCTGCGAATCGCCAGGTTTACACAATTCACAGCACTCACCATAGCACATATCCTCCCCAATATCCATAACCCCACCCCCCCTCTCCGAACCCCCCTCCCCCATCAACCCTCAGTTTGTTTTGTGAGATTAGGAGTCACTTATGGTTTGTCTCCCTCCCAATCCCATCTTGTTTCATTTATTCTTCTCCTACCCCCTCAACCCCCCATGTTGCATCTCCTCTCCCTCATATCAGGGAGATCATATGATAGTTGTCTTTCTCCGATTGACTTATTTCGCTAAGCATGATACCCTCTAGTTCCATCCACGTCGTCGCAAATGGCAAGATTTCATTTCTTTTGATGGCTGCATAGTATTCCATTGTGTATATATACCACATCTTCTTTATCCATTCGTCTGTTGATGGACACCTAGGTTCTTTCCATAGTTTGGCTATTGTAGACATTGCTGCTATAAACATTCGGGTGCACGTGCCCCTTTGGATCACTAGAAGAATTTTTTTTTCCTGTATTTTCTAATTCTCTTTTATTTTCCATTTTTGAAACAATTATCTTTACATAATAAATCTCTATTGAGATCTCCAAGATTTCCCACTTGGAGTCCTCTATTCTCCAACTTCAATTTGGACTGGTAAGTAGTTCCACCTGGGAAATTCCTTCAGCAATCTCTTGGTTTGGAGCTGCTATTAAAATGAAGGGACCAAGTTTAGCTTGATTTGATTTTATGGTTAGTAGGAATTTATATATACTAGTGTGGAGATTATTTAATTATCATCAGTTTTGTTGAAATTAACCAGTGAGAACACAATACAAAATTCTGATAGTAACATACAGTAATATATGTGCAATATTAATTATTTTATGAATCCAAGTATTAATTGAGATAATTGTTTCTTCATAATTCAATGACATTAGCTCATTACAGAAAAAAAGTGTTAATATACAGACAAATAGAATTATTATTCTTTTTTTAAAAGATTTTATTTATTTATTTGTCAGAGAGAGAGAGAGAGAGAGCGAGCACAGGCAGACAAAGTGGCAGGCAGAGGCAGAGGGAGAAGCAGGCTCCCCACAGAACAAGGAGCCCGATGTGGGACTCGATCCCAGGACGCTGGGATCATGACCTGAGCCGAAGGCAGCTGCTTAACCAACTGAGCCACCCAGGCGTCCCGACAAATAGAATTATTGATGTAGCCATTATACTATGACATTCAAGTAATCAGTCCAGAAAACAATGCTAATCATATATATTCTAAAGTTTAAATATACTTTATTTTCAAAACAAAGGAAATGAAATGGATTTTTGAAAAAAGTACTCATTTGATTTCCACTATAAATTGTGGCTGTTTCAAAATGTTGACTTTTTCTTTCAATTATGTGCCTATATGATATATTTAATTAGTAGTTGTTCTTCCTACCGACACAAGGAAATACACATTGGGTGTTTTTTACACATAGTTTGCAGGTCCATATATATATTCACACTAAAAATGAACTAAAAATAATTTCTTTTTTTTTTCGGATTAAAAATAATTTCTTTCCAGGCTCTAGTATTTATGTTATCAAGGCTCTATCTGAATATAGACATCCACCAACACACTTCAGCTAATCCCTTTAAGCTGATATTTACCTTATTTGAAATATATCATAAGTGGATTTCTTATATATATATAGTACTTTATTTACATTTAGTGTATAAGCTTGAATTACTTAAACTACACATAGGCAAGTTTAAAGAGCAACTGCTTCAAATAAAGAGTACTTCTGTGAAGGAGTAGTGAATCAGTAATCAAATATCTTTTCTGCATTCTTTTTAGGTAAGAAAATCTTTTTTTATATTATTTGGATCTTACATATTAAATTTCAGGTTAAATTTTTTCTTCAATCTTACAGTGAGCAGTGGAGGAGGGACCTAAAATGGCAGACTAAAAATGTTAAAACAAACAAACAAACAAACAAACAAACAAACTCCTACATAAATTGCTGACGCAGCAACATTGCATGTACCTTTTATCCAACAATTTACAAACTAATGAACCCGTCATTATATAGACTATTAATAGTATGTGTCTTTTTTATACATTTTTAGAAGCCGTTTAAGCACATTGAGAAACTACAAATTGATTTTGCTAATCATTAATAATGGGAAGAAGGTGATCTGGAGACAGGTCTTAAAGAGTAAGTGACTAGCCTTCAAACTGTGATTAAAGCATTTCTATTAGGCTTACCATGAACTGGCAGCAAAAGAAAAGCTATTTAATAACAAAAATATTGTAACTGAGCTGACAGGTTCTTGACAAGCAGTTTCCGGATAGTTCTAACTTCATGTATATAAAACCCATGCTTATTTTGCCCAGGCTAATCATATGTAAAATCATAAGCAAGTATGATGAGGCAATTAATTCTATCTCTTTGTTGACAATTTTGAAGCAAAATATAAAGAACAAATTATTCCAAGCCTGCTTTTCACTTTGCATTTAGAAAATAACTAGGTTACTGAAGTGAACTTTCTCAGAATCAAACATAGCAAAGAATTGGGAATTTATTTAGTATAGAGGAGGCACAATTATTCCATAAGATTTCATTATACTACTGACATTTATGTTTTTATAAGTGAGAAGGCAATTTGGTTTTAATTATGTCAACTTTATCAAAACTTCTAGCAGTTAATTACAAAAAATGATGTACTTTAGAGGTTGAAGAACATACTATTTTAAATAAATTGGTATGTATTAATTACTATTTATGTAATAGAACATACCAATCAAGATAATTGCTTTAAAACTTCTAGTACTCTGACTACAGACAGCTTTGTTTTTGCATACGTATGAGAGAGACAACACTTTCCATAATGTATATAATGTATAAGACTAATAGTCTTTCATTCATGTTTGCAATTGATTATTCCTTAAATTCATGTTTAAATTAGTTTTACTATAAAGGACTATCACATAAATTCAAATGACTTACCACAAAGTTCTTCTAAGTCTCAAAGTATATTTCATAGAAGATTTGCTTTAAATTCACATGAAAAAATAATTGATGTATCTTTCATTTATTTATTCAATAAGTAAAAACTAAGCATGTGTTCTCTATCAGGTTCTAGTCTAGATGGTTTGTATACTTCAGTGAACCAAGGAATAAACAATCACCTCTATAATGTGCACATTCTAAAGAAGATAGATAAGAAATATGTTGTATAGCATGACAGAATATAATACCACTATGGGAAAAAAAGAGAAAGTAGAGTGGGAAAAAAGGGTTTGAGGTGTATAAAACAGGCAGATTATATTATTAAATGGGGTGATCAGGTGAGATGATACTAGGAAAAGAAAACTTGACCTTGGCCAAGAGAAACTTTCAGGTAGAACCAAGGCCTGAGGTGGGAGAACATGACTGAAATGTTCAAAGAATCTCAAGAAAGTCAAGGTGTCTAAAGCCAAATGAGCTTAAGAAGGGATAGTCAGAGATGAGAGTGGAGGAGTAACTGTGGTCCAGATCCAAAAGACTCTGTTGTAAATCATTTTAAGGATATTCACTATCATTTAGCAGAACCATAATAGCATTTTAAAAAGAGGAGTGCCATGACTTCATTAATGTCTCAGAGGAATCATTAACTATATTTCAGAAAGATTAACATGGAGCTAGATGGGAGCTAAGAGATCAATTAAGACAAAATTATAATACTAGATCAGAGTACTAGTAGGAAAGATATACCAAAGTATAAATTCTGAATAAATCTTGGAGGCAGAGCCAGCAAGACTTCCTGTTGTATTGACTGGTTGTGATGGAGAGAATAGTCAGGAATGGGTCCATGGATTTTAACTTGAGAAAACCAGAAGGATGAATTCCATCTCTACAGACTGAGGTGAAGTCTGTAGGTAAAGCAGTTTGGAATGAATTCATCAGGAAACCTAATTTGGAAATGCTAAACCTGAAAACACTAGTTTACATTAAAGTGATGATTTAACTGGGTTTCATAAAGATGTGTGGGCTGGAGACAAATATTTACAAAATATTTGCAGATATATAGCATTTAACCATAATAAGATGAAATTAAATTATCAAAGAACTTACTATGACTAGAGAAGTAAATCAAAAACTAAAATCCTGGCACAACTTCTTGACAAGAGGTTGGAAAGTCAAAAGATGAGCCTGTGAAATGGCATTAATGTGGTTGGAAGAAATCTATGAATATGTAGGGAGGGTCCTGAAAGCCAAAGGGAGAGACACTATTAAGAAAAGGAAGTGGTAACTGTGTCTAATGTTATCAATAAGTCAGGTAAAAAGAAAACTGAAAATTGACTATCAATTTAGCAAAGTGAAGGTCACTGTTGATCTTCACCAAAGTGGTTTTTGTAAAATGATTGGGGTGAAAGCCAGATTGGAATAAAATTCTACATTTTTTTTTCTGTCCCATATTTTACAACTATAGTTTTTATATCTTATTGAATTAAATCATTCCATTTTCCACAGAACATAGTTCAATTTAACAAAATGGAAGAATTCACTGACCTTATGGTTACCTTATGAGCAATGATAATTCTAAGTTAATTTTTAAATATATGTTTATATATTTAACCTACATCTTTAGTTCATAAATATCTCCACTCTTGCAAATGGATATGGCTATTATAAGGTCTATCAAGGAGGATGGTGCCTTCTAAGAGAGTACCAATGCTAACCCAAGTTCAGAACAGTGCTTTTTTTTTTTTCTTTTCAGATATTCCCAGAAGTCTTGGAATGAACAGAATTCACCAGACTGCACTCTTAACTAAATGAAAAATCTCTCCTGTAGTCTAAAAGGAAATTCTTGTAAAGTCTAAAGTGTATAAGAGCCTGTGTAAATTTTGAACCCTATCAAACAAATAAACTAGTAACTGGCTTCAGAAAAGATGAAAGACTGTTTTTATGTTTTAAATTTATTTAATAAAAAATAACAGCAAGTTTTTCTCCCAATTAATTAGACAAGCTTAAAATGAAGGGAAATAGCCAGGGACTACAAAGAGGGAGGTAAAAGATAGAGTGTGTTAAGGGAATTAAAGCCTGCAAGACATAGAGAAACTTTAGATTAGAGGGCCTAGAAGCTTGAACTTTGTGTTCCTGTGCTTATATAGGAACAGAGATATAAACTTACATAAAAAAGGGGAGCTAGAACTCAGCTCCCCACCATTATAATAAAGACTTTAAAATATTCTTTCATATAAGCTAGAAAACAATACACAATAATCTGGAAAAAGCAGCTGGAAATCTTGCTGTCTATGTAGTATTTGAAGATGGGAAAATTTCCACTACAATAAAAAATACACATATTCAAAAACTATGAACATATTTTTCAGACATTCCAATATCATAATTAGAAATTACAAATCTTTTTAAAAAATGTCTATTGTGTTATGTTAGTCACCATACAATACATCATTAATTTTTGATGTAGTGCTCCAAGATTCACTGTTTACATTGTTTACATATAACACCCAGGGCTGCATGCAATACATAGCCACCCCGACCCTTACCCTCTAAAACCCTCAGTTTGTTTCTTAGAGTCCACAGTCTTTGATGGTTCACCTGCCCCTCTTCACTTTTCCTTTCCTTCTAATGTCTTCCGTGTTATTCCTTATATTCCATAAGTAAGTGAAACCACATGAAAATTGACTCTCTCTGCTAGACTTATTTCACTCAGCATAATCTCCAGTCCCATCTATATTGATGCAAAAGCTGGTTATTCATCCTTTCTGATGGCTGAGTATTATTCTATTGTGTATATGGACCACATTTCTTTATCCGTTTGTCTGTTGAAAGGCATCTCAGCTCTTTCCACAATTTGGCTATTATGGACATTGTTGCTATGAACATTAGAGTACATATGGCCTTTCTTTTCACTACATCTGTATTTTGGGGTAAATACTTGGTAGTTCAATTGCCAGGTCAAAAGGTAGCTCTACTTTAACATTTTTGGTGAATCTCTACACTGTTTTCAAAAGTGACTGCACCAACTTGCATTCCCACCAACAGTGTAAGATGGTTAGTCTTTCTTCACATCCTCTCCAACATTTTTTATTTCCTGCCTTGTTAACTTTTTGCCATTCTAATTTGTGTAAGGTGGTATCTCAGTGTGGTTTTGATTTGAATTTTCCTGATGGCTAATGATGATGCACATTTTATCATATGTCTGGTAGCCATTTGTATGTCTTCCTTGGAGCAGTGTCTTTTTATGTCTTCTGCCCAATTTTTGACTTGATTATTCATTTTTTGGTGTTGAGTTTAAGAAGTTCTTTATAAATCTTGGATATCAGCCCTTGAAATTACAAATAATTCTTAACAAAAGGTTAATAGAAAACATAATGTGGATTGAGCAAATAAAAGACATTTTCAAAAAATGAAATAAACTGGGCTCCTGGGTGGCTCAGTGGGTTAAGCCTCTGCCTTCGGCTCAGGTCATGATCTCAGGGTCCTGGGATCGAGGCCTGCATTGGGCTCTCTGCTCAGCAGTGAGCCTGCTTCCTCCTCTCTCTGCCTGCCTCTCTGCCTACTTGTAATCTCTCTCTCTCTGTCAAATGAATAAATAAAATCTTTAAAAAAAAAGATTTAAAAAAAATGAAATAAACCCATGATAATACTCGAAAAAAGATTAACTGAATCCTCTTAAAGAAATAGCTCACAAAGCCATAAATATAAAAATAAAAAAGATTGGACATAGGAGACATAGAAATCTGTATATAATAAATAGAAACTTGTCTATTCAAAACTTTTCGAACCATGGAAGAGAGGTGCACCTGTGTGGTTCAGTCAGTTATGTGTCTGCCTTCATCTCAGGGTCCTGGGATCCAGCACTGTATTGGGCTCCCTGATCAGGAGGGAATCTGCTTCTCCCTATCCCACCCCTCGCCCCTAACTAGTGCTCTCTCCCTCTCTCAAATAAACAAATGAAATACTTTAAAAATCAAACTTTTCAAACATGTTTAGAAAATGATTGTATGCTAGAATTTTAAAAAGTTAAAAATATGTAAATATCTAATTTAAGATATATTTCCTTGGGTGCCTGGGTGACTCAGTGGGTTAAAGCCTCTGCCTTTGGCTCAGGTCATGATCCCAGGGTCCTGGGATCAAGCCCCACATCAGGCTTTCTGCTTGGCAGAGAGCTTGCTTCCACCTCTCTCTCTCTGCCTGTCTCTCTGCCTACTTGTGATTTCTGTCCATCAAATAAACAAATAAAAAATCTTAAAAAAGATATATTTCCTTAAAAATCAACAAAATAATAAATTATTACAAAAAATATCAGCCATAAGTGCAGTTATAAAGTAAAAATCACACTTCTAAATAATTCATTAGTCAAAGAAAACATTATAAAAATTTAAGACTAATTAACATTAAATTATCCCCAATTTCACTATGCATTAAACTGTGTAAGATGGGTACAGTCAATTAAGCATCTGACTCTTGGTTTCAGCTTGGGTGGTGATCTCAGGGTCCTGAGATCAAACCCCACATTGGGCTCTACACTGAGGGTGGAGTCTACTTAAGACTCTCCTCTCTCTGCACCCCCCATCTCTCTTTCTCAAATAAATAAACAAAAAAAATAAAAATAAAAATCTTTAAAAAATGTGTATGATAAGTGTCTGCCCCTTATTTACCTAGTATCTGCAAACTTCAAATGCATCTTCCATTTTTGTGCTTTTAACACTATAACAGGCATTTTCCAAACTGTATTTCTCCATTCTCAGTTGGCTTCCAGTAAGGGAACTTTCTAGTTCTTTCTAGGCAGTGAAAAGTGAAAGATGAAAAAAACACTCCTTTGAGCATAGAATATATTTCTATTTCTTTGTGTCATCTTCAATTTCTTTTACCAGTGTTTTATGGTTTTTGGAGTACAGGTCTTATACAAGGAAAATTTTTTAAAAATAAACATATAGTAAAGGTATTAGATGAGTCACTGATAAAACTGGTATAGAAGTTAAAACAAAACTAGAAAATCAATTACATCTACAAAAAATAGTCAAGGGATATACAAAATAAAAAAATATATATAATATCACATCATATATATAAAACATGAAGGGAAGAGTAAAGATGTGATACTTTTAGAATGTATTTAAGTTTAAGCAACCATCACTTTGTTATACCCTATTATACACACAAGATGTTATGTATGAACCCAATGGTAAATCAAAATAAAAAACCTACAATAGTGTACCTATTATTCACTAAATAGAAAGAGAGAGAGAGAGAAATGTAAGCATAGAAATAAAGAAAGCCATCAAACCACAAGGGAGGAGATCAAGAGAAGAAAAAAAAAAAAAGCAAGAGAAAAAACTTCAGAAACAATAAAAAAAATGCTGATAAGTATATAACTTGAATAATTATTTTATTTTTTTTAAGATTTTATTTATTTGTCAGAGAGAGAGGAGAGCGAGCGAGCACAGGCAGACAGAATGGCAGGCAGAGGCAGAGGGAGAAGCAGGCTACCCGCCAAGCAAGGAGCCCGATGTGGGACTCGATCCCAGGATGCTGGGATCATGACCTGAGCCGAAGGCAGCTGCTTAACCAACTGAGCCACCCAGGCGTCCCTGAATAATTATTTTAAATGCAAAAGGACTAAAAACATCTATCAAAGACATAGGATGACTACATGCATAAAAAATGAGACCCATCTATATACTATCTATAAAAGAGTCACTTCAGTCATAAAGACACATATAGATTGAAGGAAAAAAAAAAGAGGAAAAATATATATCATACAAATGGAAGTTTAAAAAAAGCTGGAGTAACAACATTTTTAACAAACAAAATAGATTTTTAAATAAAGGCTGGAGTTAGAGATAGAGACCACTGCATAATAATAAAGAATCAATCCAACAAGAGG
Source organism: Lutra lutra (assembly GCF_902655055.1). Taxonomy (NCBI): domain Eukaryota; kingdom Metazoa; phylum Chordata; class Mammalia; order Carnivora; family Mustelidae; genus Lutra; species Lutra lutra. Next base: position 33,834,479 of record NC_062285.1, on the reverse strand, counting down.
ATATAACATTAATAAATATCTATGAACCCAACATAGGGGCAACTAAATATATAAAGAAAATGTTAATAGAAATAAAAGGAGAAATTAACAGCAATACAATAGTAAGGAATTTTGACAACTCACTTACATCAATGGATAGGTTATCCAGGCAGAAAATCAAGAAGGAAACAAAGACTTTGAATGGCACATTAGACCAGATGTATCTAACAGATATATACATCAAAAAACAGCAGAATACACATGAAACATTCTCCAGGATAGATAACGTGATAGACAAAAAACAAAAACAAAGACAAAAACAAAAAACCCACAAAAACAAACAAGCAAACAAAACCTCAATAAATTTCAACAAATTGAAATCTTGATATAATTTCATGGTTGATATCGTTTTATTCCCACTACAACAGTATAAACTAAAAATCAATTACAAGAAAAATGCCTGAGGACAAAAACACAAACACATGGCAACTAAACAACACACTACTAAACAACCTATGGGTCAATGAGGAAATCAAAGAGGAAATAAAAATATACATGGAGACAAGTAAAAATGAAAACACAATGGTTCAGTATCTTCGGGACACAGTGAAAGCAGTTCTAAGAGAATACATCGCAATACAAGTCTACCTCAAAAAGAAGAAAAGTCTGCCTCAAGAAAGAAGAAAAATCTCAAATACAGCTAAATGTAGACCTAAAGGATCTAAGAAAATATTAAAAAAGAACAAACAAATCCAAATCTAATGGATGGAAGGAAATAAAATAAGATTAGAGCAAAAAGAAATGAAATACAGACTAAAAAAAAAAATTTAAAAGGCCAATGAAACGAAGAGTTGGTTCTTTCAAAAAATAAACAAAATCGATAAACATTTAGCTAGACTCATTAAGAAACGAGAGAGAGAGAGAGAGAGGATTCAAATAAACAGAATAAAAAATGAAGGAGAAATAACAACTAATAACACTACAGCAATACAAAGAATTATAAGAAAATACTTGGTAAATTGTATGCCAACAAACTGGACAGCCTAGAAAACAATAGATAAATTTATAGAAACATACAATCTTCTAAAACTGAATCAGAAAGAAATAGAAAATTTGAAGAGTCTGATCACTAGCAAAGAAACTGAATCTGTAAACAACAACAAAACCAAAAACAACAACAAACTCCCAACAAACAAAAGTCCATGACTAGATAGTCACAAGTTAATTCTACCAAATATTTAAAGAAAAATTAGTACCTATTCGTCTCACACCATTCCAAAAAAATCAAAGAAGAAACACTTCTGAATTGATTCTATGAGATTAGCATTATCCTGATACCAAAACCAGACAAAGACAGTACTAAAAAACAAAAACAAACAAACAAAAAAAAAAACAAAAAAAACATGAGCCAATATATCTGATGAACTTAGAGGCAAAAATCCTCAACAAAATATTAGCAACCCAAAGTCAATAATATATTTTAAAATTGTATTCACCATGATCAAGTAGGATTTATCCAAAAACGCAAGGGTGATTCAACATTTGCAAATCAATCAATGAGATACACCTTATCAATAAAACATAGGATAAAAATAGTATGATCATCCCAATAGATGCAGAAAAATCATCTGACAAAATACAACATCTGTTCATGATAAAAATTCTCAGCAAAGTGGGGTTAGAGGGAACATAGCTCAATATAGTACAGGCCATATAAGACAAACTCAGAGCTAATATTACACTTGATGTTGAAAAACTTAAAGCTTTCCCTCTAAGAGAGAAACAAGACAAGGATGTCCATTCTCACCACTTTCATTCAATATAGTACTGAAAGTCTTAGCCACAACAATCAGACAAGAAAAATAAATAAAAAGCATCCAAATTGGTAAGGAAGAAGTAAAATTTTACTATTTGCAAATGACATGATGTTGTATATAGAAAACCCAAAGGATTCCACCAAAAACTTTTAGAACTGATAGATGAATTTAGTATCAGCATACATAATAAATACACAAAACCCTGTTGTTGTGCTATACACAAGTAACAAAGTGGCAGAATCTCACTTACAATTAAGCCAATAAAAAAATAAAATACCCAGAAATAAATTTAACCAAAAAGATGGAAGATCTGTACTCTAAAAACTGTATGATATTGATGAAAAAAATTGAAGATGACAAAAATGGAGAGATATACCATGCTTATATATTGGGAAAAAATAATATAGTTAAAAGGTTATGTCAATAACATTTTTCACAGAAGTGAAATAAATAATCCTAAAATTTATATGAAACCACAAAAGACCTTGAATGCTCAAGCAATCTTGGGAAAGAAGAATAAAACTGGAGATATCACAATCCCAAATTTCAAGATCTACTACAAATGTGTAGTAAACCACAAAAGATCTTGAATGCTCAAGCAATCTTGGGAAAGAAGAACAAAACCAGAGATATCACAATTCCAGATTTCAAGATATACTACAAATGCGTATAAACAAATCAGAATGGTACTGGCACAAAAACAGTGGTACAAAAATAGCATATATCAATGGAACAGGATAGAGAGCTCAGAAAGAAACCCTACCTAGATGTCAATTAATCTGTGACAAAGGAAGCAAGAATATACAGTTAGGGAAAAGACAGTCTCTTTGATGAATGGTTTTGGGAAACCTGGACAGCTACATGTAAAAGAATAAAACTGAATTACTTTCTTATACAATACGTAAAAAGAATCTCAAAATGGATTAAAGTGAGATGTGAGATGTGAAAATATAAAACTCCTTAAAGAAAACATATGTAGTAATCTCTTATCAGTCTTAGCAACATATTTATAGACAGGTCTTCTTATGCAAGGGAAACAAATATACTATTGAGAGAAAAACAAAATAAAAATCTTTTTTTTTTTTTTTGCACAGCAAAGGAAGCTATCCACAAAACAAAAAAGGCAACCTAATGAATAAGGAGAAGGTATTTGTAAATGATAAATTCCATAAGGGGTTAATATCCAAAAATATAATAAATTTATATAATTCAATACCAAAAACACAAACAATCCAATTAAAAATGGGCAGGGAACCTGAAAGACATTCTTTTTCCAAAGAAGTCAACCAGATGGCCAACAGAAACACAAAAAGATGCTAAACATAATTAATCATGTGCAAAATGCTAACTCAAATCACAATGAGATATCACTTCACACCATTCAGAATGGCTATTATTTAAAAGACAAGAAATCACAATTTTTGGTGAAAATGTGGAGAATAGAAAATCCTTATGGATTATTGGTGGGCATGCAAATTGGTGTAGCACTATAAAAAGTAGTGAAACACCTGAAACTAATGTAACACCACCTGTTAATTAACTGGAATTAAAACTTAAAAAAGATAGATGATAGGTAAATGGTAGATGATAGATAGATGATAGATAGATAGATAGATAGGTGATAGATGACAGACATATGGATAGATAATAGATCACATTGTAGATCTGAAATTAATATAACATTGTATATCAGTTGTACTTCAATAATTTAAAAGAAAATGTTTATCAATGATCAGACTGATGGAACAGGTTCATTCTCTTTGCAGTTAAAAATAAGAAAAGAATTTCAACTACTGCTTTTTTATTCAAAATTGTTCTCACATCCCTAGTCAATATGAGATGAAATGAATTAATGAATAATACATATTGAAAAAAATTAAAATTCAAGTATAGTTTGTGTATGTGTCTGTGTGCGTGCAATAATCGATAATTCTAAAATATATGTGGAAAAAAGTTTTAATTAGTAATGTAAGTTGAATGATATTTGCTCATATGAATATTGAGAACCTTGGTTCATCATATATCAATACTTATAATTCAAGACTAGACTCTAAATAACAACCAGCTCTAACTTTTGTATTATACATTGACCCTTAACGTCTGGAATATTTTACATGTTTGAAAGACAATTGAAAATGTTTAGAGTATTAGACTTTATATTTCTTGAATCATAATATAGTTGTTGTAAGTTATTTCATTAAAAAATAGAAGTGTTTCCAACAGATAACAAAAATGTAATATTAGTATTTACAATAATCTTGAAGGTCTTCTATATGCAGGTGTAAAAAATTGAGATGAAATATCACATGAATTGGTCCAAAAATGGGATTACAATCTGTGATTTTATATTTACTACTTTTGGGAAGTTGGATTAATCATGTCATCTCTCCAGGTTTCACTCTCCTTATCTGTCAAATGGGTAGATTGTTTAAGATCAGAGATGTGCATCTCTTTTTTTTTCTATTTTATTTTATTTTTCAGTGTTCCAAGATTCAATGTTTATGCAACACACCCAGTGCTCCATGCAATATATGCCCTCCTTAATACCCACCACCAGGCTCACCTAACCCCTGACCCCCCTCCACTCCAAAATCCTCAGTTTGTTTCTCAGAGTCCGTGGATGTGCATCTTTTTAAAAATAGAAAAATTATCTTATTAAAAATTAATATATGTATATAAATATATGCAGTATCATTGTATATACAAGCAGAATTATTTTTCTGTAAATAATGCTTTGAACATCTCCAACTCTGCCTCTTGCAGCTCCCACCTCCTGCTACAAGTCCTGAAACAATTCCACATCACCTACTTCTTTTTATCATTAGAGGACAAATTAAAAATTATAAATCCACAAGAAAAGAGAAACAGAACAGAAGAAAAAAATTATAATATGTTAACAAAATGTAGAAATTTAGAAAGTGGATGGTAGATGGTAATTGAGTCAAAATTAGAGAACAATACTAGGAAAAAAAAACAGAAAAAAGATATAAGCCTTCTCTGAAGGAATGCACCACTTTCTAATCCCTAAATTCTTCCCACAAATATTTTGAAGAAAAATGAGTAAAAATAGCCAATGGAACACAAGAAAAATTAAAAAGTAAGGTACACTGAGAAAGGATCAATAAAAACAAAGGACTACAATGATCAAACCCTAAAGATTTCAGATATTGGAAACATCAATACAAACTGAAACAGCTGTGGTCCTTATATTTATAGAAATAAAAGATAAGTATGAAAACACTTGCCAAAAATCAAAAACTAAAATAGGTAAAGTAGAAAATAAAGTTAAAAGCACAAACATGTATCAGAAACAGAGTAACAATAATTTAAAACTGTATAGAAACTTTATAGTCAACTGGAAAGAAATATAGAATTTATGCATTAGAAGATAGACTAGAAGAGATTGGAAAGAATTCCATACAGAGTTACCTCTGTAAGAAGGAGAAATAGAAAGAAAAAAAGGAAGAGAATAAGCTAGAATGGAAGGACAGAGTGAGGAAATCTAATATAAAATAAATTAAAAATCAATAAGTAAAAAAGTGGATTATCAGAGGCAATATCTGAAGGAATAATGACCAGAATTTTCCAGGAGTGATAAAAAAAAAAAAAAAAACAACCTCTAAATTCAAGTTGAATAAATCTTAATTATAATTTTTTTTAACATTTCACAACTGACCACATCATGATAAAGTAGCATCTAAAAAACACACAATGAGAGTATACAGCGGACTTAATATGAACAATGGAATATAGAACACACAGTGGAAAAATATCTTCTATAGGCTGAAGAAAATGTTTGCCATCCTTAAATTTTATACTCTGTAAATGTATTTCAAGAATAATGAGAAAATAAAGACATTTTCACACAAAGAAAAACTTGAAGAGTTTTCCAATGGTAGAGACACATTAAAATAACATTGTAAAGCATAAATTTTGGGCAAAAATAATCTGATCTCTGATGGCAACTTAGTGATGTAGGAAGACATAGCATGCAAATAGGTAAATATGAGAGTATATATATATTCATGATCTTTGACATATAAAAACATGTTTGAAAAAATTGTTCAAGAAAAGATACGTGTAATTCAAGGGTTAGTGTGTTCTTACATTTTATACTATAAAGGAATAAGTTTTACCTTAATTAAAATTTTACTTTATAGTGATGTCACCAAGAAGGCAAATGAGACCCTGATCTCCATAACCCCCCAAAATCAACAATAAGGGTACAAAAACTGCTCTGGAAGAGCTCAGGAATTCATTTAAGAAACTTCAGCAATACAACAACAACAACAACAACAACAACAACACAACCTTGAGAATAACTGCACAAACAAGAGCAGCTAAATTTGCCTGTATCCCACAAGCCCACACTGCTCAGAATCAAGAACAAGCTCCCCATTCATATGTGAATTCTACCATACACTTAAAGAAAATTTAGCACCAATTCTCAAATGAAAATATGTCAAACTAAAATACTTCTGCATAACAAAGAAACAATTAACAAAAAAAGAAATATACATTCGGAGAAAATATTTGCAAAAAAATGATAAGGGGTTAATATCCAAAATACAAAGGGAAATAATACAATTCAATAGCAAAGCAAATCATCATCATCATCATCATCATCATCATCATCATCTAATTAAAAACTGGGCAGAGGAGTTGAATACAAATTTCTCCAAAGAAAACATACAAATGGCCAACAGGTATATCAAAATATACTTGGGGTCACTGATTCTCTGGAAAATGCAAATCAAAACACAATGACCCTGCAATTGCAATAATGGTTATTTACCCCAAAGATACAGATGTAGTAAAAAGAAGGGCCATCTCTACCCCAATGTTCATAGTAGCAATGTCCACAATTGCCAACTGTGGAAAGAAGCAAGATGCCCTTCAATGGACGGATGAATAAAGAAGATGTGGTCCATATATACAATGAATATTATGCCTCCATCAGACAGGATGAATACCCAACTTTTGTATCAACATGGACAGGACTGGAGGAGATAATGCTGAGTGAAATAAGTCAAACAGAGAAAGCCAATTATCATATGGTTGCACTTCTTGTGGAGCATAAGTAGTATCATGGAGGACATTGGGAGAAGGAAAGGAAAAGTAAATTGGGATAAATCGTAGGGGGAGACAAACATGAGAGACTGTGGACTCTGAGAAACATACAGGGTTTTGGAGAGGAGGTGGGTGGGAGGATAGGTGAGCCTGGTAGTGTTATTAAGGAGGGCACATATTGCATGGAGCACTGGGTGCGACACATAAAAAATAAATCTTGGAACACTGAAAAAAAAAACATAATAAGATACCATCTCACACCCGTTGTAACTTACCAGAAAATCAAAAGATAGCAAATTCTGGCAAGGATGTGGAAGAAAGGGAACTCTGCACTTTGGTGGGAATGTAAATTAGTATAGTCACTGTGAAAAACAGTATGGTCATTCTTCAAAATATTAAAAATAGAACTACAAAATGATCTAGCAATTCTACTTCTAGTTCTAGAGCCAAAGGAAATGAAAACACTCTGTCAAAGAGCTATTTGCAGGTCCATGTTCCTTGTAGCATTATTCATAATGTCTAATACATGGAAACAATTTAAGTGTGCATTAATCGAGGTAGATAGATGATAGATGATAGATAGATAGATAGATAGATGATAGATGATATAATTCAGCAACAAAAAGAGAAGAAAATCCTATTATTGCAACAGCATGATCAGTCCTTCTTAAGATCATTAATCTAAGTGAAATAATTCAGATGGATAAAGACTGTATCATCTCATTTATATGTGGATTCTATAAACATTGAACCCCTAGAAACAAAGAGCAGAATGGTGATTGCCAGAAGTTGAGGGTTGGGGGAAATGGGGAAATGTTGGTCAAAGGGTACAAACTTTCAGTTTTAAGAGAAGTAAGTTCTGGGGAATCTAAGGTATAGCATGGTGACTATAGTTAACAATATTGTGCTGTACACTTGAAAGTTGCTGTGAGAGTAGACAATAACACCATTGTAATTATTTGAGTCAAAGATGTGTTAACTAACTTCACTGTGGTGAACATTTTGCAATATATATGCAATAAATAATGTTTACACCTTAAACTTAAACAATGTTATATGTCAATTATATCTCAATAAAGCTGAGAAATTCACTTTGAGGACTTAAAATGCAGGTTACAACTTTGTAAATAATTATCAATTCTCTCAGAAATACAGTTTTAATTTTAAAAACCTATTGAAGGGAAATTGAAAATATGACATATATAAAACATCCAAAAGAATAAGAAAGTATATATAAATCATCTAAAAGGAAAGAAGATGAAAGAAAATATAGAATAGGTTAAATAAATGGTGAGGGCAAAATAAAAATGTTTGTTCAAACTATAGTTAAAAATAAATATTCTGGTTAAAAGATAACAATATCTTAAACCAAATGTGCACTGTCCAAAAATTTATATAATGTGAAGATATAGAAGAAGTAAAAGTAAAACAGTGGAAAGGGCATAGCATTCTTAGTATAATATTAACAATTAATTTTAAAATAAACATTTCAGAAATTATGATGGTTATTAATGATAAATAATACAATGTTTTTATCATGTGATAATGATAATCACCAAATGATAATGATAAAATGTTTTCACAAAGAAGAAATTATTTTAAATTTGTATACATGTAATGACAGAAATAACACTATTAGACAAATATATAAATCAACAGCCATAATAAGAAATTGTAAAGTTAGCAATTTTCCTCAGGAATTAGTATAACAATAAGAATATAAGAGTCTATGGAAGATTTAAGCAACATGATTAAGACTTTCTTTTAGGAGACTATATGGGACATTGCAGCCAATAACTGAAGAATATTCTTTTTAAACAAGAAGAGAAATTTTATAAAAATTAGCCATATACTGAGCCATCAAGAAAATCTGAATAAATTTCAAATTCTTATGCTAATGGTGTTCTCTAACAAAAAGATGATTAGCTACAAATAAATAACTAAATGGTTGCTAGAAAAAGCCCTATATGTTTGGATACACAGCAATGAAAATGAACAAACTACTTTCATGTACATTATAGACAAATCTTTAAATCCTGTAAGCTTAATATTAATTAAAAGAAGGTATATAAGAAAGAATTCAATAATTAAAAGTGAAAAATAGGCAAAAAAAAATTACCCCAAACTGACATTAGGTTTTTAGACATTAGGTATAAAGTTGATAGGTAGTTAAACTAAGAAGAAAAAGAGGGGGAAAAAAAACTAATAAAATGTCGATGGTGGTTTTCCTCTAAATGGTTAGAAAAGGAAGATGCTGGGTGTCTGGGTTATTGTTATTCCATATATTGACCAAAATGAGAATTACAGGGGTATTCTCTTTAAAGTTATTTATTAAGACACATAATATATTTATTTATCTCTGTATGCACATTTTATTTCACAGTGCATATAATATTAAAAATAAAATAAAATAAATTGCATTTGGTATGAATTATTTGGAAAAGCAAGTGTATTTATCTTCAATTTAAAAGATTATTTATTTATTTATAAGATATTTATTTATTTATTTATTTATTTATTTATTTTTAGAGAGAGAGTGAAAAAGAGCATGTGAGTGGAGTGAAGGGCAGAGGGAGAAAATCTTTCAAGCAGACTTCCCACTGAATGAGAAGCCCATTGTAAGGCTTGATCTCACAACCCATGAGATCATGCTTAACCAAGAGAGCCAAACAGGTGTCTCTTTTGTCCCAAAGATTATTTAAAATACAATTTTCTCCTGTGCTGCTTCTACCAAAGATTAATATTAAAATTACACAATGTCCTATTAGTCAGGAATTATCTTTGTGCTGTAAGGATTTTAAAATCTTAGTGTCTTCTAACAATAAAGACTTATTTCTCATTCATATCACTGAAAATGAGTTTGTGACATACTTATCAATAATTACTTTGAATATGAATGGACTAAAGGCTCCAATCAAAAGCTATAGGGTGACCCTGCAATTGCACTGCTGGGTATTTACCCTAAAGATACAAACGTAGTGATCCAAAGGGGCACGTGCACCCGAATGTTTATAGCAGCAATGTCTACAATAGCCAAACTATGGAAAGAACCTAGATGTCCATCTACAGACGAATGGATAAAGAAGATGTGGTATAAGGAAGGAGTCAAGATGGCGGTGAAGTAGCAGGCTGAGACTACTTCGGGTAGTGGGAGATCAGCTAAATAGCTTATCTGAAGATTGCAAACACCTACAAATCCAACGGGAGATTGAAGAGAAGAAGAACAGCAATTCCAGAAACAGAAAATCAACCACTTTCTGCAAGGTAGGACTGGCGGAGAAGTGAATCCAAAGCGACGGGAAGATAGACCGCGGGGGGAGGGGCCGGCTCCCGGCGAGCGGCGGAGCAACGGAGCAAAATCAGGACTTTTAAAAGTCTGTTCTGCTGAGGGACATCGCTCCAGAGGCTTAACTGGGGTGAAGCCCAGGCGGGGTAAGCGCGGCCTCAGGTCCCGCAGGGTCGCAGAAGGATCGGGGGTGTCTCAGTGTCGCAGAGCTTACCGGTATTAGAACGGGGAAGCCGGCTGCAGAGACAGAGCCGAGGAGTGACTCTCAGCTTGGGGTTGCCTTGAACCGGTCGCAGGCTCGGTCAGCTCGGAGCACGGCCGGAGGCCAGGCTGACGGGAGTCATTTGGCGCTGTTCTCTGAGGGAGCACTGAGGAGTGGGGCCCCGGGCTCTCAGCTCCTCTGGGCCGGAGACCGGGAGGCCGCCATCTTCATTCCCGTCCTCCGGACTCTACGGAAAGCGCTCAGGGAACAAAAGCTCCCGAAAGCGAACCCAAGCGGATGACTCAGCGCGGCCCCGGGTAAGGGCGGTGCAACTCCGCCTGGGGCAAAGACGCTTGAGAATCACTACAACGGGCCCCTCCCCCAGAAGATCTATGGGAAACCCAGCCAGGACCAAGTTCACCTACCAAGGAGAACGGCGGAATTCCAGAGGAGAAGAAAGCAAAGCACGGAACTCATGGCTTTCTCCCCATGATTTTTTAGCCTTGCAGTTAATTTAATTTTTTTTTCTTTTTCAATTTTTTTTTCTTTTTCTCTTCTTCTGCTAAATTTTTTTTAACTTTTACCATTTTCTTTTTTTTAACGTTTTTTAAATAGTTTATCTAATATATATATATTTTTTCCTCTTTTTATATTTATTTCTTTATCGGCTTTCTTTTTTTTAATAGTTTTTTTTTTCTTTCTTTCTGAGCCCCTTTTTATCCCCTTTCTCCCCCCTCACAATTCAGGATCTCTTCTGATTTGGCTAAAGCATATTTTCCTGGGGTTGTTGCCACCCTTTTAGTATTTTACTTGCTCCTTCATAAACTCTTATCTGGACAAAATGACAAGGCGGAAAAATTCACAACAAAAAAAAAGAACAAGAGGCAGTACCAAAGGCTAGGGACCTAATCAATACAGACATTGGTAATATGTCAGATATAGAGTTCAGAATGACGATTCTCAAGGTTCTAGCCAGGCTTGAAAAAGGCATGGAAGATATTAAAGCAACCCTCTCGGGAGATATAAAAGCCCTTTCTGGAGAAATAAAAGAACTAAAATCTAACCAAGTTGAAATCAAAAAAGCTATTAATGAGGTGCAATCAAAAATGGAGGCTCTCACTGCTAGGATAAATGAGGCAGAAGAAAGAATTAGCGATATAGAAGACCAAATGACAGAGAATAAAGAAGCTGAGCAAAAGAGGGACAAACAGCTACTGGACCACGAGGGGAGAATTCGAGAGATAAGTGACACCATAAGACGAAACAACATTAGAATAATTGGGATTCCAGAAGAAGAGGAAACAGAGAGGGGAGCAGAAGGTATATTGGAGAGAATTATTGGAGAGAATTTCCCCAATATGGCAAAGGGAACAAGCATCAAAATCCAGGAGGTTCAGAGAACCCCCCTCAAAATCAATAAGAATAGGTCCACACCCCGTCACCTAATAGTAAAATTGACAAGTCTTAGTGACAAAGAAAAGATCCTGAAAGCAGCCCGGGAAAAGAAGTCTGTAACGTACAATGGTAAAAATATTAGATTGGCAGCAGACTTATCCACAGAGACCTGGCAGGCCAGAAAGAGCTGGCATGATATATTCAGAGTACTAAATGAGAAAAACATGCAGCCAAGAATACTATATCCAGCTAGGCTATCATTGAAAATAGAAGGAGAGATTAAAAGCTTCCAGGACAAACAAAAACTGAAAGAATTTGCAAATACCAAACCAGCTCTACAGGAAATATTGAAAGGGGTCCTCTAAGCAAAGAGAGACCCTCAAAGTAGTAGATCAGAAAGAAACAGAGACAATATACAATAACAGTCACCTTACAGGCAATACAATGGCACTAAATTCATATCTCTCAATACTTACCCTGAATGTTAATGGGCTAAATGCCCCAATCAAAAGACACAGGGTATCAGAATGGATAAAAAAACAAAAACCATCTATATGTTGCCTACAAGAAACTCATCTTACACCCGAAGACACCTCCAGGTTTAAAGTGAGGGGGTGGAAAAGAATTTACCATGCTAATGGACATCAGAAGAAAGCAGGAGTGGCAATCCTTATATCAGATCAATTAGATTTTAAGCCAAAGATTATAATAAGAGATGAGGAAGGACACTATATCATACTCAAAGGAACTGTCCAACAAGAAGATCTAACAATTTTAAATATCTATGCCCCTAACGTGGGAGCAGCCAACTATATAAACCAATTAATAACAAAATCAAAGAAACACATCGACAAGAATACAATCATAGTAGGGGATTTTAACACTCCCCTCACTGAAATGGACAGATCATCCAAGCAAAAGATCAACAAGGAAATCAAGGCCTTAAATGACACACTGGACCAGATGGACATCACAGATATATTAAGAACATTTCATCCCAAAGCAACAGAATACACATTCTTCTCTAGTGCACATGGAACGTTCTCCAGAATAGATCACATTCTTGGTTCTAAATCAAGTCTCAACCGGTATCAAAAGATTGGGATCATTCCCTGCATATTTTCAGACCACAATGCTCTAAAGCTAGAACTCAATAACAAGAGGAAATTTGGAAAGAACCCAAATACATGGAGACTAAACAGCATCCTTCTAAAGAATGAATGGGTCAACCAGGAAATCAAAGAAGAATTGAAAAAAATTATGGAAACAAATGATAATGAAAACACAACAGTTCAGAATCTGTGGGACACAACAAAGGCAGTCCTGAGAGGAAAATATATAGCGGTACAAGCCTTTCTCAAGAAACAAGAAAGGTCTCAGGTACACAACCTAACCCTACACCTAAAGGAGCTGGAGAAAGAACAAGAAAGAAACCCTAAACCCAGCAGGAGAAGAGAAATCATAAAGATCAGAGCAGAAATCAATGAAATAGAAACCAAAAAAACAATAGAACAAATCAACGAAACTAGGAGCTGGTTCTTTGAAAGAATTAATAAGATTGATAAACCCCTGGCCAGACTTATCAAAAAGAAAAGAGAGAGGACCCAAATAAATAAAATCATGAATGAAAGAGGAGAGATCACAACGAACACCAAAGAAATACAGACAATTATAAGAACATACTATGAGCAACTCTACGCCAACAAATTTGACAATCTGGAAGAAATGGATGCATTCCTAGAGACATATAAACTACCACAACTGAACCAGGAAGAAATAGAAAGCCTGAACAGACCCATAACCAGTAAGGAGATTGAAACAGTCATCAAAAATCTCCAAACAAACAAAAGCCCAGGGCCAGACGGCTTCCCGGGGGAATTCTACCAAACATTTAAAGAAGAACTAATTCCTATTCTCCTGAAACAGTTCCAAAATATAGAAATAGAAGGAAAACTTCCAAACTCATTTTATGAGGCCAGCATCACCTTGATCCCAAAACCAGACAAGGATCCCAACAAAAAAGAGAACTACAGACCAATATCCTTGATGAACACAGATGCAAAAATTCTCACCAAAATACTAGCCAATAGGATTCAACAGTACGTTAAAAGGATTATTCACCACGATCAAGTGGGATTTATTCCAGGGCTGCAAGGCTGGTTCAACATCCGCAAATCAATCAATGTGATACAACACATTAATAAAAGAAAGAACAAGAACCATATGATACTCTCCATAGATGCTGAAAAAGCATTTGACAAAATACAGCATTCCTTCATGATCAAAACTCTTCAAAGTGTAGGGATAGACGGCACATACCTCAATATTATCAAAGCCATCTATGAAAAACCCACCGCAAATATCATTCTCAATGGAGAAAAACTGAAAGCTTTTCCGCTAAGGTCAGGAACACAGCAGGGATGTCCGTTATCACCACTGCTATTCAACATAGTACTAGAAGTCCTAGCCTCAGCCATCAGACAACAAAAGGAAATTAAAGGCATCCAAATCGGCAAAGAAGAAGTCAAACTATCACTCTTCGCAGATGATATGATACTCTATGTGGAAAACCCAAAAGACTCCACTCCAAAACTGCTAGAACTTGTACAGGAATTCAGTAAAGTGTCAGGATATAAAATCAATGCACAGAAATCAGTTGCATTTCTCTACACCAACAACAAGACAGAAGAAAGAGAAATTAAGGAGTCCATCCCATTTACAATTGCACCCAAAACAATAAGATACCTAGGAATAAACCTAACCAAAGAGACTAAGAATCTATACTCAGAAAACTATAAAGTACTCATGAAAGAAATTGAGGAAGACACAAAGAAATGGAAAAATGTTCCATGCTCCTGGATTGGAAGAATAAATATTGTGAAAATGTCTATGCTACCTAAAGCAATCTACACATTTAATGCAATTCCTATCAAAATACCATCCATTTTTTTCAAAGAAATGGAACAAATAATCCTCAAATTTATATGGAACCAGAAAAGACCTCGAATAGCCAAAGGAATATTGAAAAAGAAAGCCAAAGTTGGTGTCATCACAATTCCGGACTTCAAGCTCTATTACAAAGCTGTCATCATCAAGACAGCATGGTACTGGCACAAAAACAGACACATAGATCAATGGAACAGAATAGAGAGCCCAGAAATGGACCCTCAACTCTATGGTCAACTCATCTTCGACAAAGCAGGAAAGAATGTCCAATGGAACAAAGACAGCCTCTTCAATAAATTGTGTTGGGAAAATTGGACAGCCACATGCAGAAAAATGAAATTGGATCATTTCCTTACACCACACACGAAAATAGACTCAAAATGGATGAAGGATCTCAATGTGAGAAAGGAATCCATCAAAATCCTCGAGGAGAACACAGGCAGCAACCTCTTCGACGTCAGCCGCTGCAACATCTTCCTAGGAACATCGCCAAAGGCAAGGGAAGCAAGGGCAAAAATGAACTTTTGGGATTTTATCAAGATCAAAAGCTTTTGCACAGCAAAGGAAACAGTGAACAAAACCAAAAGACAACTGACAGAATGGGAGAAGATATTTGCAAATGACATATCAGATAAAGGGCTAGTGTCCAAAATCTATAAAGAACTTAGCAAACTCAACACCCAAAGAACAAATAATCCAATCAAGAAATGGGCAGAGGACATGAACAGACATTTCTGCAAAGAAGACATCCAGATGGCCAACAGACACATGAAAAAGTGCTCCATATCACTCGGCATCAGGGAAATACAAATCAAAACCACCATGAGATATCACCTCACACCAGTCAGAATGGCTAAAATTAACAAGTCAGGAAATGACAGATGCTGGCGAGGATGCGGAGAAAGGGGAACCCTCCTACACTGTTGGTGGGAATGCAAGCTGGTGCAACCACTCTGGAAAACAGCATGGAGGTTCCTCAAAATGTTGAAAATAGAACTACCCTATGACCCAGCAATTGCACTGCTGGGTATTTACCCTAAAGATACAAACATAGTGATCCGAAGGGGCACGTGCACCCGAATGTTTATAGCAGCAATGTCTACAATAGCCAAACTATGGAAAGAACCTAGATGTCCATCTACAGACGAATGGATAAAGAAGATGTGGTATATATACACAATGGAATACTATGCAGCCATCAAAAGAAATGAAATCTTGCCATTTGCGATGACGTGGATGGAACTAGAGGGTATCATGCTTAGCGAAATAAGTCAATCGGAGAAAGACAACTATCATATGATCTCCCTGATATGAGGGAGAGGAGATGCAACATGGGGGGTCGAGGGGGTAGGAGAAGAGTAAATGAAACAAGATGGGATTGGGAGGGAGACAAACCATAAGTGACTCTTAATCTCACAAAACAAACTGAGGGTTGATGGGGGGAGGGGGTTGGGAGAGGGGGTGGGGTTATGGATATCGGGGAAGGTATGTGCTATGGTGAGTGTTGTGAAGTGTGTAAACCTGGCGATTCGCAGACCTGTACCCCTGGGGATAAAAATATATGTTTATAAAGCTGTAAAAAAAAAAAAAAAAAAAAAAAAAAAAAAAAAGAGGATGTGGTATATATACACAATGGAATACTATGCAGCCATCAAAAGAAATGAAATCTTGCCATTTGCGACGACGTGGATGGAACTAGAGGGTATCATGCTTAGCAAAATAAGTCAATTGGAGAAAGACAACTATCATATGATCTCCCTGATATGAGGGAGAGGAGATGCAACATGGGGGGTTGAGGGGGTAGGAGAAGAGTAAATGAAACAAGATGGGATTGGGAGGGAGACAAACCATAAGTGACTCTTAATCTCACAAAACAAACTGAGGGTTGATGGGGGGAAGGGGTTGGGAGAGGGGGTGGGGTTATGGATATTGGGGAGGGTATGTGCTATGGTGAGTGTTGTGAAGTGTGTAAACCTGGCGATTCGCAGACCTGTACCCCTGAGGATAAAAATATATGTTTATAAAGCTGTAAAAAAAAAAAAAAGGATGAATACCCAAGTTTTGTAGCAACATGGTTGGGACTGGAAGAGATTATGCTGAGTGAAATAAGTTAAGCAGAGAGAGTCAATTATCATATGGTTTCACTTATTTGTGTTACATAACAAATAGCATGGAGGACAAGGGGAGATGGAGAGGAGAAGGGAGTTGAGGGAAATTGGAAGGGGAGGTGAACCATGAGAGACTATGGACTCTGAAAAACGATCTGAGAATTTTGAAGGGGTGGGGGGTGGGAGGTTGGGGGCACCAGGTGGTGGGTATTGTAGAGGGCACGGATTGCAAGGAGCACTGGGTGTGGTGCAAAAATAATGAATATTGTTATGCTGAAAAAATAAAAAAATTAAAAAAAAAGAAAAAAAGCTATAGGGTGATAGAATGGATAAAAAAGGAAGACCTATCTATCTACTGCCAAGAAGAGACTCATTTCAGACCTAAAGACATATGCAGACTAAAAATGAAGGGTGGAAAAGCACTTATGCAAATGGAAGTGAAAAGAAAGGTGGGGTCATAAATACTTATATGAGACAAAATAAATGTCTAAACAAAGACTATAATGAGGCAAAAAAGGACACACTGCTATCATACAGGGAGCACTCCAACAAGAAAATATAAAAATTTAAATATTTATGGACCCATTTAGGAGCTCTCAAATACATAAACAACAAAAAACAAACATGAGGCTTATAACACAATAATAGTAGGGGACTTAAACACCCAATTTATATAGATTGATGGATCATCCAAACAGAAATCACAAGGTAATAGTGCCTTGCATGACACATTGGACCAGACGGACCTAAAAGATAGATTCAGACATCTCATCCTAAAACAACAGAAAACACATTTTTTTTTCAAGTGTACATGGAACATTCTTCAGAATAGATCATATATTAGGTCACAAAACACGTCTTAAAAAATTAAAAAAAGATTGAAATTATACCATGCATCTTTTCTGACCACAATGCTATCAAACTAGAATAAAATCTAGAATGAATACAAACATATGGAGGTTAAATAACACGCTACTAAACAATGGGTGGGTCAACCAAGAAATCAAAGCTGGAAATCAAAAAATACATGGAGACAAATGAAAATGGAAACACAATGGCCCAAAATCTTAAGGATGCATCAAAAGCCCTTCTAAGAAGGAAGTTTTTAGCAATACAGACCTACCTCAAAAAGAAAGAAAAATCTCAAATAAACAACCTAACATTACACTTAAAGGAGCTAGAAAAAATAAGAACAAACAAAACCCAAAACAAGTAGAAGGAATGAAATAATAAACACCGGGGCAGATATAAATAAAATAGAATTTTTAAAAAAGAGAACAGATCAGTGAAACCAAGAGCTGATTCTTTGACAAAATCAACAAAATTTATAATCCTTTAGTCAGATTAAAAAAAAAGGCAGAGAGGATGCAAATAAATAAAATCCAAAAAGAAAGAGATGTAACAACTAACACCAAATATTGTAAGAGAATATTGTGAAAAATCAAATGCTAACAAACTGGAAAACCTAGAAGAAATGGATAAATTCCTGGATACATCGTACCTCCCAAAACAGAACTAGGAAGAAATAGAAAACTTGAACAGACCGATTACCAGCAATGAAATTGAATCAGTAATTGAAAAACTTCCAAATAAAAAAGTCCAGACCAAATGGATTCACAAGTGAATTCTGCCAAAAATTTAAAGAAGGAGTTAATACCTATTCTTCTCAAACTATTCCAAAAAATAAAAAAGGAAGGAAATCTTCCAAATTCATTATATAAGGCCATCATTGCCCTGATACCAAAACCAGATAAAGACACTACAAAAAAAGAGAGTTACAAACCAATATCTTCAATGAACATAAATGTTAAAAATGTCAACAAAATATTAACAAACAGAATCCAACAGAAACATTAAAAAAATCATTCACCATGATCAAGTAGGATTAATTCATGGGATGCACAGGTCATTCAGTATTCACAAATCAGTCAACATGATATAGCACATCAATAAGAGAAAGTATAAAAAAGATATAATCATTTCAATAGATGCATTTTTCTGCATCTATTCAGCATTTGACAAAGTACAGCATATATTCATTATAAAAAGCCCCAACAAAATAGAGTTAGAAGAAACATACCTGAACACAATAAAGGCCACATATTAAAAACACACTGGTAACATCATACTCAATGGTGAAAAACCTTTTCTCCTAAGATCAGAAAAAAGACAAGGATGTCCACTCTCATCACTTTTATTCAGCAAATACTGGAAGAGCTAGCTATAGCAATTATACAATAACAACAACAACAACAACAACAACAACAGCAAAGGCATTCAAATCAGTAAAGAAGAAGTAAAAGTCCACTATTTGCAGATGAAACGACATTATATGCAGAAAACCTTAGAGACTCCACCCAAAAAATACTAGACTTATAAATGAATTCTGTAAGACTGCATGATACAAAATCAAAATACAGAAATACACTGCACTTCTATAGACTAATGATGAACTAGTAGAAAAAGAAATTAAGAAAACTGTCCCATTTACAATGAAATAAACTTAACCAAAGAGATTAAAAAAAAAAAAAACTTGTACTCTGAAAACCATTAAACATTGATGAAAGATATTGAAGACTACACAAAGAAAAGGAAAGACATTTCATGCTCATGAATTGTGGGGGGGGGGATCATGTTAAAATGTCCATCTTACCCAAACAATCTACAGATTTAATACAATCCCTCTCAAAATACCATTTTTTTCCCACAAAACTAGAATGAATAATTCTAAAATTTGTATGGTTCTACAAAAGACCTCAAATACCCCAGGCAATTTTGAAAAAGAAGAGCAAGACTGGAGGTATTACAATCCCAGAGTTTAAGATATACAACAAAGCTATATTAATCAAAATAGTATAGTATTGGCACAAAAATAGTTCAAAGCAACAGCATAGGGAACCTAAAAATAAACACAATTTATGTAGTCAATTAATCCATGAGAAAAGAGGCAAGAGCATGTAGTGGGAAAAAGACTGTCTCTTCAAAATATGGTATTGGGAAAACTGGACAGCTTCATACAAAATAATGAAACTGGACCACTTTCTTACACCATATACAAAAAGAAGCTCAAAATAAATAAAGACTTAAATATGAGTCCTGAAACCATAAAAATCCTGGAAGAGAGCATAGGCAGTAATTTCTCTAATATCAGCCCTAGCAACACTTTTTTTTCTAGATATGTCTTCCAAGGCAAGGGAAAAAGAAGCAAAAATAAACTACTGGGACTTTATCAAAATAAAAACTTCTGCACAGTGATGGAAACAATCATCAAAACAAAAAAGACAACCTACTAAATAGAAGAATATATTTGTGAATGATATATCTGGTAAGGGGTTAGTATCCAAAAGACATGAAGAACTTATACAACTTAATACCAAACCAAACCAAACCAAACAAAACAAACAAAAACCCCAAATATTCCAATTAAAACATGGGCAGTATACAAGAACAGACATTTCTTTAAAGAAGACACAGATGGCCAACAGATGCATGAAAAGATGTTCAACACCACTCATCATTAGGGAAATGGAAATCAAAACTTCAATGAGATAGCACCTCACAGCTGTCAGAATGACTAAAATCAAAACCACAAGAAATAACAAGTGTTGGTGAGGATGTGGGGATAAAGGAACCATTGTGTGCTGTTAGTAGGAGTGCAAATTGGTGCAACCACTGTGTAAAACAGCATGGGTTTTTCTTGAAAAGTTAAAAATAGAAATACCATATGATCCTGTAATTCCACTATTGCATATTTACTCAAAAAATATCAAAAGATTTATTTGAGAGGATATGTGCACCCCTATGTTTATTACAGTGTACAATATTTGAGTTTTGGAAGCAACCCGTGTCAACCCACAGGTTAATGGATAAAGAAGAAGTGGTATATATATATACAATGGAAAATTACTTTGCATAAACAAGAATGAAATATTTGCCATTTGCAATAGCATGGATGCATCTAGAGGATATAATATAAAGTCAAACAAGTCAGTCAGAGAAAGTCAAATGCCATATGATTTTACTCATACATGGAATCTAAGTAAAAATCAAATGAACAAAAGAAAAAAGAGAGAAAAAACAATATATAAGACAGACTCTTAAATATATAGAACAAATTGAAAGTTACCGGAAAGAAGGTGGGAAGGGGATGAGTGAAATAGGTGAAAGGATTAAGAGTATGTTTATTGTGATGAACACTAAATAATGTATAGAATTTTTGTATCACTATATTGTATACCTGAAACTAACACTAAGTTAATTAAACTGGAATTAAAAAAAAAAATAAAAATAAAAAAAAGTGAAAAAGAAAAATTATCTGAATGAGCAAACCCTCAACAATACCTATCTGATGCTAGAAGGAAGAAATCATAATTAAAAGTGTTCTGCAATCAATGTTTTAGTTGCTTCTCAATTTAGGGCAATAACTTTAATAGTTTAGTACCTAGTGAGTTTCTATTTCCCATTACTTACATGAGGTAAGATGTGTTAGTTGGATAAAAGATTAGTAGGTAAATGGTTTGCAAGCATTTAACTGTAGTTTTCCACATTAGAATTATCAGGAATGAGGGAGGAGGAAAATGAAGTAGAGAAGGAAAATAAAGAAGAAAGAGGGCAGAAGAAGAGATGTAGAAGAACAGGAAGAGGAGAAATATTATATCTCATGAGCTGTCATTATGTTTCTAGCCTCTGGCTACATGAGTCATATGATGGGGAAAGCTTGTGGTAGAGAATCTACCTAAGAGGCCCAAGAATTCTTCAAGAACCTCAGATGGACTTATATTAAGCTTTGATTTATAACAGGAAACATCCACAATTTTACTTCAGGATTAATTGATGTGACACCACGGACATTTTGAAATTCCAGCCTAAAATGGTTTTATTATTGCATCATTTAAGATTACTAAACTCTCTTATAAAAGGAAAAACAAATTAGGAGGATAGATAAAACTAAGTATACATAATAAGCAGTTTGTGAGAATTGTTAGACATAGATAAAGTAGGTTCAGCCTAAGTGGGTCAACATATATAGGAGGGGAGAAAAGTACCAAGTACTAACTATTCATCAAACTTTGGTGATACTTATTCTGGTTCCATATATCTCCTACCTGAGATATGTATGCTGATAAAATCCAGGGCTGTTCAGCAGGTTCTCAGTGAATTACAGCTACTGGCCAGGAATCAGCGGACCTGGACCTCTCTACTGTTTAAAGTAAGTGCTGGCTTCCAGGCTTTTACTGAACCTCTCATTTGCCCAATAATCAGGTTGCTGAAACCACACCACCAGCAGGGAAGGCTAATATGGCAAACAAAGGAAAGGACTAGTGTCCAGGATTTAGGTCCTGCTGTCTTTACATTCTGCTTGCTACATTTTGTAAGCTTTTTAACATACTCTTTCTCTTTCTTCTTGAATTTGCTGTATGATTGAACAGAACATATGACTTGAGCATCTTAATTTAGTTTGATAACATTTCTGTTCCATGGCTTCATGTATAATTTGCTCATAGTACACTAAGACTTCAAGAATATATCCCACCACATGATATATAATTGAGCTCATCTGGTGATGTTTCTGGATTAGTGAAAAAAAATTGGTTTCTCACATTCACATTAGGCTTTTTTAGCAAAATAATAATAATAATAAAAAAATAACCACAACCCAGTGAACTACTCCTGGCCAATGATAGTAGTCATTTCTTTTATTTTGTTTGAGTCAGTTATCACCACAATGTTTCAATTATATCCTTAGTTCCATGAGTGTCAAAATGTTTACTATCTTCAAGAATTTGCCACACAAAAGTCTCACCAAAACTCCATGACCTTAAAGAACTTTCTTTTACAATGTTTTCCCAGATGCTCTAATAATTTGAATGGGCAGTAGTATCATGTGAGGTATGGAAAGTAATGGAGCTTCCAGTGCTATATGCAAAATACTTACATCCTCAAACAGAAAAATAGAAATTGGTATTTCCTTCTTCACCTTCTGTCTCCATGATCCCAGTGTATGGACTCACCACTCTCAAACTCTGGAAAAAACTTAACTGACTCTTGACTAGGACTTTTATGAAGTGACAAATAACTTGGTAATGATGATATCATACCTAGGCACTCCAAATCATTTTGTTGTGTTTTGGGGAACTATACAAAGCTAGTGTCTCTAGAATAGATAGTTAATATCAATTGGGTTGATGAAGTGAGAATTATACCATTTAAAATTCAATGCCATAGTTACAAGGCTAAATTGAATGTAAATTTAGATGAAAAAAGAAAACAAATTGCAATCCAAGCAAAACAAAACAATCTAGCCCTTATTAAATAAATTAAATTATAAGATTTATTGGATATATATTGTTCCTCCCTCTAATGGGTGATAAAATAGCACTTTTTTTTAAGAACTGATGATTGGTTTGGTTATCCAATTAAACTAGTAATAGCTATTTATTGAATGCTTACTATATGTACCATATAATAGTTTAAAGTAGTTCAATTGTCTAAAGTACCAAAACCCTTATCAATTTTATGGAAATAGCTAGTACAATTTCTAAACACATTTTTTAGCTCTACTTTTCTGAAGTCTTGTATATACCTAACAATTCTTGAGAAAATTATAAAAATACCATTCACAGATTAACCTCCCCTTTATTACATGTATGAATGATCATAATGGAAACAGGAAAACACCAAAATACATAGAGACAACACACTGATTATTTCTATCCATAATTATGGCTCTTTGGGATACTACAAGAAAATCCACATAGTCTAAGCATTCAGCCGGTTAAGCACCTGACTTGACTTCAGCTCAGGTCATGATCTCAGGGTTATAAGATTGAGCCCCACATGCTGCTGTGCACTGGGCATGGAACCTGCTTAAGATTCTCTCTTTCCCTCTCCCTTTACCTCTTCCCCACCCCAGCTCCATACACATTCTCTCTCTCTCTAAAAAAAAAAAAAAAAAAAAAACAAAAAAAAACAAACAGAAGTTTTTATCAACTGATGTGTAATGTAATTGTTGTCAATGAACCAAGGTAAACCACTCTGAAACTCATCCTAAAAATGTATTATTAAAAGTTAATCTCTTTGCAAAAGAGTTGAACTATCAATCTGGGACTCCTAGACTAATAAATAGTCACTTTGATTACTTTATTCACTGTAGAAAAGGCCATTGCACAATGAGCCAAGGTAAACCACTCTGAAACTCATTCTAAAAATGTATTATTAAAAGTTAATCTCTTTGCAAAAGAGTTGAACTATCAATCTGGAAAGTGAATCTTCAAGAAGTGCACATTATCTCCAACTAGTCTAACAGCCAAGCACCCACCTTGCCCTCTCTTGACCTCCCAGACTGCTGAGTGCAGTGTATTTTCATGGCCTAATTTTTCATATTCTTTTTTAGTGATGAAAATATTTCACTGTCTAGATATACAATTTATTTATACATTCACTGGCTGAAGAGCATCTTGGTTGCTCCTAAATTATGGCAATGATGGAAAAATCTATAAATATCTCTGTTTAGGTGTTTTATGGACAGTCTTTAACTTATTCAAGCAATCATCAAGAAATGTGTCTGCTGGATCTTATGTTAAGAATGTGTTTAATTCCAAAAGAAACTTCCAGACTATCTTCCAAAGTGGCTTTATCATTCTGTATTCCCATTAGCAATGAATGAAAGTTCCCATTGCTCCAAATCCTTTTCAGCATTTAGTGGTGTCAGTTTTCCAGACTTTTGCCATTCTAGTAAGTATACAATGGTATATTTCATTGTTGTTTTAATTTGAAATTATATATATACATATATATATACACACACACACACACATACATACATATACACATATATGTATATATACATACATATAGTGAGAGAGAGAGAGATTGAGAGAGAGGACATAAACTTGATACCCTTCAAAAAAATTACCTCAAAATGCATCATCTACTTAAATGTAAAATCAGAATTATATAAATCCTTGAAGAAAGCACTGGAGAAAAAAACAACAGATAACCTTGTGTATGGCAATGAACTTCTATACATAATACCAAAGTTATGAACCATAAAATAATGACTATATGGATTTCATTAAAATTAAAGAATTCTGCTCTGGAAAACCACTATCAATATAATAAAAAAAGACAAATTACAAACTGTAAGAAAGTAATTGTAAAAGACATATTTTATATTAAAAAAACTCATCCAAAATATACAGGAATATCTTAAAATTCAACAATAAGAAAACAAACAACTCAATTTAAAAATGGGCAAAAGACTGGACAAAGACATCATCAAAGAAAAAACATAGATAACAAACCAGCATAAAAAAAGAAACATTATATCTGGATGTTCAGTTGTTTTAGTACATTCGTTGAAAAGACTATCTTTGTTCTGTTGTACTGCCTTTGCTTCTTTGTCAAAAATCAGTTGGCTATATTTATATGGTTCTATTTCTGAGCTCTCCATTCTATTTCACTGATCTATTAGGAAGCATTCAATTGTGCCCTTAAAGAGGTCTACTAACATACTACTTATCTCTGCTCCATAGTCTTATTTATATCACAGTGGATGTCCTTTCAATATGTATTCAAAGGAAAACTGCAGTCCTACCACCTTCCTTCTCTCTAACAGAGTATCTGCTATAGTACCCTAAAGGACTGACCATTTTTCCAACTGGGCTTGTGTCTCTGGTCCGGGGTACCTGGAGACTTCTTGTTTCCACTCTCCATTCAGTTGCCAAATGATGAAGAATAATGTTATTTATTTTGCTGCTCTTTCATTGTCCCTTTGAAGCTCAAAAATGTAAATTAAGTTTTTAAGTTACTGAGACAAATGAGACCATTGTGCTAATAAATAAATAAATAACCTTGTATTTCCATTTGAAATAGATGGGTTTCAAATTATTGTAGTTCTCTGAATTTCCATTGGTTCTCCAGAGTGGTAGGACTGTGTATCTTCACGGGGACTCCCAGACTTCACAAGGCTCATGTTATGCTACAGGGAGGAAGAGTATTTATCTTCCTGTATTTGCACATTATCTCCAACTAGTCTAACAGTCAAGCACCCACCTTGCCCTCTCTTGACCTTAAATAATAGACTAGAACTATATGATACTCTCAACAGATGCTGAAAAAAGCATTTGACAAAGTACAGCATCCTTTCTTGACCAAAATTCTTCACAGTGTAGGGATAGAGGGTACATACCTCAATATCATAAAGCCATATATGAAAAGAACACAATGAATGTCACCCTCAATGGGGAAAAACTGAAAGTTTTTCTTCTAAGGTAAGGAGCATGGTAGTGCTGTCTACTATAACCACTGCTATTCAACATAGTAATAGAAGTCCTAGCCTCAGCAATCAGACAACAAAAATAAATAAAAGGCACCTGAATTGGCAAAGAAGTCAAACTCTCACTCTTTGCAGATAATGATACTTTATATGGAAAACCTAAAAGATACCTAGGAATAAACCTAACCAAAGAGGCAAAGAACCTGTACTCAAAAAACTATAGAGTACTCTTGAAAGAAACTGAAGAAGACACAAAAAAATGAAAAAACACTCCCTGCTCATGGATTGGAAGAACAAATGTGGTTTTGACTTGAATCTCCCTGATGGCTAATGATGATGATCATTTTTTAATGTGTCTGTTAGTGAATTGTATATCTTCTTTGGAGAAGTTCATGTCTTCTGACCATTTGTTGACATGATTATCTGTTTTTGTGTATGTTGAGTTTGAGGAGTTCTTTATAGATCTTGGATATCAGCCCTTTGTCTGTAGTGTCATTTGTGAATATCTTCTCCCAATCAGTGGGGTGCCTCTTTCTTTTGTTGACTGTTTCCTTTGCTGTGCAGAAGCTTTTGATCTTGGTGAGGTCCCAAAAGTTCATTTTTTGCTTTTGTTTTCTTTGCACTTGGAACCAATAATCCTAATGTTTATGTGGAACCAGAAAAGACCCTGAATAGCCAGGGGAATGTTGAAAAAGAAAACCAAAGTTGGCGGCATCACAATTCCAGACCTCAAGCTCTATTACAAAGCTGTAATTATCAAGAATATATGGTACTGGCACAAAAACAGACACATAGATCAATGGAACAGAATAGAGAGCCCAGAATTGGACCCTCAACTCTATGGTCAACTAATCTTTGACAAAGTGGGAAAGAATGTCCAATGGAAAAAAGACAGGCTCTTCAACAAATGGTGCCAGGAAAATTGGACAGTCACATGTAGAAGAATGAAGCTGGACCATTTCTTTACACCACACACTAAAATAGACTCAAAATGGTTGAAAGAGGGGCGCCTGGGTTGAAAGAGGTGGCTCAGTGGGTTAAAGCCTCTGCCTTCGGCTCAGGTCATGATCTCAGGGTCCTGGAATCAAGCCCCGCATTGGGCTCTCTGCTCAGCCGGGAGCCTGCTTCTCCCCCTCTCTCTCTACCTGCCTCTCTGCGTGCATGTGATCTCTGTCTGTCAAATAGAAAAATAAATAAAATCTTAAAAAAAAGCTGAAAAAAAGGGGTGAAAGACCTCAAAGTGAGACAGGAATCCAACAAATTCCTTGAGGAAAACACAGGCAGCAGCCTCTTCGACCTCAGCCACAGCAATTTCTTTCTAGAAACGTTGCCAAAGGCAAGGGAAGCAAGGGCAAAAATGAACTGTTGGGACTTCATCAAGATCAAGAGCTTTTGCATAGCAAAGGGAACAGTCAACAAAAGCAAAAGATGACTGACAGAATGGGAGAAGATATTCGCTAATGACATATCAGATAAAGGTCTGCTATCCAAAATCTATAAAGAACTAATCAAACTCAACGCCCAAAGAACAAATAATCCAACCAAGAAATGGCCAGAAGTCAGGAACAGAGATTTCTGCAGATGCTAACAGACACATGAAAAAGTGCTCAACTTTACTTGCCATCAGAGAAATACAAATCAAAACCAGAGTGAAATATCACCTCACACCAGTCAGAATGGCTAAAATTAACAAGTCAGGAAATGACAGGTGTTGGCGAGGATGCAGAGCAAGGGGAACCCTCCTACACTGTTGGTGGAAATGCAAGCTGATGCAGCCACTTGGAAAACAGTATGAAGTTTCTTTAAATAGTTGAAAATAGAGCTAACCTATGACCCAGCGATGGCACTATTGGGTATTTACCCTAAAGATAAAAACGTAGTGATCCAAAGGGGCACATGCACCTGAATGTTTATAGTAGCAATGTCTACAATAGGCAAACAATGGAAAGAACCTAGATGTCCATCAACAGGTGAATGGATAAAGAAGATGTGAGATACACACACACACACACACACACACACACACACACACACACACACACACATATATATGAATACTATGTACCCATTAAAATATTTTTTGCTATTTGCAATGACATGGATGGAACTAGAAGGTATTAAGCTAAGCAAAGTAAGTCAATCAGAGAAAGACAATTATCATCTGATCTCTCTGTTACGAGGAATTTGAGAGGCAGGGCAGGGGATTTGGGAGGCAAGGAGGGAGAAAATGAAACAAGATGGGCCTGGAGAGGGAGACAAACCATAAGAGACTCTTAATCTCAGGAAAAAAACTGATGGTTGCTGGGGAGTGGGGTGGGAGGAAGGGAGGGATAGGGTGTCTGGGTTATGGACATTGGAGAAGGTATGTGCTATGGTGAGTGCTGTGAATTGTGTAAGGCTGATGATTCACAGACCTGTACACCTGAAGCAAATAATACATTATACGTTAATTTTAAAAAAATAGACTAGAAAATGTTTTCCCTGAGATAAGAACTTTAGATTTCTCAAAACTAGTTTTGGGTTTTGTTTGTTTGTTTTTTTGTCATTTCCCAAGATCATTGTGAACTAGGTCTCTGATTCCCTTTGAGTTAAGTAGGTACTATAAGCTCTGTTATATAATAAATATACTCCTTAGATGATGATAATACATGAGATAATCATTTGTTACATTTCAGCGCTGTTAATAAATTAAAAAACTCATTTCAGAAATTTATAGTAATGACATTACAGTATGAAAATACATAAAATAAGTGTCATTTCAGCAAGATTTTTCTTCAAAAACATCAAAAATGTAGAAATAAGACATTACTCCCCCAGATTTAATTACATATGAGATATATAGAATTGATGCAGCAGATTCATTTTATTTAAAATAAATGTGCTGAAGGCTATTTGAAATGTGTTGGCTCTACTTTTATTGAACTTTCTAATAAAATGCACTGAGGAAAACATTGAAGAGGCTAGTTTTGAGATAAAGGTAAAATTTTAAGATAAGAGATATAATTAAGAATCATTTCAATTAAAGTTAATTTGCAAAATGGTTTACTATTCTATGAAAAAAGGGAAAAAACATGAAACACTCTAGAATACTATGCTGTATTGACATAACTTAACTCTCAGTTGACAAGGATTCAATCAATTAACTATGTCTTTTTTTTTTTTTTTGGTTTTTTAAAACTTCATAACTTTTAATGTGATGATGATATTTTTGCTCCCTCCTCTGTTAGGTGTGAACTCTACTAAAAGTTTATAATGGTGTTTAGGGAGAAACATAATACAATCTTTGTCAACCTAGGAATTTATAGAGGAGGACTTGTGTAACTTAAGTCAATAAAGTCCCCAAAGAAGTAATTGGAACATCCGGAATCAATAATTTCATAAGACAAGTTTCCTCTCTTAAACTTCTCTTTCCTTGTGCTTCCTGGCAGGTTATCCACCCAATAAGTCTAGCAAGTTATATTTGGTTTGAGGATTGAAGTATTTGTGTGGATTCAGTGGTAAACATCAGTTTAGGCTAAGCAGGAGATGAACCATTTGAGTATTTAAAGATGGAAGTTGAAATAAGCTTATTTTATGTGTATTTTTTTCAATTACAAAATAAACAGAACCATCATTAGAAATAATAGCATTTTTAAAAATTAGTGTTTAAATGAAACAAATATCTATAGAAACAAACTGGATATGAAAAATCAAGATGATGTATTAATTTGATTTATCCCAAAGAAGATTCAGTTGTTTTAATACAAAAACATATTTCACCAAATCTCACAAGTATATTAATATTGAGTTAAGGATTTAAATAAGGAAATTATGAACAAACAAATGAAACGAAATGATTCCTATGTTTTCTTTTTTAAACACGGTATTATTATCTATTCAAGCCAGAAACTTGAATCATCCTTGACTCGTTTCCTTATCATGAATTTTTCTAAGTACAATAAATACCAATGAGGAGTAGTTCTCTTTGTATTACGCTTTGGCTTGATTTGGATTCTTGGATTAGTATACTGCAAAGTACAGGAAGGCAGAATCTCTATTTTTGTTTTTTATTTCATTATTTTATTTTTTTACTATGCCCTGTAATTATAATAATAGCTAGTATAATTACAAAAAAAATGTTGAAAGATAAACTCAAAATGAATGACAGATCTCAATGTGAGGCAGGAATCTATCAAAATAAAAGAGGAGAATGTAGGCAGTAACGTCTTCAACATCAGCCACAGCAACTTCTTTCAAGACATGTCTCCAAAGGCAAAGGAAACAAAAATGAAATGGACTTTTGGGACTTCATCAAGATCCAAAGCTTCTGCACAGCAAAGGAAACAGTCAACAAAGCAAAGAGGCAACCCATGAAATGGGAGAAGATATTCGCAAATGACACTACAGACAAAGGGCTGATAGCCAAGTTCTGCAAAGAACTCCTCAAACTCAACATCCACAAAACATAATCCCGTCAAAAATGGGCAGAAGACATGAACAGACAATTCTCCAAAGAAGGCATTCAAATGGCTAACAGACACATGAAAAAGTGTTCATTATCATTAGCCATCAGGGAAATTCAAATCAAAACCACATTTAGATACCACCTTATACTGGTTAGAACGGCCAAAATGAAAAGACAAAAACAAAACAAAACAAAACAAATGTTGGAGAGGATGTGGAGAAAGGGGAAGCCTCTTACACTGTTTTTGGGAATGCAAAGTGGTGCAGCCACTTTGGAAAACAGTGTGGAAATTCCTCAAAAAATTAAAAATAGAGCTACCCTCTGACCTGGCAATTGCACTAGTGGGTATTTACCCCAAAGATACAGATGTTGTGAAAAGAAAGGCCACATGTACCCCAATGTTCATAGCAGCAATGGCCACAATAGACAAACTGTGGAAAGATCTGAGATGCCCTTCAACAGACAAATGGATAAAGAAG
Organism: Lutra lutra; assembly: GCF_902655055.1. NCBI lineage: Eukaryota > Metazoa > Chordata > Mammalia > Carnivora > Mustelidae > Lutra > Lutra lutra. The sequence goes on along the minus strand of NC_062285.1, from coordinate 33,803,476 downwards.
ATGTGGTCCATATATAGAATGGAATATTACTCAGCCATCACTTAGGATGATTAGCCAAGTTTCACATCAACATGGATTGGACTGGAGGAGACTATGCCAAATGCAATAAATCAAGCACAGAAAGTCAGTTATCATATGGTTTCACTTACTTGTGGAACATAAGGAATAAAACAGAGGACATTAGGAGAAGGAAAGGAAAAGCGAAGGGAGGAAATCAGAGGGGAAGATGAACAATGAAAACTGTGGACTCTGAAAAACAAACTGAGAGTTTTAGAGGGGAGGAGGATGGGGAGATGGGTGAGCCTGCTGGTGAGTATTAAGCAGGGTACGTATTGCATGGACCACTATGTGTTGTACATAAACAATGAATCTTTGAACAAAAACTGTTCAAAAACTAATGATCTATTTCTGGTGACTAACATAACACAATAAATAAAATAAAACTATCAACATCAAAAAAATTGTTGAAAATTTGCTTAAAAATTTGTTGAAATGTTTACAAAAAGGTTTACAGATTATAATGTCAGGGACATTGTCAATCTGAGAAACATATAATGAAATCAATCTATATTTATCAGGATATGAAAAAAGTGCACAAAATTTGTCACTTTGGGTGAATTATTTGCCTTTCTAAAATGAAACTTTTGTCACCTGCAAAACAGAAATTACTAATAACATCAACATCACAAAATTAATGTACAAATTATTGGTGCTCAAATACTCTCCTCTCTCTTCCCTCTCTCTATAATAGATCCTCATTAAGGAAAAGAATGCAAGAATAATAGCATAACCGAAAGTAACAGTTTTCTTGGTGGCATGACTAAGGTAAAAAATGGTAGCAATGCCTCACTAGAACAATTAGAATTTGAGCGAAATGAAGCTAAAGGTGAATGAAAAGTGCTCAAGATGTGTCAGAGTACAGACTCCAGACTCCAGACTATTTTCTTTGAAAATAGTTATCTGAGGATGTAGACCCTTCCAGTATAACACCTAAACAGATTCATCATTCAATAGTAACTCAAAGATTGATGATAGCATCAAGTCTCTAGCCTGAAGTGACTGCCACTAAAAGCTATAAAAGGATTAATTAAAGTCCCATTACTAACATACTGGGCAATCAACCCAAAATGAGCATTACCTGCTTGAAATTGGGATCTCTACAGATATGACTGACATAAAAAAGGGAAGGAGAAATAGCAAAGGAAAAGGAACACATATAATTATAAAATAATGAAATATCACTCTTTCTAAATCTCCTGATCAAACCTGGCATCACAACTTCAAATGAACATAATTAAAGTATTTTCACTCTAATAGCAAAGCCTACTTTATTAGCAATTACAATTGAAATGCTTATTCCAAGAGCAGAGGAGATTGTTTATTCATTAGCTACTTTGGATATTTCCTTATTAAGAAATCTCTAAAAAGGATTCTATTCCAAGATACTTGTCTTGAATAATTGGATTTCCAGAAGACTGTTTCAATGGCTCCCCTAAAGTGAGCTGAATATCTACCAGAACACTCTGAACACCCATGAAGTCAACTGGAGATGTAAGATTATACACTTCTGGATCTCTACGGGGGCAGAAGACATCATTGGAGAGGTAAAGCAGAGTGGGAACTCTCAGACTGATATCGGAGGATAAACAGAAGGGGCAGGGAGCCATCAGAAGTGACACATTGGAAAGTAATACCCCAATATGAAAGTGCCCTGTGGTTGGGGACCAGCATTAACTTGGTCTGGTTAAAAGCACTCAAAAAGAGTAAAAGATCTTAAGGTGCAACTGGTGGAATTCGGCAGTCATGGGCATGGGCTGAAGCCCAGGGACCCAGGATGGCCACCGCCAGTGACCACCTGCACCAGATGTGGCAGAGTGTGGTGGAGCCTCCAGTTCCTGGTCCCTGAGCCCATGACTTTGCACTGCTTGCACCACCACTTGGCTGGGTGTATTGCCACCTACGCATGAGAGAGTCTGGTGTGGGAGCCAGCTGGTGCTCTCTAGAACCCCAGCCTTTTGTGCTCTGTGCACACTTCATGAACAGGGTCAGAGCACACTTCCTCCACCCGCACCTGAGAAAGCCTGGTGTGGGCACTAGCTGGTGGTCTCTAGGACCAACCAAAGGTCTGGATGCTCACAACCTGTGCAGGAGAGAATCTGGCAGGATCTCTGGTTGGGATCCCTCTGGAGTGGCAGCCTTCTGTGACCTGAGCGAGCCATGGGGTCTGAGCTCACTCTGCATGGGCCTGGTCCCCAGACAGCAGTCCTAGCAAAGGCAGCAACCATAAGTGAACTCCCTGGACCAATACCTCTCATGGTTTTAGTGGCATAGAGGTACAGAGAAAAGTAGGTACCTCGGGCAAACCCTGAGACAGTGGCTGGGGGTGTGCACCACTTGCAGGAGGCTGTGCTGTTCAGCAGAGTTTGCAGAGGGGGAGTCTGTGTGTTCTGGACCACCCAGAGGGGAGCAGACTGAGTATTCTCTCAGAGGTAGAGGTATGGGTGCAGTTTGCTTTCCACTGAGCCTCCAAAGAGCCACAAAAAGCCACCAAAGAACAAAAACCTCCAGAGAACAAAAGCCTGAAAAACCAGATTCCACAGAACCCATCCCCTTGATAGGGGATAGGATGACTCAACCCAAGCAAGGCTGACTGTAAAAATGGGGCATGCCCCTCTCCCAGAAGGCAAGCCAAAAGAATAGGAGGACAACCACCACAGGGTCCCCATAAAACTGTAAAACACCAACATCAGGGGAAAACAATATATTAAGCTCCCAGTATTGCCCCCAAACCTGTACATTTCATAGATACAACTTTTATTTTTACTTTGTTCTCACTATTCTTGTTCTTTCTAATTTTTTCAACCTACTTACCATTACAACTAGAAGTTTAATACAAGATATTCCATAATAAACTTTTAACTTGAACCTTTTTCATACAGATACCTATTTCTTTTTTCTTTTTCTTTCTTTTCTATATATATATATATATATATATATATATATATATATATGCTCTAAGGTAATCCTCTTTCCCTATTCAATATTACTACTATATATAAACCAGTTTTAATCTCCCTTTATCTCTGAAAAATCGAGTCCTTTAACAAAGATATCAAGAAAAACCCAGGAAGAACCAAAATAAGCTTCCTTCCCATATCGAGGATTTATAACAACCCTCCCATATTTTTCTTCTGTCAGTGTTTCTGTATATTTATTTTTGTTCTAGTATTATATAAATCTTAACCTTGATATTCATTTTGGCTGGGTTCCTTTTTTTTTTTCCTCATTTACCTTTGTTGGTCTTTTTGTTTGTTTGTTTTTGATTATATATTTTATAAATCTTACTTTTGGGGCTCATCCTGGATGGATTTTCTTTTTTTTTTTTTCCTTCTCACACTTTCTTTCTCTCTCTATTTTTCTTTTTTCTTTCTATTTGGTGGTGATTTCTGATTGCTCCAAAGTCTTCCAGAGTGCACCTTGTCTGGATCATGATTGATGTATCCAGCTATGCATTCCCTCAACCATCTCTCTCCAAAATGACTAGGAGGAAGAACACCCAACAGAGGAAAAATTCAGAGACTGTGCCCTCTCCAGAACTATTGGATATAGACATAAACAATATGTCAGAAAGGTAATTCAGGGTAGCAATTATCCAGGCAATGGCTAGGTTAGAGAAAACCATTAGTGACAAGATAGAAACTCTAAGGGTAGAAATGAAGAAGTTAAAAATGTCATCCGTGAAATTCACCTTATCTAAATACTCTAACAATTATGGTAACCAAAGCAGAAGGTAGAATTAGTAATCTAGAGGACAAACTGATAGAGAAAAAGGATCAGGAGGAAGTTTGGAACAAACAGATTAAAAGCCATGAAAACAGAATTAAGGAAATAAATGATGCCATGAAATGCTCCAACGTCAGAATTATTGGGATTCCTGAGGGGGTGGAGAAAGAGAGAAGATTAGAAGATATATTTGAAAAAATTCTGAATGAAAATTTCTCTAGCCTGGGGAAAAGAACAAGTGTTCATGTCCTAAGGAAGAAAAGACACCCCCCAAGATCAACAAGTAGGAAAAGACCTCAGACACTTAATTGTAAAATTCACGAATCATAATTTTAGACAAGAGGCCCTAAGGGCAGCTAGGGGGAAGAGATTCCTTACATACAGAGGGAGGTCCATCAGGATAGCATCAGACCTGTCCATAGAACCCTGGCAAGCCAGAAAGAGTGGGCAAGACATATTCAGGGGACTAAATGAGAAGAACATGCAGCCAAGATACTTTATCCAGCAAAGATGACATTCACAATGGATGGAGAGATAAAGAACTTCCAAGAATGACAAGGTTTAAGAGAGTATGTGACCACCAAGCTGGTACTCAAAAAATATTAAGGGGGATCTATAAAAGAAGAAAGAACCCAAGAGTGTCATAGAACAGAAATTTACAGAATTTCTATAGAAACATAGAACTTGTTTCTAACTTACAGCATTTATATAGAAACAAGAACTTCACAGGCAAAATGATGTCAATAAAAACGTATCTTTCAATAATCACTCTCAATGTGAATAGCCTAAATACTTCCATAAAACAACACAGGGTTGGAGACTATATAAAGCCACAGGACCCGTCCATATGCTGTCTACAAAAGACACATTTGGAACCTAGAGATACATCCAGACTGAAAATGAAATGATGGAGAAGCATCTTTCATGACAATGGGCCTCAAAAGTAGGCTGGAGTAGCGATTCTCATATCAGATAAATTACATTTTAACCTAGACTGTAGTCAGAAATAAAAAAGGACACTACATCATTCTTAAAGGGTCTATCCACCAAGAATATCTAACAATTGTAAATATTTATGCCCCCAACATGGGAGCAACCAAGTACATAAGCCAAATGTTAATCAAAACAAAGAGTCATATTGTTATAAATACATTAATAGTAGGGGATCTTAACACACCACACTCAGTAATAGACATATCATCCAAGCAGAAAATCAACAAAGGAACAAGAGCTTTGAATGACACATTGTACTAGAGAGACCTCATAGATATATACAAAACATTTCACCCTGAAATGACAAAATATGATTTTTCTCAAGCACACATGGAACTTTCTCCAGAATAAAACACATACTGGGTCACAAATCAGTGCTCAACTGATACCAAAGCATTGAGATTATTCCCTGCATAGTCTTAGAACACAATGCTTTGAAAATAGAACTCAACCACAAAAAATAGTTTGGAAGGAGTTCAAACACTTGAAAACTAAAGACCACCCTGCTTAGGAATGTTTGGATAAACTAGGAAATCAAATAAGAACTTAAACAATTCATGGAAATCAATGAGAATGAAGATACATTGGTCCAAAACCTATGGGATACAGCAAAGGGGTTCTAAGGGGGAAATACATAGCCATCCAAGCCTCCCTCAAAAAATAAATAAATAAATAAATAAATAAATAAATAAATAAATAAAGAGAGAGAGAGAGAGAGAGAGAGAGAGGGAAATCCAGAATACTCCATTTCTCTTTATACCTTGAAGAACTGGAGAATCAACAACAAATTAAGCCAACCCCATGCAAAGAAGGGAAATAATCAAGATTAGAGCAGACATCAATGAGATAGAAACTAGAGATACAGTAGAACACATGAACAAAACTGGAAACTGAATCTTTGAAAGAATCAATAATATTGATAAACCACTGGCCAAACTAATGCAACAGAAAAGAAAGAGGACCCAAATTAATAAAATTATGAACGAATGGGGAGAGATCATGATGAGCACCAAGGAAATGGAAAGAAATATCAGAAATTATTATCAAAAGTTATATGCCAATAAGTTACACCTAGAAGAAATGGATGCATTCCTAGAAATGTATAAACTTTCAAGACTGAATCAAGAAGAAATTGACAACCTGAATAGACCAATATCTAGTAACAAGATTGAAGCAATGATCAAAACCCTCCCAAAAAATAAAAGCCAAGAACCTGGCAGATTCCCTGGGGAATTCTACCAAACATTCAAAGAACAAATAATACCTGTTTTCCTGAAGCTGTTTCAAAAAAATAGAAACAGAAGGAAAACTTACAGATTCTTTCTATGAAGCCAGTATTACTCTGATCCCCTGACCAGGCAACGACTCCATCAAAAAGGAGAATTTTAGACCAATATCCCTGATGAATATGGATGCCAAGATTCTCAGCAAGATCCTAGTTAATAAGACCCAACAGTACATTAAAAAGATTATCCACTATGACCCAGTGGGATTTATCCCTAGAATGCAAGTGTGGTTCAACATTCACAAATCGATCAATGTGATAGAACAAATCAATAGGAGAAGAGAGAAGAACCACAGGATCCTCTCAATTGATGCAGAAAAAGCATTTGGCAAAATACAACATAGTTTCTTGATGAAAACTCCTCAAAGCTTAGGGATAGAGGGAGCATTCCTCAACTTCATAAAATCTATCTATGAAAAACCCACAGCAAATATCATTCTCAATAGGGAAAAGCTGAGAGCCTTCCCATTGAGATCAGGAACATGACAAGGATTCACACTCTCACCACTGTTGTTCAACATAGTACTAGAAGTCCTAGCAACAGCAATCAGACCACAAAAACAAATAAAAGATATTCAAACTGGCAAAGAAGAAGTCAAACTCTCTTTCTTTGCAGATGACATGATACTTTATGTGGAAAACCCAAAAGACTCCACTTCCCAACTCCTAGAACTCATGCAGCAATTCAGTTATGTGGCAGGATACAAAATCAAAGCTCAGAAATCAGTTGCTTTCTTATACACTAACAATGAAAATATAGAAAGGGAAATTAGAGAATTGATTCCATTTACTATAGCACCAAGAACTATAAGATACCTGGGAATAAACCTAAACAAATTAAAGGATCTGTATTCAAGGAACTACAGAACACTCATAAAAGAAATTGAAGAAGACACAAAAAGATGGAAAAGTATTCCATGCTCATGGATCAAAAGAATAAATAAACATTGTTTAAATGTCTATACTGCCTAGAGCAATCTATTCCAGTCAAAATTCCACTGGCATTTTTCAAAGTGCTGGAGCAAACAATCCTAAAATGTGTATGGAACCAGAAGAGAGCCTGAATTGCTAAGGAAATGCTGAAAAAGAAAAACAAATCTGAAGGCATCACATTGCCTGATTTCAAGCTTTACTACAAAGCTGTGATGACCAAGATAGCATGGTAGTGGAATAGAGTCAAGAGCCCAGATATGGACCTGCATCTCTATGGTCAAATACTCTTTGGCAAAGTAGGAAAAAATATCCAGTGGAAAAAGACAGTTTCTTCAGTAAATGGTCCTGGGGAAATTGGACAGCTATATATAGAAGAATGAAACTCGACAATTCCATTACACCATACACAAAAAACAACTCAAAATGGATAAAAGACCTCAACTTGAGACAGGAATCTATGAAAATCAGAGAGGAGAACATAAGCAGTAACCTCTTCAACATGGGCCACAGCAACTTCTTTCAAGACATGTCTCCAAAGGCAAAGAAAACAAAATTGAAAATGAGCTTTTGGGACTTCATCAAGATCCAAAGCTTCTGCACAGCAAAGGAAATAGTCAACAGAACAAAGAGTCACCCCACGGAATGGGAGAAGATATTTGCAAATGACACTACAGACAAAGGGCTGATATCTAAGTTCTGTAAAGAACTCCTCGTACTCAACACTCAAAAAACAGATAGTCACATCAAAAAACAGGCAGAAGACATAAACAAACACTTCTGCAAAGAAGACTACAAAGGGCTAACAGACACATGAAAAAATATTCATCATCATTGGCCATCAGGGAGATTCAAATCAAAACCACACTGAGATACCACCTTACACCAGTTAGAATGGCCAAAATTAACAAGACAATAAACAACAAATGTTGGAGAGGATGTGGAGAAAGGGAAACCCTCTTATACTGTTTGTGGGGATGCAAATTGGTGCAACCACTTTGGAAAACAGTGTGGAGATTCCTTAAGAAATAGAAATAGAACTTCCCTATGACCCTGTAATTGCACTATTGCACAACTGCACCCCAAAGATAAAGATGTAGTGAAAAGAAGGCCATACATACACTAATGTTCATAGCAGCAATGGCCACAGTCACCAAACTGTGGAAAGTGCCAATATGCCTTTCAACAGATGAATGGATAAAGAAGATATGGTCCCTATATATATGGAGTATTATCCCTCCATCACAAAGGATGAATAGCCAACTTTTGTGTCAACATGAATGGAACTGGAGGAGGTTATGCTGAGTGAAATAAGTGAAGCAGAGAGAGTCAATTTTCATATGGTTTCACTTACTTGTGGAGCATAAGAAATAACATGGAGGACATTGGGAGAAGGAGACGAGAAGTGAGTTGGGGGAAATTGGAGGGAGACTGTGGCCTCTGAAAAACAATCTGAGGGTTTTGGAGGGGCAGGGTGGGAGGTTGGGTAAGCCTGGTGTTGGGTATTATGGAGGGCATGTATTGCATGGAGCACTGTGTGTGATGCATAAACAATGAATCTTGGAACACTGAAAAAAATTAAATAAAAGAAAAATAAGATGAAATCTTAAAAAAAGAAAAAAAGAAATTCATTAGTTTGCTAAAGTAATGTAATATAAATTCTGATTAATTAATGTTTTATGAAAATTAGTATTAATTTTGATCCAAGTGTGTCATCCCTATGTTTATTTTTTTTAAAACCTTAGGGTTTGAGCAACTTTATTTTTTTACTATTGAATGTATTTATTTTTTAAAGCCTTTTATTTAAATTCCAGTTAGTTAAGAGGAAGTTGCTATGGCTAATGTCAAAGAGGAGACTGCCTGTGCTTTCCTCTAGGATTTTGATGGTTTCCCACCTCACAATTAGGTCTCATCCATTTTAAATTTAATTCTTGTATATGATGATAAAAGCTTGATTCAGTTCATTCTTTTGCATGTTGCTGTTCAGTTTTTTTCAACATCACTTGTTGAAGGAGACTGTCTTTTCACCATTGGATATTCTACCCTGCTTTGTCAGAGAACAATTAATCATATAGTTGTGGGTTCATTTATGGGTTTTCTACTCCACTCCATCGATCTGTGTGTGTATTTTTGTGTCAGTACTATACTCTTTTCATTATTACAGCTTTGTAATATAACCTGAAGTATGGAACTATGATTCTTCCAGCTTTGCTGTTCTTCAATATTGCTTTGGTTATTCAGGGTCTTTTCTGGTTCTATACAAATTTTTTGGATTGTTTTTCTCTAACTCTGTTAGAAATGATGGTGTTATTTTGATAGGGATTGTGTTAATTGTTGTAATTTATTGGGTACTGTAAACATCTTAACAATATTTGTTCTTCCAATCCATGAGGATGAAATATTTTTTCCATTTCTTTATGTCACCATCAATTTCTTGCATCAGTGTTATATAGATTTCAGGGTGCACATCTTTTACTCCTTTGGCTAGGTTTATTCCTAGGTATCTTATTATTTTGAGTGCAATTGTAGATGATTTTTTTTTTGAAATTTCTCTTCTCCTTCATTATTCACGATATAAATTCATCAGATTTCTATATATTGATTTTGTATCTTGCAATTTTATTGAATTTGTGTATCAGTTCTATTAGGTTTTCAGTGGAGTGTTTTAGGTTTTCTATATATGCTATCACTTCATCTACAAATAGTGAAAGTTTTACTGCTTTCTTGCCAATTTAGATGCTTTCTTTTCCTTTTGTTGTCTGATTGCTGTAGCTAGGATTTCCAGAATTATATTGAATAAAAGTGGTGAGAGTGGACATCCCTGTCTTGTTCCGAATCTCTGAGTTTTTCCCCACTGAAGATGATGTCTCCTATGTTTTTGTTTTGTTTTGTTTTGTTTTCTTTTTTTATAACCTTTAGTATGCTGAGGTATGTTCCCTCTAAACCTACTTTGTTGAGGGTTTTTATTAAGAATGGGTATCTTACCTTGTCAAAAGTTTTTTTTTTTCCCTGAATCTATTGAAAAGATATTATGCTTCTTATCTTTTCTTTTATTAATGTGATGCCTCATGTTGATTGATTTGTGAATACTGAACCACTTTTCAAGCCAGGAATAACATCTATTAGGTCATGGTGGATCATCTTTTTAATGTATTGTTGGATTTGGTTTGCTAGTATTTTATTGAGACTTTCTGCAACCATGTTCATCAGGGATTTTTGTTTGTAATTCTCTCTCTTCTTTTTTGAGTAGTCTCCAAGCATAGTCTAGAGCCTATCACGGTCTTAAACTCATGACCCTGAACTCAAAAACTGAGCTGAAATAAACAGTTGGACGCTTAACCAACTGAGCAACCCAGGAGCCCCTGTAGTTCTCTTTTTTTAATGGAGTCTTTATCTGGTTTTGGTGTCAAGGTAAATCTGGCTTTAGAGAAAAAAAATTGGAAATTTTTCTTTGTTTTCTAATTTTTTGAATAGTTTGAGAATAAGTATTAACTCCTCTTTAAATGTTTGGTAGAATTCACTTGTGAAGCCATCTGTCCCTGGACTTTTGTTTGTTGGAATATTTTTGTTTATGTTCAAATCCATAAAACCTTGTTGTCACTGTTACTTAGATAATAAAAGGCACTTGTAGAGATTTGGTCTGTTTCAATTGCTTTTTATTTCTACTTATAGTCAAGAGAGTTCAATGGGAATATCATCAGCATGGTCTTTAATAAACTAAGAAAATGTTTTGGTTTTGGATCCCCGAAGTATTTTAAGAGATATTTGGGGGTGGAATATCTGTCAAAAACTTGAACAAAATGATATGGCAGTTTTATAAATTTGAAATAAATTCGAGAATATATAGTTTAGGGTTTTCATCAAATTTTTGCATAGTAGAGGCACCTCAGTGGCTCAGTTAGTTAAGGGACTGCCTGAAGAGCCAGGTCATGATCACAGAATCCTGGGATCAAGTCCTGCATTAGTTTCCCTGCTTGGTGGGGATCCTGCTTCTCCCTTTCCCTCTGCTGCTTCCCCTCTTTGTGTTCTCCTGCTCTCTCTTTGTCAAATAAATAAAATATTTAAACTTTTTTGCATAATAGAAATTCATTAATAAATTGTTACATTAAGTAGAGACCATTTTTAGTATGCTTTCAAGTTTTAGAGAAGTTTTGTTTTAGAACAGTTTATAGAATTATTGCAAAGATTATATAGTTCCCTTATATCCTACACTAAGTTTTCTCTATTATTAATATCTTGTATTAGAATGGTATCTATAAATTTACTTTAAAGTTAACTTTGATCATCTGGCCTGATAAAGTATTATAGGTTTTTCCACAGTAAAGTTAGTCTTTTTTTTTTCCCCCTCTATTTCCATACTGTGCTCTTTGGAAGAGAGCCAGTATGTACAACCCCACATAAGTAATACCCCACCTCCTTCAGGCAAGAGTAGCTACATAAAGTACTTAGACATCTTTTACACTAGACATATGTCTATTCTCTTGTACTTTTAAATTTATTCAATTATTCATCAATAAAGACTCAGAGAGATTATAGATTTGTATTTGGGGTTATAATCCAATATCACTTTTTTTTTTCCAGATTTGGCATTTGAAAGATCTTGTAGTTAGATCCTGTATTTGATATATCATCACCATTGTGCATGTTTATTTTTGTTTTTCTTTTGAGCACTTTTCCTTTTCTAACATTACAAGATCATGCACACTTATCTTTTGCATACCTGCTTAGTCCCAGAATACATTATTTCTCCAGAGACCTGGTTCCTTTTTCAGAGAATGACATTAGAATTCAAAATCTGGATGCTTAGTGTACTTGTCACTATTGGATATTAATTTTTCTAAGCCTTCTCCATTGACATAGTAAGGATTTAGGTGTGTGTATCAACCTGAATAAATACACATATCTTACAATATATTTATTTGTAACTAATTTATATTTACATTAAGCTAACTATGAGTTCATACTAATGTCTGCACTCTAATTCATTACTCAAAGATCATTTTAGTCTCTTCTTGTTCCTTATCAATAATCTCCCACTACAAGAATGAGAAATCCAAATCTTATCACCAACCATCCATTAACTTACTTGTTAAATTCCAGATATGTATGCAATAGTTTCAAAATTGTTAATTCATAACAATAACTAGACTGTATGAACAATCTAGTTCAATAGAGCTTCAATAACTAAACTGTATGAACAATCCCTCGTGCCCATAGACTTAATAGTCTTACAAAATGCACTAATTTCCAAAGTTACTTATTTCAGCACAATACTTCCATGCTGCCTTCATGAGGAATTATTTCTGATATTTGTAAGACATTTATTTTCTCATATCTTTACTCCATCCATTGTATGAATACACCACCATTTATTTACCCATTTACCCATTGAAGGATACCTTGGTTGCTTTTAGATTTGGATGGTTATGAGCAAATCTTCAATAAACATTTGTGTGTATCTTATTGTGTGGATATAGGGTTTCAAACCAGTTGTTAATTACTTAGAAATGTGATTGCTGAATTATGTGGCAAGACTTTGCTTAACATTGTAAGAAACTGTTAAACTGTCTTCCATAGCAGTTGTATCACTGTGCATTCCCATCAGCAATGAATTAGAGTTCCTATTGCTTCATATCCTCCCCAGAAATGGCACAATCGAGTTTTTGGTTTTAGTTTTGGTTCTTTGCCATTTTAATATGTATGTAGTGTCTTATCACAGTTGTTTTAATTATAATTTCTTAATAACAAATGAAGTGGAATATCTTTATCTTTTCATTTGGAAGCTAAAAACAGAAGTTGCTTCGGTTCTAACAAATTAGTGTAGCTCATCCCAGATTGAGTTTATAAAGGATTTCATTAATAGCACTTTAAACCTGATTGGATAAGGTATTATTTTTGTTTTTGTTTCAAGGTTTATTTAATTTGAGTTATTTAGGAGATAGTGTAATATTGGTTTCAGGAGTAGAACTTAGTGATTCATCACTTGTATACAACACCCAGTACTCATCACAAGTGCTGTCCTTAATACCCATCATCCCTATTTAGCCCACTCCCCACTAGACTTCCCTTCCATTAATCCTCAGTTTGTTCTGTATAGTTAAGAGTATCTTATGGTTTGCCCCCCTCTCTCTGCCACCACTTGTCTATGTTCATAAATTCCAAATATGAGTGAAATAGTATGGTATTTGTCTTTCTCTGATGGACTTATTTCACTTAGCCTACACTCTAGTCCATCCATGTTATTACAAATGACAATATTTTATTCTTTTGATTGCTCAATAATATTCCATTGTGTATGTGTGTGCATGTGTGTGTGTATCACATCTCCTTTATCCATTCATTTGTCAGTTGATGGACATTTCAGTTCCTTCCATAGTTTGGCTATTGTTGATAATGCTGCTATAAACGTCAGTGTGCATGTGTTCCTTCAAATCAAAATTTTTTTTATCCTTTGGGTAAATACCTAGTATTGTAATTTCTGGGTCATAGGGGAGTTTTATTTTTAACATTTTTAGGAATCTCTATATTGTTTTCCTGAGAGGCTGCACGAGTTTGCATTCCCAGGAACAGTGTAAGAGGGTTCCCCTTTCTTCACATCTTTGCCAACATCTGTTGTTTCCATATCATTAATTGTAGCCATTCTGACAGGTATGAAGTCATATTTCACTGTAGTTCTATTTGTATTTCCCTGATGATGAGCGATGTTCAGTATCTTTTCATATGTCTGTTAACCTTCTATAGGTCTTCTTTGGAAAAATGTCTGTTAATGTCTTCTGCCCATTTCTTAACTGGATTGTTTGTTTTGGGGGATCATAAAATATTTTACTGTCACATACATGATAAAGCCATCTAAACTCATAGGGAAGCCATCATTTGTTCTGTAAAATCCTCTCTTAATATCAGTTAGAATGCACAATGTTTCTGAATATTATGAATCTGGGAGCACACTCTCATTCTTTCGTACTGTTTGCATTAAGTCAAGAACATCCAATACTTTACCTCTAAGGATCATGAGAGTTTTAAGGATTAGAGTAAGGTAGCTAAGAAAATGCACAAATGCACTCACAGATTGCATTAAATAATTGTAGGGTTTTCCCCCCTACTGTTTACTGGTAACCTTAGCATCAATACTATGAAGTTGAGTAGGAAGCTTATCAAAGATGATCTCAGAGGCTAGAGAAGTCAAAAATAGAAATGTTAATGAATAGAGGACAATTTTGCCAACCTATTTTGAACTACAGCTTTGTGCAGTGGCAGTATCATAGCCAATGAGGTTTATCTGAAGCTCAATTATTGCTAATTGAACTACATTACATAAAAACATATTATGTTAAAGGTACTATTTTAAGTGAGCTGGAGTGTTTGTTAATTGTTATTTGGGTGACTCTAGAAAACTAAAAATTAGTGACCTTAATAATAATTTGATTGTGTATCCTTGCTATAAAGAGTTACAAGTTTTCTTTTTAATAAATGTTTTAAAATCATGAGGAAAATGGAAAGGCAACCTATATAATTGGAGAAAATATTTGCAAACCATATATATAATAAGTGGTTAACAACCAAAATATGCAAAGAACTCATACAACTCAACAGAAAATAAAAAAGCAAAAAAAGACATAATTTAAAAATGGGCAGAGATGTATTCACTTCAGTAGTACCTATACTAAAGTTGAAAAGATACGGAGAAGATTAACAAGGCCTTTGTGAAAAGATGACATGTAAATACATGTAGGATTCCATATTTTAAAAAGAAAAAAGTGGGCAGAAGACCTTAATAGACATTTTTCCAAAGAAGAAAAATAAATGACCACCTGGTAAATACAAATATGCTCAGCATAACTAATCATCAGGGAAGTGCAAATCAAAACCACAATGAGATCCAACCTACCACCCGTTAGAATGGCTTATAATATAAAGAAGACAAGACTGTAATAAATGTTGCCAAGGTTGTGCACTGTTGGTAGGAAATGTAATTTATGCAGCTATTATGGAAAATATCACAGATGTTCCTCAAAAATTTTAAAATAGAACTACCATATTATCCAACAATTTCACTTTTGAATATTTATATGAGGGAAATAAAGTCACTATTGTGAAAATATATTGTCATCCCCATATTTATTGCAGCATTATTTACAATAGCTCACACATGGAAATAACTTGAGTGTCCAATAATGGATGAATGGATAAAGAAAATGTGATATATAATAGAGTATATATAATATATCAAATAATATAATTTTATATAATGTATAAAAATATGTATAGTTAATATTGCATGTAATGTATACATACATAATATATATACATATTTGTAAAAAATATATGTATATATAATGTATAAAATTTACATATTTTTTTAACATATAATGTATTATTTGTTTCAGGGGTACAGGTCTGTGATTCATCAGTCATACACAATTCACAGTACTCACCATAGCACATACCGTCCCCAATGTCCATCAAGCAGCCACCCCATCCCTCCCAAACCCATCCCTTCCAGCAACCTTCAGTTTTTTTCCTGAGATTGAGTTTCTTATGATTTCTCTCCCTCTCAGGTTGCATATTGCTTCATTTTTCTCCTCCCTTCCCCAATGATCCTCTGTCTTGTTTCTCCAATTCCTCTTATCAGTGAGATTATATGATAAATATCTTTATCAGACTGACTTATTTTGCTTACCATAATACCCTCTAGCTCCATCCACATTATTAAAAATGGCAACAATTTGAGGATTTTCTTTAATGGGTGCATACTATTCCATTGTACATATATACCATATCTTTTTTTTAAGATTTTATTTATTTATTTGACTCAGAGAGAGAGAGAGATCATAAATAGGCAGAGAAGCAGGCAGAGAGAGAGGGGGGAAGCAGGCTCCCCGCTAAGCAAGGACCCCAATGCGGGGCTCCATCCCAGGACCCTGGGATCATGACCTGAGCCAAAGGCAGAAGCTAAACCCACTGAGCCACCCAGGCACCCCATATCTTCTTTATCCATTCATCCATTGATAGACATCTAGGTTCTTTCCATTGTTTGCCTATTGTAGACATTGCTACTATAAACATTCAGGTGCATGTGCCCCTTTGGATCACTACATTTTTTATCTTTAGGGTAAATACCCAATAGTGCCATCACTGGGTCATAACTCTATTTTCAACTATTTAAAGAAACTTCATACTGTTTTCCAAGTGGCTGCATCAGCTTGCATTTCCACCAACAGTGTAGGAGGGTTCCCCTTGCTCTGCATCCTCGCCAACACCTGTCATTTCCTGACTTGTTAATTTTAGCCATTCTGACTGGTGTGAGGTGATATTTCACTCTGGTTTTGATTTGTATTTCTCTGATGGCAAGTAAAGTTGAGCACTTTTTCATGTGTCTGTTAGCATCTGCAGAAATCTCTGTTCCTGACTTCTGGCCATTTCTTGGTTGGATTATTTGTTCTTTGGGCGTTGAGTTTGATTAGTTCTTTATAGATTTTGGATAGCAGACCTTTATCTGATATGTCATTAGCGAATATCTTCTCCCATTCTGTCAGTCATCTTTTGCTTTTGTTGACTGTTCCCTTTGCTATGCAAAAGCTCTTGATCTTGATGAAGTCCCAACAGTTCATTTTTGCCCTTGCTTCCCTTGCCTTTGGCAACGTTTCTAGAAAGAAATTGCTGTGGCTGAGGTTGAAGAGGCTGCTGCCTGTGTTTTCCTCAAGAAATTTGTTGGATTCCTGTCTCACTTTGAGGTCTTTCACCCATTTTGAGTCTATTTTATTGTGTGGTGTAAAGAAATGGTCCAGCTTCATTCTTCTACATGTGACTGTCCAATTTTCCTGGCACCATTTGTTGAAGAGCCTGTCTTTTTTCCATTGGACATTCTTTCCCACTTTGTCAAAGATTAGTTGACCATAGAGTTGAGGGTCCAATTCTGGGCTCTCTATTCTGTTCCATTGATCTATGTGTCTGTTTTTGTGCCAGTACCATATTGTCTTGATAATTACAGCTTTGAAATAGAGCTTGAGGTCTGGAATTGTGATGCCGCCAACTTTGGTTTTCTTTTTCAACATTCCCCTGGCTATTCAGGGTCTTTTCTGGTTCCACATAAACGTTAGGATTATTGGTTCCATTTCCTTGGAAAAAAGTGATGGTATTTTGATAAAGATTGCATTAAATGTGTAGATTGCTTTAGGTAGCATAGACATTTTCACAATATTTGTTCTTCCAATCCATGAGCAGGGAGTGTTTTTCCATTTCTTTGTGTCTTCTTCAGTTTCTTTCATGAGTACTTTATAGTTTTTTGAGTACAGGTTCTTTGCCTCTTTGGTTAGGTTTATTCCTAGGTATCTTATGGTTTTGGGTGCAATTGTAAATGGGATCGACTCCTTAATTTCTCTTTCTTCTGACTTGCTGTTGGTGTATAGAAATGCAACTATAGATTGTCTCTGTAAATTTCTGTCCTATGATACTCTTGGGTTCTTTCTTCTTTTATAGAACCCACCTTAATATTTCTTGTAGTGCCAGCTTAGTGGTTATATACTCTTTTAAACCTTGCCGGTCTTGGAAGATCTTTATCTCTCCATCCATTTTGAATGCCATCTTTGCTGGATAAAGTATCTTGGCTGCATGTTCTTCTCATTTAGTGCCCTGAATATGTCTTGTCAGCTCTTTCTGGCTTGCCAGGTTTCTTTGGACACGTATGAAGTTATTCTGATGGACCTTCCTCTGTATGTAAGGAATCTCTTCCCCCTAGCTGCCCTCAAGAGCTCCTGTCTAAAATTATGATCTATTGGGGCACCTGGGTGGCTCAGTGGGTTAAAGCCTCTGCCTTTGGCTCAGGTCATGATTCCAGGGTCCTGGGTCCTACATCGGGCTGTCTGCTCAGCTGGGAGCCTGCTTCCCTTCCTCTCTATCTGCCTGCCTCTCTGCCTGCTTATGATCTCTGTCAAATAAATAAATGAAATCTTTAAAAAAAATAAAATTATGATCCATCAATTTCACAATGAGGTTTCACGAGGTCTTTCTAGATTCTATGATCTTGGTGGGGGGAGACCTTTCTGCCTCTAGGACATGAACGCTGGTTCTATTCCGCAGACTGGGAAAATTTTCATGGAGAATTTGTTCAATTATATCTTCTGGTCTTCTTTCTTTCTCCTCCCCCTCAGGGATCCCAATAATTCTGAAATTGGAACATTTCATGGCATCATTCATTTCCCTAATTCTGTTTTCATGGCTTCTAAGCTGTTTGTTCCAACCCCATTCTGATCCTTTTCCTCTATCAGTTTGTCCTCTAGATCACAAATTCTATCTTCTGCCTCAGTTACCCTAGCTGTTAGAGAGTTTAGATTAGATTGGATCTCATTGATAGCATTTTTAACTTCTTCCTGGGTGGCTTTCACTTCTGCCCTAATAGATTCCATGTTGTAATGAGTGGTTGCCTCCAACCTAGCCATTGCCTGGATAATTGTTACCCTGAATTCCCTTTCTGACATATTGTTTATGTCCATAGCCAATGGCTCTGATAGAAAGGGCACAGTCTCTGGCTTTTTCATCTGGTTGGCATTCCTCCTCCTGGTCATTTTGGTGAGAGGTGTTTGAGAGGATGTGTAGCTGAATATATCAACTGTGATCCAGGCCAGGTGCACCCTGGAATGCTTCTGAGCAATAGGGAGTTATCACCAAAAAGAAAGAAAAAAAGAGAGAGAAAAAGAGAGAGACAGAAAAAAAGAGGGAGAGAGAAATTGAGAGAGAGAGAGAAGACCCAGCCAGAATAAGCCCCAAAGATAAGATTTATAAGGTATATGAATGAAAATGGAACCCCCCAAAAAAGACCAAGAAAAGTAACTGACAAGAAAAAAAAAAAAAAAAGAACCGAGTCAAAATGAAACCCAAGGTTAACATTTATATAATATCAGAACAAAAACAATTACACTGAAACACTGACAGAAGAAAAAGATAGGAAGAAAAAGATGGTTATAAATCCTTAATGTGGGCAAGGAAGGTTATTTTGATTCTTCCTGGGTGTATCTTGGTATCTTTCTTGAAGAACTCAACTTTCCAGAGATAAAGGGAGATTAAAACTGGTTTAGGGGTTATTATTGATTAGGGAAAGAGGATTACCTTGAAGCTTATATCTATATATATATTTAAAAAATAGAAAAACAAAAAGAAAACACAGATATATGTAGGAAAAATGTTCAAGTTAAAACGTTATTATGAAATTTGTTGTATTGAAACTCTCCTTGTAATGGTAAATAATTTTTAAAAAATTTAAAAATGAGAATAGTGAGAATGAATTAAAAATAAAAATTGTATCTATGAAATATACAGGCTTTAGGTAATACCGAGAGCTTAATATCTTCTTTTCCCCTGATATTGTGGTTTTACAGTTTTATGGGGACCCTGTAGTGGTTATCCTCCCATTTTTTTCAGCTGGCTTTCTGTGGAAGGGTCCTGCTGTGTGTTTTTTCTGTTAGTCTTGCTTGGGTTGAGTCCTCCTGCTCCCTATCAAGGAGGGGGGACTCTGTTGAAACCAGTTTTTCAGGCTTTTGTTCTCCGGATTTTTTCTTTTCCTTTGGTGGGTTTTGGGAAATTTTCAGAGGTTGAGTGGAAAGCAAACTGCTCTCAGACCTCCATCTCAGAGAGAAGCCTCAGTCTGTTATCCTCTGGGTGGTCCAGAACACACAGACTCCCCCTCTACAAAATCAGCTGAGCCTCCCCCTGGCACAAAAGCAAACACATAGACCAGTGGAACAGAGTAAAGCCTGGATATGGACCCTCAAATCTATAGTCAATCTTCGAGAAAACAAGAAAAAAAAAATACAGTGATAAAGACAGTCTCTTCAATAAATCATGCTGTGAAAATTGGGGAGCTATGTATAGAAGAATGGAACTCGACCATTCTCTTATACCATACACAAAGGTAAACTCAAAATACATAAAAGACCTGAACGTGAGGCAGGAATCTATCAAAGTCATAGAGGAGAACATAAACAGTAACCTCTTCGACACTGGCCACAACAACTTCTTTCAAGACATGTCTCCAAAGGCAAAGGAAATTAAAAGTGAAAATGAACTTTTGGGACTTCATCAAGATCCAAAGTTTCTGCACAACAAAGGAAACAGTCAACAAAACAAAGAGTCACCCCACGGAATGGGAGAAGATATTCGCAAATGACTCTAAAGACAAAGGGCTAATATCCAAGATCTATAAAGAACTCCTCAAACTCAACTCACACAAAACAGATAATCATGTCAACAAATGGGCAGAAGACATGAACAGACAATTCTCCAAAGAAGACATACAATTGGCTAACAGACACATGAAAAAATGTTCATCATCATTAGCCATCAGGGAGATTCAAATGAAAACCACACTGAGATATCACCTTACACCAGTTAGATGGCCAAAATTAACAAGACAGTAAACAACACGTGTTAGAGAAGTTGTGGAGTAAGGGGAACCCTCTTATACTGTTGTTGGGAATGCAAGTCGGTGCAGCCTCTTTGGAAAATAGTGTGGAGGTTCCTTAAGAAATTAAAAATATAGTTTCTCTTTGACCCTAAAATTGCAATACTGGGTATTTACCTCAAAGATACAGATGTAGTGAAAAGAGGGGCCATCTGTATCCCAATATTCATAGCAGCAATGGCCACAGTTGCCAAACTGTGGAAAGAGCCAAGATGCCCTTGGACAGTCAAATGGATAAAGAAGATTGGTCCATATATACCATGGAGTATTATGTCTCCATCAGAAAGGATGAATACCCAACTTTTGTATCAACATGGAAGGGACTGGAGATTATGCTGAGTGAAATAAGTCAAGCAGAGAGAGTCAATTATCATATGGTTTCACTTACTTGTGGAGCATTAGGAATAACCTGGAGGACATTGGGAGATGGAAAGGAGAAGGGAGTTGGGGGAAATCTGAGTGGGGGATGAAGCATGGGAAACTGTGGACTCTGTGGAACTAACTGAGGGTTTTGGAGGGTGAGAGAGGTGGGGGGTTGGGTGAGCCTGGTGATGGGTATTTTGGAGGGCATGTATTGCAGAGCACTGGGTGTGGTGAATAAACAATGAATGCTGCAACACTAAAAAGTAATATATCTTTTTAATATAATGGGGAAAAAAAGAAGTGCAACTGATTTATGTGCATTGATTTTTCTATCCTTAGAGTTTACTGAATTCCTGTATGAGTTTTAGCAATTTTGGATTGGAGTCTTTGGGTTTTCTACATAAGGATTCGTATCACCTGCAAAGAGTGAGAGTTTGACTTCTTCACCAATTCAGACGACTTTTATTTATTTTTGTTGTCTGATTGCTGATGCTAAGACTTCTATTACTATGTTGGATAGCAGTGGTGACAGTGGACAGCTCTGTGTGTTCCTGACCTGTATGTTCCTGAGCTGAGGAAAGCTCTCAGTTTTTCCCCATTGAGGATGCTATTTGCAGTGCATTTTTCATAGATGGCTTTATGATATTGAGGCATGTACCCTCTATCCCAACACTGTGAAGAGTTTTGATCAAGAAAGCATGCTACACCTTGTTAAATGTTTTTTCAAAATCTATTGAGGGTATCATATTGTTCTTGTTCTTTCTTTTATGAATGTATTGTATGATATTGATTGATTTGCAGATGTTGAACCAAACCTTGTAGCTCAGGAATAAATTCTGCTTGGTCTTGGTGAATAATCCTTTAATGTAATGTTGGATCCTATTGGCTAGTATTTTGGTGAGAATTTTTACATCCATGTTCATCAGGGATATTGTCCTGTAATTTCTCCTTTTTGATGGTGTCTTTTTCTGGTTTTGGGATCAAAGTAATGCTGGCCTCATAAAATGAGTTTGGAAGTTTTCCTTCCATTTCTACTTCTTGGAGCAGTGTCAGGAGAATAAATGTTTGGTGGAATTCCCCTGGGAAGCTTCTGGCACTGGGTTCTTATTTTTTGGGAGATTTTTGATGACTGCTTCAATCTCCTTACTGGTTATGGGTCTGTTCAGATTTGTTATTTCTTACTGGTTCAGTTTTGGTAGTTTATATGTCTCTAGTAATGCACCCATTTCTTCCAGATTGTCAAATTTGCTGGTGTATAGTTGGTCATAATGTGTTCTTATAATTGTTTGTATTTCTTTGGTGTTGGTTGTAATCTCTCCTCTTTCATTCATGATTTTATTAGTTTGGGTCCTTTCTCTTTTCTTTTTGATAAGTCTGGCCAGGGGTTTATCAATCTTATTAATTCTTTCAAGGGACCAGCTCCTAGTTTCTTTTATTTGTTCTAGTGTCCTTTTGGTTTCTATTTCATTAATTTCTGCTCTCATCTTTAGGATTTCTCTTCTGCAGCATTTAGGCTTTCTTTGCTGTTGTTTCTCCAGCTCCATTAGGTGTAAGGTTAGGTTCTCTTTTTGAGACCTTTCTTGTTTCTTGAGACAGGCTTTTATTGCTCTATACTTTCATCTCAGGACCACCTTTGCTGTATACTAAGGAGTTTGAACAGTTGTGCTTTCATCTTCATTTGTTTCTATGAATTTTTTCCATGAATCTTTAAAATTCTTCTTCAATTTTCTTGTTGATCCATGCATTCTTTAGTAGGATGCTCTTTAACCACTATGTAATTGAGTTCTTTCCAACTTTCCTCTTTCGGTTGAATTCTAGTTTCAAAACACTGTGGTCTGAAAATATTCAGGGAATGATCCCAATCTTTTGGTACTTGCTGAGACTTGATTTGTAACCCAGGATGTGATCTATTCTGTAGAATGCTCCATATGCACTCAAGAAGAATGTGTATTATGTTGCTTTGGGATGGAATGTTCTGAATATATCTATAATGTCAGTCTGGTCCCATGTGTCATTTAAAGCCTTTATTTCCTTGTTGTTCTTTTGATGATCTGTCCATTTCAGTGAGGGGGGTGTTAAAGTCCCCTACTATTATTCTGTTATTGTCGATGTGTCTCTTTGATTTTGTTATTAATCTGTTTATATAATTGACTGTTCTCATGTTAGGGACATACATATTTAAAATTGTTAGATCTTCTTTACAAACCCTTTAAGTATGATATAGTGTCCTTCCTCATCTCTTATTGTACTCTTTGACTTAAAATCTGATTTATCTGATATAAGGATTGCTTCCCCAGCTTCTTTTGATGTCCATTATCATGGTAAATGGTTTTCTAACCCCTCACTTTAAATCTGGAGGTATCTTTGGGTCTAAAATGAGTGTCTTGCAGACAGCATATCAATGGGTCTCATTTTTTTAATCCATTCTGATACCCCATTTCTTTTGATTAGGACATTTAGCCCATTTACATTCAAGGTAACTGTTGAAAGATATGAATTTATGCCATTATGTTGTCTGTAAGATGACTATTACTGTCTGTTGTTTCTGATCCTTTCTGGTCTGTTATTTTTAGGCTCTCTCTTTGCTTAGAGGCCCCCTTTCAATATTTCCTGTAGGGCTGGTTTGGTGTTTGCAAATTCTTTTAGTTTTTGTTTGTCCTGGAAGTTTTTTTATTTCTCCTTCTATTTTCAATGACAGCCTAGCTGGATATAATATTCTTGGCTGATATTTTTCTCATTTAGTGCTCTGAATATATAATGCCAGTTCTTTCAGGCCTGCCAGGTCTCTGTGGATAGGTCTGTTGCCAATCTAGCATTTCTACCATTGTAGGTTACAGACCCTTTATCCTGAGCTGCTTTCAGGATTGTCTCCTTGTCTCTGAGACTTGTAAGCTTTACTATTAGATGATGGGTTTTTGACTTATTTTTATTGATTTTGAGGGTGGATCTCTGTGCCTTCTGGATTTTGATGCTTGTTTCCTTCCCCATATTAGGGAAGTTCTCTGCTATAATTTGCTCCAATATACCTTCTGCTCCCCTCTCTCATTCTTCTTCTGGGATCCCATTTATTCTAACATTGTTTTGTCTTATGGTATCACTGATCTCTCTAATTCTCCCCTTGTGATCCCATAGTTGTTTATCTCTCTTTTCCTCAGCTTCTTTATTCTCCATCATTTGGTCTTCTATATTATTAATTCTCTCTTCTGTCTCATTTATTCTGGCAAGAGCCTCTATTTTTTATTGCACCTCACTTTTACCTTTTTTAAATTTATTTTTTTTTTCAAATTGGTTAGATTTTAGCTCTTTTATTTCTCCAGAAAGGGATATCTAGTATCATCTTTGTTTCTTTCAAGCCCATCTAGCATCTTTGTAATTATCATTTGGAACTCTAGTTCTGATATCTTACTAATGTCCATATTGAAAGGTCCCTTGCTGTTGATATTTGTCCAGAGAAGATTAGATGAATGATGGAACAAAATGCTAAGTGTTAAAAGGGTAACCACAATCCCAGAAAAATATGCACTCACCAAATCAGAAGAGACTGAAGCCAGGGGGAGAAGAAAGGAAAATAAAATCTATCTATCTATCTATCTATCTATATTTATATTTATATTTATATAAATATAATTAATCTGGCAAATAGAACACATAGAACAGAGCCATACACTTGGTTTTAAGTGTATTTTGGTCTATTAGAAGAAAAATTTTAAACTTTAAAGAAATTTTTAAAAATTTAAAGAAAAAATATATATACATGTATACATATACATATATACATATATATATATATATATATATATATATATATATATATGTAAACATGATGAAGGGACATTACAATAACTGTAGAGATGAAAATTTTAAAAAAGACTTTAAAAAGGGGAATTGATAAGATAAGAAGTTGGTTGACAAAGAAGCAAAAACCTGGGATCAGGTTGGAGACTAGAACAAAGCCATATGCTAGATTTAGGGTGTATTTTGGTCTGTTAGAAGAAACTATGTCCCAAAATTTTAAAGAAAGAAAAACTTATGTATACAGAAAATAAGGTTAAATATAATGAGAGGATAGACTATGACCATAAAAATGAAAATTAAAGAAGATTTTTTAAAAGGTGTTGTTAAGATAAAATAGTTAAAATATGCTAAGATAGGAAAGAGGAAAAATTCAAAAAATAGAAAAAGAATTTCCACACTGTTTTCCAAAGTGGCTGCACCATCTTGCATTCCCAAAAAGAGTGTAAGAAGGTTCCCCTTTCTCCACATCCTCTCCAACACACGTTGTTTACTGTCTTGTTAATTTTGGCCATTCTAATTGGTATAAGGTGGTATCTCAATGTGGTTTTGATTTGAATCCCCCTGATGGCTAGTGATGATGAACATTTTTTCATGTGTCTGTTAGCCATTTGTGTCTTCATTGGAGAAGTGTCTTTCAATGTCTGCAGCCACTGCGGAAAACAGTGTGGAGATTCCTTAAGAAATTAAAAATAGAGCTTCCCTATGACCCTGCAATTGCACTACTGGGTATTTACCCCAACGATACAGATGTAGTGAAAAGAAGGGCCATCCAATATTCATAGCAGTAATTGCCACAGCCACCAAGCTGAGGAAAGAACCAAGATGCCCTTCAATGGATGAATGGATAAGGAAGATGTGGTCCATATATACAATGGAGTATTATGCCTCCATCAGAAAGGATTAATACCTAGCTTTTGTATCAACATGGATGGAATTGGAAGATATTATGCTGAATGAAATAAGTAAAGCAAAGAAATTCAATTATCATATGGTTTTGCTTATTTGTGGAGCATAAGAAATAACATAGAGGACATGGGGAAATGGAGAGGAGAAGGGAGGTGGGGGAAATTGGAGGGGAGATGAACTATGAGAGACTGCGGATTCTGAAAAGCAATCTGAGGGTTTGGGAGGGGTGGACTGTGGGAGGTTGGGTGAGCCTGGTGGTGGGTATTATGGAGGGTACATACTGCATGGAGCACTGGGTGAGGTGCATAAGCAATGAATTATGGAACACTGAAAAGAAAAAAAATTAAAAAAAATAGAAAAAGAAAAAATAAAGAATAATTTTAAAATTCAACTTTGAAAGGCTAAAGAATCATGGGGAAAAACCCATGAAGTCTAGGTGCTGTATTCCCCTAGCACTGGAGTTTTGCAGTTCTCATTGATCTATAAACTTGTTCTTGGCTGTATGTTATGCTGATCTTCTGAGGGAGAGGCCTCTTGCTGTGATTCTCAAATTTCTTTGCCTGAGGCGGAATTGCAACACCCTTGCCAGCAGCCAGAGTTAGTAAACTGCTCAGGTTTGCTCTCTGTACCTCTTGTTCCCTGAACACTTTCATACTCTTTGGAAGATGAGAATGAAAATGGCATCCTCCCAATCTCTTACCCCAGAGGAGCCAGTAGCTCAGGGAGACCACTTCTCAGTGAGCCCTCAGAGAAAAACAGTCAAGCACTCCTGTCTCCCTGGTCTCTGGCTGCACTCTGTGCTCACCCAGCCTGTGACAGTGTTCCTATCTCTGGCATATGGCCTCATTTGGAGTCTTCTAATCCAGTAGATTCCTGCTGTCCACTCCCATGCCATTATTCCTGGTGGAGGAAGGGGATCTCCCCAGATCTGCCACTTGTGGGGTCCCTGTTCCAAGAGTAGTGAGCCAACTTTGCCTTGGATTATGGTTTATGGTAACCCCAAGTTACCACTCCTCAGCTTTGCCTTTGCTACTGGCTTCCCCACTCCAATACCTGGGAGCTTTGCCACCTTCAGGCACCCTCAGTATTTCTGTGACCCTGAGGGTCCTGAGACCACACAGTCCCAGTGAGGATTCCATCCCCCACCACCTGTTTATCCACTGCAGCAATGTCTTTCCACAAAGCAGACTTCTAAAAGTTCTGATTTTGTGCTCCAATGCTCTCTCTCACTTGCCAGGAGCCAGGTGATGGGGGCCCCCACCCCCATGGTCTATCTTCCTGTATATTGCCTCAGATTCACTTCTCAGTACCTCTTTCCTTCCAGAGAGTAGTCACTTTTCTATTCATAGAATTGCTGCTATTCTTATCTTTGATCTCCTCTTGAGTTTGTGGGTATTCAGAATGGTTTAAAAACTATCTATCTGAATTCCTGGGACCAGACAAAATTTAGGTCTCCTACTCCTCTGCCATCTTGCTCCTCCCCCTACAATTTATATATTAAATATATAATTTATATAATTAAATATCACTCGGCCATAAAAACAAAAGAAACCCTGGCTTTTACAACAATACAGGTATATTTTGAGGGCATTATATTATGTGAAATAAGCCAGGCAGAGAAAGACAAATACTATGTGATTTAACTTATATGTAGAACCTAAAAAAAAGAAAAATAATTCATAGATACAGAGTACAATCTGGTGGTTGCCAGAAAGAGAGGGTAAGAAGTAAATGAAATGGGTAAATGAAATCAAGAGTGACAAACTTCCAGTTGGAAAATAAATAAGTAATGGGGAGGTAAGTACTGCACAGTGACTATAGCTGCTAAAAGAGTAGGTCTTCAAAGTTCTCATTATATATATGTATATATATATATATCTGTATATATATATACAGATACAGCCTATATATATATATATATATATATATATATATATATTTGTGTGTATATATATACACAGATATATATCAAGTAATTTCACTGCACATCTATAATTAATACAATATTATATATTAATAATATATTTTAAAAATAAAGAAGGGAAAAGCCTTGGGGGAAAAGTGAGATGAGAGTTGTAAAGATATCAATGGCAAGAGATACAGAAGAAAGTCATCCAGAGTAGATGAGTTGGTACCAGCAAAGACATGTGGGGCTCTGGGAGAGAGAAGAGGTCACGTTGAGAGGGTAAATTGTAGAATTGTCAATAGGGCTGAAGATAAAATGTAGGAATAGACATAAGGAACTCACATTCTTTTATTTAAGATTTTATTTATTTATTTATTTATTTATTTATTTGATAGAGAGAGAGAGCGAGAGGGAACACAAGTGGGGGGTGGCAGAGGGAGAAGCAGACCTCCCATCAAGCAGGGAGCCCATTTGGGGGCTTGATCCCAGGACCCTAGGATCATGACCTGAGCCAAACGAAGCTGGAAGGCTGAGTATTAATGAATGAGCCACCCAAGCACCCCCAAGGAACTCACATTCTTACCTAAAGAAGCTAGTTTTGTGTTTTTTTTTTTCAAAAGTCCAGATAGAAAAGGTGGTGGTTTTCTTCTAACCAGTAAGCCATTTTTAAATGTGAGAAAGATATGAAAAACAGTAAGAGCAACCATACAGTTCTTTCTTCATTTATAACACATAATTTTTGAGAGGGAAAAATTGATTCCACATATGTGATACAATGGATGAGCTGAATAAATTCTAACTATAATTACTTAAAGTAAAGAAGAGGCAATGTTTGCTGCTATCTTTGTAGTCATGTTTTAATATAAATATGTGGGCAAAAATTGTAATATAATACAGAAAAGTAAAAATAGATATATCTTTTGTTATGATTTATTTCCCTATATTTTTACCTAACAATATAACATCTAAAAGATGGTCAATTTTTACTGACATATAGGAATATATCAGTAAGAAAAAATATGTCATTAAGAAATAACAATACTAAAAGAGACATTACAATAACTTGAAATGTTTTTACAGCTGTAAATATCATACCATTTCTTCACAAAATTCCTTTTGTTTATATGTTAGACAATAGCCTCAGGAACAATTAAGGAAGTATGCTTCTTTGAGCTGGATAATTAAATGCCAAGAAAACTCACCACTCAATATGTAATTCACTCAAATTCTTGTTGTTTGAAGGAGTCAGTGTTCATACATAGGATGGATTGAATTCCTAACAATATCTGGCATGAGCAGTGGACTTGGCCCTCACTATAATAACATTACACTCATGGTCAGAATGACAGCTAAATGGATGGATGAAGCTTGTCTCTAACAGGCAGATTCATGACCACAGCATAATGAATGAGAGTGTTATAACCTCTGGTCACATACACCCTGGCCTGCTGCTCCTTACAAACTGTATCAGGGGATATAGAGTAAATTCCTGTTGTCAGATCTAATGGTGAAAGATTCTGGCTTCTAACTTACTAGGAGAACAAAATAGAATTTCCATTCCAGTAATTTGGATCAAAACACTTCCTGATCATCCTGGTCAATTTGTTGTGTCACTTAATTAAACCCAAAGCATTGCAAATTGTGTAAGTGAGCAAAAGAAAGAGAGACTGTTTCTTCAACCTTGAAAACCAATCCTTAAGACAAATATCTTATTAAATTAGTTAAGTTCTAGGACATGCATTACAGGAGGTTTTTTTCTCGGACTTTTTCATGGGTTAAATATGGATTAAAGTAAATGGCAGACAAAGTCACAGTTAAGAGTTAAAAGAGAATTTGAAATGCAAAAGCAAATTCGTACAAAATGATAAAAAGCAGAATTCCCACCACAGATTCTCTCTCTTTCTCTCTCTCTATTATACACACACACACACACACACACACACATCCAATATCTGGCAAAGGGATTAGCAAAATAGCTGTATTATTTTAGTTCTTCCCTGAACTTGAAAAGTTAGATATATAAGTTTTCTGAGCTGAAGGTCTTTGGGTATTGACAGTAAATACTGTTGATTGATTTTTTAGTTAGAAAATGTGGGTCTTTTCCCAGTACATCCCTTTTCTTCACTCCAATAAATACAAGCATTAGCAAAGCCTAGAATGAATGAAAGGAGAATTACAATGATGTGGCATTTGTTGATGGCTACTCATCATACTTATGTGTATGAAAATTAATCTTTGTTTGCAATGATGAAATCCCCTTGTTACTTACATATTGTTATGGTTTAGGCCACTCTCTTTTTACAAACTTCCATAGGGAGAATTATAACTGAGTTAATATGTGTGAATATTTGTAGGAGTTTGCTGTTAATCTGCACTGAATGAATAGTTCTACACTGAATTGAACTTTTAATTCTCTCAGCTTTGAAAACTTGATGATCTGCCTGAAAAGAGTAGATGTTGCCTGATAAAGTGTATTTATTAAGGAGATGTGCATAAAATCTGTAGGGAGGTAAATAACACACTTTCAAGGAGACTAACCGATTAAGATACATGGCTCTGCAGCAAAGCAGAGTGTGCACTCTGTATTTTAAAGCACTGAAGCTATATTTGGTGCATTTTTTAGATTAATATGCAAGAGTTTCATTGTTTGGAATAATTCAGGAAACATTATACAAATCGCTGTCAGTTGAGAAATGAACATGAAAGATTTAGCATCCTGCAAATTGCTCCATAATACATGTTGTGGAAAAATGCTACAGCTAAACACTAAGGGAAGGGGTAGGGGGACTTCATTGATTCTGTTCCAATAAGTTGAAATTAGTCAATATGTAGGTTCAGTTAAGTGCATATGAAAAGCAATGGCTACATAGGTGTAGAAACAACAAAATTATACCTCTATTTTTGTTTCAGTTAGTAAACCCAGAGCATCTTAAAACTTTTTAAGGCGTTTAATACCTGATAACATTTGGGGGAGATTTTACAATTAATGCATAAGAGGAATTACACATACTGTTTATTAATATCTTCTGCAAAGGTTTGTTCACTAGGAACCAATTTTTAAATATAATCTTAATTGTTGAAACACCATCAGTACTTAAAATGTGTTCCAAGGTTTTCAGAGTTGTGTATTCAATTACAAACACTGATGAGGGAGCAGGAGGCTGGCTGAGGACAAAGCAAAAGCTGGCACCTTGCACCCCCTCTCCACCCGCTCCCCTTGGTAATATGTGTAGCATTCCTCAGGCACCCCTGACTGCCATAAATGATAAACAAATAGTTAACTTGCAGAGATCACAATCCTGCAAGACAGGAGTCTCCCTTGGTTTACAAATGTCCTAGAGATCTACAGACAAAGAAGTTACCTTATCAATAGCACAATTTCCAGAGGCAAATAACTCAGTTCTTCAAGCCCTAAATAAAGTTAAATTTCTTCTTAACCCAAATCTCACTAACAAGGACGCTTGATAGTAGAAATGTGAATGGCTTGCCAAAAGACAACATTGATTAAGCTGCAAGGTCTCCGGTATCCTGGCACCTTTGTAGGCCCTCTTTAGCATATGAAAGCTCCGTTGAAACCTCCCGCCCCCTCACCTTCCCCCAACTGCAAGGTATATAACCTGCCATCTCTCACAACCCAAAGCAGCAGCTCTTTCTGCACATGGGTCTTGTCCCCATGCTTTAATAAACCACCATTTTGCACCAAAAATGTCTCAAGAATTCTTTCTTGGTCATCGGCTCTGGACCTCAGCCCCACCTGAGGTCTAGAACCTCACCTAGGTTCTAGAACTTCATCAATTCATCTAGACCTGAGGTCTAGAACCTCACCTAGGTTCTAGAACTTCATCAACACCATTCCATCAATCTAAGTGCTCTGCATGAAAGGGAAAGTACTGTTTCACATATATTTCAAATTAGAAGATGAAGAGATAAAGGTGATAGAAGTCAGAAATTTTTACAAATTGTTGTTTTTAAATGTAACTGTATGTATATAATTCATGCTTGTGTGCCAAGGAACATTGATTTTGAGATCCATGAAAACCTTTAGTATTCTCAGAAGGTAAAGAGAATATCCTGCTTTTTACTTTCTGGCTAATTATACATGTTAGCCCATCAGAAGATGAAAGAGTACACCAATGTAGTTTTTATTCTGTTATTCCATCTACTGTTGGTCAATATTTTCAATAAATATTTCAAAACATTATTTGGAAAATATCACTTATTTTAGAAATGATAAAACTATGAGTATCTATTAACATATTAACATCTTAAAATTAGTTACATTAAAAAAATCTATCAAGGCCTTAATTATATGGATTACAAAAGGCTTTTCCCCATGATGATTTAAGAAAGCAAAGACAACTTGTAAGCAAACTGACATGAGTTCACTCCTTGGTGAATCACAGATAGAAACTACACCAGGTAGAGTTGTCACCCAGAGGAAACTTTATTTGTATCAAATAAGGAGATCACAGGGAAAAACTTCCAAAGCTGTGACTTCCCAGTCAAGGGTAAATGAGTTCTTTTCATTTAGAGTTAGGATAAATATTTAGAAAGGGGAGCTTTGTCATTGTATGTAGAGGTGGGCATAAGGTCATGCATATGCCTTAAGTAAACATGCCTATACTTATATAGTATGTTATGTAAATGAGGCTGGTGGCCCTCCTTGGGCAGAGATTTTAGTATTATAAACTGCCAGTCACTGCATGGGTCACTCCACTGTCCATCTACACAAATATGAGTTAGAAGTTAAGCTTAAACTGGTTTTGGTGGTCTGGGCCATAATAGCTCTTTGTCTACATAGTCATTATTGCTTGAAGAGTAGCTTTGGTTTCCATCAAGAGATGCTATGCCCTCCAGTCTTTTGCCTGTTTAAGAGATAAGCTAGAAAGAAGAGTTTAAGGAAAAATGTTGGACAAATGTTGGTAGGTACAAGCAGGTGAGCAATAAAGGTCTGGTCATGGGGATCTAGATAGTGACACCATCTTTATATTTAAGTAGTCTGTAAAGATATGGTGCAGTAGATTTTCTTTTATGTTGTGCTTTAAATCAGAGATAACACTTACTTACTAGACATAGAATTGGTGTCTGTGTGTAACTATTAACTAGGCCACATTCATTCAAAACAATTGTTTTTAATTTGGTATTTTGTAGTATACATGGCCCCAAAGAATACAGGCAATATTAATTTTCCATGCCAGTGATTCTAGAATCCTGAGAACAGAGATGCACAAAGACATGAAGAAGAAAAATAACAGGGCTCCTCCATCTTTGATCCAAGTGTAATGTACTGGCTTCTTTCAATCTAAATATTTCTGATGTAGATATTCAAAACCAAATTTCAACCTAACTCTAGGTGCTTTGTTAGAAAGCACATTCTATCAATTCATTGAAACACTAAAATTGCATTATCTTTTAAAGAGATAATTAGGGACACCTGAGTGGTTCAGTCAGTTAAGCATCCAACTCTTGATTTCAGCTCAGGTCATGATCTCAGAGTTATGAGACTGAGTCCTGTGTCTATGCCCTGTGTGGAGCCTGCCTAAGATTCCCCTTCTCTCTCTGCATCCCCCTACCCCAAAAGAGTAAAAGAGATAATTATTTTAAAAAAGAAATTATTACAAATCTGTTTTTAAAGTATAAATTTGTCATCTATTAAAGAAAAAAGTTATTCTAATACTTGTTAAAACAGTAGGGTAGACCTTTATTCAAGACTATTAATATAGGTGTCAAGACTACCACAATAAGGGAAAGATAGGGAGCTCAAAACCAAACACAGTAAGAACAAGTGGAGATTTATGGCCAAAGAGTACCTTTACTGGGGTTGGGGTGGGAGTAGGGTGGTGAATAGAAAATTATTAAGAAGAAATGTCAAGGGTAGAGGGAATTCTTGTTAAACATATCTAACAGCATACTCACTGAAGTTAGGCCAGGGTAGTCACATATTACCTGGAAATGGTGAGGGTTAAGAATTTAAGATGTAAGGGATGATTAGACATCAAGTATGGGAGGACATTCTTTAAAATGACTTAGTAGGATTCTTGTTATAACTAGACTATTTAAGGATAACCACAGAAGCCCAAAGTCTAGGCCTAGTTGAGAAGGTAAGAGGAGCCTGAGTAAAATTTGGTCAAGGAGAGGGTCTTCACATCTCATAGAAATAAAGTGGTGATATATTGTATACCTAAACCCTGAAACAGTGACAGGAAAACAAAAGAGATTCAATAAGCCTTTGTTAAATGAATAAAAAGAAATATGAAATGTCTATGTAGATTTCATTCATTTTTATTTCTATTTAGTACTTTTAAATTAGATTTTGTAACATTATTTGATAATACACAATAATGTAAAGTATTGGGTCTTTGGACTTATTGATGTTAAAAGGAAGCACATATGGGATAAATCTTCTCAATTTGAATATAACAGTCCCATTCTTTTAAACTACTTCTTCTTTTACAGACCTAATATTCTACAGAAGAAAGACAACTAAACACAATATAAGTAAGTAAATAGGTAAATAGAACAACTTGAATAACTTCCAATATATTGAAAGAAGTAAAATCTAATGTGTGATAGAGGGGATCTGATTAAAGGAAGAATGCTAGGAGCCCCTTGAAAAAGTCAGCCATTCACTGTCCTGGGGTCACTGCTCCAGGCAGAGTGGCAGCATGTACCAAAGGCCAGTCTGAAGGACTGATCTGCCTTGCCTGACTTGCCTGTGTGGCTCAATCAAAGTTAACAAGGAGAAGTGTGTTAAATGTCAAATGAAAGAGGAGACAGATCTTGGAGAGATTATGAACTATGGTATAAAAAGTTTTAATTTACAGAATTATAAGAGCAGAGAGATCAATTTAGTTCCCCAGGTCACAGCAATGTTTATGAGCCCTGTGAATGAACAGGGTCTCATAAAGAAAAGTAGGAAGGAATAAATTATGCATGGAAAACTAGATGAAAGTGATAGCCCCTAAAGGAGAAAATTTTAAGAAAATAGCCAGTCCAGTGTATAAACTACCATCAAAAACCAAATCAAATAAACACATATGATTGTTTATTGGTCTTGCAAATGTGAAAAAAGAAAAGGAAAGACTTAAGACTAGCATATTAATTTGCCACAAAAAATATCATGGGCTGTTGGCTTAAACAACAAATATTTATTTTCTCATGATTCTGGAGGTTAGAAAACCTAGATTAGGGTAAGAACAGGTTTGACTTCACCTGATGTTGCTATCCCTCACTTGCCTTCTCACCGTGTACTCAATGGCTTTTTTCTTTGTGCATACATCCATAGTGTTTGTTTCTAAGTGTCCTAATCTTTTTTCATAAGGACACCAGTCACAGTGGATTAAAAAACATCTTAACAACCTCATGTTAGCCTAATTATCTTTTATTTTTGTATTTTTATTTTTGTATTTCCAATGTCTTTCTTTTTTTTTATTATGTTAGTCACCATAAAATACATCATTATTTTTTGATTCAGTGTTCTACGATTCATTGTTTATGTAAAACATCCAGTGCTCCATGCAATACATGCCCTCCTTACTACCCACCACCAGGCTCACCCATCACCCCATCCCCTTCCCTTCTAAAACCCTCAGTTTGTTTCTCAAATTCCACAGTCTCTCATGGTTTACCTCCCATCTGATTTCCACCCCCCTTCACTTTTCCTTTCCTTTTCCTAATGTTCTACATGTTATTTCTTATGTTCCACAAGTAAGTGAAACCATTTGATAATTGACTTTCTCTGCTTGACTTATTTCACTCAGCACAATCTCCCCTGGTCCCATCCATGTTGATGTGAAAGTGAACTATTCATCCTTTGTGATGGATGAGTACTATTCTATTGTATGTATGGACCACATCTTCTTTATCCATTAATCTTGATGAAGGACATAAAGATGAAGGGCATCTCAGCTCTTTCCACACTTTGGCTATTGTAGATATTGCTGCTATGAACATTGGGGTACATATGGCCCTTTTTTTTTTTTTTTACTACATCTGTATCTTTGGGGTAAATACCCAGTAGTGCAATTCCTGGGTCATAGGGTAGCTCTATTTTAAATTTTTTTTTTAAATAATCTCCACACTGTTTTCCAAAGTGGCAGCACCAACTTGCATTCCCACCAACAGTGTAGGAGGGTTTCCTTTCTCCACATCCTCTCCAACACATGTTGTTTACTGTCTTGTGTCTTCATTCTCATTGGTTTCCATGAATTGTGTAACTTCTTTGATTTCCTGGTTGATCCAAACATTCTTGAGCAGGATGGACTTAGCATCCACGTGTTTGAACTCCTAAACTTTCTTGTGGTTGAGTTCCAGTTTCAAAGCATTGTGATCTGGGAATATGGAGGAAATAATCTCAAACTTTTGGTATCAGTTGAGCCCTGATTTGTGACACTATATGTGGTGTATTCTGGAGAAATTTCCATGTGTGCTCAAGAAGAAAGAGTATTCTGTTGTTTTAGGGTAGAATGTTCTGTATATATCTATGAAGTCCATCTGGTCCAATGTGTCTGTCATTCAAAGTTCTTGTTTCTTTGTTGATTTTCTGCTTAGATGATCTGTGTATTGCTGAGAGTGGCATGTTAAGATCCCCTGCAATTAATGTATTCTTATCAATATGACTCTTTATTTTGATTAATAATTGACTTCTATGGTTGGCTGTCCCAATTTGAGGGCATAGATATTACAATTGTTAGATCTTCTTGGTGGATAAGCCTTTTGAGAATGATGTAGTGTCTTTCTGTATCTCTGACTAGAGTCTTTAGCTTAAAATATAATTTGTCTGATATGAGAATCGCTACCTCAGCTTTCTCTAGAGGCCTGGTATCATGAAAGATGGTTCTCCATCCCTTCACTTTCAGTCTGTACGTATCCTTAGGTTCAAAATGCATCTCTTGTAGACAGTATATAGATGGGCTCCATCTTTTTATCCAATCTGCAACCCTGTGCCTTTTATGGGAGCATTTATACCATTCACATTGAGAGTGATTATTGAAAGATATATTTTTATTGTCATCATGTTGCCTGTGAAGTCCTTGTTTCTATAGATTGTGTACATTTCTGTTCTATATCACTCTTGGAAGATTTCTTCTTTTATAGAAACCCCTTCATATTTCTTGTAGTGCCAGCTTGGTGGTCACGTGATCTTTTAGACTTTGCCACTCTTGGTAGCTCTTTGTCTCTCAATCCATTCTGAATGTCAGCCTTGCTGGATAAAGTATTCTTGATTGCAGTTCTTCTCATTTAGTGCCCTGAATATGTCTTGCCATCCCGTTCTGGCTTGTCAGGTTTCTGTGGACAGGTCTGACATTATTTTGATGGACCTTGCTCTGTACATAAGGAATATTTTCCCCCTAGCTGTCCTTAAGATATCTTCTCTGAATTTATGATTTGTGAATTTTATAATGATATATCTGGAGGTCTTTGTACCCTCGTTGATCTTGGGGGGTATGTTTTCTCCCTCTAGGACATGAACACTTGTTCCAATCCCCAGATTAGGGAAATTTTCATCTCAGATTTGTTCAACAATATCTTCTAGTCCTCTCTCTCTCTCTCTCTACCCCCTCAGGGATCCCAATAATTCTGACATTGGAATGTTTCATGGCATCATTTATTTCCCTAATTCTGTTTTCGTGGCTTCTAAGCTGTTTGTTCCAGACCTCCTCCTGATCCCTCTTTTTATTAGTTTCTCTTCTAGATAACTAATTCAATCTTCTGTCTCATTTATCCTAGCTGTTAGAGTATTTAGATTAGATTGGATCTCATTGATAGCATTTTTAAGTTCTGCCAGATCAGCTCTCACTTCTTCCCTTAGAGATTCTATGTTGCCACTAATGTTTTTCTCCAATGTAGCCATTGTCTGGATAATTGTTACCCTGAATTCTACTTCTGACATGGTGTTTATGTCCATACCTAGTAGTTCTGTGGAAGAGGTCACTGTCTCTGAACTTTTCCTCTGTTGTGTGCTCCTCGTCCTAGTCATTTTGGTGAGAGGTGCTTGTGGGGTGTATAGATGAATATATCAACCACAATCCAGGCAAGGTGCATCCTGGAAAGTTTCAGAGCAATTTGAAGTCAGCACCAAAAAGAAAGAGAAAAGAAAAAGAGAGAGAGAGAGAGAGAGAGAAAGAGAAAAAAAAGAAAAGAAAAAAATCTAGCCAAAATGAGCTCCAAGAATAAGATTTACAAAGTACAAAAGCAAAAATGAGCAAACAATGCTGGGAGTCAAGATGGTGGAGAAGTAGCAGGCTGAGACTACTTCGGGTAGCGGGAGATCAGCTAAATAGCTTATCTAAAGATTGCAAACACCTACAAATCCAACGGGAGATTGAAGAGAAGAACAGCAATTCTAGAAACAGAAAATCAACCACTATCTGAAAGGTAGGACTGGCGGAGAAGTGAATCCAAAGCGACGGGAAGATAGACCGCGGGGGGAGGGGCCGGCTCCCGGCGAGCAGCAGAGCAACGGAGCAAAATCAGGACTTTTAAAAGTCTGTTCCGCTGAGGGACATCGCTCCAGAGGCTTAACTGGAAGCCCAGGTGGGGTCAGCGTGGCCTCAGGTCCCGCAGGGTCGCAGAAGGATCGGGGGTGTCTGACTGTCGCAGAGCTTACCGGTATTAGAACGGGGAAGCTGGCTGCAGAGACAGAGCCGAGGAGTGACTCTCAGCTCGGGGTTGCCTTGAACCGGTCGCAGGCTCGGTCAGCTCGGGGCGCGGCAGGAGGCCAGGGTGACGGGAGTCATTGGGCGCTGTTCTCTGAGGGCGCACTGAGGAGTGGGGCCCCGGGCTCTCGGCTCCTCCGGGCTGGAGACCGGGAGGCCACCATCTTCATTCCCGTCCTCCGGACTCTACGGAAAGCGCTCAGGGAACAAAAGCTCCTGAAAGCAAACCCGAGCGGATTACTCAAAGTGGCCCCGGGTAAGGGCGATGCAACTC
The DNA here is from genome assembly GCF_902655055.1 of Lutra lutra. NCBI lineage: Eukaryota > Metazoa > Chordata > Mammalia > Carnivora > Mustelidae > Lutra > Lutra lutra. The sequence continues at coordinate 33,765,127 of NC_062285.1, read as the reverse complement.
CACCTGGGGCAAAGACGCTTGAGAATCACTACAACAGGCCCCTCCCCGAGAAGATCAACGGGAAACCCAGCCAGGACCAAGTTCACCGACCGAGGAGTGCTTTTTCAATACCAAGGAGAACGGCAGAATTCCAGAGGAGAAGAAAGAAAGCACGGAACTCATGGCTTTCTCCCCATGATTGTTTAGCCTTGCAGTTAATTTAATTTCTTTTTCTTTTTCAATTTTTTTTTTCCTTTTTCTCTTCTTCTGCTAAATTTTTTAAAACTTTTACCGTTTTCTTTTTTAACGTTTTTTAAATAGTTTATCTAATATATATATATTTTTTCCTCTTTTTATATTTTTTCGTTATCGGCTTTCTTTTTTTAAAGAGTTTCTTTTTTTTTTCTTTTTGAACCCCTTTTTATCCCATTTTTCCCCCCTTCACGATTTGGGATCTCTTCTGATTTGGCTAAAGCATATTTTCCTGGGGTGGTTGCCACCCTTTTAGTATTTTACTTGCTCCTTCATAAACTCTTATCTGGACAAAATGACAAGGCGGAAAAATTCACAACAAAAAAAAGAACAAGAGGTAGTACCAAAGGCTAGGGACCTAATCAATACAGACATTGGTAATATGTCAGATATAGAGTTCAGAATGACGATTCTCAAGGTTTTAGCCGGGCTTGAAAAAGGCATGGAAGATATTAAAGCAACCCTCTCGGGAGATATAAAAGCCCTTTCTGGAGAAATAAAAGAACTAAAATCTAACCAAGTTGAAATCAAAAAAGCTATTAATGAGGTGCAATAAAAAATGGAGGCTCTCACTGCTAGGATAAATGAGGCAGAAGAAAGAATTAGCGATATAGAAGACCAAATGACAGAGAATAAAGAAGCTGAGCAAAAGAGGGACAAACAGCTACTGGACCATGAGGGGAGAATTCGAGAGATAAGTGACACCATAAGGCAAAACAAAATTAGAATAATTGGGATTCCAGAAGAAGAGTAAACAGAGAGGGGAGCAGAAGGTATATTGGAGAGAATTATTGGAGAGAATTTCCCCAATATGGCAAAGGGAACAAGCATCAAAATTCAAGAGGGTTCAGAGAACCCCCCTCAAAATCAATAAGAATAGGTCCACACCCCGTCACCTAATAGTAACATTGACAAGTCTTAGTGACAAAGAAAAGATCCTGAAAGCAGCCCGGGAAAAGAAGTCTGTAATGTACAATGGTAAAAATATTAGATTGGCAGCAGACTTATATACAGAGACCTGGCAAGCCAGAAAGAGCTGGCATGATATATTCAGAGTACTAAATGAGAAAAACATGCAGCCAAGAATACTATATCCAGCTAGGCTATCATTGAAAATAGAAGGAGAGATTAAAAGCTTCCAGGACAAACAAAAACTGAAAGAATTTGCAAATACCAAACCAGCTCTACAGGAAATATTGAAAGGGGTCCTCTAAGCAAAGAGAGACCCTCAAAGTAGTAGATCAGAAAGAAACAGAGACAATATACAATAACAGTCACCTTACAGGCAATACAATGGCACTAAATTCATATCTCTCAATACTTACCCTGAATGTTAATGGGCTAAATGCCCCAATCAAAAGACACAGGGTATCAGAATGGATAAAAAAACAAAACCCATCTATATGTTGCCTACAAGAAACTCATCTTAAACCCGAAGACACCTCCAGGTTTAAAGTGAGGGGGTGGAAAAGAATTTACCATGCTAATGGACATCAGAAGAAAGCAGGAGTGGCAATCCTTATAGCAGATCAATTAGATTTTAAGCCAAAGACTATAATAAGAGATGAGGAAGGACAGTATATCATACTCAAAGGAACTGTCCAACAAGAAGATCTAACAATTTTAAATATCTATACCCCTAACGTGGGAGCAGCTAACTATATAAACCAATTAATAACAAAATCAAAGAAACACATCGACAAGAATACAATAATAGTAGGGGATTTTAACACTCCCCTCACTGAAATGGATAGATCATCCAAGCAAATGATCAACAAGGAAATAAAGGCCTTAAATGACACACTGGACCAGATGGACATCACAGATATATTCAGAACATTTCATCCCAAAGCAACAGAATACACATTCTTCTCTAGTGCACATGGAACATTCTCCAGAATAGATCACATTCTTGGTCCTAAATCAAGTCTCAACCGGTATCAAAAGTTTGGGATCATTCCCTGCATATTTTCAGACCACAATGCTCTAAAGCTAGAACTCAATCACAAGAGGAAATTTGGAAAGAACCCAAATACATGGAGACTAAACAGCATCCTTCTAAAGAAAGAATGGGTCAACCAGGAAATTAAAGAAGAATTGAAAAAAATCATGGAAACAAATGATAATGAAAACACAACGGTTCAGAATCTGTGGGACACAACAATGGCAGTCCTGAGAGGAAAATATATAGCGGTACAAGCCTTTCTCAAGAAACAAGAAAGGTCTCAGGTACACAACCTAACCCTACACCTAAAGGAGCTGGAGAAAGAACAAGAAAGAAACCCTAAACCCAGCAGGAGAAGAGAAATCATAAAGATCAGAGCAGAAATCAATGAAATAGAAACCAAAAAACAATAGAACAAATCAACGAAACTAGGAGCTGGTTCTTTGAAAGAATTAATAAGATTGATAAACCCCTGGCCAGACTTATCAAAAAGAAAAGAGAAAGGACCCAAATAAATAAAATCATGAATGAAAGAGGAGACATCACAACGAACACCAAAGAAGTACAGACAATTATAAGAACATACTATGAGCAACTCTATGCCAACAAATTTGACAATCTGGAAGAAATGAATGCATTCCTAGAGACATTTAAACTACCACAACTGAACCAGGAAGAAATAGAAAGCCTCAACAGACCCATAACCAGTAAGGAGATTGAAACAGTCATCAAAAATCTCCAAACAAACAAAAGCCCAGGGCCAGTCAGCTTCCCGGGGGAATTCTACCAAACATTTAAAGAAGAACTAATTCCTGTTCTCTGAAACTGTTCCAAAAAATAGAAATAGAAGGAAAACTCCAAACTCATTTTATGAGGCCAGCATCACCTTGATCCCAAAACCAGACAAGGATCCCAACAAAAAAGAGAACTACAGACCAATATCCTTGATGAACACAGATGCAAAAATTCTCGCCAAAATACTAGCCAATAGGATTCAACAGTACATTAAAAGGATTATTCACCACGACCAAGTGGGATTTATTCCAGGGCTGCAAGGTTGGTTCAACATCCGCAAATCAATCAATGTGATACAACACATTATTAAAAGAAAGAACAAGAACCATATGATACTCTCCATAGATGCTGAAAAAGCATTTGACAAAGTACAGCATCCCTTCCTGATCAAAACTCTTCAAAGTGTAGGGATAGACGGCACATACCTCAATATTATCAAAGCCATCTATGAAAAACCCACCACAAATATCATTCTCAATGGAGAAAAACTGAAATATTTTCCGCTAAGGTCAGGCACACGGCAGTGATGTCCGTTATCATCACTGCTATTCAACATAGTACTAGAAGTCCTAGCCTCAGCAATCAGACAACAAAAGGAAATTAAAGGCATCCAAATCGGCAAAGAAGAAGTCAAACTATCACTCTTCGCAGATGATATGATACTCTATGTGGAAAACCCAAAAGACTCCACTCCAAAACTGCTAGAACTTGTACAGGAATTCAGTAAAGTGTCAGGATATAAAATCAATGCACAGAAATCAGTTGCATTACTCTACACCAACAACAAGACAGAAGAAAGAGAAATTAAGGAGTCCATCCCATTTACAATTGCACCTAAAACTATAAGATACCTAGGAATAAACCTAACCAAAGAGACTAAGAATCTATACATAGAAAACTATAAAGGACTCATGAAAGAAATTGAGGAAGACACAAAGAAATGGAAAAATGTTCCATGCTCCTGGATTGGAAGAATAAATATTGTGAAAATGTCTATGCCCCCTAAAGCAATCTACACATTTAATGCAATTCCTATCAAAGTACCATCCATTTTTTTCAAAGAAATGGAACAAATAATCCTAAAATTTATATGGAACCAGAAAAGACCTCGAATAGCCAAAGGAATATTGAAAAAGAAAGCCAAAGTCAGTGGCATCACAATTCCGGACTTCAAGCTCTATTACAAAGCTGTCATCATCAAGACAGCATGGTACTGGCATAAAAAGAGACACATAGATCAATGGAACAGAATAGAGAGCCCAGAAATGGACCCTCAACTCTATGGTCAACTCATCTTCGACAAAGCAGGAAAGAATGTCCAATGGAAAAAAGACATCCTATTCAATAAAAGGTGTTGAGAGAATTGGACAGCCACATGCAGAAAAATGAAATTGGATCATTTCCTTACACCAAACACGAAAATAGACTCAAAATGGATGAAGGATCTCAATGTGAGAAAGGAATCCATCAAAATCCTTGAGGAGAACACAGGCAGCAACCTCTTCGACCTCAGCCGCAGCAACATCTTCCTAGGAACATCACCAAAGGCAAGGGAAGCAAGGGCAAAAATGAACTTTTGGGATTTTATCAAGATCAAAAGCTTTTGCACAGCAAAGGAAACAGTTAACAAAACCAAAAGACACCTGACAGAATGGGAGAAGATATTTGCAAATGACATATCAGATAAAGGGCTAGTGTCCAAAATCTATAAAGAACTTAGCAAACTCAACACCCAAAGAACAAATAATCCAATCAAGAAATGGGCAGAGGACATGAACAGACATTTCTGCAAAGAAGACATCCAGATGGCCAACAGACACATGAAAAAGTGCTCCATATCACTTGGCATCAGGGAAATACAAATCAAATCCACCATGAGATATCACCTCACATCAGTCAGAATGGCTAAAATTAACAAGTCAGGAAATGACAGATGCTGGCGAGGATGCGGAGAAAGGGGAACCCTCCTACACTGTTGGTGGGAATGCAAGCTGGTGCAACCACTCTGGAAAACTGCATGGATTTTCCTCAAAATGTTGAAAATAGAGCTACCCTATGACCCTGCAATTGCACTGCTGGGTATTTACCCTAAAGATACAAACATAGTGATCCGAAGGGGCACATGCACCCGAATGTTTATAGCAGCAATGTCTACAATAGCCAAACTATGGAAAGAACCTAGATGTCCATCTACAGACGAATGGATAAAGATGTGGTATATATACACAATGGAATACTATGCAGCCATCAAAAGAAATGAAATCTTGCCATTTGCGACGACGTGGATGGAACTAGAGGGTATCATGCTTAGCGAAATAAGTCAATCGGAGAAAGACAACTATCATATGATCTCCCTGATATGAGTGAGATGAGATGCAACATGGGGGGTTGAGGGGGTAGGAGAAGAGTAAATGAAACAAGATGGGATTGGGAGGGAGACAAACCATAAGTGACTCTAAATCTCACAAAACAAACTGAGGGTTGATGGGGGGAGGGGGTTGGGAGAGGGGGGTGGGGTTATGGATATTGGGGAGGGTATGTGCTATGGTGTGTGCTGTGAAGTGTGTAAACCTGGCGATTCACAGACCTGTACCCCTGGGGATAAAAATATATGTTTATAAAGCTGTAAAAAAAAAAAAGGAAAAAGAAAAAAGAAAGGATGAATACCCAAGTTTTGTAGCAACATGGATGGGACTGGAAGAGATTATGCTGAGTGAAATAAGTCAAGCAGAGAGAGTCAATTATCATATGGTTTCACTTATTTGTGGAGCATAACAAATAGCATGGAGGACAAGGGGAGATGGAGAGGAGAAGGGAGTTGAGGGAAATTGGAAGGGGAAGTGAACCATGAGAGACTATGGACTCTGAAAAATGATCTGAGAATTTTGAAGGGGTGGGGTTAGGAGTTTGGGGGCACCAGGTGGTGGGTATTGTAGAGGTCACGGATTGCATGGAGCACTGGGTGTGGTGCAAAAATAATGAATACTGTTATGCTGAAAAAATAAAAAATTAATTAAAAAAATGAGCAAACAAAAAGACTGACAAAAGAAAAAGAAAAAAAAAATAAAACAGCAAAATGAATTCCAATATTATATTAAGATTTATAAGATACAAAAAGAAACACACAGAAACACTGACAAAAGAATAAGACGGGAATATGGTTATAAACCATCAATATAGGTGAGGAAGTTTATTTGAGTTCTTCCTGGGTGTATCATATTATCTTTGTTAAAGGACTTAACTTTCCAGAGATATAGGAAAATTAAAACTGGTATATATAAGGATAGAATTGAATAGGGGAAAAGGGCTACCTTGAAGCTTCTATCATCTATCTATCTATCATCTATCTATCTATCTATCTATCTATCTATCTATCTATCATCTATCATCTATCATCTACATATAAAAAAAGAAAAAGAAACAAAGGCATATGTATGAAACAAGTTCAAGTTAAATAGTTATAATGGAAAATGTATCAAACATCTAATTGAAACGGTAAGTAGGTAAAAAAAATAAAAGAACAAGAATCATGAGAACAAATTTAAAAAGTGAGAAAGAAAAGTTGTATCTATGAAATATACAAGTTGGGGGCCAATACCGGGAACTTAATACATTGTTTTCCCCTCATGTTGGGGTTTTAAGTTTTATGGGGACCCTGTGTTTGTTGTTGTCTCTTGTAGTTTTGGCTTGTTTTCTGAAGGAGGGGACTGCTGCACTGTTTTTCAGTCAATCTTTCCTGGGCAGAGTTGCCCTACACCCTATCAAGAGGCTGGGCTCTGTTTTCTCAGGCTTTTGTTCCCTAAGGTTTTTTGTTCTTTGGTGGCTTTTTGCACTGCCTTTTTGGAGGTTCAGAGCAAAGGAAACTCTCTGCACCCAGATCTCTACCTCAGAGAGAAGCCACAGTATGCTCAACTCTGAATGGTCCAGAACACATAACTCTCCATCTGCAAACTTTGTTGAGCACTGCAACCTCCCACAGGCAGTGTACACCCCCAGCCACTGTCTCAGTGGCTGCCCGAGGCCCCTGCTTGTCTGTACCCCTTGTGCCACTTAAGCTGCAAGTGCTACTGGTCCTGTTGAGCCCAATTGTGGCAGTTGCTGTTCCCAGGACTGCTGTTTGGAGCCCATGCCCACACCATGTGTACTCAACCTCGGTGGTGATGCAGTCATGGATGGCCAGGGACCACGGCCCATGGTGGGCGCTCTCAGGCATGGGCAGGCACCAGCTGTGGCTGGCTGTGCCTGACCTGGGACAGTGGGCTTAGGTCCATGCCTGCAGCCCTCTGATCCCAGAAATTGCCCCTTAAGTCCTTTTGCTCTTTTTTAGTGCTGCTAACCAGTCTCCCAGTTAATGCTGGTCCCCAAGCACAGGGCACTTTTGTATTGGGGTTTTACTTTCTAATGTGTTACTTCTGGTGGCTCCCTCCTCCTTCTGTTTATCCTCCAATATCAGTCTGTGCACTACTTACTCCTCTGTACTTCTCCACTGATTATCTTCTGCCCCCATAGAGATCCAAAAGTGTATAACCATACATCTCAGGCTGATTTCATGGGTGTTCTGAGTGCTCTGGTAGATATTTAGCTCAATTCAGGGGACCTCGGTTGAAATTGGGTCTCCTACTTCTCCACTATCTTCCTTAATTACCTTTTAAAGGCCCTATCAATGAATTCAGTCACATCTTAAGATACTAAGGATTAGTACTTCAACATATGAATTTTGGAGGACCAAAGTTCCATCTATACACCTACACAGTTAATTCTCATTACTCAAAGATTTCATATTCATGAATTCATCTACCTTCAAAATTGTTTTGGGGGACACCTGGGTGGCTCCATCTGTTAAGTGGTTGCTTTTGGCTTAGGCCATAATTCCAGGGTCCTGAAGTCAGGTCCCACATTGGGTTCCTTGCTTAGCAGGGAGTCTGCTTCTCCCTCTGCCTCTGCCCCTCCCTACCATTCATGCTTTCTCTCACTCTCTCTCAAATAAATAAATGAAATCTTAAAGCAAAACAAACTTTTCCTGTAATCCCAAAGCCAATATTTACTGTGCTTTTATGTTAGTTTGTGTGTATGTGAAGAGGAGGGAAGAATTTGACTTTCCCAATGTTTATGTTCCCAACTAGATTCCAACAAGGCAATGCCGTGCCTTCTTGTTTTAGCTCTCATACTATAAGCAAGTGTCTTTTTTTATGGTTTAGTACCATTGTTTTCATACTTTTTGTTTATGATTATTCTCTTGAAAATCATCTGTGAGTGAAGTGCTCAAAGAGCTGGTTAGTGTCCCTAAGTACAAGAAGATTGTGATGTGCCTTACAGGAAAAAAAAAATGCATGTTAGATAAGCTTTATGAAGTCCTTAGTTATAGTGGTGTTGGGCATAATTTCAACATTAATGAACCAACAATACATACTAAATCAGGTGTCTTTAAGCAGAAACACAAATAAAAGAAAATTATGTTTTGATCAGATGACATAATCTTATGGCCAAAGGCTCACAAAACTTTATGATATTTCAGTAGAAGCAATGGTTTAGTGTTCACAAATTCATTGTCCATGGTGGTTTTATAGAACTTAATTACTGTAAATAACTCAACTCTATCTCCTAAGGGATAAATGCTAATAGAACAGGAGAGATGAACTCTCAGGACTCTGGAAAGGGTTACTACTACAACAAGGTCCTCAGAGGGTCAAAGCAAGGCAGGTCTAAAACTCGAGAAAAGGTTAAGACATGGTCAAGAAGCTGATCACCAGTTACATTGAGATGGAGGGCTGCCTTCACAATCAGGCACAAATGGGAGAGAGTCTGTAGGCAGGGCTCCATTGTGACTTTGAAAGGCCTTGGAAATTTTGTCCATGTGGGCTCCATAAAATATTTTAAAAATTGTATTTGATATAAAGGTGAATATACTAACATAAAAATCTGTTATCCAACTTATTAGTTTTATTTTTCTTCTGATTTTTAAATAAATCCAAACATTTTAGAAAATTCTAAGAATATTATGGATTTTGGACATTGTGTCTTATAGTTAAACTGGCCCCATTTGTAACTATCAGGGCAGTTAATTGATTTTTACCCCCGTTGGTAGTCTCAATTTTCTTAGTGAGGTAGATTATACCTACTGCAATGAATGATATTAGAAATCGACAGAATTCATTTGAGTTGATATTTAGAAATCTAAGAAAGAGCTTGATGAGATCCAATGGAGACCCCCAATTTCAAATCTTCCCTCTCCACAACCATGTATTTGTTTGTTTGTCTTGTCTGGGAGCTCTGTTTAACTTCTCTACTCTGTGTTTTACAGAAGGTTTGGAGCAATTGAATAGTGTGTGTGTGTAGAGAGAGAGAAAGAAAGAGAGAGAGATAAAGAATGTGAAATTATAAGATATCAATGATGGAGAAATTTTAGATTACAATGAAGTCCAGAGTGGAGGTTATTACAATGGAGTGGTTGTGAAAATCAGTCACATGGATGACTTCAGTGGCTATAGACTGGAGAATTGGATAGAAATTGTCCTGAAAGCTATATCAGGGCTGGAGAAGACATTTCTAACCCATGGATGACAAGAATCAATGTATATCAATGCAAATCAAAACCACACGAGATATCAATTCACCTGTCAGAATGGCTGAAATAAAAAACACAATAAATAACAAGTGTTCGAGAGAATGTGGAGAAAAAGAACTCTTGTGCACTGATGGTAGGATGCAAATTGGTTCAGCTGCTATAGAAACCAGTACAGAGGTTTCTCAGAAAATTTATAGAACTGCCCTATGAACTAGTAATTCTTTTACTGGGTATTTACCCAAAAAAGGAAAACACTAATTTGAAAAGATATATGTATCCCTATGTATATTGCAGCATGATTTACAATAGCCAAAAAATAGAAACAAATCAAGTGTCCATCAATAAGTGAATGGATAAAGAAGAAGTGAATTTTATATATATATATATATATATATATATATATATATATATATATAGCATTAAAAAAAGAATGAAATCTTGCAATTTGCAACTATGTGGATAGACCTAGATGGGTATAATGTTAAGTGAAACAAGTTAGACAGAGAAAGACAAATACCATGATATTTCATTCATATGTGGGATTTAAGTAACAAAATAAATGAATAAAAGAGAGAGAGAGACACAAGAAAGCAAAACAGACTCTTAAATAGAGAAGGAACTGATAGTTGACAGCAAGGAGGTGAGTGGGATGGGTAAAATAGTTAAAAGGGACTAAGTTTACACTTATCTTGACAAGCACTGAGTAATATAGGAATTGTCGAATCATTATATTGTATACCTGAAACTAATATTACACTTTATGCTAATATGCTTCAATTTACAAGGGGAAAAAAAGACCAAAATATGAAAACTAGCAATTAAAATTCTTAAAGTAAGATAAAAATGCATAAAAGGAGGAAAAGCCAAAAAGTAGATAGGTTGTAAGAACAAAACAAAACAAAACAAACAAACAACAACAAAATAAAAACAAGTTATGGTAGACAGAAAAACTATAAAGTGTTGTTTCATTTGCTCTTGTTTTTTGTGTGTTTTTTTTTCCTTTTTACTTTGTATTTTGTCCAAAATTGCTAGACAATAACACAGAAGTAACAAATATAAGGAAGGAAAATAACAGCCCCATTTGGTCTTGTATTATGTAGAAAGAAGGATAATAAGTAACTTACACTGAAAAGCCTACAGGAAGGAGCATGATCCTTTGGAATAACAAGCTTTTGTTAAGATGAAAAGAAAGGATGTGATGAAAAGTTAGAATATAAAGCAATTTTACTGCAATAGTCAAAGTATGAAGGTCAGATGGGTGGTCTGAACATAGGCAAAGGAGGAATTAATTTGGGAAATAATAATAAAATAAAAGTTAGAGTAGCATTGTAGAAGAGGAAACTTTGCTGGAGTTTATAGTTTTAATGATAATTATGGATAAAAGCAATGAGAAATGTGGTTTTAACTCTAACTGGAAAACTATGGCATGAAATACCATGTGTACAAACACAGATCTACTGGGTGATTTCAATTCATTAATTTTTGCAACCATAAGGGATTTATTTTTCTCAGCAAAGCCTAAGCTTTTTCATTTCTAGGTCAAAATATAAAAGGATCCAAACTCACTAGATTTACAAGAAAGCACATATAGAGATCAAAAGGAATCACCTGGATGTTTATGAAGGCATACCTTGGATATATTGCAGGTTTCATTCCAGACTACTGCAATAAAGTGAATATCACAATAAAGAAAATCAAATGAATTTTTTGTTTTCTCAGTGCATATAAAAGTTATATTTACATTATAGTGTAATGTATTAAGTGTGAAATGGCAGTATGTCTTTAAATGTATATATATATATATATTTTAAGACATTATTCATTTATTTGACAGACAGAGATCACAAATAGGCAGAGAAGCAGGCAGAGAGAGATGAGGAAGCAGGCTCCCTGCTGAGCATAAAGCCCGATGTGGGGCTTGATCCCGGGACCCTGGAATCATGACCTGAGCTGAAGGCAGAGGCTTTAACCCACTGAGCCACCCAGGTGCCCCAAATGTATATATTTTAATTAAAATATACTATTGCTAAAAATATTATCAACTGGGCTTTCAGCAAATAGTAATCTATTTTCTGGGGGGAGATTTTATTTTGATGTTGGTGGTTGCTGACTTATCAGGGTGGTAATTGCTAAAGTTTCAGGTGGTGACAATGAAGTTTGCACCATCAACAGACTCTTCCCTTCACCAATGGTTTTCTCTACCCTGTGATGCTGTTTGGTAGTATTTTATCCACAGATCTTCCTTCAAAATTGGAATCAATTTTGGAAACAATCCTCTCAAATCCTGCCTGTGTTTTAACATAACTTCATGTAATATTATAAGCTTTTTTTTTTTTTTTTGTCATTCAACAATCTTCACAGCACATTCACTAGGAGTAGTTTCCATTTCAAGAAATCATTCTCTTTCAAGATGGCTGAGTAGGACCCTCAGCTTACTTCATGACATATACAACTAGATAAAACTGACATCAGTAAACACAACTCAGAAAATGACCCTAAGACTGGCAGAACAGAATCCACAACTAAAGGTAGAGAAGACACCATATCCAAGAACATAGAAAGGGTGAGTACATGCATTGGGAGAAAAAAGGATCATGACTAGCAACACAGAGAAGAACAAGAAACAAAATATTATGCAGTGGAGTCTGCACAAGGAAGATAGATACCCAAAACATTTGGTTTGAAAGAAGAGTGGCCAAATTTATTGAGTTCTTACAACCAGCAGAACTTAAAGCCTGGAATCTTAAAAATCATCAGGCTTGGCTCTGGGAGATTGAACTCTGGGAAGTTGGCTCAACAAACAGCCTGAAGAAATAGAGCATAGAAAGCAGTTTTAAAAAAACCTGGAACTTCCAAGAGGGAGAGTTATTTAGTCATCTCAGAAAGTGTCCCAGAGAGTCAGAAATCTCAGGAAGACAAAGCCCCCCTTGAAAAAAGGAGCTGGCAGGCACCATTTATCTCCCCCACCCCCAGCCTAAACATTCAACCACCTGTAGGAAATAGTACAGCACCAACACTCAGAACCCATCGTGGATACAACAAGCCCATGGCCCCACACTTCAGTGGATCTGCCTTTCGAGTCATGCTTGCCTGAGTGCCAGCACTGTCAACCCCTCCCCCAGAAATCTGATGCAAATCCTTTGAACACCATGTTTCTCTCTCCCCCCACAAAATGTTTACAGGCCTCACTTTCCATGGGGGTAGCAGCAAGTCTTATTTCATAAGCACACCAGCTCACACCTTATTAAAACACATCCTACCCTGGTCAACTACCAAATACTGTCACAGAAAACAAAAGGAGTCTCTGAAGAAAACTAGACTGAAAGAAAAATTGGCCTAGACATAACAGGGAACACACAACACACACAGAAGTCACTTCTTAAAGTATCAGTGCTGTGTAATGGTACACTGTATAACAGGGCATTTCAGGACCTCTTTTTCATAAGGCCACTGTCTGTAAAAGCAGGAGACATAGTTGACTTCCCTAACACACAGAAACAGACACAGAGAGATAGACAAAAAAAAAAGAGAGAGAGAGAGAGAGAGACAGAGGACTATGTCCCAAATAAAAGAACAGGACAAAGCCACAACTACACAGTTAGACAAAACAGAGGTAAGTAATATAGCTAGTAGATAATTTAAACTAATGGTCATAAAGATACTGACTGGATTTGAGAAAAGAGGGGAGTACATCAGTAAGACCCTTAACAAAGAGATAAAAAGAACTAATCAGAGATGAAGAACACAGAAAATGAATTTCAAAATACACCTGATGGAATAATTAGAAGGCTAGAGGAAAGAGAGGACTAAATTAATGACCTGTAGGACAAGGCAAAGGAGAATAATCAAGCTGAGCAAGTGAGACCAAAAAAATTTGCAAAATAAGAGTAGACTTAGGGAACCCAGTAATTTCATCAATCATAATAACATTTGTATTATGAGGGGTCCAGAAGAAGAGAAAGAAAAAGGCACAGAAAAATTACTTGAAGAGGTAATAGCCAAGAAACATCTCTAATCTGAGGACAGAAACAGATATCCAGATCCAGAAGGCACAGAGATCCCCCTGCAAAATTCAACCAAAAGAGGTCCACACCAAAGCACATAGCAATTAAAATGGCAAAAAAGTAGTGATAAGGCATAAAAAAAAAGTAGCAAAAGAAAAGAAGACGGTTACAATCAAAAGAAACACCATGAGGCTATCACTGGATTTTTCAGCAGAAATTTTATAGGCCAGAAGAAAGTGGCATAATATAGTAAGTGTTAAAAGGGGAAAAAACTGGGCGCCTGGGTGGCTCAGTGGGTTAAGCCGCTGCCTTCGGCACAGGTCATGATCTCAGGGTCCTGGGATCGAGTCCCACATCAGGCTCTCTACTCAGCGGGGAGCCTGCTTCCCTCTCTCTCTCTCTCTCTGCCTGCCTCTCCGTCTACTTGTGATCTCTCTCTGTCAAATAAATAAATAAAATCTTTAAAAAAAAAGGGTGGGGGGACTTGTAGCCAAGAATACTTTGACCAGGAAGAATAGAAGGAATGATAAAAAGTTTCTCAAATAAAGACTAAAGGACTTCATGACAACTAAACCCTCCCTAACAAGAAATATTAAAGGGACTCTGTGAGTGGAAAGGAAAAACCACAAGTGAGAGTATAAAAAGTAGGACACAAAAAAGCAGTAAAAATAACTATCTCTGTAAAAATCAGTCAAGGAGTTCACAAAATAAAAAGATGTAAAATATGACACTATATGCATAAAACTTGGGAGGGATAGTGAGAGGAGTATATAATGTGTTCAAACTCAGGCGGCCATCAACTTAACATAGAGTGTTATATGCAGAAGATGTTATATACAAAACTAATGGCAACCACAATTCAAAAACCAGTAATGCATAAGAAGAACAAAGAGAAAGGAATCCAAGTATATTACTAAGAAATCCTGCAAACCATGAGAGCAAGAGAAAAAAAAAATGATCAGAAAAAAACCTACAAAAATAACTACAAAACAAGTAACAAGTAACACAATGGCAATAAATACATACCTATACAATAAATACATACCTATCAATAACTACTTTGAATGTAAATGGACAAAATACTCCAATCAAATGACATAGGGTAAGAGAATGGATAAAATAATAAATAAGACCCATCAATATGTTGCTTACTAGAGACCTATTTCAGACCTAAGGTCATCTACAGATTGAAACTGAGAGGATTGAGGGAATTAAGAATCATTTATTATACAAATAGATGTCAAAAGAAAGCCAGGGTAGCAATACAGATAAAACGGACTTTAAAAAAAAAAAAAAAGACTGTAACAGGAGACAAAAGTTGCTCTATAATAATAAATGAGGTGATGCAAAAAGAGGACATAACACTTATAATGTTTATGGATGCAAATGGGAGCACCAAAATACATAAAACCATTAGTGCTAAATATAAAGGAACTAAACAAAAATAATACAATAATAGTAGGGAACTTTGGCAAGAAAAACAGACACATAGAACAAAGGAATGGAATACTTAGAAATACATCCACAACTATATGGCCAATTAATCTTCAACAAAGGTGGTAAGAATACCCAAAGGGAAAAGTACAGTCTCTTCAACAAATGGTGTTGGGAAAACTGGACAGCGACATGCAAAAAAGGAAGCTGGACCACTTTCTTACTTCATCCACAAAAATAAATTCAAAATGAATTTAGATCTGAATGTGAGACCTGAAACCACAAAAATCCTAGAAGAGAACAACTTCTTTGGCAGTAGCCATGGCAAATTTTTTTAGACATATTTCTCAAGGCAAGGAAAACAAAAGCAAAAATAAACTATTGGGACTTCATCAAAATAAAAAGCTTCTGCACAGTGAAGGCAACAATCAACAAAACTAAAGGCAATCTTTATATTTGCAAATGATATATCCCAGATATTTGCAAATGACGTATCCCATAAAGAGTTAATGCCCTAAATATGTAAAGAACTTACAAAACTCAACATCCAAAAAACAAGTAATCCAATTTAAAAAATGGGGGAGAGGGCATGAACAGACATTTCTCTGAAGAAGACATTAAATTGGCCAACAGACACATGAAAAGAGACTCAACATCACTCATCATCAGGGAAATGCAAATAAAATCTACAATGAGATGTCACCTCAAATCTGTCAGAACGGGTAACATGAACAACACAAGAAACAAGTGTAGGTGAGGTTGTCATGAAAGAGAAGCCCTCCTACCCTGTTTGTGGAAATGTAAACTGGTGCAACCACTGTTGAGAACAGTATGAAGTTTCCTTAAAAAATTAAAAATATGGGGCACCTGGGTGGCTCAGTGGTTAGGCCTCTGCCTTTGGCTTGGGTCATGATCTCAGGGTCCTGGGATTGAGTCCCACATCGGGCTCTCTGCTCAGCAGGGAGCCTGCTTCCTCCTCTCTCTCTCTCTCTCTGCTTGCCTCTCTGCCCACTTGTGATCTCTCTCTGTCAAATAAATAAAATCTTTAGAAAAAAAAAATTAAAAATATAAGTACCCTACAATCAGTAACAGCACTACTGAGTATTTAGTCCCAAATAGAAAAGCACTGATTGAAAGAGATACACCGCCCCCCTGTGTTTATTGCAGCATTATTTACAATAGCCAAATTATGGAAGCAGCCCAAGTGTCCATCAACTGATATAGAAGAGGCATATATACTCAATGGAAAACTATTCAGCTACAAAAAAGAATGAAATCTTGACATTTACAATTATGTGGATGGAGCTACAGAGTGTAATGCTCAAAAAAATAAGTCAGTTAGAGAAAGAAAAATGCCATATGATTTCACTCTCATGTGGAATTTAAGAAAAAGAAAGAAGAAAAGGAAAAAAAATCATCATTGTATACATAATGCTTAAAGTTCGTTGCTGCCTAAACTTAAAACTAGCTATGTTAATTAAGTTTTAAACTTAAAACTATATGGTAATGAATTATTGTTATAAATAGGAGAGAACCATGTTCTTCAAGGCAGAGCACAGTTATCACAACAGTAAATTCTCCCAGAGCAGCAGATTTTAAGCAATTTTTTTATATAATTATTTGAGATGCTTCAATGGTTTTGTGAATGTTGGACTTAAAAAGTTCTTGTAAATTTTAATAGAAAATTATTTTTTTATAAAATTCATTCTCTGAAACTACTTGATTTTATAAGATCTATGTATGTCTTTCTGGGAAACAGAACAAGTAAAGTGTTTTTTTTTTTAATCTATTCAATGATTTCCTCAACCCCATATCCTCACCCATCTTTCTTCTCTCTTAATGTTTAAGATTCTGTAAGGAATATGAACAACCAGAAAAGGAGGGAGGGCATTGCATTGTGGTCCTCTTTGGTCTGTATTAAATAAAACTTCTCTATTCAAAAATGGGACAGGATATTGCTAATACTTAATGAACTCCAAGTATGTGTCATGAATTGAGATGCAATATGTTAAAAGAAGGTATGATACCTCAGGATATGTGAATGCATGTATGCATGTTTGTATGTGTCTATGTGTACATGTGTTTGTGAGGATGGGGTGAGGGTTTGGAATAAAATCATTAAAAGATAATGCTTCAAAATAGAAAAATAGAAAAAAAAATAGTATATGCCAAGATACTTAAAATGTCAGGTTTTCTTAAGCTTCTAGAGACTTAGAATTATAGTTTTTTTTAATACTGTAGAGGTTGCTATGGGACATGATATGCTACTGCAGCTCACACAATATATAACTTATCTACTAGCTACCTTGATTGACATGCAGCATCATTTGGGACCACAGCTTCATCAGTCTCAACACAAACTTCTGCTTCAGCTTTTCCAACACTTAGGACAGGTGTACATCTAGTTTTTTTTTTTCCCTGGACATTCCCATGCAGTGTTGTGCTAGTAAACTGCATCCAGAGGGAAAGACAATAAGATACTAATTAGTAACATTTGCCAGTTTCCATACTGTAAATTTTCCTATTCTAGCCAACTTCTAGCTACTAACAATTTAACAAACAGAAGGCAACATTTCTGAATATGTAACAATCTGTTCTTTTAAGCCAGAATAAGACAGCTCCAGCAAATGAGTGTCCTATTGTCTATGCATTCACAGAAATAATCTTAACTGTTTTACAGAGAATTCTGGGTAATGAATGGGAGTAACTCTTGTATACCTTAAAGGAAAATAATATTTAGTTTATGAGTGAAATCCTAAATTATTGTTGCATCTATAGTAAAAACTATTAGAAACCATTAGAAAGCAGCAAAACATTTTCATTCAAGACCAGTATATTTCACTATTCTGAGATGGTTATCGAATCCAGTGACCAGTTTTTTGACCAGTTCAACAAAATGTAAGCCTTTCTTCAGTGCATTAAAATATAAAGGTGACAGAATTAAACTGATATATTTTGCACATGAACTAAAAAGTTAGCATTTTAACATCTCTACAGTATCTGTTTCATTTTAGCATTTTTAATACTTTACCAGATGCAAACTAATTTGCTATTATTTAAATGTTTCTTCTGTTAATGGCAGGTCACCTATTTCACCCATTCCCTCACCCACCTCCTTTCTGGTAACTATCAGTTTGTTCTCTATAGTTAAGAGTTGTTTCTTGGTTTGTCTCCTTCTCTTTTATCCCCCTTTACTCATTTGTTTAAGTTCGACATGTGAGTGAATTATATGGCATTTGTCTTTCTCTGACTGACTTATTTTGTTGAGCATTATACTCTGTAGTTCTATCCACATCATTGTAAATATCAAGATTTCATTCTTTTTTGTGGCTGAATAGTTTTCCATTGAGTATATATGCCACTTCTATGGATATTGAGTTTTGTAAGTTCTTTACATATTTAGGGCACTAACTCTTTATGGGATACGTCATTTGCAAATATCTTCTCCCACTCAGTAGATTGCCTTTAGTTTTGTTGATTGTTGCCTTCACTGTGCAGAAGCTTTTTATTTTGATGAAGTCCCAATAGTTTATTTTTGCTTTTGTTTTCCTTGCCTTGAGAAATATGTCTAAAAAAATTTGCCATGGCTACTGCCAAAGAAGTTGTTCTCTTCTAGGATTTTTGTGGTTTCAGGTCTCACATTCAGATCTTTAATTCATTTTGAATTTATTTTTGTGGATGAAGTAAGAAAGTGGTCCAGCTTCCTTTTTTGCATGTCGCTGTCCAGTTTTCCCAACACCATTTGTTGAAGAGACTGTACTTTTCCCTTTGGATACTCTTACCTCCTTTGTTGAAGATTAATTGGCAATATAGTTGTGGATGTATTTCTAAGTATTCCTTTCCATTGGTCTATGTGTCTGTTTTTCTGTCAGCACCCTCCTGTTTTGATTACTACAGCTTTGTAATATAACTTGAATCTGGCATTGTGATAGCTCCAGATTTGCTTCTCTTTTTCAATATCACTTTGGCTATTTGAGGTCTTTTGTGGTTCCATGCACATTTTAGTTTTGCTTGTTCTAGGTCTGTGAAAAATGCTATTGGTATTTTGATAGGGACTGTATTAAATGTGTACGTTGTTTTGGGTAGCATAGACATTATCAATATTTGTTTTTCCAATCCATGAGCATAAAATGTCTTTCCATTTCTTTGCATCATCTCAATATCTCTTCCATTGGTGTTTTATAGTTTTCAGAGTACAGGTCTTTCACTACTTTGGTTAGGTCTATTCCTAGGTATCTTATTATTGTGTGTGCAATTTTAAATGGAATTGTTTTCTTAATTTCACTTTCTGTTGCTTCACTATTAGTGGATAGAAATGCAACAGATTTCTGTGCATTGATTTTGTGTCTTAAATAAGTTATTTTACCAGTTCTACCAGTTTTTGGTGGAGTCTTTTTTGTTTTCCCTATGCAGTACCACATCATCTACAAATAGGGGAAGTTTTACTTACTCCTTACCAATTTAGATGCCTTTTATTTCTCTTGTTGTCTGTTGTGGTTAGGACTTCCAGTATTATATTGAATAAAAGAGTTGAAAGTGGGCGTCTTTCTCTTCTTTTTCCTGACTGTAGGGGAAAATCTTACAAGTGGCCCCCCTTTTTAAAAGATTTTATTTATTTATTTGTCAGAGACATGAAGAGAGCACAAACAGGGAGACCAGTGGGCAGAGGGAGAAGCAGGCTCCCTGCTTAGTGGGACTCAATCTCAGGTCCCTGGGCCAAAGGCAGACACCTAACCAACTGAGCCACCTAGGCATCCCAGTTTTCCCCTTTTAGGGATGACTGCAGTTGTGGGTTTTTCATATTACCTTTGTTATGTTCAGGTATGTTCCCTCTATGCCTATTTTGTTGAGGCTTTTGGTCATGAATGGATGTTCTTTGTCAAATGCTTTTTCTGTCTCTGTTGAAATTATCATATGATACTCATCATTTCCTTTTTGATGTGATGTATGACATTGATGACTTACAATCTTTATTGATGTGATGTATCACATTGATGACTTACAATCTTGCAAGCAAGACATAAATCCCAGCTAACCATGGTGAATGATTTCTTTAATATATTGTTGGATTCAGTTACCTAGTATTTTTTTTTAAGATTTTATTTATTATTTGACAGTGAGAGACATAGTGAGAGAGGGAACAAAAACAACGGGAGTGAGAGAGGGAGAAGCAGGATTCCTGGTGAGTTGGGAGCCTGATGCAGGGCTCAATCCCAGGATCATGACCTGAGCCAAAGTCAATGCTTAGCCCCTGAGCCATCCTGAATCCCTGAATTAGCTAGTATTTTGTTGAGGATTTCTGTATCTATGTTGATCTGAGATACTGGCCTCTTTTTTTAGTGGTGTCTTTTCCATGATTTGGGTATCAACGTGATACTGACATCATAGAATTAATTGGGAAGTCTTCCTTCCGTTTCTGTTTTTTTGGAAGAGCTTGAGAATAATAGGTATATATCCATTTCTTCTAAGTTGTCCAGTTTGCTGGCATATAGGCTTACATAATATTCTTTTATGATTGTTTGTATTCCTGAGGTATTGGTTGTTATTTCTCTTTTCTTGTTTGTAACTTTTATTTGAGTGCTTTCTCTTTTATACGTCATTAGTATAACTAGAGGTTTATCAATTTTATTGATTTTTCAAAGAACCAGATAATGGTTTCATTGATCTGTTATATTGTTTTCTTTTGTTTTTTGTTTGACTGTTTGTTTGTTTTTTTAGTTTCTATATCAATTATCTGCTTTACCCTTTATTATATCTTACTTCTACTGGCTTTAGGTTTTGCTTGTTGTTTGTTCTTCTAGCTCCTATAGGTGTAAGCTTACCTTTTTGTTTGTTTTATCAATTTGTTTTGCTTTGTTTAATTTTTCCTGTTTCTTTTTTTTTAATTTTATTTTTTATAAACATATAATATATTTTTATCCCCAGGGGTACAGGTCTGTGAATCGCCAGGTTTACACACTTCACAGCACTCACCATAGCACATACCCTCCCCAATGTCCATAACCCCATTCCCCCTCTCCCAACCCCCCTCCCCCCATCAACCCTCAGTTTGTTTTGTGAGATTTAGAGTCACTTATGGTTTGTCTCCCTCCCAATCCCATCTTGTTTCATTTACTTTTCTCCTACCCCCTTAAACCCCCATGTTGCATCTCCTCTCCCTCATATCAGGGAGATCATATGATAGTTGTCTTTCTCCGATTGACTTATTTCGCTAAGCATGATACCCTCTAGTTCCATCCACGTCGTCGCAAATGGTAAGATTTCATTTCTTTTGATGGCTGCATAGTATTCCATTGTGTATATATACCACATCTTCTTTAGCCATTCGTCTGTAGATGGACATCTAGGTTCTTTCCATAGTTTGGCTATTGTAGACATTGCTGCTATAAACATTAGGGTGCACGTGCCCCTTCGGATCACTACGTTTGTTTCTTTAGGGTAAATACCCAGTAGTGCAATTGCAGGGTCATAGGGTAGTTCTATTTTCAACATTTTGAGGAACCTCCATGCTGTTTTCCAGAGTGGTTGCACCAGCTTGCATTCCCACCAACAGTGTAGGAGGGTTCCCCTTTCTCCGCATCCTCGCCAGCATCTGTCATTTCCTGACTTGTTAATTTTAGTCATTCTGACTGGTGTGAGGTGGTATCTCATTGTGGTTTGGATTTGTATTTCCCAGATGCCGAGTGATATGGAGCACTTTTTCATGTGTCTGTTGGCCATCTGGATGTCTTCTTTGCAGAAATGTCTGTTCATGTCTTCTGCACCTTTCTTGATTGGACTATTTGTTCTTTGGGTGTTGAGTTTGCTAAGTTCTTTATAGGTTTTGGAAACTAGCCCTTTATCTGATATGTCATTTGCAAATATCTTCTCCCATTCTGTCAGTTGTCTTTCTGTTTTGTTAACTGTTTCCTTTGCTGTGTAAAAGCTTTTGATCTTGATAAAATCCCAATAGTTCATTTTTGCCCTTGCTTCCCTTGCCTTTGGCGATGTTCCTAGGAAGATGTTGCTGTGGCTGAGGTCGAAGAGGTTGCTGCCTGTATTCTCCTCAAGGATTTTGATGGATTCCTTTGTCACATTGAAATCCTTCATCCATTTTGAGTCTATTTTCATGTGTGGTGTAAGGATATGATCCAATTTCATTTTCCTGCATGTGGCTGTCCAATTTTCCCAACACCATTTATTGAAGAGGCTGTCTTTTTTCCATTGGACATTCTTTCCTGCTTTGTCAAAGATTAGTTGACCATAGAGTTGAGGGTCTATTTCTGGGCTCTCTATTCTGTTCCATTGATCGATGTGTCTCTTTTTATGCCGGTACCATGCTGTCTTGATGATGACAGCTTTGTAATAGTGTTTTAAGTCCGGAATTGTGATGCGACCGACTTTGGCTTTCTTTTTCAATATTCCTTTGGCTATTCGAGGTCTTTTCTGGTTCCATATAAATTTTAGGATTATTTGTTCCATTTCTTTGAAAAAAATGGATGGTACTTTGATAGGAATTGCATTAAATGTGTAGATTGCTTTAGGTAGCATAGACATTTTCACAATATTTATTCTTCCAATCCAGGAGCATGGAACATTTTTCCATTTCTTTGTCTTCCTCAATTTCTTTCATGAGTCCTTTATAGTTTTCTGTGTATAGATTCTTAGTCTCTTTGGTTAGGTTTATTCCAAGGTATCTTATAGTTTTGGGTGCAATTGTAAATGGGATGGACTCCTTAATTTCTCTTTCTTCTGTCTTGTTGTTGGTGTAGAGAAATGCAACTGATTTCTGTGCATTGATTTTATATCCTGACACTTTACTGAATTCCTGTACAAGTTCTAGCAGTTTTGGAGTGGAGTCTTTTGGGTTTTCCACATATAGTATCATATCATCTGCGAAGAGTGATAGTTTGACTTCTTCTTTGCCAATTTGGATGCCTTTAATTTCTTTTTGTTGTCTGATTGCTGAGGCTAGGACTTCTAGTACTAGGTTGAATAGCAGTGGTGATAACGGACATCCCTGCCGTGTTCCTGACCTTAGTGGAAAAGCTTTCAGTTTTTCTCCATTGAGAATGATATTTGCGGTGGGTTTTTCATAGATGGCTTTGATAATATTGAGGTATGTGCCGTCTATCCCTACACTTTGAAGAGTTTTAATCAGGAAGGGATGTTGTACTTTGTCAAATGCTTTTTCAGCATCTATGGAGAGTATCATATGGTTCTTGTTCTTTCTTTTATTAATGTGTTGTATCACATTGATTGATTTGCGGATGTTGAACCAAACTTGCAGCCCTGATATAAATCCCACTTGGTCGTGGTGAATAATCCTTTTAATGTAGTGTTGAATCCTACCGGCTAGTATTTTGGTGAGAATTTTTGCATCTGTGTTCATCAAGGATATTGGTCTGTAGTTCTCTTTTTTGTTGGGATCCTTGTCTGGTTTTGGGATCAAGGTGATGCTGGCCTCATAAAATGAGATTGGAAGTTTTCCTTCCATTTCTATTCTTTGGAACAGTTTCAGGAGAATAGGAATTAGTTCTTCTTTAAATGTTTGGTAAAATTCCCCCAGGAAGCCATCTGGCCCTAGGCTTTTGTTTGTTTGGAGATTTTTGATGACTGTTTCAATCTCCTTACTGGTTATGGGTCTGTTCAGGCTTACGCTTTCTTCCTGGTTCAGTTGTGGTAGTTTATATGTCTCTAGGAATGCATCCATTTCTTCCAGATTGCCAAATTTGTTGGCGTAGAGTTGCTCATAGTATGTTCTTATAATTGTCTGTATTTCTTTGGTGTTCGTTGTGATCTCTCCTCTTTCATTCATGATTTTATTTATTTGGGTCCTCTCTCTTTTCTTTTTGATAAGTCTGGCCAGGGGTTTATCAATCTTATTAATTCTTTCAAAGAACCAGCTCCTATTTTCGTTGATTTGTTCTATTGTTTTGTTTGTTTGTTTGTTTCTATTTCATTGATTTCTGCTCTGATCTTTATGATTTCTCTTCTCCTGCTGGGTTTAGGGTTTCTTTCTTGTTCTTTCTCCAGCTCCTTTAGGTGTAGGGTTAGGTTGTGTAACTGAGAGCTTTCTTGTTTCTTGAGAAAGGCTTGTACCGCTATATATTTTCCTCTCAGGACTGCCTTTATTGTGTCCCACAGATTTTGAACCGTTGTGTTTTCATTATCATATGTTTCCATGATTTTTTTCAATTCTTCTTTAATTTCCTGGTTGACCCATTCATTCTTTAGAAGGATGCTGTTTAGTCTCCATGTATTTAGGTTCTTTCCAAATTTCCTCTTGTGATTGAGTTCTAGTTCAGAGCGTTGTGGTCTGAAAATATGCAGGGAATAATCCCAATCTTTTGATACCGGTTGAGACCTGATTTAGAACCAAGGATGTGATCTATTCTGGAGAATGTTCCATGTGCACTAGAGAAAAATGTGCATTCTGTTGCTTTGGGATGAAATGTTCTGAATATATCTGTGATGTCCATCTGGTCCAGTGTGTGATTTAAGGCCTTGATTTCCTTGTTGATCTTTTGCTTGGATGATCTGTCCATTTCAGTGAGGGGAGTGTTAAAGTCCCCTACTATTATTGTATTATTGTTGATGTGTTTCTTTGATTTTGTTATTAATTGGTTTGTATAGTCAGCTGCTCCCACGTTAGGGGCATAGATATTTAAAATTGTTAGATCTTCTTGTTGGACAGATCCTTTGAGTATGATATAGTGTCCTTCCTCATCTCTTATTATAGTCTTTGGCTTAAAATCTAATTGATCTGATATAAGGAGTGCAACTCCCTCTTTTTTCTGATGTCCATTAGCATGGTAAATTCTTTTCCATTCCCTCACTTTAAACCTGGAGGTGTCTTCGGGTTTAAAATGAGTTTCTTGCAGGCAACATATAGATGGGTTTTGTTTTTTTATCCATTCTGATACCCTGTGTCTTTTGATTGGGGCATTTAGCCCATTAACATTCAGGGTAACTATTGACAGATATGAATTTAGTGCCATTGTATTGCCTGTAAGGTGACTGTTATTGTATATTGTCTCTGTTCCTTTCTGATCTACTACTTTTAGGGTCTCTCTTTGCTTAGAGGACCCCTTTCAATCTTTCCTGTAGAGATGGTTTGGTGTTTGCAAACTCTTTCAGTTTTTGTTTGTCCTGGAAGCTTTTAATCTCTCCTTCTATTTTCAATGATAGCCTAGCTGGATATAGTATTCTTGGATGCATGTTTTTCTCATTTAGTACTCTGAATATATCATGCCATCTCTTTCTGGCCTGCTAGGTCTCTGTGGATAAGTCTGATGCTAATCTCATATTTTTACCATTGTATGTTATAGACTTCTTTTCCCGGGCTGCTTTCAGGATCTTTTCTTTGTCACTAAGACTTGTCAATTTTACTATTAGGTGACGGGGTGTGGACCTATTCTTATTGATTTTGAGGGGGTTCTCTGAACCTCCTGGATTTTGATGCTTGTTCCTTTTGCCATATTGGGGAAATTCTCTCCAATAATTCTCTCCAATATACCTTCTGCTCCCCTCTCTCTTTCTTCTTCTTCTGGAATCCCAAATATTCTAATGTTGTTTCATCTTATGGTGTCACTTATCTCTCGAATTCTCCCCTCGTGGTCCAGTAGCTGTTTGTCCCTCTTTTGCTCAGCTTCTTTGTTCTCTGTCATTTGGTCTTTTATATCACTAATTCTTTCTTCTGCCTCATTTATCCTACCAGTGAGAGCCTCCATTTTTGATTGCACCTCATTAATAGCTTTTTTTTATTTCAACTTGGTTAGATTTTAGTTCTTTTATTTCTCCAGAAAGGGCTTTTATATCTCCTGAGAGGGTTTCTCTATTATCTTCCATGCCTTTTTCAAGCCTGGCTAGAACCTTGAGAATTGTCATTCTGAACTCTATATCTGACATATTACCAATGTCTGTATTGATTAAGTCCCTAGCCTTCGGTACTGCCTCTTGTTCTTTTTTTTGTGGTGAATTTTTCTGCCTTGTCATTTTGTCCAGATAAGAGTATATGAAGGAGCAAGTAAAATACTAAAAGAGTGGCAACAACCCCAGGAAAATATGCTTTAGCCAAATCAGAAGAGATCCCAAATCGTGGGGGGGAGAAAGGGGATAAAAAGAGGTTCAGAAAAAAAAAATAAAAATAAGAAAACCAATAAGGAAAAAATATAAAAAGGAAAAAAAAAATATATATATATATATATTAGATAAGCTAGTTAAAAAACGTTAAAAACATTAAAAAAGAAATGGGTTTACCCTAAAAAAATTTAGAAGAAGAGAAAAAAAATTGAAATTGAAAAAAAAATTAAATTAACTGCAAGGCTAAAGAATCATGGGGAGAAAGCCATGAGTTCCGTGCTTTGCTTTCTCCTCCTCTGGAATTCCGATGCTCTCCTTGGTATTGAAACTGCACTCCTTGGTAGGTGAACTTGGTCCTGGCTAGATTTCTTCTTGATCTTCTGGGGGAGGGACCTGTTGTAGTTATTCTCAAGTGTCTTTGCCCCAGGCGGAGTTGCACTGCCCTTACCAGGGGCCGGGCTGAGTAATCTGCTCGGGTTTGCTTTCGGGAGCTTTTGTTCCCTGAGCGCTTTCCGTAGAGTTCTGGAGGATGGGAATAAAGATGGCAGCCTCCCAGTCTCCGGCCCGGAGGAGCCGAGAGTCCGGGGGCCCACTCCTCAGTGCGCCCTCAGAGAACAGCGTCCAATTACTCCCATCACCCTGGCCTCCGGCCGCGCTCCGAGCTGACCGAGCCTGCGACCGGTTCAAGGTAACCCTGAGCATAGAGCTCACTCCTCGGCTCTGTCTCTGTAGCCGGCTTCCCTGTTCTAATACCTGTAAGCTCTGCGACCCTCAGACACCCCCGATCCTTCTGTGACCCTGCGGGACCTGAGGCCACGCTGACCTCGTGTTGGCTTCACCCCGGTTAAGCCTCTGGAGCGATGTTCCTCAGCAGAACAGACTTTTAAAAGTCCTGATTTTGTGCTCCGTTGCTCTGCCGCTTGCCAGGAGCTGGCCCCTCCCCCTGCAGTCTATCTTCCTGTGGCTTTGGATTCACTTCTCCGCCAGTCCTACCTTTCAGAAAGTGGTTGATTTTCTGTTTCTAGAATTGCTGTTCTTCTTCTCTTCGATCTCCCGTTGGATTTGTAGGTGTTTGCAATCTTTAGATAAGCTATCTAGCTGATCTCCAGCTACCTGAAGTAGTCTCAGCCTGCTACTTCTCCACCATCTTGACTCCCCTTCCAATTTTTCCTGTTTCTTGAGTTAGGTTTGTATTGCTAAAAAGGTCCCTCTTGGAAGTATTTTTGCTGAATATTAAAGGTTTTGGACTAGTATGTTTTCATTTTCATTTGTTCCCATATAGTTTTTTATTTCTTCTTTTATTTCCTAGTCAACTCATTCATTGTTTAGAAGCATGTTACTTAACTTCCAAATATTTGTGGGGAGTTTTGTTGTTGTTGTTGTTGATGGTCATTTATGTTTGAACCCATTCTTTTCTCCTTGCCTTCCCATGTTTTAGGGATAGGTTGTCATATTTTAGGTCCTTTCATTTTTTTAGTTCATTCACTAATTCTTACAGAAATATTCATTTTTACTGTTTTTGTGTTTCCTACTTTTATATTTTCACTTTTGGCCTCTCCTTTCCAATCAAAATATTCCCTTTACTATTTCTTGCAGGGCTGGTTTAGTGGTCATGAAGTCCTTTAATATTTGTTTGTCTGTGAAACTCTTTATCTCTCCTATTTTGAATGACAGCCCTGCTGGATGGAGTATTCTTGGCCCCAGATTTTTCCCTTTCACCACTTTGAATATATCATGTCAGTCTTTTCTGACTTGGAAAATTTCTGCTAAAAAAATCCCCTGTTAGACTTATGGAATTTCCCTTTGTGTCTTTCTGCTTTATTATTTTTCTTTATCACTATATTTTACCAACTAAATAATAATATGTCTTGATGTGGATCTGCTTTTGTTAATTTTGCTGTGGGTTCTCAGTGCCTCCTGGATCTGGATGCCTGTTTCTTTCCCCAGATTAGGGAAGTTTTCAGGTGTTATTTCTTCAAATAAATTTTCTGCCCCCTTTTCTCTCTTTTCTTCTTCTGGAACAGCTATAATATGAATATTTTGTTTGATGCAGTGACTGAGTTCTCTGAGTCTATGCTCATTTTGTATAATCTTTTTTTTTCTTTTTTGTTTAGCTTGATTACTTTCCATTACTTTATCATTTAGGTCATTAATTCCTCTATTTCATCTAGCCTGTTGTTCATTTCATCAAGCATGTTTCTCACTTCTTTAATGGGCCCTTTATCTCTTCTATGTTATTCCTTATCTCTATGTTAAGGGTCTCACTCATGTCTTCCACTCTTTTCTCAAGTCCAGTGAATATTCTTATGATCATTTTTTAAAATTCTTTGATATGTTTCTTATATCTGTTTCACTTAAATTGTGGTCATGACATTGTCCTGTTCCTTCATATGGGGTAGATTTACCTGTCTTCTCATTTTGTGTTAATCTCTATGCCTGCTTCAGTGTGGTGGGGGGAGTCAGCTAAGTGTTCTATTCTTGAAGGTAAAGACCTTATGAAGAAGAGGGCCTATTGTCCCCAGCCATGTTGTGTCTATTCTTTGCCAGGGCCTGGTATTTCTGGGAGTGTCTCCAATGTGTACTATTTATGTTCTATCCTTTTTTCCTGGCTGCTTTATCCTTCAAAAGAGTCATCTGCAGAGGTTCTCTTTGCCTGTTGCAATGTTTAGTCCCTGGCCTGAATATGGCATGTTTTAACTGGGTGTGTTCTGGTCTGTTTGTGAAATGAGACCTGTTGCCATCACCACCTACACTGAGGCTCCACAAAATTCCTAAGTCAGGAGATTTGGTGTGAACATTGGCTTGGACTGGTCTTCAAGGAAAGGGAGATTACCTCCCTGAGACTAAGGAAGGCAGACTGGGAAAAAGTTCCACTGGAGTGTGGGAATATGGTACTTGGTATAAGCAAGTTATGTAGCAAGTGTGGGCACTGAACTAGTTCTTGCAGGTGGCCCTGCGCTTATGCTGAGATGCAAAGGATTGAATTTTCACTAGCCATTTCCTTTATTTCTGGGGACATTTCTCTATGAATGCTGTCTCTGTGAGATGGGCTCCAAAATGAGCAAGTAACCTCCCTACTGTGTGCCTCAGATGTTCTTCAGATTGCTGTTTCTACATTATATGTTCATGGTTTGTTTCCCTGTCTTTTTTTCATATAACAGCCCCAATGACTCTGAGGTCCCCTGAACCAAGTACAGTGACCTTTAAAACTCCAGGTTTTAAGCAGCACTGGTTTAACAATTCATGAAATTCAGCTCCTTTCATTTTCTAAGCCAACTGTTTTGGGTATTCATTTTCCACATTAGCTCCTCTATTTGCTAAACTTTCTGCCCTTCTCCATGACATTGGCTCCCTCCCCATTGCAGTGATCATGATCTGTTTCTCTCCTAAACTGTGTCACTGAACTTCTTACCTTCTTCAATGTGACCTCTTCTTGACCTTTTTTTTGTGGAGTTTATTTTGCCATTCTTCAGGTCAATTTCTGGGGTATTTAAGATGATTTGATATTTATCCAGTTGTATTTATGAAATGAGGTGAGCTGAGGGTCCTCCTACTCCACTGCCATCTTCCAACCCCAAAGATATTGCTACAGAACACTAATGAAAGAAATTGAAGAAGACACAAAAAGATGGAAGACCATTCCATGGTCATGGATCAGGAGAATAAACACTGTTAAATATATATACTGCCTAGAACAATCCATACTTTCAAAATTCCACTGGCAGTTTTCAAAGAGTTGGAGCAAACAATCCTAAAATTTGTATGGAACCAGAAGAGAGCCCAAATTACTAAAGAAATGTTGAAAAAGAAAAACAAAACTGGGGGCATCACGTTGCCTGATTTTAAGCTTTATTACAAAGCTGTGATCACCAAGATAGCATTGTACTGGCACAACAGACACATAGTCCCATGGAACAGAGTAGAGAGCCCAGATATGGACCCTCAACTCTATGGTCAAATAATCTTGAACAAAGCAGGAAAAAATATACAGTGGTAAAAAGACAGTCTCTTCAATAAATAGTGCTGGGGAAATTGGACAGCTATGTGTAGAAGAATGAAACTCAACCATTCTCTTACACAATACACAAAGAGAAACTCAAAATGGATAAAAGACCTCAACATGAGGCAGGAATCCATCAGAATCCTAGAGGAGAACATAGGCAGTAACCTCTTTGACATCGGCCATAGCAACTTCTTTCAAGATATGTCTCCAAAGGCAAAGGAAACAAAAGCAAAAATGAATTTTTGGGACTTCTTCAAGATCCAAAGCTTCTGCACAGCAAAGGAAACAGTAAAAAAAACAAAGAGGCAACCCACGGAATGGGAGAAGATATTTGCAAATGACACTACAGACAAAGGGCTGATAGCCAAGTTCTCAACAAATTCAACACACACAAAACACATAATCATGTCAAAAAATGGGCGGAAGACATGAACAAACACGTCTCCAAAAAAGACATACAAATGGCTAACAGACACATGAAAAAATGTTCATCATCATTAGCCATCAGGGAGATTCAAGTTAAAACCACATTGAGATACCACCTTACACCAGTTAGAATAGCCAAAAGTAAAATGACAGTAAACAACATGTGTTGGAGAGGATGTGGAGAAAGGGGAAGTCTCTTACACTGTTGGTGGGAATGCAAGTTGGTGCAGCCACTTTGGAAGACAGTATGGAGATTCCTTACAAATTAAAAATAGAGCTTCCCTATGACCCTGCAATTGCACTACTGCACAATTGCACCCCAAAGATACAGATGTAGTGAAAAGAAGGGCCATCTGTACCCCAATTTTCATAGCAGCAATGGCCACAGTTGCCAAACTGTGGAAAGAATCAAGATGCCCTTCAATGAATGAATGGATAAAGAAGATATGTTCCATATATACAATGGAGTATTATGTTTCCATCAGAAAGGATGAATACCCAACTTTTGTATTAACATGGATGGGACTGGGAGGGACGATACTAAGTGAAATAAGTCAAGCAGAGTCAATTAGCATATGGTTTCACTTATTTGTGGAACGTAAGGAATAACACGGAGGATGTGGGGAGATGGAGAGGAGAAGGGAATTTGGGGAAATTGGGAGGGGAGATGAACCATGAGAGACTGTGGACTCTGAGAAACAATCTGAGAGTTTTGGAGGGGTGGGAGGTGGAAGG
This sequence comes from Lutra lutra, assembly GCF_902655055.1. Lineage (NCBI taxonomy): Eukaryota > Metazoa > Chordata > Mammalia > Carnivora > Mustelidae > Lutra > Lutra lutra. Next base: position 33,733,925 of record NC_062285.1, on the reverse strand, counting down.
TTGGGTGAGCCTAGTGGTGGGTATTATGGAGGGCACATATTGCATGGAGCACTGGATGTGGTGCATGAACAATGAATTCGGGAACACTGAAAGGAAAAAAATATATCAATATTCACATTGGAAGTTTCCTTGAAATATAATCCAAGTATCAGTTTTTATCCCCCATTTTAGTCAGTATTCTCCAGAGAATCAGAACCAATAGGAGATATCTATCTATCTATCTATCTATACACACACATACATACATATATGAGATATATATCATAAGAGAGAGATTTTGAGAAATTGGCTTTCACGATTATGGAGACTAAGAAATATCATAATCTGCCACCTGCAAGCTGGAGACTCAGTAGTGTAACTCAGTACAGATCCAAAGACCTAAGAATCAGAGGATACCAACATAAGGGCAGGAAAAACTGGGATAAAATGTCTCAACTTAAGCAGTGAGGCAGGAAAAAAAATGGGGTGTAAGTGTTCCCTTTCTCTGCCTCTTATCATCTTCAGGTCCTCAATAAATTAGATGCTTACTCACATTGGGGAAGGAAATTTACTTTGAGTCCATTGACTTAAATACCAATCTTGCCCAAAATACCCTCAAAGAAATAGTCTGGAAATATTATTTAATGTGGGTATGCTGTTGTCAGTCGAGTTGACAGAATCAGCCATTACAAGTCCACCCCTTGTCAATTTGGAACCTGCACATATCTCTTTCAACCACATTTAACATCCAAATAAAGAAAATGGCAAGTCCATAATTCTGCCTAACATGGTGAACTATCCTGCAAACACCCAAAACCACACTAACACCTTTCCCAGAAAAAGAAGCCAAGTCCTTGAGTGATGTTTACTCTCCTTGATAGCCTATAACTTATATATACTATAATATAAAATTAATACTTAATTTTTCTTTTGAATAGTCCAATTTCCTCTTGGTAGTCAAGATCAATTGTCCTCACCAGCACAGTAACACCCTTCTTTGCTTGTTGATTCAGAAGAATGAGGCAACCAAAGTGGCTGAGTGATAGTCTTAACTTTCAGTTCAATGGAATCATTGGTGGGAGCATTCCTCCCTCTGGAACTAAGACCTCTAGGCCAGCAGAGTATAAAGTCATGGAAAAAGTAAGTAAAATTTTGCAAGTGGGTTACTAGGAGTATAGTGAGTATCTTAGATTCCTGGACCCATGAATTCTGGCTATTGGAGAAATAGCACCATATATTGGATGCTGTTTTAGAATATATATAGTCTTTTGAAGAAACTTGCCCCAGCCCTACAAGATATTGGCACCTTTTCATCCAAACAACCAAATTGTCAGAGCCCTTTCTAACTTCCCAAGCTGCAACATTAAATGCAGAATCTCTGCTTAGGGATTCCAAATTCAACCTGATCAACAAATTCAGCCTGATCCAACTTTGTTTCTTCTACTATAATCCAAACTCTTAGTATCGATTCTCAAACATGTTCCCTGGATTTCTGTATGTATAAATTAGAACACTCAATAATTCTTCTGGACCATAATGCAACTCCTTATGGATCACACATTGTACCTCTCCTGAGGGCCTCCCAGGATTTAAGTCTAGTTGTAGGTATAAATGCAAAGAAGGATGAGATGGGTAGATCCTGAGGAAAATCATTGTCTTGAGTAGCAACTACCTCAGGGGAAGCCATTACATTTTTGTCAGGCAATGCAGAGTTTAGTTACCTCAGACTGAGGGGAAAAGTCTGTACCACTGTGAGTAGAGAGGTTGACAATACTGGGGGTGGGATACTGTTGTTACTGGAGGTGGAAAGGCTACTGCTAGATTTGAGGAAATCTTTTCCACTGGGAAAGAATACATTTGAGCTAGCAATTGAAATCCCTGAGTTTTTTTCTTTCACCACTTTGACTAGTAACATTAGAAGCAAATGACTAGCATCATTATATTCATTAGTTTTACAAAAATATGAAAAAGTATCATGTACAGAGTCACCTAAATTCTTGCTTTTTATAAATGGTTAGGATTGTCCAATGCAGGAATTTTACATATCTTTCTAAACAGTTCATGCCATGAAATATCAGTGCTCCTTCAACTAATAGAAGTAGGGTCATTAGCATCTTTAAATCTAATCAGATCAGAGAGCCAATTCTAGCAACACCAGAGCTAATTCAGAAATGGTCATCCTTAAAATTCCATTCCTCTAGAACTGTTGGCAGTACCAAAATCCAATTTACTTGGGGTTCTTTAGAAAAACAGAACCAATGGAATACTGTATAGATATATAGAAACATAAAAGTATATTTATTATGAGAAATTGTCTCATAATTATGAAGGCCAAAAAGTCCATGTTCTGTCCTTTGCAAACTGGAGACAGAGGAAAAGTCAGTGGTGTAACTCCCTCTGAATCCAAAAGCATAAAATACAGGGAATAAAGTACTGCAAATTCCAGTCTGATGGCCAGAGAAGATGAAATGAGATGGCTAGGCTCAAGTAATGAAGAAGAACATGGGAGAAGGAGAATTTTTTTCCTTTCTTTGTCTTTTGTTCTATTCAGCCCTCACCTACTGACACTGGGTGGGGCGGGGGACTACTTTGCTGAGTTCAGCAATTCAAATGCCAACCTGAAAACGTATTTAGAGGTACACCCAAAAATAGTATTTAATTTGGGCACTTCATGGACAGTCAAGTTACCACATAGAATTAACCATCAAATCTCCATTCTTTGTGGAACCTAGCAAAATGCCTTGTTTTCAGAAAATGTGTACCCAACAACAAGCAAATTTTCAATTCTCTAAAGTTTTAAAGACCTCCATCAACTTGACAACAGTGTGCACCCTTGTTCTTATATTAATATAAAAATTATTCTACTCTTATAATGGTAAAACATAATGAGCATAAAATGAAATTTCTATTCAAATAGAAGTTTCTGTCTGGTCAGTGAATTTAGGGGTCACCAGGTAACAGAAAGAAAAAAGGGTAATGGTATAGAACAAGAGAAGGGGAAGCCTGGATCCATGCCACACAAATAAGAATCCTCACTTTGAGATCATCCATGAATGCTGTCTTCAGAGGAGAGAAAATTTATATAGCCTGAAACTAAAATATTTTGTAATGTGGTTGAAAGATAAAGGGGTTGAGAGAATGGAGAAAGCAGGAGAATGTATGGAGTTAGCCACTAAATCCATAAATGACACGAATGCAATAGAATGCATCTATTCATTATTTAAGAAGTGGTAAAGATACTCTAAGAAATACATTTATGGGGGGTGCAGTCAAGATGGCAGAATAGTAGGGGAACATAAGTTTGCCTCACCCTTAGAACACAGCTAGATCAACATCCAACCATTTTGAACAACTATGAATATGATCTGAAGAAAGAAAGACATCTGCACAGTTGGGGGGAGAGAATGTGGCAAAAGAGAGGTTCAGATCTGCGAATTGGGGAAGAGGAAAGCTACACGACAGCAAAGGGGAGGGAAACATTTTTGCGGAGCAAAGTTAGGGAGAGGGAGAAAGTGGGAGAGAGCGCAGTGGGTAGGGATCAGACAATAAACCCTGGTAAGGAGATACACTGTGTTGCACAGGGAGAGATCATTCCCCTTCCCAGAGTACATTTGGAAGAGTCTATTTTGCCTCTCCAACAACAAACGATCAGCCAAGAGCCACTGAGTGACACTCAACAACGGGGTCAGTGGTGTGCACATGGGGCAGAAAACCTCTTAACAACTTTTTGGTGTGAGCCACAATAGGTTTAAGCCTCTGTGGGCAGAGTGGCTGCTTTTCTGTAGCAACACTGAACAGAGAGTAGAGACACGTGCAGACTGCAGATAACCTGGTCACCACTTTTTGCTATCTGCCACAGTATTTTCAGGCTTCTGCACAACTCCTTTTCTCAGACAGAATGGAGTAAGGGATGAAGTTGTGCTCAGATGGCCAAAAACCTGGTTCCAGCTTTTTGCTGAGCATTAAACTGTACAGTAAACTCTGGCCTCTGCATGTGCACTACTCAACTGTTTTGGGGGACAGGAAAGTGCTTGGCACACCCCAAGTCTCTCCTCCAGGGAAGGAAGTGGACGTGCACCTTGTCAGGCCCTTTAAAACTTAGAGTTTTAAATCCCAACCACCAGCTGGAGATAAAATATAGGAGATCTGTGGATTGGTGAACACCAATATCAAGAAACAGTTAAGGGCAGAGAACTGAGGAAAGCCTGGGACAATTGAGATTTGCCTTTCTGAGAAGGCCTCCAGAACAATTGCAGCCAGGTGTTCCCTTCCCCTGGCACAAGAGGGTGGGGAAGGATGCTCTTTAACCTCCATGTATTTGTGTTCTTTCCAATTTTTTCTTCTGATTACATTCAAGTATTAAAGCCTTGTGGTCTGAAAATATGCATGGTATAATCTCAGTCTTTTGGTAATGGTTGAAACCTGATTTGTGTCCCAATATGTGCTCGGTTTTGGAGAATGTTCCATAAGCCTACTACTGTCATTGTATTATTAATGTATTCTTTAACCTTATTAATTGGTTCATAATCTTTCTTTAACCTTATTAATTGGTTCATAAATTTGGCTGCTTCCAAGCTAAAGGCATAAATATGTACAACTACTAGATATTCCATTCTTATCTTGTATATTACTGATTCTTCTATTTCATTCATCCTCATTATGGCCTCCACTTAGAACGACACCTCAGTAATAACATTTTTTATTTCAACCTGATTAGATTTTAGTTCCTCATGTCTACAGTAAGGGATTCTTTAGTGTCCTCTATGCTTTTTTTTCAAGTCAGATAGTATCTTCATAATTGTCTTAAATCTAATTCAGAAATCTTGTGTATATCCATACTGATTAAGTCTTTGGCAATGAATACTACCTCCTGTTCTTTCTTTTGGGATGAATTTCTCTGTCTTGTCATTTTGTCCAGAAAAGAAAGGAAAAAAGAAAAAGAAAATAAAAACAACAATAACAACAAAAAATACTTCCCAGAAGTGTTTCTGACATATGCTGTGTACACTCTGCTATTGTGTTTTGTCTGCTCTTTCACACTGGTCTATCCTTTACAGAGTTATTCCCTGCTTGTGTTGGGGAGTGTTTTCACCTTTAACTAGGTGTGCTTTGATTTGTCAAGATTAGCCTGTAAAAGAAATAAGGAGTAATGGAGAAGAAGGAAAAGCAACAACAACAACAACAAGCTTGATCCAAGACACGAGAAAAGGAATAGGAACAAAAATGCAATAAATGGGTCAACCAGAAATTTAAAAAATAATTTAAAAAAATATATGGAAGTAAGTGAAAATTAAAATATGACAGTAGAGAATCTCTGGGATTCAGTTTAGGTGGTCTTAAGAGGGAAGTACATAGTAATATGGGCTTTCTCAAGAAACCAGAAAAGTCTCAAATACACTACCTAGCCTTACAACTAAAGGAGCTGGAAAAAGAAGAACAAAGAAAGCCTAAATCCAGCAGAAGGAGATACATAATAAAGATTGGAACAGAAATAAATGATATAGAAATCAAAGAAGCAGGAGAATATTTAAATTAAGCTAGGAACTGGTGCCTTGAAAGAATCAATAAGATCAGTGAACCCCTAGCTACAGTTACCAACAAGGAAAGAGAAAGAATCCAAATAAATAAAATCATGAATAAAAGAGGAAAGATCACAACCAACAATCAACTAGTACAACTATTGGGGCATGGTTCAGTCTGCTAAGTGTCAGCCTTCAGCTCAGCCATGATTCAGAATCCTGGGATCAAGCCCCGCATTGGGCTTCTTGTTTGGCATGGAACCAGCTTCCCCCTCTCCGTCTGCTCCTCCCCCTTGCTCCCTCTTTCTTCTGTCATCTCTCTCTCTCTCAAATAAATAAATAAAATCTTAAAAAAATACTAGTATAAGGGAATATTATGAACAATTACATGCCAACAAATTAAGCAATCTAGAATAATGAGGTGTATTCCTAGAAACATATAAACTACCAAAACTGAAACAGGAAGAAATAGAAAACCTGAACAGACCCATAACCAGCAAAGAAATTGAATCAGTAATGAAAAATCTCTCAAGAAACAAGAGTCCAGGGCTAGATGGCTTCCCAGCAAAATTGTACCAAACATTTAAAGAAGAATTAATACCTATCCTTCTGAAACAGTTTCAAAAATATAGAAATGGAAGGAAAACTTCCAAACTCTTTCTATGAGGCCACCATTACCTTGATCTTAAAACCAAAGACCCCATTAAAAAGGAGAATTACAGACTAATAGCCCTGATGAACATGGATGCAAAAATTCTCACCAAGATACTAGCTAATAAGATCCAGCTGTACATTAAGAGGATTATTCACCACAACCAAGTGTGATTTATGCCAGGGCTGCAAGACTGGTTCAACATCCAGAAATCAATCATTGTGATACACCTCATTAATAAAAGAAAGGAGAACCATATAATCCTCTCAATATATGCAGAAAAATATTTGACAAAAGTCAGCATCCTTTCTTGATAAAAACTCTGCTGTGTAGGGATAAAGGAATATAACTCAACATCATAAAAGTCATATGTGAAAGACCCACACAGCAAATACTGACCTCAATGGGGAAAAATTGAGAGCATTTCCCCTAAGGTCAAGAAAATGACAGGGATGCTCACCCTCATCACTGTTGTTCAACATAGCATTGGAAGTCCTAGCCTCAGCAATGGACAACAAAAAGAAATAAGACACCCAAATCAGCAAAGAAGAAATAAAACATTCCACTTTTTGCAGACAACATAATAATCTATGTAGAAAACCCAAAGACTCCATCCAAAGATTTCTAGAAGGGATGTGGGAATTCAGCGAAGTTGTAGGATATAAAATCAATTCACAGAAGTCACTTGTATTTCTATACACTAACAATGAAGCAGAAGAAAGACAATTCAAGTAATTAATCCCAATCACAACTGTATCAAAATTTGCATAAGATATCTAGGAATAAACCTATCCAAAGTGATAAAGGATCTGTACTTTTAAAACTATAGAACAGTCATGAAAGAAACTGAGGAAGACAGAAAGAAATGGAAAAAACATTCCATGCTCATGGACTAAAAAAAAATATTCTTAAAAAGTCTATGCTATACAGAGCAATCTACACATTCAAGCAATACTTACAAAAACATCATCAGTATTTTTCACAGAGCTGGAACAATCCTAAAATTTGTATGGAATCAGAAAGGCCCCAAATAGCAAAAGTAATGTTGAAAAAGAAAACCAAAGCTGGAGGCGTCACAGTTCCAGACTCAAGCTGTATTACAAACCTGTAGTCATCAAGACATTATGGTACTGATATAAAAACAGACACATAGATCAATGGAAAAGAATAGACAACCCAGAAATTAACCTTCAATTTTATGGTGAACTAATATTCAACAAAGCAGGAAAAAATATCCAATGAAAAAAAGAGAGTCTCTTCAACAAATAGTGTTGCGGAAACTGGATATCCATATGCAGAAGAAAGGGTCATTTTCAGAAAGCTTCTCCACAGCAAAGAAACAATCAACAAAACTAAAAGACAACCTATGATATGGGAGAAGATATTTTCAAAAGACATATCAGATAAAGGGCTAATATCCAAAATCTATAAAGGATTTACCAAACTCAACACACACACACACACACACACACACACACAAACCCAGTCAAGAAATGGTCAGAAGACATAAACAGACATTTCTCCAAAGAAGACATACAAGTTGCCAACAGACACATGAAAAAATGTTCCACATCACTTGGCATCAGGGAAATACAAATCAAAACCACAACAGGATACCACCTCACACTGGTCAGAATGGCTAAAATTAACAAGTCAAGAAACAATCGATGTTGGTGAGGATGTGGAGAAAGGGGAACCCTCTTACATTGATGGTGAGAATGCAAACAGGTGCAGCCACTCTGGAAAACAGTATGGAAGTTCCTCAAAAAGTTAAAAATAGAACTACCTTACCACCCAACAATTGCATTCCTAGGTAGTTATACAAAGGACACAAACATAGTGATTCAAAGGAGCACATACTCCCCATTGTTTAAAGCAGTGATGTCCACAATCGCCAAAGTGTGGAAAGAGTCCAAATGTCCATTGACAGATGAATGGATAAAGAAGATGTGGTATATACACACAAAGGAATATTACTCAGTCATCAAAAAAAATGAAATTTTGCTATTTGCAGTGACATAGAGGGAACTAGAGGGTAATATTCTAAGTGGAATTAATTCAGTTAGAGAAAGACAATATGATTTCACTATATGATTTCACTTATATTTGGAATTTTGAAACAAAACAGATGAACATAGGGGATGGAAAGGAAAAATAAAATAAAATGGAAACAAAGAGGGAGGCAAACCCTAAGAGACTCTTAACTATAGGAAACAAAGTTTCTAGAGGGCAGGTGGTTGGGATGATGGGGTAATTGGGTGATGGCCATTAAAGAGGGCACTTAATTTAGTGAGCACTGGGTGTTATATAAAACTAATGAATCAGTAATTTTTACCTCTGAAATTAATAATACTGTATATGCTAATTAAATTTAATTTAAATAAAATTTTTAAAAAAATACATTTATGTTACCAACTATGAAGATTCATAGTCAAAAATCCTGAAATTCTGTATATAGAATATTACACATACAGCCCATCATATTTCATTGCTAAAGAATAGAGGTATAAAAAAAAGAATAGAGGTATGAAGAGAACACTCCAATTTCATTAAAATATATAGAGTGCTTAATATATTTTTAAAATCCTATACATTGAAGGGGAAAAATCCAGATCATTTGAGTTTATTACCTTATGAGTAGAATAAGATAAGCATACTAATAATAGCAAATGCAATGGGTGCTACAACTGAGATGCAATCAATTGTTGAGAACCATGAAATAGAAAAGCATCACTTTGGACCCAGCAGGAATCCACAGAAGTATCTTCTAAGCTGTGCTTAAAAGCCAGAGATTGCAAAGGATATTTCAAGCAGGATGAATTGGGAGAGATCAACCTTCTTAGGTCTCAGCAGATTTCACTGGATAATTAGTCTATCACTCAAGAATTTTCTTGCTGTCCATCCACACACATTTATCTATTATTGTACCTCTTCTCTAAGATTGCCCTTGATAAAATTAATAGAAAAACTAGGTGTTAATGTGTAAATTGAAGGAAGAACAATGATAGGGGTTGATTTGAGCCATCTGGAAGGACTGAATAATAAACAATGGAGGAGCATATCAAAGGAGAATGAGATTGGTGGTTAGCAATAGTTGGAAAATAAGTAAATTTGTAAGGGGAAACGATGACAGGCTTATTTTGCCCATTGAAATTAATACCTTAAGAGATGTCTCTACTTTAGTGATCGCTAATATTTACTATTTGTTTTTCCCTTGTTTTTCAATAATCCAAACACCACCTAGTCAACATTGTGTTTACATTCAATAAGCTCCATAGAAATTGCTACATTTCAAAATACAATGTTCTTTAATCTGAATAGTTTTCTTCTTATGCTATACCAGCAAATTGATAACAGAATGGGGAAAAAAATAAACTAAGAATGTTTTGTTTTTCTGCATTAGTTTTAGTAGAGAAGGGGACACATGAATGCAATCAAATTAACATTTGAAGTTTAACAAAATTCTAGATGCATTGACTGAATCTAGATAATTTTTGTTTTTCTTCAATTCTGAAAGTACTGTTAGTTCAGTTGGGAGTGTGGATAGCACTCTAATAGATGGTCTTTAATCTTCCCTTAAATCTATAAATCATTTTTAATCGACTAAATCTTTCACCTTTATAGAAGACTTTTTAGAGTGTTAGTAAAAAAGAAAAAAGAAAGAAGAGAAAAGAAAAGAAAGAAAAAAATAAAAGAAAGTGCTTTCTATTATAAGCTGCCTCTTCCTTGCTTAGGTGTTTAAGTAAACAAAATGCTTGTCAAAAGATAATTTTAACCCAATGATAATGTAATGCAGACTAAACTCCCAGCAGACACAGCCATGATGGGATTCAAAGAAAAGACAGCATTTCCAGTTGGAAGGCTTTGTATTTTCCAACTGAGAAAATGTGACTAAAACACAATCGTATTTAAGTGGGTTGATGTGACCATGGACACCCAGAATACAGCCTAATATATTAAATGTGCATATTAGGAAGAAACTTGAAATAGAATTTTGAGTCTTTATGCTTACTTCCTCTAAATTCCAAATGTTTTACTAATGATTCAAAATGATTGAAAGTGAAACCATTTTGTAGAATTAACTACTGAGAACAGTCTCATAGTTTTTGAAACTTATTTTAATCGTTGACTGAACCACTATATTGTCCAGATTCTCCTAACCTTTCCTCTTGGATTTATTTTAAGTAAACTTTCAATTTACAAGTATTTCCTAAGATTTAGGCCCTGACTTTCTACTCCAAGCTTATCCCTCCCTGCCCCAACTCATATGTATTTGCAACTTCATGACTTATTCCCATTTCATATCTACATCATATTCCTTTATCTGTCACCTACTAACCTCCTTGCTGCCTGGATGATCCATTCTTACTCTAAAACTAACATGCCTTAGTATCATCGCTTAATATAATTTCTTGTAGAAATGAGGACTTCTTACATTGTATAACAAAAGGAAAATTATTTAGTCACTACTCTTTCCTGATTACTCTCATTGCTTGAAATAACATAGCCATTTGCATTGACTCTGCAATTGCTCCAAACTACCTTGCATATTACTGCCAAATTAGCCTTTTAAAATACTGGTTCCATTTTAGCACCAGTGAGCTCAAAAATTTTAAATGACTCTAGTAGCTACTATATATAAACCAACTGTTAGCAGCCATATCTTAATCTGTTTCCTTTAACAACTTATCACCATTTCCAAAGACCAAACCCTACCTACTATGGGGAGTATGGATACACTTTCTTTCTCTATGTATGGAATCTACCACTCTTTCTAGAAAGCCCTGCATCCTCCATGGTATTTTTCATAATATTGTCAAATCCCTCCATAAACTTACAGTCAAGTAGGCTGATTTTTCCTATGCCTCTCTTATTTTCTTAAATTCAAGTATACATTTTTATGTGCAGGAAGTACAAGAAAATATTGTATGTACCACACAAATCTACCAGTATAATGCACATGAAAGATAAATAACACATACCTGCTCAATAAGCTTAACTGAAACCAACACTTATCAAGTGCCTATTATAGCTTAGTTACTGCAGATACAAAGAAAAATCATTCAAAGCCCCTAATCTTAATGTATTATAGGTTTTTTTATAATTTTATTTTTTTAAGATTTTATTTATTTATTTGACAGACAGAGATCACAAGTAGGCAGAGAGGCAGGCAGAGAGAGAGAAGGAGGAGGAAGCAGGCTCCCCATGGAGCACAGAGCCAGATGAGGGATTCAATCCCAGGACCCTGAGATCATGACCTGAGCTGAAGGCAGAGGCTTTAACCCACTGAGCCACCCAGGCACCCCAATGTATTATAGTTTATGGGGAAAACAACATCATGGAAAAAAAGAGAAAATACTACTCATAGTTATATAGATTTTTGGTTACCTGAAACCTATTTAAGTATGTTACTTTCCATAATGGTTAGAAAGTTATGCAATAAGTTAACTTGAGTCTCTGTAGTAGGTAGTGCCACTGGTCCAATAATATTCATTTAATATAATTTTCAGCACAATGTATTCTTCAGAAGCTTATTTGTGACAGAATATTTGAACTGGAGGGCTGAATGCGGTCTCAACAAATATACTCCTGAGAAATTTCTAAAATCCCTACAATGAATCATGGTTAAGATATACAACTTAGTAAAATAATTCTGTTAGTACATGACATATAGTAAATGTTTCAGAGATTAATCAATGACATTTTTTAAATTGAAATACTTTATGTTACAATGGAGGTTATAAAATAAGTTTAAAGAAATATCAGAGACTGTTTACTTCAGATAAATGTTTTCCACAGAGACACAAATTGCCTGGAGATATTTCATGGAAAAAGAGATTCCATTTCTTTTTCTTTTAGTAATATGAACTTTTGATAATTTTTTGTTATTATTTCTGGGTGGGTAAAGAGCTCATAATTTATCTGAAAAACTATTGGAATTTCACAGGAGGAATCCTTGGAAAATCTTTCACTCTATAAAGTTGCTGCAACAACATTCCTAAAAAAGAATTTTGGTAGAATTGAGAGATTTTCTTGTTTCCATTAGATAGCTAAGTGAGATACTTCATTGATTTCATGGATATTAGAGATGTCAAGGTCACCCACATTTTCTACATAGTCTTCCTACAAACATATGCTGAATATCTCATCAAGTTTTTCTTGATTTTTACTTTATGTTATCAAAACACCTGTTTTTTGCTAACTTCATTTCGATGCTGGTCTTCTATAAATATTTTAATTTTTACTTTTCTCCCAGCATAGTAAAAATTAAACAAGAGATGAAATGAAGAAATAATTAGGCATAGAACCAAAAGTATGGTTAAATTGTTTCTTCATGGCCAAATATTCAGAGGAGCCTAAGATATTTTAAGACATTCCCTAGCCATAAAGAAATAAAATATAAATAGTTAAAGGGTAGAAATGTCAAAAGAGGGGAGACAAGATGGCAGGGAAGTAGAAGGAGGCGCCTTTTAAACCTGTACCCTAAAGTGAGCTGATTACCTACCAAAGAATTCTGATCACCCATGAAATCAGCCTGAGATCAGAATTATACACGTCTGGATCTCTACAGGGGCAGAAGACGCCAGTGGGCAGGTAAAGTGGAGTGGGAACATCGGACTGATATTGGAAGATAAACAAAAGGCAGAGGGAGCCACCAGAGGCGACCCATTGGAAAGTAATACCCCTAATACGAGAGTGCGTTGCATCTGGGGACCAGCATTAACTTGGAGACTGGTTTGAAAGCACTCCAAAAGAGCAAAGGATCACGGGGTGGGGGGGGTATTGTGGGAATCGGGGCGGCTAGGAACAGGGGCTTAAGTCCACGGACCCAGGACAGCCTCCCCTGGCACTGAGCCAGAGAGAGTGTGGCGGAGAAACCAGGTCTTGGTCCCTGAGCCGCCAGTGTGCCCGAGATTGCTTGGGGTCTGGCTCCAGTGAGGGGCCGGGAGCCACGCCAGATGGCAGAATGCCTTGCCCTGCTATAGACCCTAAGACCGGTGCACCCCTCACCCTCCCTGGAGAGAGGTGTACATGGGCCCACCCGGTGCTCTTAGACCCGCGCCATTTTTTCAGAGCCTGAGACGTGCGCCCCAAACTCTCCCCTGAGAGAGGTGTGTGAAGGCCCAGCCCGGTGTTCTCAGACTTGCGCCACGCTCTCAGAGCCTGAGACACGCACGCACGACCCACAGCCTCACCTGAGAGAGGTGCACGCAAGTCAGGTGCTCTTAGACCCAGAAAGACCAGGCACTCCCAGCCCAGGCCGGCAGGAAAATCTCAGTGTGCAATCGCTGCTTAGAACCTCTCTGGCAGTCTGGAGCTGCCCAGACAGCTGCTGCTGCCATGGTTTTGGGTACAAGCAGAAGATCCTGCATCCCCAGGGACCGCAACTCGGAACCTGCTCTGCCAGCGGCCAAGGGGGAATTTATATGGGCTCTGTAGCACCCACAGGGGACTAGACTGAGGCTTCTCTCTGAGAGGGAAGTCAGGGTGCAGTTTGCTTTCCTCTAAACCTACAAAAACCATCAAAAGCGGTCAAGGCGAGAGAAAAAAAAAAGTGAACAAACATAAAAACCTCCAGAGAACAAAAGCCTGAAAAAACCGGTTTCCTCAGAGCCCACTCCCTTGAGGGGGGCAGGAGGACTTAACTCAGGGAACATCATTGACTGAAAACCCACATGGCAGGCCCTTCCCCGAGAAAACCAACCAGGAAAGAAAAAAAAAATCTACAAGAGAACAACCACCACTACTTCATAGGACAACTTTTATTTTTAATTTGTTCCCACTATTTTGGCTAATTTTTTTATATAGATAATTTTTTAACCTATTTACCATCACAGTCACCTGTCCAGTACATCAAATTCCATAATAACCTTCTAACCTGAACTTTTTGATACATACACCTGAGTTTTTCTTTTGCATTTCTATTTTTTAAATTTCTTTTTTTTAATTTTAGTTTAGTTTCGTCTAGTTTATTCCTTTTTTATTTTTATTTTCTAACATTCATATAGAGTTAAACTTCAAAGTAATCCCCTTTCCCCAATCAATACTACCCCTACAGGTAAACCAATTTCTAATCCCCCTTTATCTTAGGAAAGTTGAGTCCTTTAACAAAGATATCAAGATATATCCAGGAAGAATCAAAACAACCTTCCTTGCCCACACTGAGAATTTATAACCACTCTACCATCTTTTTCTTCCACCAGTGTTTCTGTGCTTTTGTGTTTGTCCTGATAGTATATAAATCTTACACTTGGGGTTCTTTTTGACGAGTTTCTTCCTTTATTTGCATATATATATATATATATATATATATATATATATATATATATTTTTTTTTTTTTCTCTTGTCATATATTTTTATCAGTCTTTTTGTTTGTCTGTTTTTGTTTGTACACTTCATCAATCTTACCTTGGGGCCCATTTGGACTGAACCTTCTCTTTTATCTTCCCTTTCTTTCCTGTCTCTCTCTCTCTCTCTTTTTTTTTTCTTTTTCTTTTCCTTTTTCTCTTGTTGGGGTGGGGAATCCTGATGGCTCAGAAGTGGTCCAGGGTGCACCTTGACTGCACCACGGTTGATACATCCAGCTACATCCGTTCAGTCATCTCTCACCAAAATGACTAGGAGGAGGAATGCCCAACAGAAGAAAAATACAGAGGATGGACCTTCTGCAACAGAGCTAACGGCTATCAACATAGACAATATGTCAGAAAGAGAATTCAGGCTAACAATTATCCAGGCAATAGCTAGCTTGGAGAAAGCCATGGATGACCAAATGGAATTGATTACGGCTAAACTAAAAGTGACCAGAGAGGATGTTCACAATGTTAGGGCAGACCATAAAGCTACCAGAGATGAGGTTCATAATGCTCTCAATGAGTTCCAATCTAATTGAAATTCTCTAAAAGCTAGGGTAACTGAGACAGAAGATAGAATTAGTGATCTGGAGGACAAACAGATAGAGAGAAAGGATCAGGAGGCACCCTGGAACAAACAGCTTAGAAACCACGAAAACAGAATCAGGGAAATAAATGATACCATGAACCGTTCCAATGTCAGAATTATTGGAATTGCTGAAGAAGAGGAGAAATAAAGAAGTCTAGAAGATATAGTGGAACAAGTTCTTCATGAAAATTTTCCCAATCTCACGAATGGAACCAGCATTCATGTACTAGAGGCCGAACAGTCTCCACCCAAGATTATAGATTCCAAAAAAACATCGAGGCACCTGATAGTGAAATTGAGGAATCATAATTGTAGATACAATTTCTTGAAAGCCGCTAGGACAATGAGGCTCCTTACTTACAGAGGAAAGCCCATCAGAATAACATCAGACCTGTCCACAAAGACCTGGCAAGCCAGAAAGGGCTGGCAAGATATATTCAGGGTGCTAAATGAGAAGAACATGCACCCAAGAATACTTTATCCAGCAAGACTGACATTCAAAATGGATGGAGAGATAAAGAGTTTCCAAGACCAGCAAGGCTTAAAAGACTATGCAACCACCAAGCCAACACTGCAGTAAATATTAAGGGAGGTTCTATAAAAGAGGAAAAATCCTAAGAATAGCATTGAACAGAAATATAGAGACAAATACAGAAAGACAGACTTCAAAAGTAACACGATGTCAATAAAAACGTATCTATCAATAATCACTCTCAATGTGAATGTCTTAAATGCGCCTATAAAATGACATGGGGTTGCAGATTGGATAAAATGACAGGACCCATCCATATGTTGTCTACAAGAGACCCATTTTGAACCTAAAGATACACCCAGACTGAAAGTGAAAGGATGGAGAAGCATCTTTCATGCCAAATGCCTCAAAAGAAGACCGGGTAGCGATTTTCATATCAGATAAATTAGATTTTAAACTAAAGACTGTAGTCAGAGATACAGAAGGACACTACGTAATTCTTAAAGGGACTATCCACCAAGATGATCTAACAATTGTAAATATCTATGCCCCCAATATGGGAGCAGCCAATTACATAAAAAAACTGCTAAACAAGATAAAGAGCCATATTGATATGAATACATTAAATAGTAGGAGATCTTAACACACCTCTCTCAGAAATAGATCATCGAAGCAGAAAATCAATAAAGAACAAGAGCATTGAATGACACATTGGACCAGATGGACCTCATAGATATTCTCAAGTGCACATGGAACCTTCTCCAGAATAGACCACATACTGGGTCACAAATCAGGACTCAACCAATACCAAAAGACTGAGATTATTTCCTGCATATTCTCAGATCATAATGCTTTGAAACTGGAGCTAAATCACAAGGAAAAGTTCAGAAGGAACTCAAACACCTGAAAGCTAAAGACCACCTTGCTTAAGAATGCTTGGATCAACCAGGAGGTCAAAGAAGAACTGAAACAATTCATGGAAACCAATGAGAATGAAGACACTTTGGTCCAAAACTTATGGGATAGAGCAAAGGTGGTCCTAAGGGGGAAATACAAAGCCATCTAAACCTCCCTCCAAAAAAAATTGAAAAATCCAGAATACACCAGCTGTCTCTACACATTAAAGAACTGGAGAATCAACAACAAATCAAACCAACTCCACACATAGGAAGGTAAATAATCAAGATTGGAGCTGAAATCAATGAGGTAGAAACCAGAGATACAGTAGAATGTATCAATGAAACTAGAAGCTGATTTTTTAAAGAATCAATAAGATTAATTAATCATTGGCTGCACTAATCCAAAAGAAAAGAGAGAAAGCCCAAATTAATAAAATTATGAATGAAAAGGGAGAGATCACAACTAACACCAAGGAAGTAGAAATAATCATCAGAAGTTATTACCAACAGTTATATGCCAATAAGCTAAGCAACCTAGATGAAATAGCATTACTGGAAAAGTATAAGCTCCCAAAATTGAACCAGGAAGAAATTGACAACCTGAATAGACCGATATCTAGTAACGAGATTGAAGCACTGATCAAAATCCTCCCAAAAACAAGAGCCCAGGACCTGATGGATTCCCTGGGGAATTCTACCAAACTTTCAAAGAAGAAATAACACCTATTCTCCTGAAGCTGTTTCAAAAAATTGAAGCAGAAGGAAAACTTCCAGACTCTTTCTATGAAGCCAGCATTACCCTGATCCTCAAACCAGGCAAAGACACTACCAAAAAGGAAAATTTCAGACCAATATCACTGATGAATATGAATGCTAAGATTCTCAACAAGATCCTAGCAAAGAGGATCCAACAGCACATCAAAAAGATTATCCCACCATGACCAGGTGGGATTCATCTCTGGGCTACAAGGATGGCTCAACATTCGCAAATCAATCAATGTGATAGAAAAAATTAATAAGAGAAGAGAGAAGAACCACATGGTCCTCTCAATTGATGCAGAAAAAGCATTTGACAAAATCCAACATCCATCCCTGATTAAAACGCTTCAAAGTATAGGGATAGAGGGAACATTCCTGAACTTCATCAAATCTATTATGAAAGACCCACAGCAAATATCGTCCTCAATGGGAAAAAGCTTGCAGCCTTCCCATTGAGATCAGGAACACGACAAGGATGCCCACTCTCACCACTCTTGTTCAACATAATATTAGAAGTCCTAGCAGCAGCAATCAGACAACAAAGAGAAATAAAAGGTATCCAAATTGGCAATGATAAGTCAAACTCTCTTTTTTCGCAGATGACATGATTCTTTATATGGAAAAACCCAAAAGACTCCAACCCCAACTACTAGAACTCATACAGCAATTCAGCAACGTGGCAGGATACAAAGTCAACATACAGAAATCAGTGGCTTTCTTATACACTAACAATGAAAATACAGAAAGGGAAATTAGAGAATTGATTCCATTTACTATAGCACGAAGAACCATAAGATACCTGGGAATAAACCTAACCAAGGGGGTAAAGGAACTGTACTCGAGGAACTACAGAACACTCATGAAAGAAATTGAAGAAGGCACAAAAAGATGGAAGACCATTCCATGCTCTTGGATCGGAAGAATAAACATTGTTAAAATGTCTATACTGCCTAGAGCATTCTGTACCTTTAATGCCATTCTGATCAAAATCCCACTGGTATTTTTCAAAGAGCTGGAGCAAATAATCCTAAAATTTGTATGGAATCAGAAGAGACCCCGAATTGCTAAGGAAATGTTGAAAAACAAAAATAAAACCTGGGGCATCACATTACCTGATTTCAAGCTTTACTACAAAGCTGTGATCACCAAGACAGCATGGTACTGGAATAAAAACAGACACATAGACCAGTGGAACAGAGTAAAGAGCCCAGATATGGACCCTCAACTCTATGGGCAAATAATTTTCGACAAAATGGGAAAAAATATACAGTGGAAAAAAGACAGTCTCTTCAATAATTGGTACTGGGAAAACTGGACAGCTATATGTAGAAAAATGAAACTCAACCATTCTCTTACAGTGTATGCAAAGATAAACTCGAAATGGATAAAAGATCTCAACGTGAGACAGAAATCCATCAGAATCCTAGAGGAGAACATAGGCAATAACCTCTTCGATATCAGCCACAGCAACTTCTTTCAAGATTTGTCTCCAAAGGCAAAGGAAACAAGCAAAAATGAACTTTAGGGACTTCATCAAGATCAAAAGCTTCTGCACAGCAAAGGAAACAGTCAAGAAAACAAAGAGGCAACCCACGGAATGGGAGAAGATATTTGCAAGTAACAGTACAGACAAAAGGTTGATATCCAGGATCTATAAAGAACTCCTCAAACTCAACACACACAAAACAGAGAATCATATCAAAAAATGGGCAGAAGATATGAACATACACTTCTCCAATGAAGACATACAAATGGCTATCAGACACATGAAAAAATGTTCATCATCACTAGCCATCAGGGAGATTCAAATTAAAACCACATTGAGATACCACCTTTCACCAGTTAGAATGGCCAAAATTAGCAAGACAGAAACAACATGTATTGGAGATGATGTGGAGAAAAGAGAACCCTCTTACACTGTTGGTGGGAATGCAAGTTGGTGCAGCCACTTTGGAGAACAGTGTGGAGATTCCTCAAGAAGTTAAAAATAGAGCTTCCCTATGACCCTGCAAGTGCACTACTGGGTATTTACCCCTAAGATACAGATGTAGTGAAAAGAAGGGCCATCTGTACCCCAATGTTTATAGCAGCAATGGCCACGGTCGCCAAACTGTGGAAAGAACCAAGATACCCTTCAACGGACGAATGGATAAGGAAGATGTGGCCATATACACTATGGAGTATTATGCTTCCATCAGAAAGGATGAATACCCAACTTTTGTAGCAACATGGACGGTATTGGAAGAGATGATGCTGAGTGAAATAAGTCAAGCAGAGAGAGTCAATTATCATATGGTTTCACTTATTTGTGGAGCATAACAAATAACATGGAGGACAAGGGGAGATGGAGAGGAGAAGGGAGTTGAGGGAAATTGGAAGGGGAGGTGAACCATGAGAGACTATGGACTCTGAAAAACAATCTGAGGGTTTTGAAAGGGGTGGTGAGAGGTTGTGGGAACCAGATGGTGTGTATTAGAGAGGGCACACTGATTGCACGGAGCACTGGGTGTGGTGCAAAAACAATGAATTCTGTTACACTGAAAAGTAATAAAAAAAAAAAAGCTTGAAGTCAAATACCAACCTGAAAAATAGAAAAGCTACTTTATATATCTTAATAGTGGGAAAATGCTTTTATAAGCAACATGTTTTCCTGTGTTGAATTATTTCAAAGTTAAATTTACAGCTATTCATACATTCCAAAAGGGCTGGGTCACTGTAATGTCTAAGTATATCAAATTATTTCACTCTCCTCTAAGCAGCCTGTGGTTATGTCAAAAATGGCTAGCTATTCATTTTATCCAGAAAACGCTACAAAATCATGCATATCAAGAGGTTCAAATCTTTGTGTTCACTTTAAAGGCACCTGTGAAACCACCCAGGCCATCAAGTGTATGTATATCAGAAAAGCCACCAAGTATCAGAAAGATATCACTTTGAGAAGCAATGTGTGCCATTCCATCATTCCTGCAGTGGTGTTGGTAGGTGCACCTAGGCGAAACAGTTGGGCTGGACACAGGGCTGAAGGCCCCAAAACAATGCTGAATTTTTACTGCACATGCATAAATATGCAGAGTTTAATGCTGAACTTAAGGGTTTAGATGTAGATTCTCTGGTCATTGAGCACAGCCAGATGAACAAAGCCCCCAAGATGCAGCATAGAACTTATAGGGTTCATGGTCAAATTAATTCATAAACCCTATGGGAAAACAAGCAGATCGTTCATTCTTAAAACAATTAAGGAAGTTGTACAGAAGAATAAGATATCCTGGAAGAAAATGGAGAAACAAACCCTATGGCCCTGGACTAAATTCTGCATGAAACAAAGGCAAGTAAAAGGGAAAAAAAATTGTATCATATGACTTCAGGAATTCAGACATGCAATTCTTATTAATGAATTAATCATATAATCAATAAGTTAATTAAATATATAAAATCAGCTTATTTGTATGGATTTAAAAATGTATCTTAAGTTGTTTGCTAGTAATTATACTATTTGACGTAGAAAAGTATAGAAACATGTGTTAAAGATTTTGAAACAAAAAGCCAACACCACTTTGTATAGTTACCAAAAGAGACAGCAATTTAGTATAATATGGCAGATTTTGTGCTCCCACTGGTCCAAGTAGAGGAAAAACAAAACAAAACAAAACAAAAGCATATATTTCCTGAAAGGGAAATAGTCCTTGTCCTGCTATTAGCTGAGCATAAGATTTTATGCAAATTGCCTCAGTTTCCTTGCCTGACAATTTAATAATCCTGTACCTGTTTTACCTTCCTTGAACAATAGATCTGAAAACAAGTTGGAAAGGTATATGAAAGTTCACTGAAAAATAAGATATTCCACTGGTAGACTAGAGTAAGTTCTATCATTATTATTTGGTTTAATGACTCATATGGCTCACGGTTCCAGTGGCTTCACTGGCAGATTTGTAATATTTTTCCTGGTTCTAAGCCCACTTTCACTTGGATTCTTTACAGTCTGGGTTTTTATAGAGTAGACATTCTGACTCTAGGTGAAGTGAGATGTGAATTTGGATTTTGAGCAGTTTTCCACAGAACAGAACTGAACTTTCCCAAACATCAGCCTAATTCTTTAAAAAGTAAATATTTCTTCTGCAATTTGATTAAATCTCCTTAATAGACAACAAAAGAATTGTAAGATAACATTATATCAAAAAAAAAAAAAATGGCGGGGCTCCTGGGTACCTCAGTTAGTTAGGCATCTGCTTCAGCTTCAGCTCAGGTCATGATTCCAGAGTCCTGGGATTGAGACCTGCATCAGGCTCTCCACTCATCTGGGAGTCTGACTCTCCTTCTCCTCCTGAGATCTCTCTTGATTTTACTCTTTCTAAAATAAATAAATAAAATTTTTTTTTAAAAAGGAGACCTAACTATTGATTTTCTCAAACAGATGATAAAAGTTGTCATGAAAAGTCATTTTGTAAGATATTCAGTCAACAAAACTAGGCTACCTTGGGCCAGTGAAAGATGTGATAATATTTGGGGAATATATAAAAGATGAAAATGAGCCAATCGAAAAAAACGAAGCTACATGAGACATCATAAAAATTAGGATTTTTTATATTTTCTTCATGTAGCTCTCTTTATTCATGTGGGTAATGTCTCTTCATCCATTCTCAACTTTCCATTATGGTGAGCAATGTCTTTGCATTATGTGAGCCAACAAGTTGAGGATAAGAAATATTTGAGACCTTGGCAGAAGTTATATAGTAGGGAGGTATGGCTGGGAATGAGAGGGTACTAAATTGCCCAGAATCTCCACTTCTTTCATTGAGGTTCTGGTACTCTCCTTGTACTCTATTCCTCATGTAAAAATTCACTACCACAAAATTCTGAGAAGAGTCACAAATGGATATATACGTTCTGGAGATCCCAGACTACATTTCAGTGATATATTAACTAAATTGATCTTTTTGTGTTGTCGAGGCATTTTATATAACAGCGGGTGTTCCAGGACCAGAGGCAACTCAGCATGGAAGAGTATTAACATTCCTCTGTTTAGGGTTTGCTTTTTCCACTCAAAGGAAGAAGAATAATTCATTCTAACAAGTATTTCAGTCTTTCAGAACAAGATGTTTCAGAATTTGTTCATCAAACAGAATTATAGGTCTATAAAAGCCATTCAGTGCAATTGGAATAATTTTACTCTCCATTTTATCAGTTTCCAATTTGGGTTTTTCCCGTTGGTTGTAATCTATCAACAAAATCTGCATGTTTTCCCTAAACAGACACTTTATTCTACAACAATTGTTATCAATAATAGTTTGAAACATTATTATGATGTTATTATCAATTTTCAAATAGAACATGATCATTTTAAGAGTAAGCTCTATATTTTTTTAAGATTTAATTTATTTGAGAGAGTATGAGCAGATGGAGGCACAGAAGGACAAGAAGACTCTCCACTGAACACGGAGACCACTGTGGGGCTCCAAGTGGGGTTTTATGGGGGCTTAAGTGGATCTCCACATTGGGCTTGAAGGTGGCTCCACTTGGGGCTTGATGCTGGGCTCCATGTGGGGCCCCATGAGAGGCTCAGTCCCAGGACACTGAGATCATGACTGAGCTGAAGTCAGATGCTTCACTGACTGAGCGACCCAGGTACCCCAGGAGTAAGTGATATTTTTTATTGTGTTTTTGTATCATTCATGGAATTCTTAACACTAGCATGACAATAAAAGGTGAATCAATGTTTGTTGATAAGCAAATAAACCCTTAAAGGATATGGTGAATATTTACTACATATAAGACAATACACCAGATGCCCATAGAAGGGGTATATTTAAATCTTTATATTCAGTATTTTTATCTATGAAATAAGGATGTTTGAACCTATTACAGCTACCATGTGGGGTTGGTCTGAAAACTGCAATAGAAACCTAAAAGAAGTTCATTGAAAAATAAAGAGTTCTAAAATAAAATGTTTCACTATTAAGCCACTATTAACCATGTTATGAATCATATATTCATGACCTTCAAAATCTAATTTCATGTGTCAAAGTCAGTTCCCATGGATGCTAGTCCTTTCCCAGAAAGTACTTTTTTTTTTTCAGAAAGTACTTTGTTAAAGAGGTTTTAACCTGTTTTCTGTCCTCATCTGTATCTATATCAATTTATTCTAAAGGGCAAGTATACAACCGAGCTACCACCCCTTTTAATCATTTGGAAATGGAAGATAGTCTTTACATAGACAAATTTTCAAATAAAAATAATGGTTATCAAATGTGGTACCATAAGAAGAATCTCAGGAAACATGAGTATAAGATAGGATAGGAAATGTCAAAACAAGTAATCAATTGAAACAAAGAGCACCTTAAGATAATATAAGAAAAAAAGAAGTCACATGATATGACATTGTAATAGAAAGAGCTTAGAAAGAAAGGTAAGTAAAATATTAGATGGCAAAAGTATAAGTATAAACATTTTATTTCTTTCAGAAGTGATTTACTTAACAATTTAACAATAGCTTAATATATGCTCCCAATTGATCTTGACTCAAGGGAAACACTGCCAAACATGACAATCCTTATCCTCCTGGAGATTAAAATCTATTGTGGGAGGCAATTAACCAGAATAACACAATAGCATTTCCTCTACTCAGATCATGCTCCAAACTCCATTAGCATTTATCTCCTCTGCTGGCTGAAGACAGGATGGAGATGAAAGAAATCAGTCCAGAATGAAGGAGAAACTCAAGAGTTAAGTAGGCCAATGAAGAAGTTATCAAAACCTAGAGATAATTGGTTGAGAAACTTAAGTAAAACTCATCAGTAAATTCATGTTGGGAACAAGAAAGAAACACTTCTGCAGCTTTCATTTTCAGGCTTCTTGAAAGCTGTCATCAGTATTATTTTAGTCTTTTTTTAAGGAAAAACACTGGTACCCAAGGTCATGACCTTTAGAGGGCAGTAGTTCACTAGTATCCACTGGAGATGAGACTGGTTTGCAGAGCTGTGATTGAAATAAAATGTGTTGCGATTTTTACATGGGTCATTCAAAAAGTTACTTTTTTTTTCCAGATACAACTGGGTTAAGTGTTTTTTCTGGTGCCTACTCTTTCATTATAATGATGCCTCGGGGAATCTATGAAGGAAAGAAATTTAATCTGGCTAAGAGTTAGGGTGCTGCCAGAAAAACTTAAAATTCTTTAGCACATTTTTCCCCCAAGAAGGAAACAATAGACTTAACTGTGTTTTTAAAAACGTGCTGACTTCTATCAGGATTTTAAAACAAACTGATAGGAAAGGTTATAGTGTGCATACCCTCCCTGCTGGATTTATAGAGGAAATTGTTCCTTCATTTTATGTTCAGTCACTTTTTCTAAACTTGATTCAGTTCAAGTTCCCCTCTGAATGGTTACACAGCTGAGATGAGAAGTGTTGTACTCACTGTGTCCTCAACATTCAATACCTCCACAGAAGTCTCATTTACCTTCATGGATTTAGCTGAAAAGAATTCCACAAAGTTGTACTGACCAAGAGTCTTTGGCTCTGAACTAGCAAGAAAATATTCCCTTAATTCTTTTCTTTCTTTCTTTCTTTCTTTACTTTTTTTTTTTTTTTTTTTTTAGCTAAGGTCAAAATAAATAACCTGAGTCCTCAAGAGGTATCCAATATCTTTTATTTGTTCTGAGTGCAGAATAACAGCTTAAAGTCAAGGTGGGCTCCTCTTCTCACTTGAGTATATGGCATATCATGCTTTAGAGGAAAGATCTAAGCATAGTTGTCACATATACACATTATACAAATAATTAAAACTTTTCTACAGTACCTTTTTGGTAAAGTGGCAGAGACTAACAAAAAAATCTACTTGGAAGATTCTGGAGTTGGGATGCCTGGGTGGCTCAGTCAGTTGAGAGTCTGCCTTTGGTTCAGAAGATCATGATCCCAGGGTCCCAGGATCTAGTCCCATATGGGGCTCTCAGCTTGGTAGGGAACCTGTTTCTCCTACTGCCTGCTGCTCCCCCTCTTGTGTGTGCTCTCTCTCTATCTGACAAATAAATGAATAACGTTTTTTTTTAAAGCGTTTATCAATGAGGCATACTTTAAAAAAAAAAGATTCTGGAGTCATTTGGCTACTGACAATGTTACTTGCTTAAAAAAGGAAAGGAGTGGGGCGCCTGGGTGGCTCAGTGGGTTAAGCCTCTGCCTTCGGCTCAGGTCGTGGTCTCGGGGTCCTGGGATCGAGCCCCACATCGGGCTCTCTGATCAGCGGGGAGCCTGCTTCCCCCCTCTCTCTCTGCCTGCCTCTCTGTCTACTTGTGATCTCCCTCTCTCTGTCAAATGGATAAATGAAGTCTTTAAAAAAAAAAAAAAAGGAAAGGAGTAAGGTTACAGGGGTGGGGCAGTAGTTGGGTGGGGTTTATAAGTTGTTCCTGCTCAAAACCAAACTTGTATTAGGGAAATGTATATCAAAGTGACAATGAGATACAACTTTGTATCCATTAAGATTGCTACTAATAATGATAATAAAAGCAGAAAATAACAATGGCTGTGAGGATATGGATGAATTAGAATTCTATACATTGCTGGTGGGTATGTAAAATGGTTCAGCTACTATGGGAAATAGTATGGCGGTTCCTCAAAATATAAATATAGACCTGCCATAAATTCCAGGAATTCCACATACCCAAAAATATTGAAAGCAGTGATTCAAACAAATGTTTGTACACCTGTGTTCATAGCAGCAAGCAGCATCACTCAATAATTATCAAAATAACCCAAATGTTCATTAGCAGATGAAAGAATCAAAAAAACATGGTATCTGCATGCAATATTATTTATTATTACATATATTATTCAGCCTTAAAAGGAAGAGAATTTTGACACATACTACAACATGAATGCGTCTTGAAAATATACTAAGCGATATAAACTGGACATAAAAGGACAATATTTAATGATTCCATTTATATGTGGTACTGGGTAGTCAGACTTATAGGGACTGGAGATAAGGGAGTTGTTTAATGAGCAGGGTTCCAGTTTAGGGAGATGAAAAGTTCTGGAGGTGCATAGTGATGACTGAAATATAATGTGAATATACTTAATGACACTGGCTTTACACCCCGAAATGGTTAAATGGTGCATTTTGTTTTTATGCTATACATTTTGCCACAAAAATATTTGGTAGCTTATAAATCACAAAGGCAGCCTCCATTGTAATTTTGTTTTAAATGTCACCTGTAGGAGTCTTCAGTTATGATACTGGCACATGCATAGTCTTCCATCAAGGGGCAAAACTGTGCAAGAGCCCAATGTGGAGGACTCATGAAAAATGAGTCCATGGAAGCTATTTAAAATTATTCATGGTGTACCTAAGCAAGAGTTTCTCTGGGCTCTGTTCACAAGAGTTCAGTTGCTACTTGGGAGTATATCTTCAAATTTACTAAATAATAACAATTTCCCAAGACACTGTATGTGTTTGAGTATTTACAAGCAATAATGAGAGTTATTTTACCTCCTGATCAATAATATTATTGTGTATTATAGGGTTCAAATTTGCATTTTTTCCTGATTATTAGTAGATTCATTACATATATATGACATACATGCATATACTATATATATGAATATGTATGCACCATAAATATATGTATGATTGGTAATGATAAGTAATTATACAATGATTAGTGAGTTGAGCATCTTTTATGTACATGCTAGCAATTTGTATTTTTCCTTGAAAAAAAATATCTATTCAGGTCTTCTGTCCATTTTTAAATCAGATTTTTTTATATTCTGTTATAGTAGTTACTTATATATTTGCATATTAACTCCTTATCCAATAAAGACTTGCAGATATTTTCTCTTATTCCATTGGTTGTCTTTTTATTTTGTTGATTGCTTCTTTTGCTGTGAGGAATCTTCTTTGATGTATCCCACTTTTTTTTTTTTTTTTTTGCTTTTGTTTCTTATACTTCTGCTGTCATATCCAAAAAGATATTGCTGAAATTAAGGTCAAAAGATTTTCTCCTATGTTTTCTTCTAGGATTTTTACAGTTTTGGGTCTTATAATTATGTCTTTAAACTGTCTTGACTTAATTTTTAAGTGGCATTAGATAGGGGTTGTTTCATTCTTCTGCATGTGAATATCTACTTTTTCCACAACCATTTATTGAAGAAGCTGCACTTTTTCCACTGAGTATTCTTGAGTACCTTGTCAAATATTAGTTGACTATATATGTGCAAATTTATTTCTGGGATTTCAATTTTGCTCCATTGGACTACATGACTGTTTTTATGCCAATACAATACTGTTTTAATTACTGTAACTTTGTAATAGAG
Source organism: Lutra lutra (assembly GCF_902655055.1). Lineage (NCBI taxonomy): Eukaryota > Metazoa > Chordata > Mammalia > Carnivora > Mustelidae > Lutra > Lutra lutra. Next base: position 33,706,400 of record NC_062285.1, on the reverse strand, counting down.
TTTGAAATTAGGAAATGTGATACCCATACTGATATTCCTGATTTTTGCAGAGCTAAGATAGAAATGTAGCTGGGGGACCTTAAGCTTACCATGTCCCATGAACACAGCTGGATAACAATCAAGTCATTCTGAATACTCAAGAAATTGAACTGAGGTCTGATAGAACAAATTATACAACTAGAGGGACAGAAGAGGCCACTTACAGGAAAGTAGGAAGTGTGGAGACATGGTTTGGGGGAGAAAGAGATCATGGGTACTGCAGCGGTGGTTTGAAAGTCTTCTATTTCCCTTTCTTGACTGATAAATCTGGCTAGGACCTCCAGTACTAAATTGAGGAGGAGTAGGGGAGATTAGGTGTTTTTTTCTTCCTCTACCTGATTTTAGAAGAAAAGTTTTCCATCTTTCACTATTAGTATAATGTTAACTGTGGGCATGTCATCTATGTTCTTAATTATGTTGAAGTAAGTTCTCCCCTATTGAATTTGTTGAAAGTTTTTATCATGATACAACAGAAATTAATGATTTAGAAATAAAAAAAACAAACAGAGGAGCACATCAATGGAAGTAAGAACTCATTCTTTGTAAGAATTAACAAAATTGATAAACCCTTGGCCAGACTTACCAAAAAAAAAAAAAAAAGAAAGAAAGAAAGAGAAAGGACTCAAACAAATAAATAAAACCATGAATGAAAGAGGAGAGATCACAATCAATGCCAAAGAAATATAAGAGAACAGTATGAGCAATTATATGCCAACAAATTAGGCAATCTAGAAGAAATGGATGCATTCCTAGAAATACATAAACTGAAACAAGAAGATATAGAAAATCTGAACAGACCCATATCTACAAAGAAATTGAATCAGTAACCAAAATATCTCAACAAACAAAAGTCCAGGGCTGGATGGCTTTCCAGGGGAATTCTACCAAATATTTAAAGAAGAGTTGATATCTACTTTTCTCAAACTATTTCAAAAAATAGAGATGGAAGGAAAACTTCCAAACTCATTCTATGATGTCAGCATTACCTTGATCCCAAAACCAGACAAAGGCCCCACTATAAAGGAGAATTAGAGACTAACAGCCCTAATGCACATGGATGCAAAAATCCTCACCAAGATGCCAGCTAATATCATCTAACAGTATATTAAAAAGATTATTCATCATGGCCTAATGGGATTTATCACGGGGCCTCAAGGGTGGTTCAAAATATGCAAATCAATCAAGATGACATACGATGTTAATTAAAGAAAGGATATGAACAAAATGATCCTGGGGGCCCTGGGAGGCTCAGTCTGTTAAGTGTCTGCCTTCAGCTCAGGCCACAAGCCCCACATTGGGCTCCTTGCTCAGCAGGAGCCTGCTTCTCCCTCTCTTTCCTGCTCATGATCTCTTCTCACTATCTCTGTTTCTCTCTCTCAAATAAATAAATATTTTTTTAAAAAAAAGGAATGAAATGACCCTCACAGTAGATTCAGAGAAGGAATTTCACAAATACAGCATCCTTTCTTGATAAAAACTCTCAAGAAAGTAAGGATAGAGGAAACATACCTCAACATTATAAAGACCATATATGAAAGACCACAGCTAATATCATCCTTAGTGGGGGAAAACTGAGAGCTTTTTCCCTATGGTCAGGAACTCAACAGGGACATCCTCTTTCACCACTGTTGTTTCAAAATAGTATTGGAAGTCCTAGCCTCAACAATCAGGTAACAAAAATAAATAAAATGCATCCAGATCAGGAAGTAAGAAGTCAAATTTTCACTCTTTGCCAACAACATGATCCTGTATGTAGAAAACCCAAAAGACTCCACCAAAAAGTTGCTAGAACTGATACAGGATTTCAGGAAAGTTACAGGATATAATAATAATGTACAGAAGTCTGTTGCATTTCTACACACCAAAAATGAAGCAACAAAAAGAAATCAAGGAATTGATCCCATTTACAATGCACCAAAAAAACATAGCATAAAAAACATAACCTAGGAATAAAGCTAACCAAAGAGGTAAAAGATCTATATTCTGAAAACTATATAACACTGATGAAAAGAAATTGAGGAAGATACAAAGAAATGGAAAAATATTACATACTTATGTATTAGAAGAACAAATATTGTTAAAATGTGTATACTACCCAAAGCACTCTACACATTCAATGCATTCTCTAACAAAATAGCACCAGTGTTTTTCACAGAGCTGGAACAAACAATTTAAAAATTTGTATGGAACCAGAAATGTCCCCGAATAACCAAAGTAATGTTGACAAAGAAAACCAAAGCTGGAGTCATCAATCTGTATTACCAAGCCATAATCGTCAAGGCAGTGTGGTACTGACACAAAAACAGAGACATAGATGAATGGAATAGAATAGGGAACCTGGAGGGAGGCAAACCATAAAAGACTCTTAACTACAGGGAACAAACTGAAATTTTAAAAATTACAATTATAATAATTATAATATATAATATAATTATATTAATTATTATAATATAAATAATTTTATGAATAATTATTAATAAATTTTGTATTTGTATTCATCAGGGATTTAGGTCTGTAGTTTTCTTGTGATTTTATCTGGTTTTGGTATAGGGCAATGCTAACCTTATAAAATAAGTTTGGGAGTGCTTATTCCTCTCTAATTTTTTGCACGAGTTTGAAAAGGATTCACATTAATTTTTATGTTTAATATAGTTCACAAGTAAAACCATGCAGTATTGGACTTGTCTTTGTGACAATGTTGTTGTTTTATTATCTTATATGTGATCTTTCCTAAAGAATATTCCATGTGCACTTGAGAAAAATGTGTATTCTGCTTTGAATGGAATGTCCTGTTAGGTCCATTTGATCTAAGGTACACTGTAAGTCCATGTCTCTTTATTAATTTTGTGTCTCAATGACCTATCCATTATTGAATACAGGATATTGAAGTCTCTTATTATTATTTTACTTTTGTTCATTTCTCCCTTCAAATTTGTTAGTATTTGCTTCTAATATTTAGATGCTCTGATGTTGGGTACGTATGTATTTTCAAGTATTATACCTTTTTGGTTAATTGACTTCTTTATCATTAAATAACGACAATCTTTTCTCTATAATAGTTTTTTTTTAGTTACATTTGTTTTGCCTTTGCATAGAGTATATTTTACCATTCCTTCACTTTACGCCTATGTGTATACTTTAAGATGAAGTGCATCTCCTGTAGGCAGCATATATTTGGTTATTGTTATTTTATTTATTTAGCTACAGTATGACATTTGACTAGACAATTTATTCCATTATTTACATAATTATCAATGGGAAGGACTTACTGATGTAATTTTATTTTTGTCTAGCTGTTTTGTATTTTCCTTATTCCCCTGTTTTTCTCTCTTGCTGTCTGCTTTATGAATTTATAATGTTCTGTACTGGTATGCTTTGATACTCTTTTCTTTATCTTTTGTTTATATACTGTTGATTTTGCTTTGTTGTTATCATGAGGCCTACACAAAATATCTTATTGATATGGCAGTCTATTTTAAGTTGATAGCTACTTAACTTCACTGGCACACAAAACTCAACACCTTTACTCCTCCCCCTCCAAATTCTGTTTTTTTTTTTATAGCAAAATTTACCTCTTTTTATCTTGTGTATACCTAAACAAATTATTGCAGCTATAGGACTTTTAATATTTCGTCCTTTAACCTTTGTACTAGGATTAAGGGATTAACATACCACAGTACTTCAGTATTATAATATTCTGAATTTGACTCTACTGACTTTTACCAGTACGTTTTATATTTTCATATGTTTTCATGTTACTAATTAGCAACCTTTTATTTCAGCTTAAAATACTCTTTAATGTTTTTTATAAAGCTTAATGATGACAAACTCCCTCAGATTTTGTCTGTTTGGGAAAATCTTTAGTTTGCCTTGATTTCTGACAGACGGCTTTGCTAGGTAAATTATTCTTGATTGGTAGTTCATGAGCATTTGAGGAAATAGACACCTCTTTCAGTCTTTACAGGCTGGATTTGGCAGGCAAGACCCTTTACCAATCAGCCTGGCTAAAGATTCTGACTGGGCTGTCCAGTGGTGTCCACAGGAAGGCATATTGCTGTAATCCATAGGAAGGAAGGACTGGTGCCTACATCTTTAGGTAGTTAGGCCTGATTGTCCATAGGGACCATCCTGGGTCCATGGGGGGTGAACCAGATGCCAAGGACCAGTGGAGTAAGGCAGTCATCTACATCAGTTGGAGCTGGCCTGGTGCTAGGGTGGGCTGTGAGCCTGAGTCCATGGGAGCCCACTGGGATCCCAGTACTGTGGGGGCTTGTCTAGATCTGGGGCTGGGCCATTTTAGTTCTTGGGCCAGTCCAGAAGCTGGAATAATAGGAGCCATTCTGGAGGCCTAGCTCTGTGAGGACCAGTGTGGCACTTTTGTCCAGTTGGGACTTTTGGTTTCTGGGAGCCACTCTGAGCCTAGAGCCAAAGGAGCTACGTGGGGCTATGGGAGCTGGTCAGAGATGGGATGGCTGGGAGCCTGGGTTTGCAAGAACTTGTTGAGGTACTGGTGCCATAAGAGTCTTCTAAGGCTATGGGCATTGACCAACCTGTTCAAGTTTTATGCCAATTTTCTATTGAGCTATTTTTATTTTTGTTTGTAGTTCTTTAAAAATACTGGAATCCATTGTCAGTTTTATATAAAATGACTATCTTCTCTGAGTTGGTAGTTTGCCTTTTCACTTTCTTAATCATGACTTTTGATGAATAGAAGATTCTAATTTTGAAGGTATAAATCTATTGATCTTCATAAATAGTACTTTCTGTGTAGTAGCAAGAAACAATGATATTTTCTTTTTATAAGGTAAAAGTTTTACTGTTTTGCCTTTCATCTTTAAGTGTTTAAATAGTCCTGGAATTCCTTTTTGTGGCTCATTGAGGTTGTGATTAAATTGTATTTTTTAAAGTGTCAAGTTTTCTCACTATAGTACAATTTTGACTTCATGTTATATTCTATTATCTGTCTTTGGGATTTTCTCTTTACTTCAAAACAGATAGATTGTTCAAAGTGCCAGGCACAGTTCTAGGCACATGTTATTCAACAATAAACAATACGGAATAAGATTTTCTATTCACATTTATTTTATAGTTTTGTAGGGAAAAATCAGATAGTAAATAATGGACATAGTAAATAAATAAACTGTTTAAATACAATAAGGTGACAAGTTCTAGGCAAATAAAGAAAAAGAAGTCCTGGAGAGGAAGAGAATCAGGTTAAAATTTAAATTGGAATGATCAGAGCAAGCATACTGAAAAAGTAACACTAAACACTTGAAGAATTAAAGTTAGCAGTGTGGATATCCAAGTAAAGAGTAACTGGCCAACACAAAAGCTAGGAGGCAGATCTATACCTTACAGATCAAAGAAAAGGCAAGGAAGTCAATGTAATTGTATCAAACTGAATAAGAGGTTAATAAAGTTAGCGAAGGACAGATTATGTGTGGTTTCTGGGCCTTTATAAGGTCTTTAGGAAATCAATGCATGTTTTTGAGCAAACAGATTTATATTTCATAGGATCCTTCTGGCTGTTAATTTGAGAATAGACTGGGGTTACAGTATGAACCAAAGTGGAGAGAAAAAACATAAAGAAAAGAATGGAGGTCAATTAGGAAGATATTACGCTAGTATGTGTTAGATACTATTTATATTTTGGACCAGATAATTCCAATAAAGGTAGAAAAGTCAAGTCAAATATTACATATATTAAAAGTAGAGACAACAGAATATATGACTAGATTATTACATTACATGAAAACAATAATTTAAGATTAAGACTGATTTAGTTTTGGGGGGAAAATTTAGAAGTTCAATTATGATTATATTGAATTTGTGAAGTTCACTGAGCTTCCAAATAGAAATATTTAAAAAAAAATGCAAGTCTGTAGTTGCAAATAAATGTCTAAATTTTATACATGAAGTCATTATTCTATTTAATTTATCTTTCCCAGAAATATATCTTCACTTTCTTAAGTACCTGGCTATATAAGTACAGTAAGACTATATATGTAAAAAGCCAGTTCTCACATGTCATTTTTCTTCTCCAATAATGTCTTAATTCTTGGTCCTTTATAGTTTCATGAAAATTTTAGAATAAATCAAACTCCATTAAAAAACAAAAGTAAAAATAAGCAAAAACTACTAACACAATGTAATTTCTTTGACTATATAATTCACTTTTGGGAAAATCAACAACTTAATAGCAATGAGACTTCTAATATGTGAATATATTTTATATGGCAACTTATGTGGGTCTTAATATCTCTTAATAAGGTTTTACATTTTTTTTCCTCTAGAGCTCTTGTACATAACTTATTACTTTATAATTGTTGCTGTTATTTTAAAAGTTGTATAGTTTCTGTCCCTTTAGTGTTTAAAATGGATTTGTGTTTATTAATTTCTTTTCTAGAAAGCTTATTAAAATTAACAATTTCTAATTCTAGATTTAAGTAATTCCAATATCTAATTCTAATTTACTAACACTAATAATTCCTTTCGGATTCTTTTACACATTGTTTTAATTATTGCACTAAATAAGATCTGCAGTAAAATCTTGAACCGAAATGGTGGTATCAGACATTTTGGCCTTATTTTCAACCCCAAAAATGAACACCATCAGTGTTTTACCCATAGACAGAAACTTAGTTGTAAGGTTTCTATAAATATAATTTACTGGAAAAAGAAAGTTCCTTTTCAGTTGTTTGCGGTGAGGTTTTTATTTTTGTTTTACCATGGATGAGTTTCAAATTTTATCATAACCTTTTTCTGTATATATTAAAATAATTGATTTCACTTGGAACACTTAATATAATAAATATATCTATTGATATTCTAATAGGAAAAAATTCTTTCCTAGAATAAAACTGACTTAATTGTGGTACATTTTTCTCTTTTCAAAAAAAATATGCTAAGTTAGACTTACTATTCTTACATTTAAGCTTTTTTGCACTTATTCTCATAAATGACATGGAATTGTAATTTCTTTCCCTTATACTCTCGTTGCATTTTAGTTTCTAGGGTTATGCTAGCCTCAGAATATAACCACAGATTGTCTCATATATATATATATATATATATATATATATATATATATATATATTTATTTTTTTTTTTTTAATTTTCTTTCAAAGACTGTGTTCAATTGAATTCATTTCTGCTTTCATTGTTTTCAAACACTCTCTGACCAAGTCATCTGGGCCTGGAGTTTACTGAGTGAAAATTTCTGAGTAATGAGTCAAACTTCTTAAGTTATTTTGGACTAATAAGTTTTTCTATCTTTTCAGGAGTCAATCTTGCTACATTATGTGCTATTGTTGTTGTTTTTCTTCAAGAAAAATTTCTGCTTCATCTAAACTATGTAATAGTGGAAAAAAGCTTACTTAATATACTTTCAGTATCCTTTCAGTGTGTCCAAGATCCTTTCTGTATTCCTTAATAAATCACCTATACAATAGGTGATTTTACCCGCACCTCTATTTACTTTGAAAAATACTGTCAGAGATATTTCAATTTTATTAGTATTTAAAATAAAACTTTTCATTTTGTTGATTTTCCCTATTAATTGTTCCTCTTCTAGTTTATTGATTTCTAGTTTATTGATATCTGTCCTTAACCTTTGAGTTTTCCTTTCTTTTACTTTATTTTCTTCTTTCTGTTATTAATTTTCTGAAATATATTTCTTTAACTTTCCATTACATTTCTTTTTAATATACTTATCATTAAATCTGTAATTTTTCATTAAACTACAGTTTGGCTGCATTCCACAATACTTCAGATATACACTTTATTTATTGTTCACTTCAAAATATTGTCATTTTTAGTTTTTCTTGGATCAGTGAATTTTTGAAACTATATTTCTTAATCTTCAATATTATAAAAAGCTTTATAGATTTCATAATTGATTTTAATATTAACTAAATTGTGCATTTAGAATATAGAATATATCCCATGTTATTTTAATTCAAAATTAGTTGAGAGTTGGTTTATGGTCTAGGGAATGGTTAGATTTTTAAGTTGTGCAACATATATTTGAAATGAGTGTGTATTCTACAGTTCCTGGATGAAGAATTCTGTTCTGTAAGGCCTTTTAAGCAATGTTTGTTAATTATGTTCTCCAAATTTCTTTTACTAATGTTAGTTTGTTCATAAAACGACTCATGGAAATATGCTAAAATCTTTTAATTTCATTGATTTGTGTATTTTACCTTATTGACATAGGTCAATTTTTTATTTATATATTTTGAGACTCTGTTTTGAGGTACATCAAATTTTATCTTTAAAAGTGCCACATGTTATTTTTAGAAATCCTTTTTCTTGTTGTTTTGTTTTGTTTAAGGTCCATTTTGTCTGCTATTAATAAAATTATATCAGCTTTTTTTATCTATATAATTATTATTTTAGGGCTACCATTTCCTTTATAATCCTTTTTCTTTTTTTTATAATTTTTTTAAATTTTTTATAAACATATAATTTTATCCCCAGGGGTACAGGTCTGCAAATCGACAGGTTTACACACTTCACAGCACTCACCATAGTACCATACCCTCCCCAATATCCATAACCCCACCCCCCTCTCCCAACCCCCTCCCCCCATCAACCCTCAGTTTGTTTTGTGAGATTAAGAGTCACTTATGGTTTGTCTCCCTCCCAATCCCATCTTGTTTCATTTACTCTTCTCCTACCCCCTCAACCCCCCATGTTGCATCTCCTCTCCCTCATATCAGGGAGATCACATGATAGTTGTCTTTCTCCGATTGACTGATTTCGCTAAGCATGATACCCTCTAGTTCCATCCACGTCGTCGCAAATGGTAAGATTTCATTTCTTTTGATGGCTGCATAGTATTCCATTGTGTATATATACCACATCTTCTTTATCCATCGTCTGTAGATGGACATCTAGGTTCTTTCCATAGTTTGGCTATTGTAGACATTGCTGCTATAAACATTCGGGGGCACGTGCCCCTTCGGATCACTACGTTTGTATCTTTAGGGTAAATACCCAGCAGTGCAATTGCAGGGTCATAGGGTAGTTCTATTTTCAACATTTTGAGGAACCTCCATGCTGTTTTCCAGAGTGGTTGCACCAGCTTGCATTCCCACCAACAGTGTAGGAGGGTTCCCCTTTCTCCGCATCCTCGCCAGCATCTGTCATTTCCTGACTTGTTAATTTTAGCCATTCTGACTGGTGTGAGGTGATATCTCATGGTGGTTTTGATTTGTATTTCCCTGATGCCGAGTGATGTGGAGCACTTTTTCATGTGTCTGTTGGCCATCTGGATGTCTTCTTTGCAGAAATGTCTGTTCATGTCCTCTGCCATTTCTTGATTGGATTATTTGTTCTTTGGGTGTTTAGTTTGCTAAGTTCTTTATAGATTTTGGACACTAGCCCTTTATCTGATATGTCATTTGCAAATATCTTCTCCCATTCTGTCAGTTGTATTTTGGTTTTGTTAACTGTTTCCTTGGCTGTGCAAAAGCTTTTGATCTTGATAAAATCCCAATAGTTCATTTTTGCCCTTGCTCCCCTTGCCTTTGGTGATGTTCCTAGGAAGATGTTGCTGTGGCTGATGTCGAAGAGGTTGCTGCCTGTGTTCTCCTCAAGGATTTTGATGGATTCCTTTCTCACATTGAGATCCTTCATCCATTTTGAGTCTATTTTCCTGTGTGGTGTAAGGAAATGATCCAATTTCATTTTTCTGCATGTGGCTGTCCAATTTTCCCAACACCATTTATTGAAGAGGCTGTCTTTGTTCCATTGGACATTCTTTCCTGCTTTGTCGAAGATGAGTTGACCATAGAGTTGAGGGTCTATTTCTGGGCTCTCTATTCTGTTCAATTGATCTATGTGTCTGTTTTTGTGCCAGTACCATGCTGTCTTGATGATGACAGCTTTGTAATAGAGCTTGAAGTCTGGAATTGTGATGCCACCAACTTTGGCTTTCTTTTTCAATATTCCTTTGGCTATTCGAGGTCTTTTCTGGTTCCATATAAATTTTACGATTATTTGTTCCATTTCTTTGAAAAAAATGGATGGTACTTTGATAGGAATTGCATTAAATGTGTAGATTGCTTTAGGTAGCATAGACATTTTCACAATATTTATTCTTCCAAACCAGGAGCATGGAACATTTTTCCATTTCTTTGTGTCTTCCTCAATACCTTTCATGAGTCCTTTATAGTTTTCTGTGTATAGATTCTTAGTCTCTTTGGTTAGGTTTATTCCTAGGTATCTTATAGTTTTGGGTGCAATTGTAAATGGGATGGACTCCTTAATTTCTCTTTCTTCTGTCTTGTTGTTGGTGTAGAAAAATGCAACTGATTTCTGTGCATTGATTTTATATCCTGACACTTGACTGAATTCCTGTACAAGTTCTAGCAGTTTTGGAGTGGAGTCTTTTGGGTTTTCCACATAGAGTATCATATCATCTGCGAGGAGTGATAGTTTGACTTCTTCTTTGCCGATTTGGATGCCTTTAATTTCCTTTTGTTGTCTGATGGCTGAGGCTAGGACTTCTAGTACTATGTTGAATAGCAGTGGTGATAACGGACATCCCTGCCGTGTTCCTGACCTTAGCGGAAAAGCTTTCAGTTTTTCTCCATTGAGAATGATATTTGCGGTGGGTTTTTCATAGATGGCTTTGATAATATTGAGGTATGTGCCGTCTATCCCTACACTTTGAAGAGTTTTGATCAGGAAGGGATGCTGGACTTTGTCAAATGCTTTTTCAGCATCTATGGAGAGTATCATATGGTTCTTGTTCTATCTTTTATTAATGTGTTGTATCACATTGATTGATTTGCGGATGTTGAACCAACCTTGCAGCTCTGGAATAAATCCCACTTGGTCGTGGTGAATAATCCTTTTAATGTACTGTTGAATCCTATTGGCTAGTATTTTGGCGAGAATTTTTGCATCTGTGTTCATCAAGGATATTGGTCTGTAGTTCTCTTTTTTGTTGGGATCCTTGTCTGGTTTTGGGATCAAGGTGATGCTGGCCTCATAAAATGAGTTTGGAGTTTTCCTTCTATTTCTATTTTTTGGAACAGTTTCAGAGAACAGGAATTAGTTCTTCTTTAAATGTTTGGTAGAATTCCCCCGGGAAGCCGTCTGGCCCTGGGCTTTTGTTTGTTTGGAGATTTTTGATGACTGTTTCAATCTCCTTACTGGTTATGGGTCTGTTGAGGCTTTCTATTTCTTCCTGGTTCAGTAGTGGTAGTTTATATGTCTCTCGAATGCATCCATTTCTTCCAGATTGTCAAATTTGTTGGCATAGAGTTGCTCATAGTATGTTCTTATAATTCTCTGTATTTCTTTGGTGTTCGTTGTGATCTCTCCTCTTTCATTCATGATTTATTTATTTGGGTCCTCTCTCTTTTCTTTTTGATAAGTCTGGCCAGGGGTTTATCAATCTTATTAATTCTTTCAAAGAACCAGCTCCTAGTTTCGTTGGTTTGTTCTATTGTTTTTTTGGTTTCTACTTCATTGATTTCTGCTCTGATCTTTATGATTTCTCTTCTCCTGCTGGGCTTAGGGTTTCTTTCTTGTTCTTTCTCCAGTTCCTTTAGGTGTAGGGTTAGGTTGTGTACCTGAGACCTTTCTTGTTTCTTGAGAAAGGCTTGTACTGCTATATATTTTCCTCTCAGGACTGCCTTTGTTGTGTCCCACAGATTCTGAACCGTTGTGTTTTCATTATCATTTGTTTCCATGAATTTTTCAATTCTTCTTTAATTTCCTGGTTGACCCATTCATTCTTTAGAAGGATGCTGTTTAGTCTCCATGTATTTGGGTTCTTTCCAAATTTCCTCTTGTTATTGAGTTCTAGCTTCAGAGCAGGTGTCTGAAAATATGCAGCGAATGATCCCAATCTTTTGATACCGGTTGAGACTTGATTTAGGACCAAGAATGTGATCTATTCTGGAGAATGTTCCATGTGCACTAGAGAAGAATGTGTATTCTGTTGCTTTGGGATGAAATGTTCTGAATATATCTGTGATATCCATCTGGTCCAGTGTGTCATTTAAGGCCTTGATTTCCTTGTTGATCTTTTGCTTGGATGATCTGTCCATTTCAGTGAGGGGAGTGTTAAAATCCCCTACTCTTATTGTATTCTTGTTGATGTGTTTCTTTGATTTTGTTATTAATTGGTTTATATAGTTGGCTGCTCCCACGTTAGGGGCATAGATATATAAAATTGTTAGATCTTCTTGTTGGACAGTTCCTTTGGGTACGATAGAGTGTCCTTCCTCATCTCTTATTATAGTCTTTGGCTTAAAATCTAATTGATCTGATATAAGGATTGCCACTCCTGCTTTCTTCTGATGTCCATTAGCATGGTAAATTCTTTTCCATCCCCTCACTTTAAACCTGGAGGTGTCTTCGGGTTTAAGATGAGTTTCTTGTAGGCAACATATAGATGGGTTTTGTTTTTTTATCCATTCTGATACCCTGTGTCTTTTGATTGGGGCATTTAGCCCATTAACATTCAGGGTAAGTATTGAGAGATATGAATTTAGTGCCATTGTATTGCCTGTAAGGTGACTGTTATTGTATATTGTCTCTGTTTCTTTCTGATCTACTACTTTGAGGGTCTCTCTTTGCTTAGAGGACCCCTTTCAATATTTCCTGTAGAGCTGGTTTGGTATTTGCAAATTCTTTCAGTTTTTGTTTGTCCTGGAAGCTTTTAATCTCTCCTTCTATTTTCAATGATAGCCTAGCTGGATATAGTATTCTTGGCTGCATGTTTTTCTCATTTAGTACTCTGAATATATCATGCCAGCTCTTTCTGGCCTGCCAGGTCTCTGTGGATAAGTCTGCGGCCAATCTAATATTTTTACCATTGTACGTTACAGACTTCTTTTCCCAGGCTGCTTTCGGGATCTTTTCTTTGTCACTAAGACTTGTAAATTTTACTATTAGGTGACGGGGTGTGGACCTATTCTTATTGATTTTGAGGGGGGTTCTCTGAACCTCCTGAATTTTGATGCTTGTTCCCTTTGCCATATTGGGTAAATTCTCTCCAATAATTCTCTCCAATATACCTTCTGCTCCCCTCTCTGTTTCCTCTTCTTCTCGAATCCCAATTATTCTGATGTTGTTTCGTCTTATGGTGTCACTTATCTCTCGAATTCTCCCCTCGTGGTCCAGTAGCTGTTTGTCCCTCTTTTGCTCAGCTTCTTTATTCTCTGTCATTTGGTCTTCTATATCGCTAATTCTTTCTTCTGCCTCATTTATCCTACCAGTGAGAGCCTCCATTTTGATTGCACCTCATTAATAGCTTTTTTGATTTCAACTTGGTTAGATTTTAGTTCTTTTATTTCTCCAGAAAGGGCTTTATATCTCCCGAGAGGGTTCCTTTAATATCTTCCATGCCTTTTTCAAGCCCGGCTAAAACCTTGAGAATCGTCATTCTGAACTCTATATCTGACATATTACCAATGTCTGTATTGATTAGTCCCTAGCCTTTGGTACTGCTTCTTGTTCTTTTTTTTTTTTGTGAATTTTTCCGCCTTGTTATTTTGTCCATATAAGAGTTTATGAAGGAGCAAGTAAAATATTAAAAGGGTGGCAACAACCCCAGGAAAATATGCTTTAGCCAAATCAGAAGAGATCCCAAATTGTGAGGGGGAGAAAGGGGATAAAAAGGGGTTCAGAAAGAAAAAGAAAACTATTAAAAAAGAAAGCCAATAAAGAAAAAATATAAAAAGAGGAAAAAATATATATATATTAGATAAACTATTTAAAAAACGTTAAAAAAGAAAACAGTAAAAGTTAAAAAAATTTAGCAGAAGAAGAGAAAAAGAAAAAAAATTGAAAAAGAAAAAAAAATTAAATTAACTGCAAGGCTAAAAAATCATGGGGAGAAAGCCATGATTTCCGTGCTTTGCTTTCTTCTCCTTGGAATTCCGCCACTCTCCTTGGTATTGAAACTGCACTCCTTGGTAGGTGAACGTCGTCCTGGCTGGGTTTCCCATTGATCTTCTGGGGGAGGGGCCTGTTGTAGTGATTCTCAAGCGTCTTTGCCCCAGGCGGAGTTGCACCACCCTTACCCGGGGCCAGGCTGAGTAATCTGCTCGGGTTTGCTGGGTTTGCTTTCGGGAGCTTTTGTTCCCTGAGCGCTTTCCGTAGAGTTCCGGAGGACGGGAATGAAGATGGCGGCCTCCCAGTCTCCGGCCCAGAGGAGCCAAGAGCCCGGGGCCCCACTCCTCAGTGCGCCCTCAGAGAACAGCGCCCAATGACTCCCGTCACTCTGGCCTCCGGCCGCGCTCCGAGCTGACCGAGCCTGCGACCGGTTCAAGGCAACCCCGAGCTGAGAGTCACTCCTCGGCTCTGTCTCTGTAGCCAGCTTCCCCGTTCTAATACCGGTAAGCTCTGCGACACTCAGACACCCCGATCCTTCTGCGACTCTGCGGGACCTGAGGCCGCGCTGACCCCACCTGGGCTTCACCCCAGTTAAGCCTCTGGAGCAATGTCCCTCAGCGGAAGAGACTTTTAAAAGTCCTGATTTTGCTCCGTTGCTCCGCCGCTCGCCGGGAGCCGGCCCCTCCCCCCGTGATCTATCTTCCCATCGCTTTGGATTCACTTCTCCTCCAGTCCTACCTTGCAGAAAGTGGTTGATTTTCTGTTTCTAGAATTGCTGTTCTTCTTCTTTTCAATCTCCCGTTGGATTTGTAGGTGTTTGCAATCTTTAGATAAGTTATTTAGCTGATCTCCCACTACCCGAAGTAGTCTCAGCTTGCTACTTCTCCGCCATCTTGACTCCTCCTCCTCCAAATCCTTTTTCTTTAAACTTTGGTGTTTCCTTATGTTTTAAATAAGACAGAAGATGGAGCCTTTAAAACAAATGAAAACAAACAACAAAACTCCTACCTAATAGTATTTGTCCTTTAACCAAAGAATTGGTTCTATTCACATTTTTTATATCTGATACAGTTGGTTTAATTCATCATTTGTGTGCTTTCTTCTATCATATTTGTTCAATTTTCCTTTTCTATTTTCTAATATTTTCTTTTGGAATTAAATGTTTTAAATTATTCCACTTTTTGAAAAATTAGTATTTATGTATGTCTCTGATTTTATATAGATTACCAGAAGACTGCAACCTCTATTTATTAAAATTTATTTTTGGGGCGCCTGGGTGGCTCAGTTGGTTAAGCCGCTGCCTTCGGCTCAGGTCATGATCTCGGAGTCCTGGGATCGAGCCCCGTGTCGGCTCTCTGCTCATCGGGGAGCCTGCTTTCTCCTCTCTCTCTGCCTGCCTCTCTGCCTGCTTGTGATCTCTCTGTCAAATAATAAATAAATCTTAAAAAAATTTATTTTTAATATTTTCACTATCTTCTAGAATACAGTAATTTTATTTTTAAAAATTTTATTAAAGTTTTTTTTAATTTATTTGACAGAGAGAGAGAGATCACAAGTAGGCAGAGAGGCAGGCAGAGAGAGAGGAGGAAGCAAGCTCCCCACTGAGCAGAGAGCCCAATGCAGGGCTCAATCCAGGACCTTTGGATCATGACCTGAGCAAAGGCAGAGGCTTAACCCACTGAGCCATCCAGGAGCCCCTGGAATATAGTAATTTTAGGCTTTAAGTCTTTTAATTTCTTTCCAACTTTCTTTTATTTTTGTCACTTTTTTTCCATTTTATTTTATTTCATTTCTTTCCAGTGTTCCAAAATTAATTGTTTAACACCACACCCAGTGTCATTTACTTTATTTCTGTGTTGTTTTTTCATTAATCTCACAAGTTTTTATTATTTTTGATACAGCCCACATATGTTTAGATTTACTCACATATTTGCCAGTTCATTTCTGTCTAGTCCTTACGGTATCTGAGATTTTTCATCTTAGAGTTTTTCTCTTCAGCAAGCTGTCCAGTCTTAAAAATTTCTTGAGAGTGGCTCAGTTATTGCTAGTAACTGTAGTTTCCGTATGATGAGGGAAATTTTTAGGTTCACTTTATCTTGAAGTATAATCTTTTAGTAATAAGCCAGCATATCACTAGGAGACTTTCCTTTTTGACTCCGGCCTTGGACAGACTCTCCCCTTCCACTTCTATCTTACCATTGAAATAATATAAGTTTTTCTTAGTAAACAGATATCCTCAGGGATACTCAGCTTCAGTATTTCCTGCTTTCCTCCCTGAAATCCTCCCTTTCTCTTAGATTTCAAAACCATGAGAAAAAAGGATCATTAGCAGTGAAAGTGTTATATCTTAAAGATAATCCCTTCTAACAGCAACTTTGCCTGTATCCCTCTTCTCTCAGGAGAATAACTATTTCTATCTTTATTTAAGAAATCCTCTTCTAAGACTCCAGTTATCACCTCTTCTTTCTTCTTACTCTATTAATTATGTCATGTTTGTCTTCCAAAGAAACTCCAGGGTTTCTTTTCCCTATAGTTCTCAAATAATTTAAAGTCTCCTCCTTATTAAATCCTACAAAACAATGAGTCAATAAAACAAAATAAAACAGAACAACTCAGTCACGTTTGGACACCCTCCCTTTTCTTCTTTGTATAGATAATAAAATATTCTACATCTTTGAGTTTTTTATAGTAGTGATAATATCAAAAAATAAAAGCTGAATGAATAATCTGTCTCATACATGATTGCCTCCATTCACTAGTAAGAGGATGGTATACGTTGACTTGTTCCTGAGTTTGTGACTAGACTGGTTCTTAGGAGGGTTGGATCTTTTTTTTTTTTTCCCTTAAGATTTTATTTATTTCTTTGAGAGAGTGAGAGCCAGAAAGCATGAGCGGGGTGAGAGAGCAGGAGCAGGGTGAAGGGCAGAGGGAGAGGCAGACTCCCTGCTGAGCAGGGAGCACAATATGGTGCTCCTTTCAGGACTCCAGGATCATGACCTCATGACTGGAGCCTAGGCAGATGCTTAACCAACTGAGCCACCTAGGTGCCCCAGGAGGGCTGGATTTAAATAAGACCTTGACCTGTAGTTCTTAGAATTGTTACTGACACTGTCAGAATTCAATAATTACTTGATAAAAAATTAAAAATATGTATATATTATGGCCACTCTCAATGAAAATTATTCAAATCATCAATTTTTTTACCATATATTTTACTATGTGGAAAACGTTCATTGATTCCTCTTATATTATTAATAAATATATTTCTATATTATTCTAAATAATTTTTAAAATATATTTCACAATGCTTCTCATTTGTAACAAAAGAAATTTGAATTTAATAGAAGAAAAGTTACACTGTCTCATGTCCTGCCTTTGTAATTCAAATTAAATGTTACCATAGATAATGTTAATGATTAATGTTCCGGAAGAATTTTAACACATTTATTATCCTGATTTAATGAGAAAGTGAACAAATCTTTGATCATATGTTCTATGTAAATAAGTATACAGGGGATGTGTGCCTTTTTAATTTTACAGCATAGTGTTTAAAACCGTACACCTTACTTATTTTATTATTTATTTTTTTTTAAATTTAATTTTAAAAATAAACATATAATGTATTTTATCCCGAGGGGTACAGGTCTGTGAATCGCCAGGTTTACACACTTCACAGCACTCACCATCACCTTACTTATTTAATGGGAGTTCTCTCAGCCTCCTGGGTCTGGATATCTGTTTCCTTCCCCAAATTAGGAAGTTTTCTGCTATTATTTCTTGAAATTAATTTTCTATTTCCTTTTCTCACTTCTTCTGAGACTTATAATATGAATATTATTACATTAGATGGAGTCACTGAGTTCCTTATATTTATTCTCATGTTGCATAGTTCTTATTTTGTTCAGCTATACATTTTCCATTCTTTTGTCTACTATGTCACTAATTCCAAACTGTTGTTCATTGTATCAAGCTGGTTTCCAATCTCATTTATTGTATTCTTTAACTTGATTATTTTTTTAACATTTTTATCTCTGTGGTTAGGGTCTAATTGATGTCTTCTATTCTTTTTATCAATCCCAGTGAATATCCTTATGTCTGTCACTTTGAATTCTCTATCAGGTTTGTTCCTTTTTTCTCGTCCACTTAGATCACTGTCATGGCCTTATCTTGTCCTTTTACTTGGGATAAATTGAATAAATTCCTTGGTCTTGGCATTTTGTGCATGTCTCTACCTTCTCCTCTGTGTTAGAAAAGTCATTTATGTCTCCTGCTCCTAAAAGAAATGACCTTATGAGGAAGAGATCATAGAGAGTCTAGGGCCTGGCACTTCAGGGAGTGTCTCTGGTGTGTGTTGCATGCACTAGGCTACTCTGTTTTGGCTTCTCTCTCCTTCAGTCCAGTCATCTGCAGAGTCTGTCCTTGCCTGCTATGGGCAGTATTTGGTTCCTGATTTGAATGTAATGAGCTTTAACTAGGTGTGCTCTGGTGAAATGGAACTGACCCACTTCCATGAGAACTGAGACCCAGCAGAACACTGTGGCTGGGAAATAAGGTGTAGGCAAGATTTTGTCCTGGTCTTTTGTGGGAAGCACCTGTCATGCTGGGACTAAAGCAAGCTTAACTGAAAAGGGCTGTCCCACCAGAGTGCATGGGTGTGGAGCTTGGCATAAGCAATCAGGCAGGCAGTGTCAGTTGATAGCTTGGCTATACCACTTACCATGTGACTCTATTCAAGTAACTGTAACTATGTGAAAGCTCCGTTCTCATTGTTAACATGGACATAATTATAACTCAAAGAAAGCTAAAACCTCCTAAAAAATAGGAATCTTTTTTTTTTTAATTTTGGATCTTGTTCTATCCCTTGGAAGTTTATATAACAAATGTAAATCCTGCACGTGCCAGACAACTATCTCCCCTTGAACTCTCTTCACTTATTAAGTTCTTTCCTAAAGGTGACTTTGTTTCCATAATTTCCTGTCATCCTGAGACTCTTCCGTAGTCCTGTGTCCTGGTGGGTGTATAGCAGAATTTGTTTAACTTTATTTACACTCTATGCTTATTAATGATCTAAGATTAAGTTAATTTAAGGCAGATATTTTCCATATTCAACTTTATATTAACTAAAATATATATGTGCATATATACACATTACATTGGAAAAGAAAAGGAGATAGCTACAAAATCCAATAGGTGGGTCAATAATGATACTTATTAAAAAACAGATAATAATGAATAAAATAATAAAAAGCAAGAAAATAAAATCTCCCATATACAGATGCATGGACGAAGAGAAGCATGTTTTTAAAGCTTCTATAACTTCCAAAACCTATACTTCATTCTATTCTGATTGCTAACAAAAATCATAAATCACAAATAGACTTTTGTTATTTATATGTTCCAATATGTAGGAGTATGCAAAAAAACAGAAATAAAAATGCCTGATAGAAAGTAAACCCATGAAAAGTGCCTATGATATTATGAAATTCCCATATCAAAAGTAATCATTCATATAAACGTTATGCCTTATGACCTTCTAATAAATCTGTGTTAAATGACCCCTACTATGGTTTTTAAATACTTGAGAAAGTAAACTTAAGATATATAAATATATATGTAATATCTATATACATATAATGTATATGCATATGTGTATATATATATATACATGCAAAAGGATATCATTAAATAAAAACTTTTCATCAAAAAGTGGTATAAATTTAAAAAGTGGCATAAATGTAAGTACTTTTTAATGGGATCATTATTTCCATGTAGATCGTGGGTGGTGATTTGTTTGAAGGTATATTTATATTGCTATAAAGTACCATATGAAGATTAACATTTAAAAATGCATTTGGAAGGTATGAATCAATTATTTGTAACTCATTAAATGTTTCCATATATAGCCGTTAATTTGATGAATTGTTTTCCCTATTCATTTTATTATTTTATATAGGAGGTCTAAATCAATCATTCAATGATCCAGATTTTTTTTTAAAGATTTTACTTATTTATTTGAGAGAGAGACAGTGAGAGAGAGCAGAGCGAGGAGAAGGTCAGAGGGAGAAGCAGACTCCCCATGGAGCTGGGAGCATGATGCGGGACTCGATCCCGGGACCCGGGGATCAGGACCTGAGCCGAAGGCAGTCGTCCAACCGACTGAGCCACCCAGGCGTCCCAATGATCCAGATTTTTTAGTAAGGTTGAAATCATAACAAAAATAACCAGACTGATTTTTTAAGTATTTAGTAATAGTATCTACACCATGAATTTCAATGTTCTCTGCATATTTTTTTCTCAGAAAATATAGCATGCATTTGCTTAGAGTTCCTTTTATTATATCATACAAGTGATATGTTTTAAGGAAAAACTTTGTCCCCTGTATGACCCATCAATCATATACTATAGAATGGAAATGAGAGATTAACTTTTCCTGAGCAAAAATAATCTTGTAGTATGGATTACAAAGCATAGAAAGATGACAATATTAAATTGATTTATTATAATGTTTTGTGTACATGTGTGTGCTGTTTGTGTATAGATTCTTATATCTATTATATATGAAATATATCTTGTTAATGTATTTTGTTTCTAAATTCAAATTTTCCTTTGGTTTTTTTAATACGGTGTTAGTTCCTCTGAGATTCACTAAAACATGCCACATGTTCATGAGCTACAGAGATATGACAAAAGTGTGAAGAAAAGTCCTTTTTATTAATTCAAGAATTAAAGTGTCTGATTTACAGATACTTGTAGATTTTCACTCAGTTCTTTAGGTTGATATGATTTGACATTATTGTGCCTTAGTTGCTAGTCCTTTCTTCCCATCAAAATTTGTCATAACTTTGGACATGTTGGATAATGATATTTTCTTCTTTTATGGAAATAGACAATCACACAGAACTCTTGTAAATGATTTCTAAAAATGGAAAGGAATAATAAGATAAATATTGAACAAGCAGATTCAAAGATTGAATTCATTTGTTAAATTCTAAAAATAAGGCATTAATTTTAATGTTGCATTTTCCACGACAGTTAAGTTCTTGAGTGGAATGCAGAGATCTTTTATCTTGGCACTGTATTAATGGAGATTAGTTTATTTTACTAATTTACTATTGGAAGAATTAAATCAGGCTTCAGGCTTTCTAAGTTTGATTTGAGCTTATACTTTCACATTTGTTTGTGTGGTCTTTTGGTCTGAGACTGTGGCAGATTAAAGATTCTCTCAGGCTTTCCCATCAGCTTTTCCATTAAGAGATAGAATCTGTTTTTCTGTTCTCCCAACCCCACTGAAGTCTGGCCTAAGACAGTTTTGACCAAGACACTGTGGTAGAAGTGACATGGTGATATTTTCTGGCTTTACCTTTAGAAGGACTGTCTCCTTCTGCTTTGTAATTTTGGGAGTTCTGATTTAACTTCTAAATATTCTTTACTGCATGCTAGGGAGACCCCACACTAGGCTCTAAGAATACATGAAGATACCCAGCAAATTCTAGTTTTCTAGGTGCCTCTGCTGGAGCACCACATATGTGCATGAAGACTTTTTGGACTTTTCAGACTAATCTAGCCATTGGCTATCTCTAAGTGACCCTGAGATGATGCCACAGGGATTCAAAATCACCCAAGTGAGACAAGTCTGAAATCTTGACACACAACTTTGGAAGTATAGTAAAACAGTGGTCATTTTAACCTCTCTCTTTTGGGTAGTTAGGTGGCAACAGATAGTCAGATGAATAACCAATTAAATGGTGTCACCGAAACAGCCAATAATATTAATTGCATTAACTTTTGAGAAAATTTAAAAGCTAAAATTTAAATTCTGGTTTCTGGTTCTGTAATATTTGTGTCTTCAAAATATCCTGATGACTTTTTAAAAACAATACAATCAAAATTCAAAATTAATTATTAAATACAGACAGAGCTTATCCTAAATCAATGCTTCCATTCAAATAAATTTTGTTATTGGATTAATTTTCAATTTTCATCCATCATTTCATTCATTAATTTTCAAATTTCATAGATAACATTCAATTTTCATCCATCCATTGTAGATCAGGAGAGATATATTTAATAAACATGTGGACTTAAAACCTGGTCATTTTTACAGTGTTTTGAGGTAAAGAAACTAAATTAACCGAAGAAGACAATATGTGAACTTGTTGAATGTGGTAGGGCCCAGTCACCTAATAAGATGCAGTGGCAACAGATAGGGAAACTATGGTTGTAAACCTGGTCTGCTTAGCCAGAACTTTGATTATTTCTTTGTCCTTTATCACCTTTGGGGACTTCTGGCCAGAGTCCCTTTCTTCATGGTTAGCCTTTGTCATGTAGCTTCAAGATATGTTCAGTGTCACTTACTAAGTGACACTTTTCTTTTAACCATCTACTGTAGAATGTATATGTCTGCCAAGATCATATGTTGAAATCTTAATCTTCAATGTGATAGTATTAAGAGGTGGGGACTTTTGTAAGTAATTAGGTCATGAAGATGATGTTCTCATTAATGGGATTAGTGTCCCTGTTTGGGGAAAAAAAAAATCATGCGAGAATTTTCTCACCTTTTCCTCCATGTGAGCACAAATGAAAAGATGGCCATCTGAAAACCAGAAAGTGAGCTCTTGCCAGACATAAATCTGCTGGTACTTTGGTTTGGACTTCTTGGCATCCAGAACTGTGGAGAAATAAATGTTTATAAGCCACAGTCTTTTGTATTATAGCAGCCCAAACAGACTAAGACACCATCCAATGGCAGATGTTTAATTCCTTCATCTTTACAACTCCGTAGATATGAGAGAAAGTTAAATGAATTTTTAGATGTGAATCTTTACATAGATAACAGTTCATTAGAAACCTGGGGACAGGTCAGGGCACCTATTCTTCATTCATTGAGTGATACAGAGGTCCAGGATGTTTTTAACTATACTTGCATGTCATAACACAAGACCCTTTCGGGTGCTAAGAAAGAAAAGAATTCTTATTGCTTCAGCTATGCATAATAAGGCTGGCAGTGCTGGTCTCCTATATGTGCAGAAAGAAGAGGACAACCAAACATATGTGAATGATGTCTATATCATCCCTAACCTATAAGACATAATAACAAAGTCAGGAAGTAGAGAACGTACTATGAAAAATTTAGTTGCTTTATAGACTTTACCCTATTAACCTTTATAAATAGTACCTGAGATAGAGCCATTTGGATAGATAAGCCCCCATTTACAAAGCAGGAAAGAGTGAGCATCTGAGATTCATAGAGTTCTAGAAACTGAGAGACTATTATTCAGACTCCCTAATGTGGTGTATCTGGGGGATAGCGTCCCATGTATATCCAAGGATACACATCAGAGAGTGGCCAAGATAGAAAGGAATCTCTATCTCTGAGCTCCATAGTAACATACTTTCAACTACATCACAGATGATAAAGAGAAAGGAAATTGAAATTGAAAGTGTTTAGCTATCTTCCATGGTTTCACTTTCTGAACTGAAATTTCTAGTGAAAAATCATGCCAAAAAAAAATAAAGAAGAAAAAAAGAAGAAGAAGAAGAAGAAAGGAAAGAGGAAAAAAGAAAATCATGCCAAATTCAAATCATGGTCAAATTCAGTCCTTTGCACTTGGAAACACACCAACACATCAAACATAAACTTCATCTCTACAAGTGTTGAAAAACATAATTATTAGTTTAACATTTGTTGTCATCATTGTTATTGTTATTTGCTAAGTAAAGCTTGAGTTTGTTCTTTCTTTCCAAGTAGGTCATGTAAATAGTTTGTTTAATGAAAAGAGGCTTGAGAAAATTCTCACTTTGAAAAAGGGATTATGATATAAAATTCTTAGAATTGCAGCCAAGGGGACAAACATTATTATGGACTAAGTGATGATTTGAAAGAAATGATTTGTTTTAAAACCAACCCCACTAATTTTTCCAAATTCATTTCATGCACACAAAGTTAGCTTAATTAGTAATTCCATACACACCAAACACACACACACACACACACACCAACACACACACACACCACACTGTAATGAATACTTTTCTTAGCACTTGAGGTATGAGTCATTTTGCCTGAAGCACACAGGATAGTGAGTTATATTATAATAAAGACTTAGGGGGAAAAAGAGTTCTGGTAATTTTTAAAAGCTAAGACCTATTGAGGTAGTTATCTGCCAACTAATGCTTTTTTAAATACATTTTTAAAGGCTTTTATTTATTTATTTGACAGAGATAGTGCATGCACAAGCAGGGGGAGTGGCAGGCAGAGGGAGACGGAGATTCAGGCTCCCTGCAGAGCAAGAAACCTGATGTGGGCTCAGATCCAGGACCCTGGGATCATGACCTGAGCCAAAGGCAGATGCTTAAACTACTGAACCACCCAGGCACTGAAGCACATTTTTTAATAGGAAAAAAATAAATTTTATGCTGCTCAATTTCTTAAATTAAGATAGATTAAAAGTAAGATTAAATATAATCTTCATTCCCAAAGTCATTCTTGTGTACTAGCACTTAAATTCTTTGAGCCCATTAGAATTCCATTTGTTCTGTCATTGTTTCAGCACAAAAGCTACTTTCATTTATTGGTTATGTGTTTACAGTTATAAATATTTAAAATGTGGTTTCGGGTGCCTGGGGGCTCAGTGGGTTTAAAGCTCTGCCTTCGGCTCAGGTCATGATCCCAGGTCCTGGGATCGAGCCCCGCATCGGGCTCTCTGCTTGGCAGGGAGCCTGCTTCCCTATCTCTCTCTGCCTGCTTCTCTGCCTCTTGTGATCTCCTCTCTGTCAAATAAATAAATAAAATCTTTAAAAAAAAATAAAATAAAATGTGTTTTCATCTTCTCTTTTCTTGCCATTTCTTTCCCCCTGACGTATCTCATCTGCCCCAGAAGCCAACTATATATGACATTGTTTCTGACCTGGTTCCTACTCTGAGCTTCTATTTTACAAATTGCCCTGTGCCTCCACAACCTGTGAGATTTATTACTTTTCCTCCCCCAAGGACCAGAGCCCAGTTTTTAAATCTTTGGAAAGATGGAATTTGGCCACTTCAAATTGACCTCCTTATTTTTATTAAACCCATAGAAGAACCAGCTTTTTGGTTTCATATACCATTTGAGTTTTTCATACACTTTCTTTTTACCTGAATCATGATTGAAATTGGCTTATCCTTTAGCTATTTTGCTTTGCACCCCCAAATTCACCTCTTATGTGAGCAAGTTGCATCTCTCCTTGCCTGTTTACTTTAAAGGATCTGTTCCTGCTCTCTACCTTCTCTGCTAGTCACACCTCGTGTAGCATCTTGAAGTATAACCATTGCCAAATTATCTTTTCCTCAAACCAACAAACACAATCCACTATTATTTTGGTATTCAAATAAAACAGATGTTATCATTAAGTGTAGACATCAGTTATTCTCATCTAGTCTTTTACTCTATTCCTTCCACCATGTTAATCAGGAAGCCAATCACTCTGATTTGTCTATCTACTTCCTACTAGCAAACTCATACTTAATAATAAAAAAAGGGGTTTGTTTTGTTTTATTTGATTTTTTTTCCAGGAAAAGTAAAGTGCTCTGATAGTGCTCAAGAAAGTTATCAGGATGAATTTACTCTTACCTCAACTTATGTTACTACACACCTCTATCACAGTTTGAGAAAAGAAAAAGATAAGGAACAGTAAACGAAGAAATATTTGGTTGGTTATTACCTTTATATATAGAAGATCGTCCCCTCACTCCAAGAAAAATTGAATGACTTTAAAGAATATAATTACATTGATTTTTAAAAGTTTATCATGCAAATGAAATGGAAGAGATTGTTAAATATCAGACTTTTTTGTGTGAAGAAATTTGGTTCTTTAAAGATGTCTTTAGTGTTAATTAAAATATTTATGAAAAACAGGGGGAGGAAGGGCAAGATGGCAGAGAAGTGGGAGACCCTGTTTTAACTGGTTCCCTAAAATGAGCTAATTATCTACTAGAACACTCTGAACACCCATGAAATTAGCCTGAGATGTAGGATTACACACTTCTGGATTTATACGGGAGCAGAAGACACAGTTGAGAGATCAAGCATACTGGCAATGATCAGATTGATATTGGAGGACAACAGAAGGGGGAAGGAGCCACCAGAAGCAACCTTTCAGGAAGTAATACCCCAATAAAAGAGTGCCCTGTGATTGGGGACCAGCATTAACTTGGAGTCTGGTTAAAAGCACTCAAAAAGAATAAAAGATCTTAAGGGGCAATAGGTGGAATCAGGTGGTCACGGGCATGGGCCTAAACCAACAGACCCAGGACCCACCTCTGGTGACCACCTGTGCCAGAGAGAGTGTGGCTGAGCCCCCAGGGTTGTTGTGTGAATTGCATCAAGACCACTCCCACCCCCACATAAGGGAGTCTGATGATGGCGCCAGCCTGTGCTCCCTAGAGCTTTGTGCACTCTGTGACCAGGGACTGACCTACTCCCCACCAGTCATGAGGAAAACTCTGTCCTAGAGCTAGCTGGTGGTCTCTAGACCAGCCGAGGTCTGGACTCTCCCAGCCTCAGTGCAATCACCCAAGCTCACAACTTGGGGTCTGAAGTCTGGGCAAAGACAGTCACCAGAAGTGGGATCCCTGGACCAATATCACTCAAGGGTTTGGCATAGGGGTGCTGCATAAAGAAGAGGTGCTTAAGGTGATCCCTGAAACAGGGACTGGGGATGTGCTCTTGCCTGTGGGAGTTTGCACAGTTCAGTGGAACGTGCAGAGGGGAAGTCTGTGTGCTCTGGACTACACAGAGGGGAGCAGACTGAGGCTTCTCTCTGAGATGGAGGTCTGGGTGCCATATGCTTTCCTCTAATCCTCTGAAAAGCCACAAAAAGCCACCAAAGGGAAGGAAAAAAAAAAAAAAACCTCCTGAGAACAAAAGTCTGAAAAACCGGTTCCACAGAGCCTAGCCCTTGATAGGGAGCTGGAGGACTCAACCCAAGCAAGAACAACTGAAAAACAACATGGCAGGACACTCCTACAGAAAGCCAACTGAAAGAATGAGAGGACAACCACTACAGGGTCCCCATAAAACTGTAATACCCCAATATCAGGGAAAACAATATATTAAACTCCCAGTATTGCCCTAAAACCTCTATATTTCATAGATACATTTTAATTTTTAATTTGTTCTCACTATTCCTTTTTCCTTTTAATCTTTTTTAATCTACTTACCATTACAACTAGAGGTTTAATACAACATATTCCATAATAACCTTTTAACTTGAACTTTTTTCATACATTTACCTGTTTTTCTTTTTCTTTCTTTTTTTAAATATAAATACAGATATAAACTTCAAGGTAATCCTCTTTCCCTAATCAACACTACCCCTATATATAAACCAGTATTAATCTCCTTTATCATTGGAAACTTGAGTCCTTAAAGGAAAATTAGCAAGATACACCCAGGAGAATAAAAATAACCTTCCTTCCCCACATTGAGGATCTATAAACACCCCCCATCTTTTCTTCTGTCGGTATTTCTGTATATTTCCTTTTGTTCTGGTAGTATATAAATCTTATCATTGGGGTTCATTTTGGCTGGGTTCTTCTTTCTTTTTTTCTTGATATTTACTTTTGTCAGTCTTTTGTTTGTCAATTTTTGTTGTATACCTTATAAACCCTACCTTTGGGGCCCATTCTGGTTGTGGCTTCTCGGCTTCTTGGTTGTTTGTTTGTTTGTTTGTTTGTTTTCAGTCTCTCTCTCTCTCTCTCTCTTATTTTTTTCATTTTTCTTTCATCTTGGTGGTAACTTCTGATTGCTCTGAAGTCTTCCAGGGTGCACCTTGCCTAGATCACAGTTGATATATTCAGCTACACATCCCCTCAAACACCTCTCACCAAAATGAACAGGAGGAGGAATGTCCACAAGAGGAAAAAGCCAGAGACTGTGCTCTCTTCATCAGAGCTATTGGATATGGACATAAACAATATGTCAGAAAGGGAATTCAGGGTAACAATTATCCAGGCAATGGTGAGGTTGGAGGCAACCACTAATGACAACATGGAACCTATTAGGGCAGAAGTGAAAGCCACCCAGGAAGAAGTTAAAAATGCTATCAATGAGATCCAATCTAATCTAAACTCTCTAACAGCTAGGGTAACTGAGGCAGAAGATAGAATTAATGATCTAGAGGACAAACTGATAGAGGAAAAGGATCAGGATGGGGTTGGAACAAACAGCTTAGAAGCCATGAAAACAGAATTAGGGAAATCAATGATGCCATGAAATGTTCCAATGTCAGAATTATTGGGATCCCTGAGGGGGAGGAGGAAGAAGACTAGAAGATGTAGTTGAACAAATTCTCCATGAAAATTTTCCCAATATGGAGAATGGGACCAGTGTTAGTGTCCTAGAAGAAGAAAGATCACACTCCAAGATCATAGAATCTAGAAAGACCTCGAGTTACCTGATTGTGAAACTGTTGAATAATAATTTAAGACAGGAGCTCTTGAGAGCGCAGAAGAGATTCCTTATGTACAGAGGAAGATTCTTCAGAATAACATCAGACCTACCCACAGAAACCTGGAAAGCCAGAAAGAGCTGGAAAGACATATTCAGGACACTAAATGAGAAGAGCATGCAGCCAATAATACATTAACCAACAACGTTGACATTCAAAATGGATGGAGAGATAAAGAGCTTCCAAGACTGGCAAGGTTTAAAAGAGTATGTTACCACCAAGCCGGCACTACAAGAAATATTAAGGGGGGGTTCTATAAAAGAAGAAAGAACCCAAGAGTGTCATAGAACAGAAATGTACAGAGACAATCTATAGAAACAAGAACCTCACAACCAACATGATATCAATAAAAACGTATCTTTCAGTAATCACTCTCAATGTGAATGGCCTAAATGTTTCCATAAAACAGCACAGGGTTGCAGACTAGATAAAACCACAGGACCCATTCATATGCTGTCTAGAAGAGACCCATTTTGAACCTAAGAATATATCCAGACTGAAAGTGAAGGGATGGAGAAACATCTTTTATGCCAATGGGCCTCAAAAGAGGCTAGGGCAGTGACTCTCATATCAGATAAATTAGATGTTAAACTATATTGTAGTCAGAGATAAAGAAGGACACTATCTTAAAGGTTCTATCCACCAAGAAGATCTGACAATTATAAATATTTATGCCCCCAACATGGGAGCAGCCAACTACATAAGCCAACTATTAATCAAAATGAAGAGTCATATTGATATGAATACATTAATAGTAGGGGATCTTAACATGCCACTCTCAGTAATAGAACATCCAAGGAGAAAATCAATATAGAAGCAAGACCTTCAAATGACACATTGCACTAGATAACCTCATAGATATATACAGAACATTCCATCCTAAAACAACAGAGTACTCATTCTTCTTGAGCTCACATGGAATTTTCTCCAGGATAGACAACATACTGGGTCACAAATCAGGGCTTAACTGATACCAAAAGATTGAGATTATTCCCTGCATATTCTCAGGCAAAAATGATTTGAAACTGGACTCAACCAAAAGAAAAAGTTTGGAAGGAATTCAAACACTTGGAAGCTAAAGAGCACCCTGCATAAGAATGTTGGGATCAACCAGGAAAACAAAGAACTTAAACACTTCATGGAAACCAATAAGAATGAAGACACTTTAATCCAAAACCTATGGGATACAACAAAGGCAGTCCTAAGGGGGAAATACATAGCCATTCAAACCTCCCTCAAAAAAACTGAAAAATTCAGAAAACACAAGCTCTCTTTACACCTTAAAGAACTGGAGAATGAGCAACAATTTAAGCCAACCCCACACACAAAGGGAAATAATCAAGATTAGAGCAGAGATCAATGAGATAGAAACTAGAGATATAGTAGAACACATCAATGAAACTAGAAGCTGGTTTTTTAAAACAATAAGATTGATAGCCAGTGCCCAAACTAATCCAAAAGAAAAGAGCGAGGACCCAAATTGATAAAATTAGGAATGAAAAGGGAGAGATTACGACCTACACCAAGGAAATAGAAACAATCATCAGAGATTGTTATCAAGAGTTATATGCCAATAAGTTAAGCAACCTAGATGAAATGGATGCATTCCTGGGAACCTATAAAATTCCAAAACTGGATCAGGAAATAATTGACAACCTGAATGGACCAATATCTAGTAATGATATTGAGGCAGTGTTCAAATCCTCCCCAAAATCAAGAGCCCAGGATCTAACAGATTCCCTGGGAGAATTCTACCAAAAATTCAATGAAGAAATAATATCTATTTTCCTGAAGCTGTTTTAAAAAATAGAAACAGAAGGAAAACTTCCAGACTCTTTCTATGAAGCCAGTATTACCTTGATCCCAAACCAGGCAAAGACCCCATTAAAAAGAATTTCAGACCAATATCCCTAACAAATATGGATGCCAAGTTTCTCAACAAGATCCTGGCTAATAGGATCCAACAGTACTTTTTAATGTACTGACCCGGTGGGATATATCCCTGAGATGCAAGGGTTGTTCAAAATTCATTAATCAATGTGATAGAACACATCAATAAGAGAAGAGAGAAGGACCATGTGGTTCTTCATCAAACAATTGATGCAGAAAAAGCATTTGGCAAAATACAGCATAGTTTCCTGATGAAAACTCTTCAAAGTTTAAGGATAGGGGGAACATTCCTCAGCTTCATAAAATCTAACTATGAAAAACCCACAGCAAATATCATTCTCAAGAGGGAATAGCTGAGAGCCTTCCCTTTGAGATCAGGATCATGACAAGGATGCCCACTCTTGCAACTCTTGTTCAACATAGTACCAGAAGTCCTAGCAACAACAATCAGACAACAAAAAGAAATAAAATGTACTCAAATTGGCAAAGAAGAAGTCAAACTTTCTCTCTTTGCAGATGACATGATACCTTATATGGAAATACCAA
Source organism: Lutra lutra (assembly GCF_902655055.1). Taxonomy (NCBI): domain Eukaryota; kingdom Metazoa; phylum Chordata; class Mammalia; order Carnivora; family Mustelidae; genus Lutra; species Lutra lutra. The sequence continues at coordinate 33,675,584 of NC_062285.1, read as the reverse complement.
AAGACTCCACCCCCAAACTACTAGAACTCATACAGTAATTCAGTAATGTGGCAGGATACAAAATTAATATACAGAAATCTGTTGCTTTCTAATACATTAACAATGAAAATATAGAAAGGGAAATTAGAGAATTGATTCAATTTACTATAGCACCAAGAACTATAAGATACCTGGGAATAAACCTAATCAAAGAGGTAAAGGATCTGTACTTGAGGAACTACAGAACACTCATAATAGAAATTGAAGAAGATACAAAAAGATGAAAGACCCTTCCATGCTCATGAATTGGAAGAATAAACATTGTTAAAATGTCTATACTGCCTAGAACAATCCATATTTTCAATGCCATCCCAATCAAAATTCCACTGGCATTTTTCAAGAGCTGGAACAAACAATCCTAAAATTTGTTTGGAACCAGAAGACACCCGAATTGCTATGGAAATGTTGGAAAAGAAAAACAAAACTGGGGGCATCATGTTGTCTGATTTCAAGCTTTACTACAAAGCTGTGATCACCAAGAGAGCATGGTACTGGCACAACAACAGACACATAGACCAGTGGAACAGAGTAGAGAGCCCAGATATGGACCCTCAAATCTATGGTCAAATCATCTTTGACAAGTCAGAAAAAAATATCCTGTGGGGAAAAGACAGTCTCTTCAATAAATGGTGCTGGGGAAATTGGACAGCTATGTGTAGAAGAATGAAACTCGACCATTCTCTTACACCATACACAAAGAGAACTCAAAATGGATAAAAGACCTCGATGTGAGGCAGGAATCTACCAAATCCTAGAGAAGAACACAGGCAGTAACCTCTTCAATACTGGCCTCAGCAACTTCTTTTAAGATATGTCTCCAAAGGCAAAGGAAACAAAAGCAAAAGTGAACTTTGGGGACTTCATCAAGATCCAAAGCTTCTGCACAGCAAAGAAAACAGTCAACCAAACAAAGAGGCAACCCATGGAATGGGAGAAGATATTTGCAAATGACATGACAGACAAAGGGCTAATATCCAAGATCTATAAAGAACTGCTAATACTCAACACACACAAAACAGATAATCACATAAAAAAAAAATGGGCAGAAAACATGAACAGACACTTCTCCAAAGAAAACATACAAATGGCTAACAGACACATGAAAAAATGTTCATCATCGCTAGCCATCAGGGAGATTCAAATCAAAACCACATTTAGATACCACCTTACACCAATTAGAATGGCCAAAAGTAACAAGACAGTAAACAAGTATTGGAGAAGATGTAGAGAAAGGGGAACCCTCTTACATTGTTGGTGGGAATGCAAGTTGGTGCAGCCTCTTTGGATAACAGTGTGGAGATTTTTTAAGAAATTAAAAATAGAGCTTTCTTATGACCCTGCATTTGCACTACTGGGTATTTACCCCAAAGACACAGACGTAGTGAAAAGAAGGACCATCTGTACCCCAATATTCATAATAGCAATGGCCACAGTTGCCCATCTGTGTAAAGAACCAAGATGCCCTTCAGTGGACAAATGGATAAAGAAAATATGGTTCATATATACTATGAAGTATTATGCCTCCATCAGAAAGGATGACACCCAACTTTTATATCAACATGGACGGGACTGGAAGAGATTATGCTAAATTAAATAAGTCATGCAGAGTGAGTCAATTATCATATGGTTTTACTTACTTTTGGAGCATAAGGAATAACATGGAGGACATTGGGAGATGGAGAGGAGAAGTGAGTTGGGGGAAAATGGAGGGGGAGACAAACCATGAGAGACTGTGGACTCTGGGAAACAAACTGACGGTTTTGGAAGGAAGAGGGTAGAAGGTTGGGTGAGCCTGGTGGTGGGTATTATGGAGGGCACATATTGCATGGAGCACTGGGTTTGGTGCATAAACAATGAATTTTGTAACACTGAAAAGAATTAAAATAAAATAAAATGGAAAAAAGAAAAATCATTCAGAGGGACTCCTGGTTGGTTCAGTCAGAAAAGCATGTGACTCTTGGTCTTGGCGTCATGAGTTCAAGCCCCATGTTAGGTAAGAGATTACACAAAAACAAACAAACAAACAAAAAACATATTTATGAAAAACATTAAATACTTCCAAGTTACAATCCTGAATAAAAGAAGCTATGAAGCCATCACTCTTTAAACAAGAATTTAAAAGCTGAACAGATTGAAAAATTAACTCTTCCAAAGCCTGTAAGAAATGTAAGGACACAGTGCAAACCATGTCCCCAAAGACCAGAGATACAAACAAGCAAATACAGAGAAAATATTTTACCAGTATAGAGACCAAAGAGCAGATACTGCTGTGGGAACCAAAGCTCAGATAGGAAAATCAGAGTCATAATTGACTGTTTGCTGGAGGCTCTGTATGGACAATTCTGAGAATTAAACACTCCAGGAGGACTCAATCATAGGAGGGCCACAAAATATTGTGACATTTATCTCCAAGAAGCGTGATCAGATTCCTAGAGCAAATAGAGAAAAATCCCCTTGTACTTTTCTCAACTGGAGAGAAAAGAAACTATTTTGAAATATTCCAGAGCACTCTTCTTCCTAAAAGGCTTGCCCTCTAAGGAAAATTAGTTTACCAAAGCCTAATATACTGGTATATATATCAGAGCCTAACTGGTCTGAGGAGGGGAAAAATCCAATTTCAGTGAGCACCTGCTTTTTTATATGGGAGAAAAGAAAATACTCAGCTCACTCTAGTCATCCTTTCCCACCTAAAAAAAAAGAGAAAAAATAAGTAAAGATCCTTGTGAAGCCCAAAGTCATAAGTTCATGTCTCTACAGACTGAGACATAATCATAGGACTCTAGGACATTTTGCATCTCCCCATGCTTACCAGCATATTACTAAGAGCCTATTTATAACAGTTCCTTTTATTTGGTATATAGTATCTGACTATAAGAAAAAAAATCACAAGTGATATAAAAAGAAAATAAAAGGCAATTTGAAGAGATAAAGACTCAGATCCAGACATAGCTGAGATACTAGAATTATCAGAACATCAATTTAAAGCAACTATAAATATTCTAAAGGATCCCATAGGTAAAGAAGATGGGATTCAATAACAGATGGGCATCAAAATTAATGATGTAGTATATGCAGGTTAATTGAACATAATCATAAAAATTCCTCAAAGAAAATTAAAAAAAAAATAAATAACAGATAAGGCAATAAAAGTAGAAAGATGAAAATTCTAAAAAAGAAAAGCACCAGGCTACATGGGTTCACTGGTGCATTCTACCAAAAGGTTTAAAAAGAAATTAGACCAATTCTTTACAATATCTTTCAAAGATTAGAAGCAAATGGAATACTTCTTAACTCATTCTAGGAGGATGGCCTTACTCTAATATCAAAAGAGTTGAAGACATTCCAAGGAAAGAAAACTACAGCCCACTAATCCAATAAGCAAAGATGTAAAAATCCTCAACAAAATATTAGCAAATTGAATTCAACAAGATATACAAAGAATTAACACTAAGACCAAGTAGAATTTTTCCCATGTATGCAAGGCTCTCAACAATTGAAAATCAGTTGTTATAAATCATTATAGGAACACACTAAGAAAGAAAAATCACATGATTGTATCAATAGATGCATAAAAGCTATTTAACAAAATCCAATACCCATTCATACCCAAAACTCTCAATATACTAGAACAGAGAACTTCCTCAACTTGATAATGAATAGACAAACAAACAAACAACAACAACAACAAACCCTACTTAATGGTGAGAAACTCAAACCTTTCCTACAAAGATCAAGAACAAGGAAAGGATGTCCCCTTTTACCATTGCATTTCAACATTACACTTTAAGTCTCAATAAAGCAATACAGAAAAAAAAGGAAGGAAATAAAAGACACACAGATCAGAGGAAGTGAAACAGTTTTTGTTTGGAAATGACAAAATTACCAATGCAGAACATAACAATTGAAAAAAAATCTCTTGGACGTAATAACCAACTAAAGAAAATTTGGGTTTGACTGGGAAAATGGTGGATTAGGAGGACCCTAACCTCACTTTGTGCCATTGATACAACTAGATAACACTCACATCAGTGTAAATAACTCAGAAAATGACCCAAAGACTGACAGAACAAACACCACAACTAAAGAAGATGGGAAGGATAATGACTAGGTCTTGGAGTGAAATGGACCTTGGCTGTCCCCGATGGGGAAGGAGCCAGTGATGCTGAGAAGGGAAAAAAAAAAAAGATATTTACACCTGTCAGCCCACCAATGGAGAAGACATGTCCCCATAACATCTGCCTTTGAAAGTGAGAGGAGCTGAATTTTGTGATTTCTTACAACAACAATCGTACTTAAGCTTGGAATTTTAAAAATTAACAGGCTCAGCTCTGTGAGAGACCAAAGGCTGTTAGGAAGTAGAATCCGTATGCTTAAAGAGACAACAACATGAAAAGAGCCCATGCAGATACATCCTAGAACAAGTATTTTGAAAAAGAGCAGAGTCAGCTGGGAGGGAAAGAGATTTGTTCGTCTTATCTCACAGCATGGTCTGGAAAGATGGATCATGAGAAGATACCTCCAGAAACAAGGGAGCTGGAAATGCCATTTACCTTCCCACAAGTATAAACAAAGGAAATCTGTGGGAATCAGTGCAATACCCACACTTCCACACTCCTTACTAGTTTGCAGAAAGGCCCATACTATCCCTATGTTTTGGGTGACCTGCCCTTCATGGTCACACTCAACTTAGTCCTGACATTACAGGCCTCCTCCCCAGGAAGACCAGTGCAAAGACTGCCAACACATCTCCTGACCCACCTATTTTGTGGGACCTAAGTTCTCATGGGGGGGCAGGCTTAAACTTACAAGCAGACTCCTTACACACACTGTTAAAAGGCACCCAACCCCTGATGGGGACCAAACACTGCTAACAATAGGCAGAGAGCCTCAGCAGACAAATGGAATGAAGGAAAAAGAAACCAAGACTCAATAGAAGAACACACATAGAAGACATTCCCTGAAGTGTCAGGCCCTGGGAAAGAGGTGACACTGCATTGCTAGGTACTACAGGACCTCTTTTACAGAAGGCTCTTATCATTAAGAACAAGAGAAGTAAAGGACTTTCTTAACACAGAGAAACAGAGAGACAGTCAGACAAAATAAGGAGACATGTCCCAAATGAAAGAACAGGACTAAAACACAGCAAGTACCCCAACTGACATGGATAGAAACAATATGCCTGATAAAGAATTTAAAATAATGACCATAAAGATACCATAAAAATACTCACTGGACTTTTGAAAAGAGTCGAACACAGGAGTAAAACCATTAACACAATAAAAAAGAACCAATCACAGATGAAGAACACAATAAATGAAATTTAAAATACATCTGATGGAATAAATAGCAGGCTTGCTAAGGCAGAGGAATGAATTAGTGACCTAGAATAATGAAAAGTAATCAAACTGAGGAAAGGAGAAGAAAAAAAATGAGGTAAATTGAGAATAGTCTTAGAAAACTCAGTGAATCCATCAAGTATATAATATTTGGATTATAGGGATCTCATAAAAAAAAAAGAGAGAGAAAAGGGACAGAAAACTTATTTGAAGAAGTAATAGCTGAAAACTTCCCTAATCTGGGGAAGGAAACAGATACTCAATCCCAGGAGAAACAGAGATCCTTCTCAACCAAAACTCAACCTAAGGAGGTCCACACCAAGGTGCATACAAAAAGTAGTAGTAAAGAAAAAAAAATTTTAAGCAGCAAGAGAAAAAGAAGAAAGTTACATACAAGGGAAACCCCATAAGGCTATGAGCAGATTTTTCAGCATAAATTTTGCAGGCTAGAAGAAAGTAACGTGATACATTAAAAGCACTGAATGGGAAAAATCTGCAGTAAGGAATACTCAATGCAGCAAGTCTATCATTCAGAAAAGAAGGAGAGATGATGAATTTCCCCCCAAAAAGCTAAAAGATTTCAAGATCAATGAAACTAAGGGCTAGTTCAATGAAAGAATTAATAAAATTGACAAAACCCTAACCAGACTTATCAAAAAGAAAAATGATCCAAATGGATAAAATCATGAGTGAAAGAGGAGAGATCACAACCAACACCACAGAAATCCAAAAAAAAAAAAAAAAAGAAAAAAGAAAGAAATATTATGAAAATCATGTGCCAACAAATTGGACAATCAGGAAGAAATGAATAAATTCCTAGCAACATATAAACAACCAAAACTGAAAAAAAAAATAAATAGAAAATTGATAACGGAAAACTGATGACTGGCAAAGAAATTGAATCATCAATAAAATAAATTCCTGAGAAACAAATGTCCCAGTCTAAATGGCTTCCAAGGGGAATTCTACAAAATATTTTTAAAAGAATTAGTACAAATTCTCAAACTGTTCCAAGAAATTGAAATAGAAGTAAAACTTCCAAAATTGTTCTACAAGTCCAGAATTACTTTGATTCCAAAACCAGACAAATACCCTATTAAAAAGGAGTATTACAGACCCATATCTCTGATGAACATGGATGAAAAAACCCTCAATAACATATTAGAAAAGTGAATCTAACAGTATATAAAAAGAATTACTCATCACAATTGAGTGAGATTTATTCCTCAGCTGCAGGAATGGTTCAATATTTGCAACCAATCAATGTTAAACACCCACTAATAAAAGAAAGGACAAGAACCATGTGGTTCTCTCTATAGATGCAGAAAAATCATCTGAGAAAATGTAACATCCTTTCTTGATTAAAACACTCTGCAGCATAGGGATAGAGGGAACATAATTCAATATCATGAAAGCTATCTATGAAAAGCCCACAGTGGATATCATTCCCAATGGGTTAAAAACTGAGGGCTTTCCCCTTAAGGCCACCACTGTTGTTCAACATTGCACTAGAAGTCTAGGCCACAACAACTAGGAACAAAAAATAAATAAAAGGCATCTAAATTTGCAAAGATATCAAACACTCATTCTTCATAGATGACATGTTACTATTTGTTAAAAACTCAAAAGACTACTCAAAAATGCTACAACTCACACAGAAATTCAGAAAACTGTCAAGATATAAAATCAATGTACAGTAACCAGTTGCATTTCTGTACACTACAATGAGACAGGAAACAAAAAGAAATGAATGAATTGATCCCATTTGTAATTGCACAAGAACCACAAGATACTTAGGAATAAAGCTCACCAAAGAGGTATAGGATCTGTGTTCTGAAAACTGAAGAACACTCAATTAAGGAAATTGAAGAAGACACAAAGAAATCGAAAAATATTCCATGTTCATGGACTCAAAGAACAAATATTGTCAAAAGTTCTATGGTACCCAAAGCAATCTATACATTCAATGCAATCCCTATCAAAATACCAACAACATTTTTCACAAAGCTGGAACAAACAATCCTCAAATGTCTATGGAATAAGAAAAGTGCCCAAATAGCCAAAGTAATGTTGAAAAAGAAAATCAAAGCTGATGGCATCATAATTCTGGACCTCAGGTTATACTACAAAGTTGTAATCATTAAGAAATTGTGGTACTAAGATGGTGGAGAAGTAGCAGGCTGAGACTACTTTAGGTAGCAGGAGATCAGCTAGATAGCTTATCTAAAGATTGCAAACACCTACAAATCCAACGGGAGATTGAAGAGAAGAAGAACAGCAATTCTAGAAACAGAAAATCAACCACTTTCTGAAAGGTAGGACTGGCGGAGAAGTGAATCCAAAGCGACGGGAAGATAGACCGCGGTGGGAGGGGCCGGCTCCTGGCAAGCAGCGGAGCAATGAAGCACAAAATCAGGACTTTTAAAAGTCTGTTCCGCTGAGGGACATCGCTCCAGAGGCTTAACTGGGGTGAAGCCCATGTGGGGTCAGTGAGGCCTCAGGTCCCGCAGGGTCACAGAAGGATCAGGGGTGTCTGAGTGTCGAAGAGCTTACAGGTATTAGAACAGCGAAGCCAGCTACAGAGACAGAGCCAAGGTGTGAGCTCTCAGCTCGGGGTTACCTTGAAACAGTCGCAGGCTTGGTGAGCTCAGAGTGCGGCCAGAGGCCAGGGTGACAGAAGTAATTGGGTGTTGTTCTCTGAGGGCGCACTGAGAAGTGGGGCCCCAGGCTCTCTGCACCTCTAGGCCAAAGAATGGGAGGCCACCATCTTCATTCCCGTCCTCTGGAACTCTATGGAAAGTGCTCAGGGAACAAAATCTCCCGAAAGCAAACCCTAGCAGATTACTCAGCCCTGCCCCTGGTAAGGGTGGGGCAATTCCGCCTGGGGCAAAGACACTTGAGAATCACTACAACAGGCCCTCCCCCAGAAGATCAACAAGAAATCTAGCCAGGACAAAGTTCACCTACCAGGGAGTACAGTTTCAATACCAAGGAGACCAGCAGAATTCCAGAGGAGGAGAAAGCAAAGCACGAAACTCATTTCTTTCTCCCCATGGTTCTTCAAGCCCTGCAGTTCATTTAATTTTTTTTTCATTTTAATATTTTTTCTCTTCTTCTGCCAAAATTTTTTTAACTTTTACCCTTTTCTTTTTTAACGTTTTTAGGTAGTTTATCTAATATATATATATATATATATATATATATTTTTTTTTTTTTATCTTGTTCTTTATTCATTTTCTTTTTATAATTGTTTCTTTTTTTTTTTTTCCCTTTCTGAACCTCTTTTATCCCTTTCTCCCCCCTCATGATTAGGGATATATTCTGATTTGGTTAAAGCATATTTTCCTGGGGTGGTTGCCACCCTTTTAGTATTTTACTTGCTCCTTCATATACTCTTATCTGGACAAAATGACAAGGCGGAAAAATTCACCACAAAAAAAAAAAAAAAGAACAAGAGGCAGTACCAAAGGCGAGGGACCTATTCAATACAGATATTGGTAATATGTCAGATCTAGAGTTCAGAATGACAATTCTCAAGGTTCTAGCCGGGCTCGAAAAAGGCATGGAAGATATTAGAGAAACACTCTCGGGAGATATAAAAGCCTTTTCTGGAGAAATAAAAGAACTAAAATCTAACCAAGTTGAAATCAAAAAAGCTATTAATGAGGTGCAATCAAAAATGGAGGCTCTCACTGCTAGGATAAATGAGGCAGAAGAAAGAATTAGCGATATAGAAGACCAAATGACAGAGAATAAAGAAGCTGAGCAAAAGAGGGACAAACAGCTACTGGACCATGAGGGCAGAATTCGAGAGATAAATGACACCATAAGACGAAACAATATTAGAATAATTAGGATTCCAGAAGAAGAAGAAAGAGAGAGAGGGGAGCAAAAGGTATATTGGAGAGAATTATTGGAGAGAATTTCCCCAATATGGCAAAGGGAACAAGCATCAAAATCCAGGAGGTTCAGAGAACCCCACTCAAAATCAATAAGAATAGGTCACAACCCCGTCACCTAATAGTCAAATTTACAAGTCTTAGTGACAAAGAGAAAATCCTGAAAGCAGCCTGGGAAAAGAAGTCTGTAACAACAATGGTAAAAATATGAGATTGGTATCAGACTTATCCAAAGAGACCTGGCAGGCCAGAAAGAGCTGGCATGATATATTCAGAGTACTAAATGAGAAAAACGTGCAGCCAAGAATACTATATCCAGCTAGGCTATCATTGAAAATAGAAGGAGAGATTAAAAGCTTCCAGGACAAACAAAAACTGAAAGAATTTGCAAACACCAAACCAGCTCTACAGGAAAGATTGAAGGGGGTCCTCTAAGCAAAGAGAGACCCTAAAAGTAGTAGATCAGAAAGGAACAGAGACAATATACAATACCAGTCACCTTACAGGCAATACAATGGCACTAAATTCATGTCTCTCAATACTTACCCTGAATGTTAATGGGCTAAATGCCCCAATCAAAAGACACAAGGTATCAGAATGGATAAATAAAACAAAACCCATCTATATGCTGCCTACAAGAAACTCATCTTAAACCCAAAGACACCTCCAGATTTAAAGTGAGGGGGTGGAAAAGAATTTACCATGCTAATGGACATCAGAAGAAAGCAGGAGTGGCAATCCTAATATCAGATCAATTAGATTTTAAGCCGAAGACTATAATAAGAGATGAGGAAGGACACAATATCATACTCAAAGGACCTGTCCAACTAGTAACAAAATCAAAGAAATACATCAACAATAACACAATAATAATAGGGGACTTTAACACTCCCCTCACTGAAATGGACAGATCATCCAAGCAAAAGATCAACAAGGAAATAAAGGCCTTAAATCACACACTGGACCAGATGGACATCACAGATATATTCAGAACATTTCATCCCAAAGCAACAGAATACACATTCTTCTCTAGTGCACATGGAACATTCTCCAGAATAGATCACATCCTCAGTCCTAAATCACGTCTCAACCAGTATCAAAAGATTGGGATCATTCCCTGCATATTTTCAGACCACAAAGCTCTGAAGCTAGAAATCTATCACAAGAGGAAATTTGGAAAGAACCTAAATACATGGAGACTAAACAGCATCCTTCTAAAGAATGAATGGGTCAACCAGGAAAATAAAGAAGAATTGAAAAAATTCATGGTAACAAATGATAATGAAAACACAACGGTTCAAAATCTGTGGGACACAACAAAGGCAGTCCTGAGAGGAAAATATATAGCGGTACAAGCCTTTCTCAAGAAACAAGAAAGGTCTCAGGTACACAACCTAACCCTACACCTAAAGGAACTGGAGAAAGAACAAGAAAGAAACCCTAAACGCAGCAGGAGAACAGAAGTCATAAAGATCAGAGCAGAAATCAATGGAATACAAACCAAAAAAATAATAGAACAAATCAACAAAATTAAGAGCTGGTTCTTTGAAAGAATTAATAAGATCGATAAACCCCTGGCCAGACTTATCAAAAAGAAAAGAGAAAGGACCCAAATAAATAAAATCATGAATGAAAGAGGAGAGATCACAACTAACACCAAAGAAATACAGACAATTATAAGAACATACTATGAGCAACTCTACGCCAATAAATTTGACAATCTGGAAGAAATGGTAGCATTCCTAGAGACATATAAACTACCACAACTGAACCAGGAAGAAATAGAAAGCCTGAACAGACCCATAACCAGTAAGGAGATTGAAACAGTCATCAAAAATCTCCAAACAAACAAAAGCCCAGGGCCAGACGGCTTCCTGGGGGAATTCTACCAAACATTTAAAGAAGAACTAATTCCTATTCTCCTGAAACTGTTCCAAAAAATAGAAATGGAAGGAAAACTTCCAAACTCATTTTATGAGGCCAGCATCACCTTGATCCCAAAACCAGACAAGGATCCCAACAAAAAAGAGAACTACAGACCAATATCCTTGATGAACACAGATGCAAAAATTCTCGCCAAAATACTAGCCAATAGGATTCAACAGTTCATTAAAAGGATTATTCACCACGACCAAGTGGGATTTATTCCAGGGCTGCAAGTTTGGTTCAACATCCACAAATCAATCAATGTGATACAACACATTAATAAAAGAAAGAACAAGAACCATATGATACTCTCCATAGATGCTGAAAAAGCATTTGACAAAGTCCAGCATCTCTTCCTGATCACAACTCTTCAAAGTGTAGGGATAGAGGGCACATACCTCAATGTTATCAAAGCCATCTATGAAAAACCCACCGCAAATATCATTCTCAATGGAGAAAAACTGAAAGCTTTTCCGCTAAGGTCAGGAACACGGCAGGGATGTCCATTATCACCGCTGCTATTCAACATAGTATTAAAGTCTTAGCCTCAGCAATCAGACAACAAAAGGGAATTAAAGCATCCAAATCGGCAAAGAAGAAGACAAACTATCACTCTTCACAGATGATATGATACTATATGTGGAAAACCCAAAAGACTCCACTCCAAAACTGCTAGAACTTGTACAGGAATTCAGTAAAGTGTCAGGATATAAAATCAATGCACAGAAATCAGTTGCATTACTCTACACCAACAACAAGACAGAAGAAAGAGAAATTAAGGAGTCCATCCCATTTACAATTGCACCCAAAACTATAAGATACCTAGGAATAAACCTAACCAAAGAGGCTAAGAATCTATACACAGAAAACTATAAAGTACTCATGAAAGAAATTGAGGAAGACACAAAGAAATGGAAAAATATTCCATGCTCCTGGATTGGAGGAATAAATATTGTGAAAATGTCTATACTACCTAAAGCAATCTACACATTTAATGCAATTCCTATCAAAGTACCATCCGTTTTTTTCAAAGAAATGGAACAAATAATCCTAAATTTATATGGAACCAGAAAAGACCTCGAATAGTCAAAGGAATATTGAAAAAGAAAGCCAAAGTTGGTGGCATTACATTTCCAGACTTCAACCTCTATTACAACGCTGTCATCATCAAGACAGCATGGTACTGGCACAAAAACAGACACATAGATCAATGGAACGGAATAGAGAGCACAGAAATAGACCCTCAACTCTATGGTCAACTCATCTTCGACAAAGCAGGAAAGAATGTCCAATGGAACAAAGACAGCCTCTTCAATAAATGGTGTTGGGAAAATCGGAGAGCCACATGCAGAAAAATGAAATTGGATCATTTCCTTACACCACACACAAAAATAGACTCAAAATGGATGAAAGATTTCAATGTGACAAAGGAATCCATCAAAATCCTTGAGGAGAACACAGGCAGCAATCTCTTCGACGTCAGCCGCAGCAACATCTTCCTAGGAACATCGCCAAAGCAAGGGAAGCAAGGGCAAAAATGAACTATTGGGATTTTATCAAGATCAAAAGATTTTGCACAGCAATGGAAACAGTGAACAAAACCAAAAGACAACTGACAGAATGGGAGAAGATATTTGCAAATGACATATCAGATAAAGGGCTAGTGTCCAAAATCTATAAAGAACTTAGCAAACTCAACAGCCAAAGAACAAATAATCCAATCAAGAAATGGGCAGAGGACATGAACAGACATTTCTGCAAAGAAGACATCCAGATGGCCAACAGACACATGAAAAAGTGCTCCATATCACTCGGCATCAGGGAAATACAAATCAAAACCACCATGAGATATCACCTCACACCAGTCAGAATGGCTAAAATTAACAAGTCAGGAAATGACAGATGCTGGCGAGGATGCGGAGAAAAGGGAACCCTCCTACACTGTTGGTGGGAATGCAAGCTGGTGCAACCACTCTGGAGGTTGCACAGCATGGAGGTTCCTCAAAATGTTGAAAATAGAACTACCCTATGACCCAGCAATTGCACTACTGGGTATTTACCCTAAAGATAGAAACATAGTGATCCGAAGAGGCACGTGCACCCGAATGTTTATAGCAGCAATGTCTACAATAGCCAAACTATGGAAAGAACCTAGATGTCCATCAACAGATGAATGGATAAAGAAGATGTGGTATATATACACAATGGAATACTATGCAGCCATCAAAAGAAATGAAATCTTGCCATTTGCGACAACGTGGATGGAACTAGAGGGTATCATGCTTAGCAAAATAAGTCAATCGGAGAAAGACAACTATCATATGATCTCCCTGATATGAGGGATAGGAGATGCAACATGTGGGGTTAAGGGGGTAGGAGAAGAATAAATGAAACAAGATGGGATTGGGAGGGAGACAAACCATAAGTGACTCTTAATCTCACAAAACAAACTGAGGGTTGATGGGGAGAGGGGGATTGGGGGAGGGGGGTGGGGTTATGGACATATGGTGAGTGCTGTGAAGTGTGTAAACCTGGCGATTCGCAGACCTGTACCCCTGGGGATAAAAATATATTATTTGTTTATAAAAAATAAAATTAAATTGAAAAAAAAAAAGAAATTGTGGTACTGGCACAAAAACAGACACATAGATCAATGGAACATAATAGAGAGTTAGAAATGGACCTTCAATTCTATGGTGAACTGATCTTCAACAAAGCAGGAAAGAATGTCCAATGGAAAAAAGACAGTCTCTTCAAAAGTGGTGTTTGGAAAATTGGACAGCTGAATGCAGAAGAATGAAACTAGACCATTCTCTTATACCATAACCAAAGATAAACTCAAAATATTTGAAAGACCTAAATGTGGGACAGAAATTCCTCAAAATCCTGGGGAAGAACACAGGCAGCAACTTCTTTATCCTAGGCCATAGCAACTTCTTGCTATATACGGCTTCAAAGTCAAGGGAAACAAGGCATAAATGAACTATTGGGACTTCATCAAGATAAAAACTTCTTCACAGCAAAAGAAGCAATCAACAAAACTAAATGGCAAACTATGGAATATGATATTTTCAAATGTCTTATCAGATAAAGGGCTAGTATCCAAAATCTATAAAGGACTCATCCAACTCAACACCCAAAAAACAAAAATCCAGTCAAGAAATGGGCCCAAGACATAAACAGATATTTCTCCAAAGAAGACATACACATGGCCAATAGACACATGAAAAAATGCTCCACATCACTCATCATCAGGGAAATGCAAATCAAAACCACAGTGAGATACCACCTCATACTGGTCAGAATAGCTAAAATTAACAAATCAGGAAACAACAGATGTTGGTGAGGATCTGGAGAAAGGGGGAATGGTCTTACACTGTTGGTAGAAATACAAACTAACACCCCCACTCGGAAAAACAGTATAGAGATTCCTCAAAAAGTTAAAAATAGACCTACCCTACCACACAATTGCACTTCTAGGTAGTTATCCAAAGGTTGCATAGTGATTTGAAGGAGCACATGCATCTCATTGTTTATAGCAGCAATCCACAATAACCAAGGTATGGAGAGAGCCCAGATGTTCATTGACAGATGAATAGATAAGGAAGATGTGGTATATACACACAATGTAATATTGCTCAGCCATCAAAAAGTATGAAATTTTGCCATTTGAAAGATGTGGCTGAAACTAGAGGTATTATGCTTAGTGAAATAAGTCAGTCAGAGAAAGACAAATACCATATCATTTCACTCATATGTGGAAACAAATCAGTGAATGTAGGGGAAGGAAGGAAAAAAATAAAATAGACAAAAATTGAGAGAGAGGCAAACCATAAAAAAACCCTTAACTATAGGGAACAAACTAAAGGTTGAGAGAGGTAGGTAAAGTGATGGGTTACGTGGGTGACGGACATTAAGGAGGCACTTGATATAATGAACACTGGGTGTTATATGCAATTGAAGAATCACTTAATTCTCCCTCTGAAATGAATAAAAGAAATCAAGAAAAGAAAACATTTCTATCTTCATAGAAATGAGGATGTTGCGGCGCCTGGGTGGCTCAGAGGGTTAAAGCCTCTGCCTTCAGCTCAGGTCATGATCCCAGGATCCTGGGATCGAGCCCTGCATCAGGCTCTCTCCTTGGTGGGGAGCCTGCTTCCTCCTCTCTCTCTCTGCCTGCCTCTCTGCCTACTTGTGATCTCTGTCTGTTGAATAAATAAATAAAATCTTAAAAAAAAAAGAAATGAGGATGTTAGTTTAACAAAAAGAAAGTGAAGGAAGGGAGAAATACTTGTCATGAAAATCAAAGTCAAAAGAAACTGGGGTATCAACAAAATATACTTTAAAACAAGGATTATAACAAAGGACAAAAGAATACTATATAATAAAAAGGGGACAATGCAACAAGAAGATATAACAATTGTAAATATTTATGCATTCAACATGGTAGTACCCAAATATATAACAGTCAATAACAAACATAAAGGAATTGATCAGTAGTGACACAATTTTAGTAGGGAACATTATCATCCAACTTACATGAAAGGACATATCATCCAAAAAGAAAATAACAAGTGGCTTTGAATGATACAGTAGATCAGATGGGATTTAACAGATATATTCAGAGTATTCCATTCTAAAATAGCAGATCACACATTCTTTTCAAGTTCACACAGAACATTCTCCAGAAAAGATTACTTATCAAGTCAAAAAACATGTCCAACAAATTTAAAAAAAATCAAAGTAATACTATGTATCTTGTCTTACCACAACACTATAAAACTAGATATTAACACATGAAAAAATCTAGAAAAAGCACAAATACATACAGCTTATAAATATCAACAAAGAAATCAAAGGAGATGTAAAAAAATTGCATGGAAACAAGTAAAAATGAAAACACAACTATCCAAAATCTTTGGGATATAGCAAAAGTGGTTCTATAGGACTAACTCAAGAACCAAGAAAAATCTCAAATAAACAGCCTAACCTTATACTTAAAGGAGCTATATAAATAAGAACAAACATAAGCCAAACCCAGCAAAAGAAAATAAATAAGAAAGATAGAACAGTAATAAATATTATAGAAACTAAAAAGAAAACAATACAAACTGACAAACAACAAACAATAGAACAGATGGTTGAAACCAAGAGCTGATTCATTGAAAAAAATCAAAAATTTCAATATACCTCTACCCAGACTAAACACACACACACACACACACACACACACACACACACACACACACACACACACGGTGGTTGGGGGGGGGGGGAGAAGAGGGAATAAAATGAAAGAAGAGAAATAGTAACCAACATCTTTGAAATACAAACAATTGTAATAGAGTATTACAAAAACCTGTATGCCAACAAATTAAACAACTTAGAAGAAATGGATAAATTCTGAGATATATATAACCTATTAAAATTAAAGCTGGAAGATACAGAAAATTTGATTGGACCAAATTACCAGCAATGAAAATAAATCAATAAACAAAAAACTTACAACCAGATGGCTTCCTGGACCAAACAGCTTCATAGGTGAATTCTAACAAATATTTAAAGAGTTAGGGGCACCTGTGAAGAGTTGGTTAAGTAGCTGCCTTTGGCTCAGCTCATGATCCCAGGGTCCTGGATTCGAGCCTCACATTGGGCTCCCTGCTCAGATGGAAGCCTGGTTCTCCCCTGTCTGCCATTCCTCCTCCTTGTGCTTGCTCTCTGTCTCTCACTCGCTCTCTCTATGTCAAATAAATAAATAAATAAAATCTTTTTAAAAGTTTTTAAAAATTAAGAAGGGTTAATACCTATTCTTATCAAACAATTACAAAAAATAGAAAAGGAAGGAAAACTTCCAAATTCATTTGATGAGGCCAGTATCACAGTGATAATCAAATTCAGTTAAAGATACACTACCAGGGACTCCTGGGTGGCTCAGTCATTTAAGCATCTGCCTTCAGCTCAGGTCATGATCCCAGGGCCCTGGGACTGATTCTCACATCAGGCTCCCTGTTTCTCCCTCTCCCTCTGCCTGCCGTTATGGCTGCTTGTGCTCTCTCTTTCAAAAAAATAATAAAATCTTTATTTTAAAAAAAGATACCACTAACAAAGTGAATTACAGGCCAACATTCCTGATGAATATAGATGCAAAAGTCCTCAATAAAACAGTAGCAAACTGAACCCAACTATACATTAAAAATAATAATAATAATAAAAATCATTCACCTCTACCAACTGAGCTTTATTCTTTGTTTGCAAGGGTGGTTTAATATATGCAAAGGAATTGCATGACATATCACATCAATAAGAAAAATGATAAAAAAGGATATGATCATTTCAATAGATGCAGAAAAACATTTGACAAAATACAGCATCAATCTTGATTTAAAAAAAAAAAAGAACTGTGCAAAATAAGTCTAGAAGAAAAATGCCTCAACATAATAAAGGCCTTTATGAAAAACCCACAGCCCACATCTTAGTCAATGGTGAAAAACTGACAGCTTTTCCTCAAGGCTCAGGAACAAGACAAGCATGTTCAATAAACAACTTTTATTCAATATAGTCCTGGAAGACTAGTCATAGCAATTAGACAACATAAAGAAATAAAAAGCCCCCAGATTGCTAAGGAAGACCTAAAACTCTCACTTTTTGCAGATGACAAAGCTCTAATCATTGAAAACCCTGAAGACTCCACCAGAAAACTAATAGAATTGATAAATGAGTTTAAGAAAATCATAGGATACGAAATCAGTATGCAGAAATAAGTTGCATTTCTATACACTAATAATGAAGTAGTAGAAAGAGAAATTAAGAAAACAATCTTACTAGGAACAAACTTAACTAATGAGGTGAAAGACCTGTACTCTGAAAACTATAAGACAATGATAAAAGAAATTTGAGTCAAAGCAAAGAAATAAACATTTCACTTTCATGGATTGGAAGAAAAGAAATAAAAGAAATTTGAGTCAAAGCAAAGAAATAGAAAGACATTTCACTTTCATGGAATGGAAGAAAAAATATTGTTAAAACATCTGTACTACCCAAAGCCAGCTATGGATTTATTGTTATCTTTATCAAAATACCAATAGTATTTTCCACACAACTAGGGCAAACAATTCCAAAATTTGTTTGGAACCACAAAGACCTTGAATATTCAAGTAATCTTGGGGGAAAAAAAAACTGGAGGCATCATAATTCTAGACCTCAAATTATTTTACAAAACAGTAATATTTAAAACACTATGGTCTGACATATAAATAGGCACATAGACCAATGGAATTGAATTTAAAAAATCCATAAATAAACTTACAATTATAAGGTCATTTAATTTTTTGACAAAACAGGAAAGACTATGCAATGGGTAAAAGATAGTCTCTTCAACAAATGATGTTGGGAAAACTGGTCAGCTACATTCAAATGAATGAAACTGGACCATTTTCTTACACCATACACAAAAGAAAATTCAGAATGGATTAAAGATCTAAATGTGAGACCTAAAACCATAACAATCCTAAACGAGAGCACAAGTATTAATGTCTCAGACATTGGTAACAACAAATTGTTTTCTAGCTTTTTTCTGCCTCTTTGAGGCAAGGAAGTAAAAATAAAAATAAACTGTTGGAACTACATAAAAAAATAAAACAAAAAAACACTTCCGCATAGCAAAGAAAACAATCAATAAAACTAAAAGGCAACTGAAAGAAAGGGAGAAGATATTTGCAAATCACATATCCAAAAAAGGGTTAGTACCCCAAATATATAAAGAATTTACAAAACTCAACTCCCAAAGAACAAATAATCCCATGAAAAAATGAGTAGAAGACATCTTCTTTTTCCAATGAAAACATGCGGGTCGCCAACAGACAAACGGAAAGATGTTCAACAGTCTTAATTATCAGGAAAATTCAAACAAAACCACAATCAAATGTAACCTTACACCTTTCAGAATGGCTAAAATAAAAAATACAAGAAACAACAAATGTTGGTGAGGATTTGGAGGAAAAGGAACCCTCTTGAACTATTGGTGGGAATACAAACTGGAGCAGCTATTGTGTAAAACAGTTTGAATTTCCTCAAAAAGTTAAAAATAAAATTAACTTATGATCCAGTAATTACACTACTGGGAATTTAACCCAAAAATACAAAAACAATTTTTTTAAGGTATACATGAACTCCTACATTTATAGCAACATTATTTATAATAACCAAACTATGGAAGCAGTCCAAGCATCTATCTGTAGATAAATGGATACACACACAAACAAACACAATGGATTTTTTAGCCATGAAATAATGAAATTTTGCCATTTTCAAGGACATGGATGGAATTAGAGAGTATAACGGTAAGTGAAATTAGTCAGTCAAAGAAAGACAAATACCATATAATCTTACTCATATATGGAATTTAGGAAACCAAACAAATGAGCAATTTAAAAAAAGAGAGATAAAACAAGAAACAGACTGTTAACTATAGATAACAAACTGGTAGTTACCATAGGGGAAATGAATGGGGGCAATGGGTGAAATGGGGGATGGGGATTAAAGAGTACACTTTTCATGATGAAAAAATAATATACAAAAATGAATCAAATTTGTAGAATGCAAGGTTAATATATAAAAGTCAACCGTTTTCATGTATGTCAGCAATAAGCAAATACAATTTGAAATTTAAAAAACAATATCATTTACATTAACATCCCTGATATAAAATTCATAGGTATAAATCTAAGAAATATGTAGATCTATCCATATGAGGAAAACTATAAAATTATTATGAACAAAATCAAAGAAATAAATAAATGGAGAGATATTCTACATTCATGGATAAGAAGACTCAAAACAAGCAGACCTTGTTTTATTGCACGTTCCAGATATTGTGGGGTTTTCTGGTTTTTTTTTTTTGTTTTGTTTACAAATCACAGTTTTGTGGCAACCCCTAGTCAAAATTTCCTTCCTTTTGTATTTTTTGGAATACTTAGAGAAGAATAGATATTACTATTTTTTAAATGTTAAATTCATCTGGTCCTGGACTTTTGTTTGTTAGGAGTTTTGTTTTTTGTTTGTTTGTTTGTTTGTTTTTGTTTTTTAATTACTGATTCATTTTCATTGCTAGTAACTGGTCGATCAAATCTATTTCTTACTGCATTAGTTTTGATGGGTTATATTTTTCTAGGAATTATCTATTTCTTCCAAGTTGTCTAATTTGTTGGCATGTAGGTTTTCAGAATATTCTCTGTTACAATCATTTGTATATCTGTGGTGTTGGTTATTATTTCTCCTCTTTCATTAGTGATATAGTACCTCCTAATTCCCTTCAGCTAGTTTACCTAGTCACCCATCCTTCCCTCTGGCAATCACTAGTTTGTTTTCTATATATATGAGACTGTTTCTCTTATTGTTTGTTTGTTCTTTCGTTTTTGTTGCCTTTTTTTTTTTCAGATTCCACATATCAGTAAAATCATATATTTGTCTTTCCCTGACTTATTTCACTTAGCATACTAGCTTCTAGATCTGTCCATGTAGTTGTGAATATTAAGATTTCATTAATTTTTATGGCTGAGAAATATTCCACTGTGTATGTATATCACAATTGCTTTATTCATTCACCTATTGATGAACATTTAATTTGCTTCCATATTTTAGCTATTATAAACAATGTTTCCATAAACATAGAGATGCATGTACCTTTCTGAATTAGTGTTTTAGTTTTCCTTATGTAAATATCTAGAAATAGAAGTATTAGATTATATGGTAATTCTATTTTTAGGGTTTTTTGGTACCTCCATACTGTTTTCCACAGGCTGCCTTTTCTCTACATCCTCTACAACAGCTATTGTTTCTTATGCTTTTGAGTTTAGTCATCCTGATTTGGTGTGAGGTGAGATTTCATTGTAGGTTTGATTTGGATTTCCTGATGACTAGTGATGCTAAGCATCTGTTCATGTGTCTTGGTCATCTGTATGTTTTCATTAGAAAAAAATCTATTCATGTCCTCTGCCCATTTTTTAATCAGATTTTTGCGTGTGTGTTGAATTGTATGAGTTCTTTTCATATTTGGATGTTAACCTCTTATCAAATACCTCATTTATAAATGTCTTCTCCCATTCAGTAGATTACCTATTCATATTATTTATAGTTTCCTTTACTGTGCCATACTGTGGCATACTGTGTTTTTAGTTTAATATCATCCCAATTATTTATTTTTGCTTTTATTTCTCTTGTATGGAGAGACCTCCAAAAATTATTAATAAGGTTGATTTCTAGGAAATTACTGCTTGTGTTGTCTTTTAGGAGTTTTATAGTTTTAGTTCTTACCAATTACTAGTAATAAGATTGAAACAGTGATCAAAACCTCCCAACAAACAAAAGCAAAGGACCAGATGGCTTCAAAAGTGAATTGTAAGCAAATATTTAAAGGGTTAATACCAATCCTTCTCAAACTATTAAAAAAAAACCAGAAAAGTAACAAATGCTTCCAAATTCATCATATGAAGCCAGCGTTACCCTGCTACCAAAACCTCCATACCAAACAAAGGAACTAAAAAGAAGAAGAAGAAGAAGAAGAAGAAGAAGAAGAAGAAGAAGAAGAAGAAGAAGAAGAAGAAGAAGAAGAAGAAGAAAGGGAGAAAGAAAGAAAGAAAGAAAGAAAGAAAGAAAGAAAGAAAGAAAGGAAGAAAAAAGAAGAAAGAGAAAAAGAAAATTACAGACCAATATCCCTGATGAACATAGATGGAAATATCATCAAGAAAATATCAATAAACTAAATTAAAAAATACATTAAAAGAATCATTCATCACATAAGTGGGATTTATTCTAAGGATATAAGGAAGGTCAATATATGCAAATCAATCAATGTGACATGCCACATTAATAAAATGAAGGATAAAAATCATATTATTATCTCAGTAGATACAGAAAAAGATTTGACAAGATTCAACACCCATTAATCATAAAAAGTCTCAAGGTAGTGGGCTTAGAGAGGAAACATACCTCAACGTAATAAAGACCAAATACAAGAAACCTACAGCTAACATGCTCAGTGGTTAAAACCTGAAAGCCTTCCCCCTAAGATCATATACAACACAAGAATATCTACTCTCACTTTTATTCAACATAGTATTGAAAGTCCCAGGCAGAGCAATCAGACAAGAAAGAAAAAAAAAAAAAAAAAAAGGACTTCCAAATTGGTAAGAAGAAAAATGAACACTATTTGCAGATGACATGATACTGTATATAGAAAATCTTAATAACATCACCATAAAATTATTAGAACTAATATGAATTTAGTAAAGTTGCAGGACACAAAATTCATGTACACAAATATCTTGTGTTTCTATACACTACTAATGAAATAGCATAAAGGAAAATTAAGAAAACAATCACATTCATAATTACAACATAAAGAATAAAATACCTAGGGATAAATTTAACCAAAGAGGTAAAAGACCTATGCTCTGAAAAATATAAGATATTAATGAAAGAAATCAAAGCAACACAAAGAAAAATGCATGCTTATGGATTGGAAGAATTAATGCTGTTAAAATATTTATACTACCCAAAGCAATCTACAGAATCAATGCAATTCCTATCAAAATGCCAATAGTATTTCTCACTGATCTAGAACTAAAACCCCTAAAATTTGTATGGAACCACAAAAGACCTCAAAGAACAAAAGCAACCTTGAGAAAGAACAAAGCTGGAGCTATCCCAGATTTCAAACTCTACTACAAAGTTATAGTAATCAAAACAGTATGGTATTGGCACAAACATAGATAGACACATAGATCAATGGAGTAGAATTGAGAACCCAGACACTAATCTACATTTATATAATCAATTTGTTTTTGACAAAGGGGGCAAAAATATACAATGGAGAAAAGATAGTCTTTTTAATAAGTGGTGTTGGGAAAACTGGACAAGTATATGCAAAAGAATGAAACTGGATTACTTTTTTATACCATGCACAAAAATAAATGCAAAAGGGATTAAAGACCTAAATGTGAGATATGTTCCTTTCTTGTTTGAGGAGGCGAGTTTGGGAAGATATAGCATTATATGCATGGTTAACATGCCATTCTTTCCATCTTGCTTATGGTTAAAATGACATATCTGTTTATATTTACTATTTACTGTGATATAATGTTAGTAAATACTCCTCGTCAATATATATACCCTTTTGAAGATTAATTTTTAGTACTTAGTAAAACTTTTGTTTGTTATTTATGCAGCCTTATCCTATGGGAATGGACTAATTTTTATAGCTTAACTTGTGGAAGTGAGAAAGAAAAAGACCTTGTCTGGGGTGAAGAGAGTCCTTTCTAAGGGAATCTGACTTTGTTGTTTCTATGGAGTTCCCTTCAAATGCTCTATGCCAATCATCATTCTACCCAGCAAGTGACTATGACACTCCAGCATTATGCATTTCATTCTCCAATTAGCATCATACCCTGGAACTATGAATATGTTCAGTTGGCAGTGACTATCCATCCCCTCCTCCTTTTATATTCCTTACAGTATTGTAGAAGCTGGAAAGCAAAAAATCTCTTTCCCATATTCCTTTGTAAATAAAATTAAGTAGGAAAATTAAGTGTATTTATGCTATATCTGGAATTAATCTTTGGAGTGAAAGCTATCATCCTGCTGCCATTTCTGCTGGACAGCAAGTTCCAGTGTCCCAGGGACAGGCCCAATTGGAGTTCTATTGAGGATAGTTGTGGAGATCAGCCTCAATGATCCATCTCATGGTCACTGGCACTTTGAGGATGTTTTGAGATGGTTGTTGGGGTGGATATATATGCCAGTAATAATGACTTCCAGATCATTAGACTGTGGCCATGGCAATGATTTCTGAACAAAATAAATCCGTTGCTAGTCCCAATTCCTATTATTTTGGTCCTTGCAAGAATGTTCTATTTCTTGTATTAAATCTCTCTCTGTTTAAAATACCCAGCTGGGTGATGAGAAATAAAGAGGGCATGTGTTATGATCAGCACTGGGTGTTATATTAAACTAATGAAACATTGAACATTATATCAAAAGCTAATGACGTACCATACTTTGGCTAATTGAATTGAAGTAAAAAATAAAATAATAAAATAAAATAAAATACCCAAGTCCATTTATTGCACTGAATTTGTATGACATGTCTAGAATATGGCCAGATTTGACATGCTTTCTTGGTAATGCTGAGATTACCAGATGATATGTAGGATTTCTTACTCTCAAAGCTTTATCCTTGATTTCTCCCAAGCTGTCCACTCAGTCCTTAAATTTGTTTGCTTGATTCATGTTTTGTCCACGCATATTTTGTCCAGATGGTGATGGATTATTTTACTAGGTATGAAGAAAGACAAAGTCTGGAATCCTCATTTACTCCACTATCTACCTTTTATAGCAAAGAGAATAATTTAAAAACTCATTGAGAAGAAATACACATGAAGTTTATATTTTTTGGCAAATTTACTTTTTTTCCAGAGGATCTTATATATTCAAAACAAATTAAAAGAAAACATACAATTAATTATATTTTCAATCATTTTTTTCATATTTATTTTATAATATTATTTTTATAGTACAAGGTCATTTTTTCATAAATACATTTGGACTACTTTAAACATTTGCTCTTTGGAAAATTGACTATTTTTTAATATCTCTTAAACATGAAATATTTTTTTAGGCCCTGAGGAAAAGAAGATGAGTAAGGCATATTTTCAGTGTGTCTTCAGTGAATATTTCTGTTGCAGAAACTGTCATTATTATGTCTCTAAATAGAGTAACCTATCTTTCATATATTTTATATTTATTTAAAGAGAAGGATGAAAAAAGTGACATGTATTTGTTTTGTTACATTGTTCATCAATCTTTACTGAAATCTTCTTTTTAATTTAAATTCAATTAGCCAACATATAGTACATCATTATTTTCAGATGTGGTGTTCAATAATTCATTGGTTGGGTATAATACCTTGTGCTCATGACATCATGTGCCCTCCTTAATACCCATCATCCAGTTGCTCCATCCCCCATCCACATCCCTTTCCACAACCCTCAGTTTGTTTCTCAGAGTCAAGAGTCTTTCATTGTTTTATCTCCCTCTCTGATTTCTTTCCATTCAGCTTTCCCTCCATTTCCCTATGATCCTCTGCATTATTTCTTACATTCCACATATGAGTGAAACTATATGATAATTTTCTTTCTTGGATTGACATATTTCACTCAGCATTATACCTTCCAGCTCCACCCACATCACTGTAAATGGTAAATATTTATCCTTTCTGATGGCTGCGTAATATTCCATTGTACTTATAAACACATCTTCTTTATTCATTCATCCATTGAAGGACATCTTGACCCCTTCCACAGTTTGGTTATTGTGGGCATTGCTACTATGAACATTGGGATGTGGTTCCCCTTCATTGCACTACATCTGTATCTTAAGTGTAAATACTCAGTAGTGTTATTGATGGGTCATAAGGTAGCTCTATTTTTAACTTCTTAAGGAACCTCCATACTATTTTCCACAGTGACTCTACTAGATAGTCTGCCCACCAAGAGTATTAAGAGGGTTCCCCTTTTTTCTGCATCCTCACCAACTCTTGTTGTTTCCTATCTTGATAATTTTAGCCATTCTGACTGGTGGAAGGTGGTACCTCATTGTGGTTTTGATTTGCATTTCCCTGATGATGAGTGATGTGGAACATTTTTTCATGTGTCTGTTGGCCATGTGTATGCCTTCTTTGCAGAAATGTCTGTTCTTGGTTTTTGCCCATTTCTTAACTGGATTTTTTGTTTCTTGGGTGTCGAGTTTGAGAAGCTCTTGATAGATCTTGGATACCAGCCCTTTATTTGATATGTAATTTGCAAATATTACTCTCATTCCATAGGTTGTCTTTTAGATTCATTGACTCTTCCTTTTGCTGTGCAGAGCTTTTTATCTTGATAAAGCCCCAATAGTTCATTTTCAGTTTTGTTTCCTTTGTGTTTAGAGATGTGTCTTTAAAGAAGTTGCTGTGGCCAAGGTCTAAGACATTGCTGCCTGTGTTCTTCTCTGGGACTTTGATGTGTTCCTGTGTCACATTTAGGTCTTTCATCCATTTTTAATTTATCTTTGTATATGGTATAAATTAATGTTCCAGATTCATTCTCCTACAGGTGGCTGTCCTATTTTTCCATAACCATATATTGAAGAGACTGCCTTTTCTCCATGGATATTCTTTCTTGCTTTGTCAAAATTAGTTGACCATAAGTGTTCAGTATCTATTTCTGGGTTCTCAATTCTGTTCCATTGATCTATGTATCTGTTTTTCTGCCAGTACCATGTTGTTTTGATAATCACGGCTTTACAATAGAGCTTGAAGCCAGGCATTGTGATGCCACAAGCTTTGGTTCTTTTTCAACATTCCTCTGGCAATTTGGTGTCTTTCCTCTTTCTGTACAAATGTTAGGATTCTTTATTCCAGTGTGTAAAAAATGTAGATGGTATTTTGATAGGAATCACATTGAATGTGTAGATTGTTCTGGGTAACATAGACATTTTAACAATATTTGTTCTTCTAATGCATGAGCATGGAATTTTTGCTGTCATTTTGTGTCTTCTTCAGTTTCTTTCATAAGTGTTCTGTGGTTTCTAGAATACAGATCTTTTACTTTTTTGGTTTATTCCTAGATATCTTATGGGTTTTGGTGCTGTTGTAAATGGGTGTGATTCTTTTATTTCTCTTTCTTCAGTCACATTGTTAGTATATAGAATTGCAACTGATTTCTGAGCATGGATTTTGTATCCTGCCATATTGCTGAATTGCTATATGAGTTCTAACAATTTTGGGGTGGAGTCTTTTGGGTTTTCCCATAAAATATCATATCTGCAAAGTGAGAATTTGGCTTATTTGTCAGTTCGGATGTCTTTTATTTCTTTTTCTTGTTTGACTGCTGAGGCTAGGATTTCTAGTACTATGTTGGACAACAGTGGGGAGACTGGGCATCCCTCTCGTGTTCCAGACCTTAGAAGAAAAGCTCTCAGTTTCTCCCCACTAAGAATGATATTCACTGTGGGCTTTTCATAGATGGCTTTTATAATGGTAAGGTATGTTTACTCTTTATACTTTGAAGAATTTTAACCAAGAAAGGACTCTGTATTTTGTCAATATTTTTTTTTTTGCATCAGTTCAGAGGATCATATGGTTCTTTTCTTTTATTAATGTGATCTATCACATTGATTAATTTGCAAAAATTGAACCACACTTGCATCCCAGGAATAAATTCTACTTGGTCATGATGAATAATCATTTTAATGTCCTGTTGGATCCTATTGGCTACTACCTTGGTGAGTATTTTAGCATCCATGTTCATCAGGAATATTGGCTTATAATTCTCCTTTTGGTGGGGTCTTTCTCTGGTTTGGGGATCCAGGTAATGTTGGCATCATAGAATGTGTTTGGAAGATTTCCTTCCATTTCTTTGTTTTGAAACAGCTTCAGTAGCATAGGTGTTCTTCTTTATATGTTTGGTAGACTTTCCCTGAGAAACCATCTGGCCCTGGACTCTTGTTTTTTAAGAAGTTTTTGATTACTGCTTCAATTTCCTTTCTGGGTTTGGTCTGTTCAGATTTTGTATTTCTTCCTGTTTATCTTTTGGTAGTTTATAATTTTCCAGGAGTGCATCAATTTCTTCCAGTTGCCTAATATTTTGGCATATAGTTGCTCATAATATGTTCTTAATTTTTTTTTAATTTCTTCAGTGCTGGCTGTAATCTCTCCTCTTTTATTCATGATTTTATTTATTTGGGTCTTTTGCCTTTTCTTTTTGACAATTCTGGCCAGAGATTTATTGATATTATAAATTTGGTCAAAAAACTAGCTTCTAGTTTTGTTTATTGGTTCTACTGTTTTTCTGGTTTCTATTTCATTGATTTCTGCTCTATCCTTGTTATTTCTCTTTTTCTGCTGGGTTTAGGCTTTATTTGTTGTCTTTCCCTCTTTCTTTCTTTCTTTCTTTCTTTCTTTCTTTCTTTCTTTCTCTTTCTTTCTATCTTTCTTTCTCCAGCTCCTTTAGGTGTAAGATTAGGTTGTATATTTGAGATTTTTCTAATTTTTTTTTTAAGAGAGGCTTGTATTGAAATTACTTCTAAGGACTGCCTTTGTTGTATCCCAAATGTTTTGAATAAATGTTTTCATTCTCCTTTGCTTCTATGAATTTCTTAAATTCTTCTTTAATTTTCTGGTTAACTCACTCATTCTTTAGTAGGAGTCTCTTTAACCTCCAAGTATTTGAGTTCCTTCCAAATTTCTTCTTGTGATTGAGTTCAAGTTTCAAAGCAGTGTGGTCTGGAAATATGCAGGGAGTAATCCCAGTCTCTTGGTATTGGTTGAGACCTGATTTATGACCCAGTATGTGATTTATTCTGGAAAAAGTTCCATGTCCACTCGAGAAGAATGAGTATTCTGTTGTTTCAGATGGATTGTTTTATATATATATATATATATATATATATATATATATATCTAAGAATATATACCTATATATCTATAGATATCTATAGATATATACATATATCTGAAGTCCATTTGGTCCAGGGTGTCATACAAAGCCCTTGATTCCTTTTTTTATCTTCTTAGATCTGTGCATTTCTGTGAATGCGGTGTTGAAGTCCCCTATATTTAATGTATTATTATCAGTGTGTTTCTTTACTTTGGTTATTATTTATATAATTGGCTACTCCTATGATGGGGACATAGATATTTACAGTTGCTGGATCATCTTGTTGGGTAGAACCTTTAAGCATGATATAGAATCCCTCTTAATCTATTACATTGGTTAAAATCTCATCTGTCTGATATGAGGATTGCTATTCCAGCTTTCTTCAGAATTCCATTAGCATGGTAAGTGGATCTCCACCCCCTCAATTTCAATCTGCAGGTGCCTTTAAGGCCTAAGTGAGTCTCTTGTAGGCAGCATATGGATGGGTCTTGCTTTTGTATATGATCTGATACCCTGTGTCTTTTGATTGGAGCATTTAGCCCATTTACATTCAGGGTAACTATTGAAACTTTAGTGCTATTTTATTATCTGTAAAATATCTGTTTCTTTGGATTGTCTCTGTTTCATCTGGTCTATGTTACTCTTGGGTTCTCTCTTCAGTTACAGATCTCAATATTTCTTGCAGGGCTGGCTTGGTGGTCACATATTCTTTCAGTTTCTGTCTGTCCTGGAAGCTCTTTACCTCCTTCTATTCTGAATGAAAGCCTTGATGGATATAGTACTCTTGGCTGCATGTTCTTCTCATTTAGTATCCTGAAGATATCATGCCAGCCTTTTCTGGACTGCCAGGTCTCTGTGGATAGGTCTGATGTTAGTCTGATATTCCTCTCTAAATAGGTTAGGAGCTTCTTGTGTCAAATTGCTTTCAGGCTTTTCTCTTTGTCTCTGAAATTTGCAAACTTTACTATTATAGGTCAGGGTATTCACCTATTTTAATTGATTTGGGGAGGAGTCCTCTCTACCTCTTGGACATGAATGCTTGTTTCCTTCCCCAGATTAGGAAAGTTCTCAACTATGATTTGATCAAATATACCTTCTGGCCCTGTTTCTCTCTTCACCCTCACGCACACCAATAATTCTATTTGTACATTTTATGGCATCACTAATTTCTCAAGGCCTCTCTTCATGGGCAATTAGTTGTTTTTCTCTCTTTTCCTTCATTTCCTTGCTTTCCATCAGCCTGTCTTCTTTTATGCTTAATTTACCTTAGCTGTTAGAGGATCCAATTTAGACTGCATCTCAGTTATAGCATTTTTAATTTCAGCCTAATTAGATCCTTTTACATCACTAAGAGATTTTCTAGTGTCTTTTATGCTTTTTTGAAGCCCAGCTATTAACTTTATAATTGTTATCCTGAATTCCCTTTCTGGCATCTTACTTATATCCATATTGGTTAGATCTGTGGCAGAGAACATTACTTCTGGTTCTTTCTTTCTTTGTGAATTCCTCCTTTTAATTATTTCCTAGAGAAGAATGGATGAGTGAGTGAGCAGAATCAAAAATATCAAACATGATCCAAGCAAAATACACAGTAGACAAATCGGAAAGATCAGAAACTAAAACATAAAAGTGAACAGCAAAAACAAAAACGGAAACAGAAAGGGAGGGGAGAGGAGAGAGAGTATAATCTCACAGGGTGGGAAAAAGAGGGTGATCCACTTGTTCTTGATTGTATTTTGTCCTGTGTGTTAGAGGACACTAAATCCCAAAATGGCAAAGAAAACAAAACTTATATGTATAAAAAAATAAAATAGATTGAATGAAAGGAGACCAAAAATGAAGCATATATCTACAAAATGTAGATTTAAAAAATAAAATATAAAAATGACTTAAAAACAAAGATTTGATAAAATAAGAAACTAGTTTAAAAGAGAAAAAAAGAAATGGAAAATTTTAGACTTAAAGACAATTGAATCATGAGAAAAAACCTTGAGTTCTTTATATGATTTTTCTCATAACTGGAGTTTTACAGTCTTGTGGTATCCATAATCTTGTTGTGCATCTTTTCTTCCAGTTGACTTTCTCGAGGAGAGGCCTGCTGTGCTGCTTCTTAGGTGTCTTTGCCTAGGCAGAGTTGCACCACCCCTTGCCAGGTGGCTAGGCTCTCTGTAAGCTGGTCCTCTGTGTGGTTTTGTTTCCTGAAGGCTTTCTATGCCTCTTTAGAAGATCCAAATAAAAATGGCTGTGGCCCAAAGTCCTCCCTCTTTAGTAAACCCTCTGGGAGAAATGGTCTTCACTTCTGTGTGTGCCAAACTCCACAGAATTATGCAGTGTGTGCCCACAGCAATCACCTTAGCAGGAAATCTAAGGGTCCTATGTTACCACTCTTTATAAGATCCTGGCTAGAGAGCAGTTAGGAAATAAAGCATGGATTCCCTGCTCCTCCAGGGGATGATGGGCAGTCCCTGTGTTACAGTCAGTTTCATGGTGCCTAGACCAAGAGTGGTCAGCCAATTGGTCTGGCTCAAAGTTTATGGTTAACCGAGCTGAGAGCCCTCTCCTGGGCTCACTGATCATAACAAGTTTCCTGCTCCACTACTTAGGAACTCTACCAGTTCAGGCACCACCATTAGTTTTGTGATTCCTGGGATCCTGATACCACATTGACCCATATAGATTTCTGCCTATTTCATCCCCTGAGCCCCTTTCAGGCAGAGATGTCTCTCACTGAAGCAGATTTCTTTTTTTTTTTTTAATTCTTTTATTTAAATTTCTTTTCTGCGTAACAGTATTTATTGTTTTTGCACCACACCCAGTGCTCCATGCAATATGTGCCCTCCTTAATACCCACCACCTGCCAACCTCCCACCCCCCGCCCCTTCAAAACCCTCAGGTTGTTTTTCAGAGTCCATAATCTCTCATGGTTCACCTCCCCTTCCAATTTCCCTCCACTCCCCTCTCCTCTCCATCTCCCCATGTCCTCCATGTTATTTGTTATGCTCCACAAATAAGTGAAACCATATGATAATTGACTCTCTCTGCTTGACTTATTTCACTCAGCATAATCTCTTCTAGTCCCATCCATGTTGCTACAAAAGATGGGTATTCATCCTTTCTGATGGAGGCATAATAATCCATAGTGTATATGGACCACATCTTCCTTATCCATTCGTCTATTGAAGGGCATCTTGGTTCTTTCCACAGTTTGGTGACCGTGGCCATCGCTGCTATAAACATTGGGGTACAGATGGCCCTTCTTTTCACTACATCTGTATATTTGGGGTGCAATTGTGCAATAGTGCAATTGCAGGGTCATAGGGAAGCTCTATTTTTAATTTCTTGAGGAATCTCCACATTGTTCTTCAAAGTGGCTGCACCAACTTGTATTCCCACCAACAGTGTAAGGGGGTTCCCCTTTCTCCACAACCTCTCTAACACACGTTGTTTCCTGTCTTGCTAATTTTGGCCATTCTAACTGGTATAAGGTGGTATCTCAATGTGGTTTTAATTTGAATCTCCCTAATGGCTAGTGATGATGAACATTTTTTCATGTGTCTGATAGCCATTTGCATGTCTTCATTGGAGAAGTGTCTGTTCATATCTTCTGCCCATTTTTTGATATGATTATCTGTTTTGTGTGTGTTGAGTTTGAGAAGTTCTAATGGTTCTGATCTCACTTTCTTGTAGCAAGCTTATGGAGGCTCCTTTCCCCCTCCATTTATCTTCCAATATCTCCCCTCAGATTCCCTTCTCCACACCTCCTACCTTGGAAAAAGTGGTTGCTTTACAACTTGTAGAGTTCCAGTTTTTTTTTTTTTTTTTAATTATATCTCAGGCTGAATTCATGGGTGTTCCAAATGGTGATTGTTATCTAGCTAAATTCAAGGGACCAGAAGAGATGAGGTCCCTATTTTTCTGTTATCTTGCCTCCTCCTCTAAAGTTCACAGAAATCTTGTAAGCAAATATCATCTAACTTTTATATATGAGGAAACAAATATCAGAAAGAGAAAAAGACTTAAACTTTATCTTTTAGGACACTGAATAATGGAGTTGTATTCTAAAATCCATCTTGTTTTTTTTTCTTTTTTCATGAATGTTTTCTAGAAGTACAATTATATAAAGGTATTTTTGTGGAAAAGTTAACATTCATGCTATCCTACACATTAATGTTCTTAATACTTTTCAAGCAAGTTTTTAGATTTGTTATTTTATTTAGTATCTTAATAGTCTCATGAAATTGGTAGGGGTAAAATTATACCCATTTTATAGAAGTTGATGATGGAGGTACCTATTTTGACTAAATTTTTGCATTTTACTAACTAAATTAAGTTATTGTGTATAGGGGTGTAATGTCATGGGATTGCTGGATGAAAGCTTTAAAAAAACAAAAACAACTACTTTCACTTATCTACATTTTACTGAGTAAATGCTTTAAGCAAGATTTTTTTTTAAATTAGAAAAAACTTGTACTCTCTGACAATCTTTCTGAATAATTTTCATTTTAATTTTTCTTAAATCATAATGCTTGAATCAGTTTTTTTTAATTGGTTTCAATATGAACATCAGGAAACACTATATAAATACATCCATAAATTCTTTTAAATAAAAAATGAATTTTAAAATATTTAAAATAGATAATAAACTATAGAATGGCACCAACTTATGAATTAGACAATTAAAGAAGTATAATATTGTTTACTTAAAAAAAAATTTACACTTGCCCTTATACTTTTTCTCTGGTTTTGTCAACCTCAGGATTTTTTTAACTATCTACTCAACTATGTACTAGACAGAAAATCAAGCAGCATGCCAGTTCTACGGGGACATTGTCAACAGTATAACTGAGCCATGTCAGACAAAGAAAAGGACTGAGTGTGTAGATGTAGAGTGCATTTTATAGCCATGTCCTTCAAAATATATGTAGTGTCCTTGAAAACAGAAAATCAGAGTGATGAAATAGGAGAGTTCAAAAAGAACTTGGAAATCACTGACACTGTTCCTTTTGCTAGGTAAAATTATACTAAAACTATCTGGAATTATTTCAAAGAAAGCTATTTGTCTTTCATTGTCTTTCTGTTTTATACTAATCAGAAATTGTTCATTTTTAATCCTGAGGTCATTTTATACTTCAACTGTTGGTTACAATCATCAAAATTCCTTGTTCATTGAGTTGCATCATATATTTTGCCTACATTCAATTCTTTGCCCCATTTAAATTATGTATTCCAATTGCTCCTTATGCTACCAAGATGTTATCCCTTTAAATGTCAGAGACTATGTGAAAGTATGACTGTATTTCAGTTTGCTGTCTTCAATGCATTTCAAATTAATTTTAAGTCACCTTACTTAAAGATTATGGCCAAAAGGGAAAATAAAAGAACAATCTCATAATCTCAAAACAATCTCATAAGAGCTATTAGAACATTAATTCTTTCCAATCTATGGTCACTAAAAGTTCAACTGAGATAACAGAGAACACCCTTCTTAGGAAGATATGAAAACAATTCAGAGCCTAGTATTTTCACACAAAGAATATAAAAATCTAGTTCCTAAAAAGGTAAAATGTTGCCCAGCCTTCCAGCTATAACTCATCAAAGCTTTTAGAGATTCCCCATTTGCACTTTTATCTTCCTGCCAACCCTGTGTATATGCATATACATAGTAACTTGAACAGATTCATTTTGTCCTTCCTCCAAAGAAATATTTTAGTAACATAGATGTTGCTAATTTTAGGATTTGGGGGTGGGACCCCCTAACTACTGACAAACATGGTGGTTTCATGCTTTGGAAATCATTAGCTATCAACATACCATGAATTATGTAACACAGAGTGCTTCCAGTAAAAATCTCACAATTTTAATGCTGCTAGAATTAGAAACCATTTCTATCAACTGAGAAAAATTAAATCCTGATAGGGTTATAAACAGGAATAGCATGCTAGAATATAAAACATTTGCATGTATGTCTGAAGTAAAAGATAGTTAGATGCATATTACTAACCTAATATACTATAGCATTTATCATGATAGTCTTGCTATTAGTTCTTGCTGCACTTAGAGAATTTGTGGAGATCTATTGTTATTATAAACAGAGAAGGCTCTAACTAAGCAGTGGTAAATATATCAGTGAAAAAGGATCTCATAAGTTGGATGACCTTTTTTTTTTTTTTAAATTGACTCTTAATATTTTAATACTTTAAAAGGAATATTAGGAGTGACATCAGCAAGACAGCCAAATAGGATGATCTGGATCATCCCTCCTCCCATGAATAAACCAATTAAGCAACATTCATGGACAAATTTCCTTTTTGAAAGGAAAATTAAAAACCCAGAAACCAAATGAAAGATTCCCACACTCTAAGTCACCATGAAATCACTCACATAATCCTGTAAAGAGACTGGGATACCCTTTTACAGGAGTCCTGTATCTTAGCATAGTGCCATACAGAAAACAAACAAACAAGCAAACAAAAACAAACCTGGTTCCCACCTTTTAGGTTTCCAGATCTAGTGAGTCAACTTTTCCGATGGGTCTCTCCAGAAAACTGACCTTTTCCTGTCAAATCCTGGAGCTCAGATGGGTCCACCATATCCAGCAGCCTGGAATAGAATGCAGACAGCACTTTGGGCTCAAAGACTATAGCTCCCTCCCCTCTAGTACAGATTTAATAGAAGAAAAACTCTAGATCCTAGCTTCCCCCAGAAAGAGAAACAGTAGAATGAACTAAAAATCAATAGGAGGAAGAAAAGGGAAACTGCAAAAAAAAAAAAAAAAGGATAATCAGTAACCTATCCTTGAACAACAGAGCAAAGAGAAAATATAAAAGAAATGAAAAAATATATTGAGACAAGTGAAATAAAAAATACAACATACCATAACTTACAGAATGCAGCAAAAGTAGTACTAGCAGGGAAATTCATAGTGAAAAACTCATTTAAGAAGAAAAAATATCCAAATAAAACCTCATAAAATTAAAAAAAGAAAAAGAACAAACCATGCCCAAAGTTAGCAGGAGGAAGAAATAAAGATTAAAGCAAAAATAAACAAAATAGAAATAAAATTAATAGAAAAAATCAATGAAACTAGGAATATTTTTTTAAACATAGAATTGTCAGAGGCTCAGCTAGACTAAGAATAAAAGAGAAGGCACAAATAAATAAAATTTGAAATAAAAGAAAAAATATTACAACTGTTGTCATAGAAATAGTAAAGACCATAAAACACTGCTATGAACAATTATATCCCAAAAAATTGGAAAACCTAGAAGAAATAGATAAATTCCTAAAAACAAACAGTCAAAGCTAAATCATGAAGAAATAGAAGTCTAAACAGACCCATAGCAAATATAGAGATTGAGTCAGTAAAAGTCCTGGACCAGATGGCTTCACTAGTAATTTTTACAAAATATTTAAAGAAAAATTAACATTAATCCTTCTTAACCTTTTTTTTTTCTAAATTTTTATTTAAATTCCAGTTAGTTAACATACAATGTAATATGAGTTTCAGGTATAGAATTTAATGATTCAACACTTACAAACAACCCTGGGTGCTCACTACAAGTAACCTACTTAATTCCCATCACCTGTTTAAACTATCCACATACCCATCTTCTCTCAGTTTGTTCCTTAAAGTTTTAAGAGTCTGTTTCTTGTTTTGTTTTGTTTTGTTTTGTTTTTCTGTCTCCTCCACCCCATGTCAGTTTGATTTGTTTCTTAAATTCCACATATGAGGGGCGCCTGGGTGGCTCAGTGGGTTAAAGCCTCTGCCTTCAGCTCAGGTCATGATCCCAGGTCCTGGGATCGAGCCCCGCATCGGGCTCTCTGCTCAGCAGGGAGCCTGCTTCCTCCCCTCTTTCTCTCTGCCTGCCTCTCTGCCTACTTGTGATCTCTCTCTCTCTCTCTCTGTCAAATAAATAAAATCTTTAAAAAAAAAAAATTCCACATATGAGTGAAATTATATGGTATTGGTCTTTCTCTGAATTATTTCACTTAACATAATACTCCAGCTCCATTCTCATCCTTGCAAATGGCAAGATTGCATTCATTTTGATGGCTGAATGATATTCCTTTATATATATATATATATATATATATATATATATATATATATATATAAATATAATCTTTATCCATTCATCAGTCAATGCACATTTGGTCTCTTTCCATAATTTGGCTATTTTTGATAATGATGCCATAAACATTAAGGCATCAGTATTTTTTTATTCTTTGGGTAAATGCCCAGTACTGCAATTGCTGAATCATAGGGTAGTTCTATTGTTAACTTTTTGAGGAAATTTCATACTGCTTTCTAGAGTGGTTGCACCAGTTTGCATTCCCACCAAGAGTGTAAGACAGTTCTCCCTTTCTCCACATCCTGGCCAAATACCTGTTGTTCCCTGTGTTGTTAATTTTAGCCATTCTGACAGGTGTGAAGTGATACCTCACTATGGTTTTGACTTGTATTTCCCTGATGATGAGTAATGTTGAGAATCTTTTCATGTGTCTATTGGCAATCTGGGTGTCTTCTTTGGAAAAATATCTTTTTATGTTTTCTGCTTATTTTTCACTGGATTATTTGTTTTTGGGGTGTTGAGATTTATATAAATTCTTTATATATTTTCAATACTATCCTTTTGACAAATATGTTATTTGCAAATATCTTCTCCCATTCTGAAGGTTGCCCTTTAGTTTTGTTGATTGTCTCCTGCACTATGCAAAAGGGTTTTATCTTGATAAAGTCTCAATAGTTTATTTTTGCTTTGATTTCCCTTGTCTCAGGAGTCATGTCTAGGAAGAAAGTGCTGCACCCTAGGTCAAAGAGGTTACTGCCTATGTTCTCTTCTATGATTTTGATAGTTTCTTGTCTTAAATTTAGGTCTGCCAACTATTTTGAGTTTATTTTTATATATGGTGTAAAAAAGTGGTCCAGTTTCATTCTTTCTCATGTTGCTGTCCAGTTTTCTGAACACCATTTGTTGGAGAGACTGTCTTTTTTCCATTGGATATTCATTCCTGCTTTGTTAAAGATTAGTTGACCATATAGTTATGGGTTCATTGCTGGGTTTTTTGTTCTGTTCTATTGATCTATGTGCCTGCTTTTGCCAGTACCCTACTCTCTTGATCATACCATTTTGCAATGTAACTTGAAGTCTGGAATTGTGATGCCTCCAGATTTACTATTAGCTATCATATGATTTCAGCTATGAAAATTTCTGCCTCTACTGAGCATCAAACATGGTGCTTTTCTAGCTCCTCTATGTAGGCCAGAGCAAAACTAATAGCCAATAAAAAAACATGACAAAATGTTTTCTTAATACATGTCAACTGTTTGTTTAGGTTATATCCTCTACTTGTGTTATAATTAAGGGATTTGATTATGAGACTATAGCTATCTATATCTAAATCTGCTGATGGATTTTCCCCTGAGAACACAGGTTTATGAGGTTAAAGTTGAATGATGACCATATAAGCAAAATGAATTTCTGTAATATTCTACTCAAAGTTCTACAACCAGTAATATTCATCATACCAAACATTTGAATGTTTACTGTATTCTGGAAACTTTTTAGCATGGTTTATATGAATTCATTTAATTTCCTTAATAAGCCTGTGTAGATGGTA
Organism: Lutra lutra; assembly: GCF_902655055.1. NCBI lineage: Eukaryota > Metazoa > Chordata > Mammalia > Carnivora > Mustelidae > Lutra > Lutra lutra. The sequence goes on along the minus strand of NC_062285.1, from coordinate 33,637,292 downwards.
TGGTTATTAATTCCCATTTTGTAGAGGAGGGAACTGATTCACAAAGGAATTAAATAGATTGCTCATGGCCACAGAAGTTGAATGTAGTAGAGCTGAAATACATACCAAGCAGTTTGGTTCCAGAGCCCATTGTATTCTAGTTTTTCATTGGAGGACTTTAAGAATGTATCTATTGATAGGGGCTAAGGTTTTATGACATTGTCGTCACAATTATTTCTCATTTTCTAGTATTTTTTTTTTATTTTCCAATTTTTTAAAATGTCCTACCATGTTTAAGACCCTAATCAACTATGCCATGGAGCTTTATTTGTGCCAAAAGCATCCTTTCTCAAATGTCTACTAGAAAGACTTCAGAGTTTTACCACATAATTAAAAATGGTGACCCACTTTGACTTCTATTTGTAAATTACCTCAATTTTGAAGAGAAACCAAATGGCTTCAACCAACAGATTTTCAAGCTTAACTGTAAAGCTCTGTTCTCTAAACTCAATATATTCACAATATTTTCTTACATTAAAGAATATTACACAGATTACAAAAGATATATAATAAGGAGAAACTCCATATTTATATAGATATATATTTATATTTATTTTTCTATAGTTGTATTTAGATATAATAGCATGATCATAAATCAGTTTATTAACAATGTTATTTATAATGGTACAAACGTTTTCTTTGTAGCAATGACATACATCTGATAAAAAAACAAGACTCCTGTCTTAACTCACACATTTATAAAAAAAAATCACAAAACAAAGTTTGATCCAACATACCTCATTCATCAAATTTTTACTGTATTTTATGTTAATGCATTTTGAGAGGTGGCAAGCTTCTCCTTGACATTATGATCTTATTCTCAGAAATGTTCATGAACATAGAGCTGACATTCTATGAGATGCATGTGCTGGACACTATAACTGTAGAAAGACCGTCTGACTTAAACCCAGGCCACTAATTGATGGCAAACTGTAGTTTATCATTCCATCTGCATGAGTCAGTTAAGATGAGAATGCCAATTTTAGCAGATGTGTGTTTTCTGTTTTTGTAATATAATGTGAATATGAATGATGATTTTCACAAATGAATCCCATCATCAATCTAAACTGAGCTTCCTTACTGTTGAAAATGTCTTGCTGCCTGCATAAATTGACACTGCTTGTGGAATGAATTTTATAGCAACCAGATCAGAGTGAAGTAGTTCAAGTTGCCAAGGTGAATAAGAACTTATGGTAAATTAGTAAATTATATGAAATGATTAGTTAGGGACTGAATATTTAAAAATTATTTCAAAAGTAATATAGTAAAGAAATCACATTGCTACTAAATATTTTAAGTGTAATTATCAATTTTAAAATTAAAAATAATAGGGAGAAATAAAATAATCTGGAAATTTATGAATAGCCTATTTTATAAGCAGTGAACAGACACTGTGTAGCTTCAAGAAGTTTAAAATAGAGACTGACATATAAAACAGCTTTATATGGAACAACTAGAGAACAAATAGATCAATATAATTACATCTTCATTCAGGATTAGAAAAAGACCATTTAGTAGTCTACAATTCACCTGATTAAACCTTCCAGGAGAAGGTAAATGCTGATTAACTCATAAAACCAGTAGTGAGTAATGTGATAATGAATAAACAGATTTTTTATATGAGAAGGTGATATAACAAAATAGTAAGGCATAATCCTGTTGTAAGGGAGGAACTCCTGGCATTTAAGAAGATTTAATAAGATTAACTTAGCACCAGAAACAAGCTGATTTGGAATAGGAGGATGAGAAACTTGAGAAATTCACTGGTAGCTATGTTAAAAACCTAAGTGTGATGACAGCAGCTGAAGTAGGGATAAAATATTTAATCCAAGCATAAAGAAGTATCAGCAGAACATCATATATTGATTTTCTATGAGAGTTCAAAGAGGAGATAGTCAATAGACAATTCCCAAATCAGTTTAGTAAAGTGCATGAGGAATAGAGATGTTAGTGGATGTGGAGAGATGATACAAGTTTCTTTTGAGAATAAAGTTGGTTATTAAAGTAAGCATATTATGCATCTGGTCTTTACAATTCTCCATGCAAGTGCAAGCTCCTCGAAGCCAAGGCATATGTTTTATGTTTCTTCTGTAACCGCCACAGCATATGTTCACTAAATATTTAGTGGTTTTGTAAGAACTGAAAATATTGGAAGAAAACTTAAATAAAAGTTCAAGAATGAAAATATAGATAAATTTTTCATTATAAGCATAAAAGGGAGTTGAAAGCATGAAACTTGATCTTCATAAAGAAGATCTAGGGAAGAATGAAAAATATTGAGGCTACAACATTGGAAGAACACAATGTGAGAATTAAGTTGAGGTAGAAAGAAATGGGTCCTGTCTTAGAGGTGGAGGGAAGCATGGAAGTAATCATTGATGTCTGCTTGAAAGGACTGCATATAAAAACTCAAAAAGACCTTTGACATTGATGAGTATTAGAAGAATATTAATTTTGGTTAAATGGAGTGACAGCAAATCAGTTTTTAAGAAGTGTGGCCCCAGAGAGATAAAACTTGCTGATGGAAGGGAAAGGGTATTAGAATGTACTGGTTTAACTGCATTAGATCTAAGCTGGCCTTTCTTTTAGAATTTTTACTACCAAGACACGTCAATGTAGCTAATTACAGGGTTTGTGTAAAATGTGTGTCAACTTCTCAGAGTTCTTGCAATTTACATAACATAACCTGAATAAAGACATATTCATGGTTGAGGTAGGATTCCATGGTGTAGAGCATAAAGATTATTTCCTCTCACTCTTGGAAAATATAAAGACACATTTGAATTTATGACTATCCAACCCTCCCTCTTTGATTTTAATTGTGTCACCTAAAAACAACTAGATATTAAATAAAGAATTGAAACTTTCTGAAAAATAAATTATAAAAAGTTGTACACTGCTAAGCTATCATTAGTGGTGATGATAGCATCAGTGGTAGTGGTAGTAGTAGTAGCAGTAGTTAGTAGTTAGTAGGACCTTGGCAGTGTCAGCAATGTCAGTATCACTAATTATCCATTGTGGTTTGGAGCATTCTGTGTCAATCCACACCCATAGGACACTTAAAATAATGTGGCTGCCTTGTGGTGTTACTAAGTTTTATAAATTATATTAATCTTTACATAGGAATGCTGACTGAATTATATTCCTTCCTAATACTAAATAATGCCCATATAGGTATTTTTTCCTGACTGACAGTGGACAGTGAGATGGAGTGATGAATGCAAGCATCAGAAAGTCCATTTATTAAATATATCTCTTTCTAGAACGTCAATATTTATTTGAGTTAACAAATTCTTCTGGAACATTTCAGAATCCCATAGGATTAACCTACCTCTACTCACATCTTTAATTCATATGAAAGTGATAGCTGTATTGAATCCAAATTTGAATTGCATGGGAAAGGAAGAAGTAGGAAGAAAGAGGAAGAAAAAGATAGAAGGGAAAGGTGGAAATAACTCCTAGCAGAGGTCTAACGTGATTTGTCCTGACCCTACCACAGAAAGTACACTTTTAATCTTAGAAACCTCTAGAAAAGCATTTTACAATAAGCTTAAATCCATGCTCCTTTTTTATATCCACAAAAAAACTCAGATACCCAAGATTTTGTGAAATTTTCCTTGGCTGGAAGGGGAGGGGAAACTAGTCATACTCCCCTCCAATAATAATTCTCACCAACCAAGTAAACTTTGTATAATTTTACATTCTGTATTTTGTTTTATGAAAATAACAGTTTGAAGAAAATTTATAAACATCTACATTTGGGGGGACAACTTTTCTAGTTGTATCAAACCCCCCCTGCCTCCCCAAAAAAGAAAAAAAGTGAAGAGTAATGTAATTGGCTGGATAAAGGTGATAATGACAGGCAAGGGGAAACATTGGGAAAATGTGTTCTGGGTATTCACAGACCCACTCCTTTTGAGGACTGGGCTTGACCTCTTTCTTGCTATTGAGATTTACAATCTTGAAGCAATACAAATTCAACATCTACTTATGTATTCCCAAATGGTAAATAGGTAAGAACAGTGTTTGTGATATTGATTTCCTTATAAACTGAATAGATAGTTCTGCAAATACACACATACACACACACACACACAATGTTTATTACTATATATATATAATTTTTATATATTTATATAAAATTTATTTATATATTTTAAAGTCATATGTTTATTTTAAGTTTATTATATATTCATTTAATATATTATTATATATTTATATGTTTATTTTTAAAGTTTTATATAGTTATATAAAAGTTATTATATATATATAAATATATGTGTGTGCATACATATATATATACAATTATATATATGTATATATACACACACACACATATATACATATATATGTATATATATATGTATATATCTGTATTCTCCATGCCCAAATGGAACTGCTATTGGAATATATTTTAGATGGGCAACCTCCAAGTCCATTTGAGAACTGCGCTTATCAAAAGGGGCTTCATCCACTGAAAGATGGAATATTATGGATAGAATTATCAAAAATATTCCTTAATTTCAAATTTTTTTGTGATTATTAAGAAAAGTTCTATATGATCACCCTTGAATTTATTCTCCAGGAAGTTAAGATACTTTGATAAAGGTAATATTATATGGAAGTATAAAATTTATATGTTAGGTGAAATCCTAGTTTTTAAAAGTTTATAATTTCCATTCACTCAATATCCAACTATTTTAAACACATTCAAATATTTTAAACACATAGTAAGAAATATATCTCATTAGACAAATTGACAATTAGAAATTTACTCTAATTTTTTAAAAATTTCATACACTTAACTATAAAAAGATGGCTACCATTAACTCATTTTCTTACTGCAAAATGAATTATGATTTAGAATTGTTGGCACTTTGTTAGGCTTACTGGTCCATCTACTTGTTATGGCATTCAATGGCTAAATGTGATTGTTTTAAGTTAAAAAAAATCAGGGCAGAAAGATAACTCTGAGTGCAGTTGCCTATTGTCCCTTCTAGTTGTTAGGTGTGATCAGCAACTGATTCATATGTAAATTGTTTTCAAAGAGTTCATTTTGTGTAACAGAACTTGCCTGATAATTAGATATGCTCTGTGATTATTTTTACATCTGACAGGGGTGAAAGTTAATCTCTTAAAAGTATCCTCATGTTGGAAATCTTAATTCTGTATTCTTCTGACGTTTTGAAATGGATCAACTGCTCTAGGAGTCATCTTTGTTGAAAATTTTTCAGTTTAAAATGTTGAGAAATACTCCCTTTCTGTTCTTGATGGTCTTGAAAGGCAGTGATTCTTTAATGTCTTTATTTTTCAACAGTTAAGTAATATATTAACTTGAGTTTGGTCACAATTTGGGACAATAAATGCATGATCTTGAGCTGAAATAATCATCTTTATTATTTTATTTTATTCCTTTTAAATAGTAACCCATTGAAATCCTACAGTATTACTTAATGTAATAGGCTAATTTTCATTATGCTAACAAATTAACCCCCAAATCTCTGTGACTTATTAACTAAAATTTCTTATCCAATCACCCATAATGTGGTCTCCTAAGGGAAGTTGCATTCCAAGCACTTACTTGGAAGCAGTTTTCCAAGTAGTTGTCCAGTCTGTTTCCATTTTGAGGATCTAAAATTGCAAGAGGATCACTTTGCAGAGGTTGAAAGAGAGGAGAACTCATATTTCAACTACAAAATGACAAATATCACTTCTGTCCAAGTGGCCAGAACTAATCATACAGCCCCAAAATAACTATAGGAGAGTCTTGGAAAGAAAATCTTTCTTTCCATCTGAGCAGGAACAGGAAACTAAGATGAGATTTAGAAAATGAGCAAAACTCTTCAACAAAATCCTAGCAAATCAAATCCAGCAATTTATGAAATGATAATATATAATCCCAAATTAAGTTTATCCAGAAAATGAAACTAGTCATTCAATATTAAAAATTTAATGTAATTCACCTTTTTGTCATAAAAACATGAAAATTTCATAGATGCAGAAAGAATTTTTTCTTTTTCTTAATTTTGCAGTGATTTTTTTTTTCTTTTTTTAAAGATTTTATTTATTTATTTGACAGAGAGAGACACAGCAAGAGAGGGGACAGAAGCACAAGGAATGTGAGAAGCAGGCTTCTAGCGAGCAGGGAGCCTGATGCGAGACTCAGTCCCATGACTCTGGGATCATGACCTGAGCTGAAGGCAGATGCTTAAAGACTGAGCCACCCAGGTGCCCCTGCAGAAAGAATTTTTGACAAAATTCAGCATATATGCATATATATATATGCATATATATATATATATATGCATGATAAAAACTCTCAAAAAATCAGAGTTAGAGTCCGTATACTTCCTCAGCTAGAGAAAAGGAATATATTAAAAAATAGCTAAAATCATGGGGTACCTGGGTGGCTCAGTCGTTAAGCGTCTGCCTTCGGCTCAGGTCATGATCCCAGGGTTCTAGGATCGAGCCCCGCATCGGGTTCCGGCTTGGTGGGAGGCCTGCTTCTCCCTCTCTCACTCCCCCTGCTTGTGTTCCCTCTCTCACTGTGTCTCTCTGTCAAATAAATAAATATTAAAAAAATAGCTAAAATCATACTTAATATTAAAAGATTGAATTATTTCCCCCTAAGAGTGAGAGAAAGACAGCTATCTACTCTTACCACTCCTTTAACATTGAAGGTACTTCAGTGCAATAATAAAAAATAAAATAAAATAACAATAACAAAATGAATATAAAACAAAGAAATAAAACTCTATTCACAGTTGATATAATAATCCCCTTAAAACATTCTAAAGTATCTAAAAACAAGCTATAAGAAATAATGTTTGAGCTTACAGGGTCACAGGATATTGGAGGATATGCAAATCTCAATCATATTTGTTTATACCACCAATGAACAATTAAAAATTGATTTTTAAAGGAATCAAAAGATAAAAGTCAAGTATAAATCTAACAAAATATGTTAAAACTGTATATATTGGCAAAATAAAATATTAATGAAAGAAATCAATAAAGACCAAACTGAGAGAGAGAGAAAGAAATACTATGTTCATACTTGGAAAATCTCAACTTGTTGAGATGTCAACTGTCTCTAAATTGATTTACAAATTCAACACAATTCTATTCAAAATCTCAGCAAGATTTGTTGTAGAAACTAACTAGCTACTCCAAAAGTGTTTGTGGAAAGGCAAATAATCAAACAATTTTTGAAACAAAGTTAAGGTATTAACTCTCCCTAATTTCAAGACTTATCTTAAAGCTACATTAATCAAGATAACATTATATTAGCATAGAAATAGAAATAGATAAATGGAATAGAATAGAACAGAGGCCAGCAAGCTATAGCTTCCAGGATAAATTCGTTTATATATTGTCTATGGTTGCTTTTACACCACAATGGTAGAGATGAGTATTTCTAACAGAGATTGTGTGACCCTCAAAAAAGCCTACAATATTTGCTACCTGGCTCTTTCACATAGAAGTTGCTAACTTCTGGAAGAGAATACACAGAAAAACACTTGTCACCCACAAATGGAAACAATCCTACAAACAAATAGCTATCCTACAACTGGTGAATGGGTAAACTATGGTACAATTATACAATGGAATCCAAATCAGTAACAATAAGGAGCATTCTACTGATATAAACCATAACATGGATGAATCTCAAAAATATTCTGAGTGAAAGAGGCCAAACTCAAAGGGCCACATATTATATAGTTCCATTTTGAAAACACAAAATCATAAGGATAGAAAACAGATCCATAGTTGCCAGGGCTTTGGGGGTAGGAAGAAACATTGACTTCAAATCAGCATGGGTAATTTTTTCCCCCAATGATAGAACTATTCTACATCTTGTGGTTATATCCCTGTATGCATTTGTCAAAACTCATTAGAATTATACATTAAAGAAAATGAATTTTACTATTTTTAAATTTTAGCTTAATAAAAATATATAAATATTTATTATTGAGTTCTTTAAGCAATAAATTACTTAGAGTATTAATGGTTAATGACCTAATTTGGAGTCAGACAGCTTGGATGCAAATACTATCTTTACCAGCTTTGAGCAGTGTGAACTTGGGAAAATTAGTTATCTTATTATGCTTCAATTTTCTTCCTTCTAAATGGGGATAAGAAGGTAGGAGAAATAATTAAATGAGATAATGCATGAAAGCTACTTTAGCTCTAACAAGCAGTATATCTCCAGTCAATTTAGCTGGTAATAATAGCAGGTTGCTAGTAATATGGTCAGCACAGATCATCCACCATGATTATCTTTTGTCTTATTTAACTTGTCTATATTTATTTTAAATATCTACCATTTGCCAAGTATCAGAGGAAGTCAAGTGCATAGTTCTTGCTCTTGCAATTTATGATATTCTTAGAAACATGACTTAGGCCCAGAAAAATATTTAGTTAATCAAGACTTCATCTGTTCTGCATCATGTGCTGAAGCTATGTTACATCAAGGCACCGTAGGAGTCTTTGAATGCAGAAATGGGATTTACTGTGGTCCTAAGGATATTCCATACCCCAAGGATGTTACAATCTAGTTGTAGAGGTAAATATGAACACAGATCACAAATCACTAGTATATACAAAAATGAAAGTGAAATAAAGGGAAAAAATTAAATGCTGAAGGATTTGGAAGAGATAGAAATAAGGAAAAAATGTTTCTGGCAAAAGATTGTATATATTTAAGTTTCAAAATGTTCTATACTGGCAAAACAGGAGGAAAAAGGAAACTATGTTCAAAGACAACTTGAATTGTTGAAGGAATTCTTCCAGACCAGTTGGATCTTGAATGAGTCTGAAAGAGACAAAAATATTATGAATGTTTTAGAAAAAAAAAGAGTACAAAATCATGAATAATTTGCAGTAGAAGGGAATTTATTAAACAAAAGGAACACTAGAAAATATATGCATGTTGCCATGTCTCTATGGTATCATGTGGGTAGAAGATATTTAGCCACATTCTTGTTTTCATTGTTTTGGAAATAGGAGAACTCAAAAGAAATTTGAATGTTCTGCCCTACTTTCCTACACTAGAAGCATCTGTTTTAAAATAGTGTCAGGGTCCCTGTGCTGCTTACCACTGTATCTTGTCCAATAGTTTTTCATTTACTTTTCTTACAAGCAATTCTATATTTCTTCCCACTAATTCATGCAATTCCTTCTGGCTCACTGAATAGAGGCCACAAAGTTCAGATGCAAATGGCTTTTACACTGTCTGACATTCTATTCACTTCCCACACTGTCTGGGAGTAGACTGTCCAGTAAGCAGAAAACATTGGAATCTGTATCATTCCAAAAAATGTCTCTAGCCCACAGTGCAGAAAATTCTAATACTAAACACACTTGTGTGTGTGTGTGTGTGTGTGTGTGTATGTTTGTGGCAGGGTGAGTGAAAGTAATAGAGGGCAGCACTGTGATAGGATTCTATGTGCATATTTAAAAATATGTCACATGTGTACTTTTATGTGGGAACAATTTCTAATTGCATTCTGAAAGTAAAAATAGAATTAGGCTTATATGGCAGCTAAAGAAATGAATCTGCAATTAAAAAACATTTGTTCTATCAGAGGAACAGGTTGTTTATATTCTTACGAAAATGGATGGTGGCTTTCTTTTACTTTTTCTTCATTTTATTTTATTTCTTTTCAGTGTTCCAAAATTCACTGTTTATGCACCACACCCAGTGCTCCATGCAATACGTGCCCTTCATAATACCCACCACCAGGCTCACCCAACCCCCCACTCCTCTCCCCTCCAAAACCCTCTGTTTCTCAGAGTCCACAGTCTATCATGGTTTGTCTCCCCCTCCAATTTTAGTTGGTGACTTTTTTTTTACATTTCTCTCCCTGTACCAACTCAACCCTAGCAAAGAAAGTATGAAAATTTGGGCAAACGTTTTCTACCTCTCGGGGTTAGACTGTGGTTGTTGTTTGCCAGAGCCAGATTTTCCCTAGTCCGAATACTTGAAGACAGGGAGATCACCCAAACAATTGCTGTTAGCTGCTCAACAAATGTCAGTTTCTTTTTTTCCATAGTAGTTCCTAAAATTCCTCTCTAGCGTGTTGATGCCGAGGGATCTTTGGAAGTAGGAGGAAAAATTGGCAAGGGACAAAACTAACTCTAACTCTAAAAAAGGGAAGAATTATTATGATAGGAAAAGAAGAACTACACATATTCCTCTCAATACCAACTGGATTTTGAAAGAAAGGACATTAAAAAAAAAAAAGGACGTTCATTGCACAAAAATTTAGAAGAAAAATGAACATGAACTGGAAAAACAGTATCCTGAGTTCCTGAGAGCTAAACAGGATAGGAAGATCCATATCCACTCTCAGCCCTCTGTCAGCTGAGTTCTGCAAGTATTACTGTACCATTGTACAAAATGATAACCCCTGCAGAGAAATCTAATGTCAGATATTTAGGATAACACAAAATTATCAGACACTGCAATTTTGGCTTATTGTTTATGCACGTAATTAGATATACATACTTCAATTTTGAGCACCGCTGATGTATTTTCAACTAAATAGCCCAACCGCTCATTGTGTATACAGGGAAATAAAAGCTCAAATTTTCCACTGATTCTAGCAATATACTATTATGCATTAACTTTTTCTGAGATGCAGTTTATGCAAATGACAAACCTATTGCCATAAATGCTGTTAGGTTTATGAAGATATAGTTTAATCATCAGAACAAAGTTATTTATTATAATAACTGGCCAAATCACCAGTTTGAAGTTTAGAGGGAGAATACCTTTAATATGACTGCAAATAAAGCAACCAGATAGGATTTAAGTCTTCTATGAAAACAAAATTAAGTCTTACTCTTAAAGATCCTTTAGTTATTGAAGAAAAAAATTTAAAATTTTCAAGTTTTTTTTTTCTAAAGACACAATTAAGAGGATGAAATTTAAAATAATTAATCTCCCCAAAATAAAGTCATTGGATCTGCTACATTATTAATGTAACCTAAATATCAATGTATAAACTGGCATCATTGCAAACAGAGAACATTGGCAGAAGATAGGATACACAAAGACTATTGTCCATGAAATGGAGACTTTAAACTTGAGAGGGGTACAATTTTTATTCACAAGTCAATTAAAGGGGAAATTATGGCAAGATCAATTCTAATGAAGACAAAATACACCTTAAAAAAATTACTCCAAGTTTGTTGATTATCCCCCAAATTTCGGACTGTCATGTATATAGCATTTGTATTTTTAAGGATTTTTTTAATGTAATTTAATTTTATTATTTTACTTTATTTATTTTTTTATTTTCTATTTTCCATTTTTATTTTTTTAACATCTTAATTTTATTTTAATTTTTTCAGTGTTCCAAGATTCATTGTTTATCTACCACACCCAGTGCTCCATGCAATATGGGCCCTCAATACCCATCACAAGGCTCACACATTCCTCCAAACCATCCCTTCCAAAACCTTCAGTTTGTTTCTCAGAGTCCAGAGTCTCTCATGCTTCATCTCCCCCTCCAACTCCCCCCCTTCACTTTTCCTTTCCTTCTCCTAATGTCCCCCATATTATTCTTATGCTCCACAAGTAAATGAGACCATATGACAATTGAGTTTCTCTGTTTGATTTATTTCACTCACCATCTCCTCCAGTCCCATCCACACTGATGCAAAAGTTGGGTATTCATCCTTTCTGATGGCTGCATAATATTCCATTGTATATGTGGACAACATCTCCTTTATCCATTTGTCTGTTGAAGGGCATCTCAGCTCTTTCCACATTTTGGCTATTGTGGATATTGCTGCTATGAACACAGGGGTATATATGGGGCCTTCTTTTCACTATATCTGTATCTTGGGGGGTAAATACTGAGTAGTGCAATTGTAGGCTCATAGGCCCAATTTTTAATTTTTTGAGGAGTCCCCACACTGTTTTCCAAAAGTGGCTACACAAACTTGCATTCCTACCAACAGTGTAAGAGGGTTCCCCTTTCTCCACATCCTCTTCAGCACTTGTTGTTTCCTATCCTGTTGATTTTGCCATTCTAACCAGTGTAAGGTGGTATCTCAATGTGGTTTTGACTGGAATTTCCCTGATGGCTAGTGATGAACATTTTTTCATGTGTCTGTTATGTTTTCATTGGACAAGTGTCTGTTCATGCCTTCTGCCCTTTTCTTGACATGACTATCTGTTTTTTGGGTGTTGAGTTTAAGGAGTTCTTTATAGATCTTGGATATCATCCCTTTGTCTTTGGTGTCATTTGCAAATATCTTCCCCCATTCCATGGGTTGCCTCTTTGGTTTGTTGACTGTTTCCTTTGCTGTGCAGAATCTTTGGATCTTGATGAAGTCCCAAAAGTTCATTTTTGCTTTTGTTTCCTTTGCCTTTGGAGATGTATCTTGAAAGAAGTTGCTATGGCTGATGTTGAAGAGGTTAATGCCTTTGTTCTTCTCTAGGATTTTAGTAGATTCCTGCCTCACATTGAGGTCTTTTATCAATTTCAAGTTTATCTTTGTGTATGGTGTAAGAGAAAGGTTGAGCTTCATTTCTTCTACACATAGCTGTCCAATTTTCCCAGAACCACTTATTTATGAGAATGTCTTTTTTTCACTGTATAATTTTTCCTGCTTTGTCGAAAATTATTTGATCATAGAGTTGAGGGTCCATATCTGGACTCTCTACTCTGTTCCATTGGTCTATGTGTCTACTTTTGTGCCAGTACCATACTCCCTTGATGATCATAGCTTTGTAGTTAAAGCTTGAAATCAGGCAACATGATGCACCCAGTTCTGTTTTTCTTTTTCAGCATTTCTTTAGCAATTCAGGCACTCTTCTGGTTCCATATAAATTTTAGGATTTGTTTGTTCCAGCACTTTGAAAAATGTCAGTAGAATTTTGATTGGGATAGCATTGAAAGTATAGATTGCTCTGAGCAGTATGGACATTTTAATGCTTATTTTTTGATAGATGAGCATGGAATGCTTTCCATCTTTTTGTGTCTTCAATTTCTATCATAAGTGCTCTGTAGTTCCTCGAGTACAGATCCTTTACCTCTTTTGTTAGGTTTATTCCTAGGTATCTTATGGTTCTTTGTCCTATAGTAAATAGAATTGATTCTCTAAGTTCCCTTTCTATATTTTCATTGTTAGTGTATAAGAAAGCAACTGATTTCTGTGCTTTGATTTTGTATCCTGCCACATTATTGAATTGCTACATGAGTTGTAGTAGTTTGGGAGTAGAGTCTTTTGGATTTTTATATAAAGTATCATGTCATCTGCGAAGAGAGAGAGTTTGACTACTTCTTTGCCAACTTAATACCTTTTATTTCTTTTGATGTCTGATTGCTGTTGCTAGAACATCTAGTACTATGTTGAACAAGAGTGGTGAGAGTAGGCATCTTTTTCGTGTTCCTGATCTCAAAGGGAAGACTGTCTGCTTTTCCCCATTGAGAATAATGTTTGCTGTGGGTTTTTCATAGATAGATTTTATGAGTTTGAGGAATGTTCCCTCTATCCCTATACTTTGAATCATTTTAATCAGGCACAGATGCTGGATTTTGTCAAATGCTTTTTCTGCATCAAATGAAAGGACCATGTGATTCTTCTCTCTTCTCTTATTGATGTGTTCTATCACATTGATTGATTTGCGAATGTGGAACTACCCTGGCAACCCAGGGATAAATCCCACCTGGTCATGGTAGATAATCTTTTTAATGTACTGTTGGATCCTATTGGCTAGGATCTTATTAAGAATCTTGGCATCCATATTTATCAGGGATATTGGTCTGAAATTCTCCTTTTTGATGGGATCTTTGCCTAGTATAGGGATCAGGGTAATCCTGGTTTCATAGAAAGAGTCTGGAAGTTTCCCCTCTGTTTCTATTCTTTGAAACAGCTTCAGGAGAATAGATATTATTTGTTCTTTGAATGTTTGGTAGAATTCCCCAGGGAATCCATCAGATCCTGGACTCATTTTTTGGGAGATTTTTTATCACAGCTTCAATCTCCTTACTACATATTGGTCTATTCAGGTTGTTAATTTCTTCCTGATTCAGTCTTGGAAGTTTATAGGTTTTCAAGAATACATCCATTTCTTCTAGGTTGCTTAACTTATTGACATATAACTTTTGATAGTAATTTCTGGTGATTGTTCCCATTTATGGGGGTTAGTCATGATCTCTCTTCTTTCATTCATAATTTTATTAATCTAGGTCCTCTCTCTTTTCTGTTGGACTAGATTGGCCAGAGGCTTATAAATCTTATTGAGTCTTTCAAAGAACTAGCTTCTATTTTTGTTGATGTATTCTACAGTATCTCTGGTTTCTAACTCATCGATGTCTGCTCTAATCTTAATTATTTCCCTTCTTATGGGTGGTGTTGGCTTAATTTGTTGTTGATTTTCCAGTTCTTTAAGGTATAAAGAGACCTGGCGTATTCTGGATTTTTCTTTTCTTTTTTTTTTTCTTTCTTTCTTTTTTTTTTTTTTTTTTTTTTTTTTTTTTTTTTTTTTTTTTTTTTTTGAGGGAGGCTTGGATGGCTATGTACTTCCCCCTTAGACCACCTTTGCCATATTTTGTAGGTTTTGGACTGATGTGTCTTCATTCTCATTGGTTTCTGTGAATTGTTTAAGTTCTTCTTTGATTTCCTTGTTGATCCAAACATTCTTGAGCTGGACGGTATTTAGCTTCCAAGTGTTTGAATCTTCCCATATCTTTTCTTGTGGTTGAGTTCCAGTTTCAAAGCATTGTGGTCTGAGAATATGCAGGGAATATTACCAAACTTTTGGTATCAGTTGAGAACTGATTTGTGACCCAGTATCTGGTCTATTCTGGAGAGAAAGTTCCATGTGCCCTTGGGAAGAATGAGTATTCTCTAGTTTTAGGGTGAAAAATATATCTATGGAATATATATTATTGGAATGGAATGGAGTGGAATGGAATATATATCTGTGGAATATATCTATGGAATATATATCTATGAGGTCCATCTGGTCCAATGTGTCATTCAAAGTTCTTGTTTCTTCATTGATTTTCTGCTTAGATGATCTGTGATTTCTGAGAGTGGCATGTTCAGATCCCCTACAATTAATGTATTCATATCAGTATGAATCTATTTGGTTTAACAGTTAGCTTAGGTAGTTGGCTGCTCCCATGTTGGGAACATAAATATTTATAATTGTTAGATCTTCTTGGTAGATAGACCCTTTAAGAATGATATAGTGTCCTTCTGTATCTCTCACTACAGGCCTCAGCTTAAAATCTAAGTTATCTGATATGAGAATTGTTACCCCAGCTTTCTTTTGAAGCCCATGTGCACGAAAGATGATTCTCCATCCCTTTACTTTCAGTGTGGGTATATCTTAGGTTCAAAATACATCTCTTGTAGACAGCATATAGACGTGTCTTGTCCTTTTATTCAGTCTGCAACCCTCTGCCTTTTTATGGGAGCACTTAGGCCATTCACCTTGAGAGTGATTATTGAAAGATACGTTTTTTAGACATCATGTTGCTTGTGAATCCTTGTTTCTATACATTGTCTCTGTAACTTTCTGTTCTATGTCACTCGGTTTTTTTTTTTTTTCTTTTTATAGAACCCCCCACCTTAGTATTTCTTGTAGTGACAGCTTCGTGGACACATACTCTTTTAGACCTTGCTAGTCTTGGAAGCTCTCTATCTTTCCATCCATTTTGAATGTCATCCTTGCTGGATAAAGTATTTTTGGTTGCATGTTCTTCTCATTTAGTGCCCTGAATATGTCTTGCCAGCCCTTTCTGGCTTGCCAGGTTTCTGTGGACAGGTCTGATGTTATTCTGATGGACCTTCCTCTGTACATAAGGAATCTCTTCCCCCTAGGTGTCCTTAGGACCTCTTGTCTGAAATTATGATTCATGAATTTCATAATGAAGTGTCTGGATATCTTTCTAGGCTTGTGGATCTTGGTGGGTATTCTTTCTGCCTCTAGGACATGAACATTTGTTCCAGTCCCCAGATTAGGGAAATTTTCATTCAGTATTTGTTCAACTATATCTTCTAATCTTTTCTCTTTGTCCACTCCCTCAGGGATCCAATTAATTCTGACACTGAAACCTTTCATGGCATCATTTATTTCCCTAATTCTGTTTTCATGGCTTCTAAGCTGTTTGCTCCAGTCCTCCTCCTGGTTTTACTTTTCTATCAGTTTGTCTCGTGGATTACTAATTCTATCTTCTACCTTGGTTACCCTAGCTGTTGGAATATTTAGATTAGATTGGATTTCACTAATAGCATTTTTTATTTCTGCCAGATCAGCTCTCACTTCCACGCTTAGAGATTCTATTTTGCCACTAATGGTTTTCTGCAACCTAGCTATTGCCTGGAGAATTTTTACTCTAATTTCATTTCCAACATATTGTTTATGTCCATATCCAATAGTTCTTTGGCAGAGGTCACAGCCTCTGAATTTTTCCTCTGTTGAGTGTTCCTCCTTCTAGTCATTTTGGTGAGAGGTGGTTGAGGGGAATGTATAGCTGAATATATCAATCTCTATTCAGTCAAGATGCCTTTTGGAAAGTTTTGGAGCAATTAGAAGTCACCACCAGAAAGAAAGAAAAAAGAAAAAAAGGAAGAGAAAAAGATAAAAGAAAAAATAAAAAAACCCAGCCAAAATGAGCCCCAAAAGTAAGATTTATAGGGTATGTAAGCCAGAAATGAACAAAGAGGCTCTACACTGATGTCTTCTGACCCTGTAGACATCCAGAATTGTATAATCTTACATCTCACATTGATTTCATGGGTGTTCAGAGTGTTCTGGTACATATATCGCTCACTTCAGGGGACCAGTTGAAATAGGATATCCTACTTCTCCACCATCTTGCCCCTCTTCCTGTATTTTTAAGGTTTTTAGATTCAAGAAAATGATGACTTTGCACCACAATTATATGCTTTTTCCTCTCTTTTCTTAGGAGAGAAATCCAAGGAGGGCAGGAGGAAAAACAAACCTAATATTTTAAAGTCAAGTTCTTTTCACAGTCTCTCATGGAAATAAACTGTTACTATGTCAGCCAAAAGAGAGGCTAGAAAAAGAAGAAAAGACTTGCTACTGAGAAAATTCTTACAAGAACTCTAGTCTCTTGTACCCTTCATTAAGATTATAAATTCTAGGTTTTAATAATGATTATGGGAGCTACATCAGGAGAAAAGCAGGGCATTTGTTTTATTTTATTTTGACATGTGCCACAATGCCTCCTGGTCCCACCCCTCTTAAGCACAGCAAGAATCAGCTCAACACTGTGAATGTGAGCCAGTGTGAACACTGCCAAGAGCAGAGGCAGTGTTGCCTGCCGGGTCTTCTAGACACTTGCCAGGTGAGGCCTTTCAGTGCCTGAGGACATTAACACAAATGGTGTGCTCCTTGTCTACAGGTTGTATTTCTAACTCAAAATAACTATTATTCTTCAATTGTTATGGGAATAAATATTCAATGCTTTATATGCACCAGTTATACTCCTTTGACTTCTTTTTTCTTTTAAAAAATGGTAATAATTCCAGTGTTTTCTCACCAATATTGTACTGCCCTCTTGCAGCCAAATTTTATGGTTGCAGAAAGCATTAGAAACCAGACCAAATGCTTGCCTCCCTGTCTACTTGTGATCTCTCTCTGTCAAATAAATAAATAAAACCTTTAAAAAAAAAAAGAAAGAAAGAAACCAGACCAAAAAATACTCTGACATTGATTTAATATGAAATTGTACATTTCCAACTATTTTCATCATTACAATAATTGTTTGGCTTATTTCTGTTTTCACAATGACTGTAAAAAGTTTCTATTTTTCAGAAAAACCGTAGTGTTTGATAATAAATGAACATAGCTAAGATTCAAATAAACAAATTTGTCAGTACTGTATTCTCACATGCACTGTGCTAAAAGACTCATTGTTATATTATGTTACCCACTGAATTTATTTGTGTCAAATTCATTTACACAAATAGCTTGTATTCTGTTGTTTTATTTCCCTCAAACTTGTAGAAGTAAAACATATTTTTTCTTTGTTTCTGTGTTTGATAATACTTATTATAAATAATAACATATCTTATGAACACAATATATAAATCATATAATATGTATTTCTTGTGAAAAAATTCCTTTTAAATTTTTGTACTTGGATGGATATTTCAAAATAAGACATTGCTGGGTATCCTTCATTTTATCCTCACCCTAGTATTCTTAAAATGAATTATATTTATAATCTCTTGATTACAAAATAAATCTTTCTATAAATCATTATCACCACATGACAAAATACTTATCCATGTATTAAATAGAAATGGTGATCTTTTATAAAAAATGAATAGTGTTATCAAAAAGCACTGTATTTTATGAAGTTAACTATTGTCTATTTTTCTGAAGATACATGTTTTTCTCTTTTTAATAATACCTAATTCCATCACAATTTTTCCATGTTCTATATGTCAAAGAAATATTCTCAATGGAAAATGAAATTGTAAGTGATAAGTACTCTATATTTCTGAGAAAAAATAGAAAGTAGATAAGTTATCTCTAAAACTTCTGTGAGGCAAGAAAAGTGAAATACAAAGACAGAGTTCTAGATAGCAGCACCTGGCATCCCATAGTCCATCTCACAAACAAGGAGTTACACACCATGACCTATTTTGTCCACACTACAATTAGATGCTACATAACAGTTTATTTGAGGGATGAAATTATTGCTAAATCAGATTGTTTTTCATGAATGCTTGAATGTGGGAATTAGAATTCCTCAATTTTTCAGTAGTCATTAGAAATAAACTTTTATGCTTTGTCTAAATTCATAAAATAGCAAGTGAGGATACCAAATTCATACTTACAGCAAAGACCTCGATAAAGCTACTGTTCATACTACATTGTTGATCCAGTAGACTATAACTCATTGATTTGGCCACTTACTGCTCAGGATAATTTTTCTAGCCAAGTATATAGCTGAAATTTATATGAAATGGTGTGAATGTCAATAATATGCTACCAAGGAGTTTTTCTTAAAAATATATTAAAAATATATTAATATGATTGATTATTAGAGAAAGATAATCTAAAGAAGAACTCGCTATTAGAGCTGTGTAAGACAGAAAGGACTGTCGTGAGAGATAACCAAGTAGTTGTCATTGGATGGGATAAAATCTTATCTTTGAAATGCTCAATAGAGTTCACACGACAATGTTGTCTGGATACTGCTGATAGGTGGTAACACCCAACGACTTGTAAGATCCTTGCAATCTTAATGTTTCAATGACTACCAAGAATAGCATTCCACAAACTGTGTTCCTGCTTCCTATGATCAAATAAGTATAAAAATAGTGCATGCATTTTTCCCTAGTTGGAGATTTAAAAATGAATATTTGAAAATTTTAAGTTCAGAAGTTTCATGGTTAAAAAAAAAATCTGCCTAACAGTCTAGCCCTACATTTTCTAACTTTATATTTTTCACAAAGCATGTTATTATAATGCCACTGAGCACTAAGTTTCTGACAAACCCAGAAGGGCAATGTCAAACTAGATTTTCCTTCTTAAATCTAACTGCATGTTTTTGTGTGTTCTTCTTAAGTAAATTTAATTTGTCACTCATTTTGAACAAGTCTGAATTCTGTAGACTGTCATTCAAGGCTCAACACACTATTTTTTCTTTCCAAAATATCCCTCCATTCCCTGAAAATATTATTTTTTGGTATATCACAAATTATTTGTTTGTTTGTTTTCCCTTCTATGTCAGTACACACATTTTCTTTCACTTTGGAACAACATCCACTTGATAGTCTATTTTCAAGGCTAACCTCACAGCCCAACTTATTATTTTTTTTTAATCCCCCCTCTCATGACTTCAGGCTGCACTAGCACAGTGTAGAATCTATACTATATATCTCAATTAATAAATTTCATTTCCTGGGATCTTCTGACCTCCCTCCCTCCCTCCCTCCCTCCCTTCCTTCCTCCTTCCCTTCCTTTCTTTTTTGTTTCTTACTTCTATTTTTCTTCTTTCTTTCCTTTAAATTTGTGCTGATCTTGTCTTTCCAAATATATTTAACACTTCTTGAAAAAATAGTCCTGCCTTATATTTATATATCCCTAGAATAGCAGCATTTTGAGGTATATAAAATATTCCTCCCTTCTTCACGGTATTTTTAATCATATAAATACATAAATTACATGTAGAAGAAAACCTTCCTTCAATAAAAGAAATAACAATCAAGAAGCCTTTATTATTTATTAGATATTACATCAGTACAAAGTACCAAGGACATGATAAGTACTCAAAACTGTAGAATAGGGGAATGAGTAAATAAATTAATCTGTTTGATTTTGTTTTACTTCTTTTTCATATTTTATCCACATTTCAGTTTACGCATTTTCTTCTTTGGAGGGAGAGGTAGTGAATAATATATTTTTTCATAAGGTATGCAAAGTTATTAAAATCTGAATAGTTATGGAAAAATTCTTTCTTTTAAGTGTGGGTGTGTGTGTATTCTTTTGTAATTTTATGTTTGTTTTATTTGCTCTTATTTTCAACAAAAATCAAAACTGTCTTTATATTAAAACTGTATCTGATAACTTTGCTTAACCATTTTCATATTTCCAAGGTCATAGTAAAATCAAAACTATATAAACTTACCTTACATGTGTGTGGACTCTTCTTTAATATTGGCATTTATTTATATCATTTGATTACATTTAAGTTAGTTCAATTCTAGTCCATGGGGTGTATTTATGGTTCCTCAGTGAGACATTATTTCTATTTTTCAACTCTGCAGTAACTTTCTGAACTATTTTTTTCTGAAATATTTTTGAAACAAAGACCTTTTTAACAATTTACTTAAGTGAATATAAATTTTTATATGCACTAACTGCACATTTTAAATTTCAATATAACTGATCTAAGACTGAGGACTATGGCAACAAAATGAGCTTATCAGGTCTATTTGACCTGTTAAAAAGTTATGATTGTGACTACCTGCTTACCATATCAATTTCTTGCAATGTTATTTTCATATAAAATGGTCTTCAATAGGTCTAAAAGTTACTTAATTTTGTAATTAACAGGTGACTATTATTACCAATATTATCTTAAATAATTTGTTAACCACCTTAAGAAAGTGCATGTGTTTTTGTGTATGAGTGTGTGTACAAAGAGAGAGAGAAAGAAATATACAAAGGGTTTTTTGTTTTCATGTAAAATGTGTATCTGGAAAAGTGGATGAGACACCACCGCATCAGCACCACTCCATCTTCTCTATCAAAAAAAAAAAAAAAAAAAAGTGCTAATCCAAATATTTTAATTAGATCATGTCTCCATTTTTTTTCTTTTTTGGGGGGGTATACGTGGATTCTACCAGTTTTAAATTAATGAAGAGTTTAATTTTCCATAGTACAATTTTGAGAGTAAATGTTTCCCCCCAAATCAGGGCTGAAACAACTATTATTATAAAAACATTCTTTTTAATTATGAAACTATAAAAATATTACTTTTTATTATGAAACCAAGGATATAATATAGAAACAGAGATAATTCACAATTAAAACACATATTGAGAAATCTCAAATTTCAAATGATTGATAGAGATTACTTTTCAGATTCTTCTCTATAATTGTCATTGATGTTTCCATTCATGTCAAGACAAAATTGAAGATATGATTTGGTATAAAAAAAAATCTTGTATGAATTCAGACTCATGCAATTGCTAAACCCTGATCAGCTGCCTGTAGAACCCAAGACAGGTAAATGCTGTAAGTCCTGTTTCTTATAGTTCTTAGGAATCTCACATTCAAATGATTGGGAGGCTGTGATATATTTGTGAGTAAGTACACGGGTGCATGTTTAAGAAAGTAGTTCACGTCCTCTCTCATACATAGATAAACCTGTCAAGCCACTTATAGAGTGTGATTTGTGGGTTACTGAAAATTGTATGAACCCAAAAATATCACCCCTATCAGCTTGCCACTCAGTCCAAAATTCTCCAGAGGCAAGTCACTTCTTATCTATTTAAAGCTCCTCTTAAATACCAATAGTTTTTACTTTAGGAGAAGTAACATATTAACCCATTAAGATACCTCTCTTCCTTTGCAGCCAGAAGAACTTTTTTTTTAATTTTATTTATTTTTTTCAGTGTTCCAAGATTCATTGTTTATGCATCACACCCAGTGATCCATGCAATAAGTGCCATCCTTAATACCCACCACCAGAGTCTCCCAACCCCCTATCCCTCCCCTCCAAAACCCTCATTTTGTTTCTCAGAGTCTACAGTTTCTCATGGTTCATCTCCCATGCTGATTTCCCCCAACTCACTTCTCTCGTTCACCAATGTCCTCCCTGTTATTCCTTATGCTCCACAAGTAAGTGAAAGCACATGAAAATTGACTCTCTCTGCTTGACATATTTCACTCAGCATAATCTCCTTCAGTTCCATCCATATTGATGCAAAAGTTGGGTATTTGTCCTTTTGATGGCTGTGTAATATTCCATTGTGTATATGGGCCACATCTTTATCCATTCGACTGTTGAAGGGCATCTTGGCTCTTTCCACAGTTTGACAACTGTGGCCCTTGCTGCTATGAACATTGGGGTAAGATGGCCCTTCTTTTCACTACATTAGTATCTTTGGGGTAAATACTCAGTAGTGCAATTATAGGGTCATAGGGTAGTTCTATTTTTAATTTCTTAAGGAATCTCCACACAGTTTTCCAAAGTGGCTGCACCAACTTGCATTCCCACCAACAGTAAGAGGGTTCCCCTTTCTCCACATTCTCTCCAACACTTGTTTCCTGTCGTGTTAATTTTGGCCATTCTAACTGGTGTAAAGTGGTATCTCAGTGTGGTTTTGATTTGAATCTCCCTGATGGCTAATAATGATGAAAATTTTTTCATGTTTCTGTTAGCCATTTGCTTGCCTTCTTTGGAGAAGTGCCTGCTCATGTCTTCAGCCCATTTTTTGACATAATTATCTGGTTTTGGGGTGTTGAGTTTGAGGAGTACTTTATAGATCTTGAGTAACAGCCCTTTGTCTGTAGTGTCATTTCCGAATATCTTCAACCATTCTTTGGGTTGCACCTTGTTTTGTTGACTATTTCCTTTGCTGTGCAGAAGCTTTGGATCTTGATGAAGTCCCAAAAGTTCATTTTCCCTTTGTTTCTTTTGCCTTTGGGACATGTCTTGAAAGAGTTTGCTGTGGCCAAAGTCAAAGAAGTTACTGCCTATGTTCTCCTCTCGGATTTTGATAGATTCCTGCCTCATGTTGAGGTCTTTTATCCATTTCTGAGTTTATTTTTGTGTATGGTGTAAGAGAATGGTCGAGTTTCATTTTTCTACACATAGTTGTCCAATTCTCCCAGCACCATTTATTAAAGAGACTGTCTTTTTACCACTGTATATTGTTTCCTGCCTGGTTGAAGATTATTTGACCACAGAGTTGAGGGTCCATATCTGGGCTCTCTACTCTGTTCTACTGGTCTATGTGTCTGTTGCTGTGCCATTACCATGCTGTCTTGGTGATCACAGCTTTGTAGTAAAGCTTGGAATCAGGTAACATGATGCCCCCAGTTTTGTTTTTCTTTTTAAACATTTCCTTAGCAATTCAGGGTCTTTTCTGGTTCCATACAAATTTTAGGATTGTTTGTTCCAGCACTTTGAAAAATGCCAGTGGAATTTTTATCAGAATGGCATTGAAAGTATAGATTGCTCTAGACACTACAGACATTTTGACAATGTTTATTCTTCTGAACCATGAGAATGGAATGCTTTTCCATTTTTTGTGTCTTCTTCAATTTCTATCATGAGTGTTCTGTAGTTCCTCGAGTACAGATCCTTTACCTCTTTGATTAGTTTTATTCCCAGGTATCTTATGGTTCTTGGTGTTATAGTAAATGAAATCAATTCTCTAATTTCCCTTTCTATATTTTAATTGTTAGTGTATAAGAAAGCAACTGATTTCTGTGCTTTAATTTTGTATCCATTCTGTCACATTACTGACTTGCTGTATGAGTTTTAGTAGTTTGGGGGTGGAGTCTTTTGGATTTTCTATAGAAAGTATCACATCATCTGTGAAGAGAGAGAGTTTGACTACTTCTTTGCCAATTTGAATAACTTTTATTTCTTTTTGTTGTCTGATTACTGTTGCTAGAACTTCTAGTACTAGGTTGAGCAAGAGTGGATGAGAGTGGGCATCCTTGTCATGTTCCTGATCTCAAAGTGAAGGCTGTCTACTTTTCCCATTGAGAATGATATTCACTGTGGGTTTTTCATAGATTTTATGAGTTTGTGGAATATTCCCTCTATCCCTATATTTTGAATTGTTCTAATCAAGAACAAATGTTGTATCTTGTCAAATGCTTTTTCTGCATCAGTTGAGAGGGCCATGTGGTTCTTCTCTTTTATCTTATTGATTGTTCTATCACATTGATTGATTTGTGAGTGTTGAACCACCCTTGCATTCCAGGAATAAATCTCACTGGATCACAGTGGATAATTTTTTTTTAATGTACTGTTGCATGCTATTAGCTAGGATTTTGTTAAGAATCTTGGCATCCATATTCATCAGGGATATTGGTCTGAAATTCTCCTTTTTGATGGGGTCTTTGCCTCATTTGGGGATCAGGGTGATGTTGGCTTTATAGAAAGAGTCTGGAAGTTTTCCTTCTGTTTCTATTTTTTGAAACAGTTTCAGGAACTTAGGTATTATTTCTTCTTTGAATGTTTGGTAGAATTCCCTAGAAAATCCATCAGGTCCTGGGCTCTTGTTTTTTGGGAGGTTTTTGATCACTGCTTCAATCTCATTATTAGTTATTGGTCTATTCAAGTTATTGATTTCTTCCTGTTCAGTCTTGGAATTTATAGGTTTCCAGGAATACATCCATTTCTTCTAGGTTGCTTAACTTATTGACATATACCTGTTTGATAGTAATTTCTGATGATTCTTTCTATTTCCTTGGTGTTAGTCATGATCTCTCCCCTTTCCTTCATAATTTTATTAATTTATGTCATCTCACTTTTCTTTTGGATTAATTCAGCCAGTGGTTTATTGATCTTATTCAGTCTTTCAGTGAATCAGCTTCTAGTTTCAATGATGTGTTCTACTGTATCTCTGGTTTCTAACTCATTGATGTCTGCTCTAATCTTGATTATTTCCCTTCTTGTATGTGGGGTTAGCTTAATTTGTCATTCATTTTCCAGTTCTTTAAGGTGTAAAGAGAGCTGGTGTATCCTGGATTTTTTCAATTTTTTTGAGGCATGCTTGGATGGCTATGTATTTCCCCCTTAGGAATGCCTTTGCCATATCCCATAGGTTTTGGAACAATGTGTATTCATTCTCATTGGTTTCCCTGAATTGTTTAAGTTCTTCTTTGATTTCCTGGTTGATCCAAACATTCTTAAGCAGGGTCGTCTTTAGTTTCTAGGTGTTGGATTTCTTTCAAACATTTTCTTGTGGTTTAGTTCCAGTTTCAAAGCATTGTCTTCTGAGAATATGCAGAAAATAATCTCAATCTTTTGGTATTGGTTGAGTCCTGATTTGTGACCCAGTATGTGGTCTATTCTGGAGAAAGTTCCATGTGCACTCGAGAAGAATGAGTGTTCTGTTGTTTTAGGGTGAAATGTTCTGTATACATCTATGAAGTCCACCTGGTCCAAAGTGTCATTCAAAGCTCTTGTTTCTTTATTGATTTTCTGCTTGGATGATCTGTCTATTATTGAGAGTGGCGAGTTAAGATCCCCTAGTATTAATGTAGTCATATTGATATGACTCTACTTTGATCAATAGTTGGCTTATGTAGTTGGCTGTTCCCCTATAGGGGTCATAAATATTTATAACTGTTAGATCTTCTTGGCAGATAGACCCTTTAAGAATGATGTAGTGTATTTCTTTACCTCTGACTACAGTCTTTAGTTTAAAGTCTAATTTATCTGATATGGAAATCACTACCCCAGCTTTCTTTTGAGGTCCATTGGCGTGAGAGATGTTTCTCCATCCCTTCACTTTCAGTCTGGATGTATCTTTATGTTCCAAATGTGTCTATTATAGATAGCATATGGATGTGTCTTGTCGTTTTATCCAATCTGCAACACTGTGCCATTTTATGGGAGCATTTAGGCCACTCACCTTGAGAGTGATTATTGAAAGATATGTTTTTATTGACATCATGCTGCTTGTGAATCCTTGTTTCTATACATTGTCTCTGTAACTTTCTGTTCTATGTCACTCTTGGGTTTTTTTCTTTTTATAGAACCCCCCCCCCTCAGTATTTCTTGTAGTGATGGCTTGGTGGTTACATACTCTTTTGGATGGTCTTGGAAGCTCTTTATCTCTCTATCCATTTTGAATATCATCCTTGCTGGATAAATTATTCTTGGCTGCATTTTCTTCTCATTTAGTGCCCTGAATATGTCTTGCCAGGCCTTTCTGGCTTGCCAGGTTTCTGTGGACAGGTCTGATGTTATTCTGATGGACCTTCCTCTGTACATAAGGAATCTTCCCCCCAACTGCCTTTAGGGCCTCTTGTCTAAAATTATGATTCGTGAGTCTCACTATCAAGTATCTTGAGGTCTTTCTAGAGTCATTGATCTTAGTTGGTGTTCTTTCTGCCTCTGGAATCCAAACACTTGCTCCATTCCTCAGATTGAGGAAATTTTCACCCAGAAATTTTCAACTATATCTCCTAATCTTCTCTCCTTCTCCACCCCCTCAGAGATCCCAATAATTCTGACATTGGAACATTTTTATGGTGTCATTTATTTCCCTCATCCTGTTTTCACAGCTTCTAAGCTATTTGTTCCAGGCCTCCTCCTAATCCTTTTTCTCTATCAGTTTTTTGTCTAGATCACTAATTCTATCTTCCACCTCAGGTACCCTGATTAGATTAGAATGGGTCTCATTGATAGCATTTTTAACTACTGCCAGGTTAACTCTCACTTCCACTCTTAGAGATTCTATGTTGTCACTAATGGTTTTCTCCAACCTAGCCATTGCCTGGATAATTGTTAGCCTGAATTCCCTTTCCAACATACTGTTTATGTCCATATCCAATAGTTCTGATGTTGTGGACACAATCTCTGAATTTTTCTTTGTTGTGCATTCCTCTTCCTAATCATTTTGGTGAGAGGTGGTTGAGGGGATGTATACCTGGATATATCAACCATGATCTAGGCAAGGTGCACCCTGGAATGTTTCAGAGGAATTGGAAGTCACCCCCAAAAAGAAAGAAAAAAGAAAGAAAGGTGGGGTGGGGAGAGATAACCCAGCCAGAATGAGCCCCAAAAGTCAGATATATAAGGTATATAAACAAAAATGGACAAACAAAAAGACCAACAAGAGTAAATTACATGGGGAAAAAAAGTACCCAGTCAAAATGAACCCCAAGGAAAAGATTACATAATACCAGAACAAAAACAAATACACAGAAACACACACACACACACAAAAAAAAAAAAAAAAAAAAAAAAAAAAGATGGGAGGGTGGTTTTAAATCCTCAATGTGGGCAAGGAAGTTTATTTTGTTTCTTCCTGGGTATATTTTAATATATTTGTTAAAGGACTCAACTTTCCAGTGATAAAGGGAGATTAAAACTGGTTTATATATAGGGGTAGTATTGATTAGGTAAAGAGGATTATCTTGAAGCCTGTATCTGTATGCATATTAAAAAATAGAAAGCAAAAGAAAAGCACAGGTATATGTATGATAAAAGTTCAAGTTAAAAGGTTATTATGGAATATGTTGTATTAATCCTCTTGTTGTAATGGTAAGTAAGTTAAAAAAAATTAAAAAGAACAAGAATCATGAGAATGAATAAAAAAAAGTTTTATCTATGAAAGATACAGGCTTTAGGGCAATACTGGGAGCTTAATATATTGCTTTCCCCGATATTGGGGTTTTACAGTTTTATGCGGACCCTGTCTTCTTGTTCTTTTGGTTTGTCTTCTGGGGAAGGGGACTTCTCTGTTGTTTTTCAGTCAGTCTTGCTTGGGTTGAGTTGTCTTGCTCCCTATCCAGGGAGTGAGTTCTGTGGAAACCAGTTTTTGAAGCTTTTGTTCTCTGGAGGTTTTTGTTCTTTGGCAGCTTTTTGTGGCTTTTCTGAGGTTTAGTGGAAAGTACCTGCACCCAGACCTCTGCCTCAGAGAGAAGCCTCAGTTTGCTCCCCTCTGGGTGGTCCAGAACACACAGACTCCGCCTCTGCAAACTCTGCTGAATAGCACAGCCTCCCACAGGTGATGCACACCCCCAGCAACTCTCTCAGTCATCCCCCGAGGCACCTGTTTGCCTCTGCACCCTCGTGCCACTAAAACCATGAAAGATATTGCTCCAGGGAGTCCACTGCCAGCAGAACTTTAAAGAAAAAGGACAAATGGCAGAATGCCTGAATCCAGGTTGTTGCAGATCATGGGACTCTAAATATGGTATAACCCTTGAGTAAAATGCTTTATGAAGACAACTTGAATAGTTGCAGTGAAAATGATTGTAAGGCATCCTGATCAACATAAGCACCTTGCTATCATGAGGCATGCCGAGATAAGAAATCATCTTTGAGAGTCAAGACTTGCAATAACTATAATGCAATATCCACTATAATAAAGTCTACAATTTAGACACTAAAAGATGAGTAAAACCTAGCATAAAAACCTTCACAGAGCTGGGAAAAAGCCAACACAAATACACAAATAATAAAGGCACAGACACTGATAGTAAGTCAGCATCAGTAATTAAGTAAATTTGTTCAAGTGAACAAGTGTCAACACAAATACACAAATAATAAAGGTGCAGACACTGATAGTAAGTAAGCATCAGTAAATAAGTAAATTTGTTCAAGAGAACAAGTGTCACAGTAGAAGTACCAGTAATGGAATAATGAATTTTAAAAAGAGTGAAAGTCTATCCAGCTGTATTGTCTACAAACTTAAGAAAAATGAGACATTTTTAAAGGCTGGGTAAAATTTCATCAGGCTGATATGAAGAAAGCAGGAAAGGGAGGACATGTCTCATAGATAAAATAGCATTAAACATAGCACAGGAGAAGAAAGTTGAAAAAAAAAAAACATTTAGGCACCTGATTATGGTCTACTTTAGTTATAATCCAAGAAATACATGAAAAAAAAATTGGGGATAAGGAAAAAGTTCTGTTTTAAGGGTAAGTCTTGGAAATCATTAATTGAACTTGGTTTTGAACTTAGCTATAGACAACACCTGAATTTTTTTTTCATTTTTAAGACTATAACATCATTGGTATTCAGTGAGAAAACTATCAATCTGACAAGTGGAAGCCACATATAGGTTTAATAACAGGAAGAAAGACCAGAACCCATTGAGATGCAATAGAATCATAGAATGATGATTTGAAAATCAATGGAGAGGACCAATATCCAGGAAATTTGTCAGAGAATCTTTAAAGAATTAAAAAGTGACTAGAATATGAGAGAAGTGAGAGAGAAAGAAAGGGGATCAGAATGATTTTGGAACTCCAGCCCTCAAAGCTCACCTAGATTAGTTTATATAATGGGAAAGAAGAACAAGAGAGAAAGCAATAGGTTGTTGTTTTCATTTGGTTTGTGACTTGGCACATATAAGAAAATTTTGTCCTTAGAAATCAAGTGATAGAGTGTAGTAGTAGTGGAAAATGTGACTTTGGAATTTAGGAAATAGTTCAGGTATGAAAGACAATTCCTTTGTGGAATTTACAAGAAAGTTGACAAGAGTTGACTAAAAAAGCAAAGAGGCAGGTCCCGGTATCTTTAGGGACCTGCGGAGTAGACATGGTCTGAAGGTTTTGTGATATTATGAAGAGAAGAGAAAAGAGGCCTTAGGAGTTACATAAATATAGGCATAATCAATTAGCAGGTGTTCAAGTAGATAAAGAAGAGAATCACAGAACAAGAGAAGAAATGTCTAAATAATTCATGAGTGAAACTGAAAATCACAAGGACAATTGCTTAATGGTAGCTCAGTCATTTTCTAGAAAGCATGTAATAAGAAGCTGCAGTGTTTTATTCTCATTTCTTAACTATTTATAAGATCAAGACTTTTTTTTAAAGAGAAAATGAAGTTTATTTTCTAGCTTAAAGAATAATCTCTATGATCACAAGCAGTAGGTTTTTAACTAGGCGTTTATTCTGCAGAACATGAGTGTTCTGTGCTGACATTTCTTCATCAGGGTTTTCATGATCACTGAGCTATCATAATCATCAATATTGTTGATTTTACCTGTGTGACTGTGAAAAATTATTCATGTTGAACTTTAATAGCTGTAGAGAATTACGGACGGCAAAGTAACCCAAAGGATAAAAAGGAATGTTCCAATTAGCTCTTAATAAATACTCATACTACCAAATGACTGTGAATGATTGTTTCTCCATGTTTCTGTTTTTCACCTGCTTTCTGATTATAATAAAGGGTTTGAATTAAGAGAGGAAGACGGGCAGATTAGAAACTCAGGTATTACCATAATTGTTGCAAAATCTAAAGATTAATGAGTGAAAGAAAATTAGTGTGTGTAATGGATTTTAAGGACTTTGAAATTACCTTTAAAGTGGCTGTGCCATTTTATTTTAGTTATTTCAATTATTTCCTCTGCAGGAAAAACAAAGATGAATAATATATATAGACATTGCCGTCAGGGTGCTTCCAGTCTCACAAAAGGGCTGAATATACAAGAATAACTACAATGCAAAGTAAAATCTGATCAAGAGAAACTTCTACTTCTCACAATAGAATAATTAATATCAGAATTATCCTGCCACCATAAACAACTATAAAAATGAAACACAGGCAGTGCAGAACTATGTTTCTTCAGAGAATGAAAACATGTGAGGAAGAGCCATGATTGATCCAGTCTTTTGCCCAGAGGTGTTTTCTACAAAAGATACAGAAATGTGATGGTGTCTAAGCAGAGAAGAGGAACCTCATTGAAATGACACAAATCAGAGTAGAGGACTGCTGAGGAAGGTGGAATTTGCAGGAAAGGGGAAAACACAGAAAGAAACTCTTCTGAAAGGAAACCAAGGAAATCTACATAGACATCTCTGTAAGTTCATGGAGAAATAAGCAGCACACAGATACCTCACTGAAATACTCAGGTATTTATATCAATTTAGCTCAGTCAGAGCCTCAATTTAGAAATGAGACTATTCTAGACCTATCAGAGCTACTTTATATACACCCTAACAAAGCTTTAAAATTCATTGGAAAATGAAAAGAACAGTTAGTAAATTAACTGTCTGCCATAACAAAACCAATACTCATACTAAAAAAATATATATTGACTTTTAACAAAGTAGTATTCATAATATCCACCCAATTTCATTTTAAGTTACTAGACATGCAAAGAAGAAAAAAAAATGTGACCCATACCATGGAAATTTTATTCCCAAAATTATTAAAAGAGAGAGATGATAGAGATGTTGTAATTAGCAAAGACAAAGGAAATTATGGGCATAATGAGGAAACAGATGCGGCAAACATAGTACAGAAATGGAAATTGTACAAAATATTTAATAGAAATTCTAGAACTTAACATATATACATATGAAATTAAAAATTATCACTTGATAGACTTTGCAGTAAATTGGACATTGTCGGAAAAAAATGAGAAAATCTAAAGATATGACAGTAGCAAATGGCAAAAGTGAAAGACATAGAATTAAATGCTCTAAAATTAAATGAACACAATCTCAGTGATGTGTAGGACAATAGCAAGTATTCCCACATTATGTAATTATAGTCCAAGGAGGAGAGGAGAAAGAAATTGGAGCAGAAATCATAGTTGAAAAAATAATAGCTCCAAAATATATGAACTCACAGATCCAAAAATCTCACTAACAGATCAAGCACACACACACACACACACACACACACACACACACAGAAGCCACTTATAGAACTACATAGCCATATTGTTGGAAAACAAAGATAAAAAAGACAATCTTAAAAAGCAGCAAGAATAATACATACATAAAAAGAGGGAAGAAAATAAGTAAGAGAATTGTATTTCTCATCAGAAACAATGCAAGCCAAAAAACGTATATCTTTAAAATACTAAAAAGATAATTACATCAAACTAAAATTCTATAATCAGTGAACATTCTTCAAAAATAACACTGAAGGGGCGCCTGGGTGGCTCAGTGGGTTAAGCCTCTGCCTTCGGCTCAGGTCATGATCCCAGGGTCCTGGGATCGAGCCCCACATCAGGCTCCCTGATCAGCGGGGAGCCTGCTTCCCCCTCTCTCTCTGCTGCCTGCCTCTCTGCCTACTTGTGGTCTCTGTCTGTCAAATAAATAAATAAAATATTTTAAAAAAATAACACTGAAATAAAGACATTTAAAAATAAACAAAAACTAGAGGAATTCACCACCACAGACGTGCACCATAGACAAGTGAGCTTCTTCAGGCTGAAGTAGAATAATGTCAGATGGAAATTTGGACTATACATAGAAATGAAAGTAATGGAAGTGGGAAATATGTGTGTAAACATAAAAGACATTTTTTAAAATTTTATTTTTAAAAATTAAATTTTTAAAACAAAGAAATAGTGATATATTATGGGGTTTATAACAGATGAAGAAATAAATAATATACCTACAATAGCATAAAGGATGAGAGTAGTAAAATATATTATGTTGTTATACATTTATTACCTTATATATGAAGTGGTATGTAATATTCATTTGAATGTAGACTTTGATAAGTTGATTATATATTGCAAACCATAGAATGATAAAGCTAAGAAAGGGGGTACATTGCTTGACAGGCTTGTTTATAGGAAGAAAAGGAGCAAAGATATTGGAGGGGTATTATTTTTAGCAGTGGAGGGTTGGGCATATTCACACCAATTAATTTCTTTTCAAGAAACAACTTAGAAAAGCAACATATTCAGCATTAATTAAGGACAGTTTGAAACCTACCACTTATGTTTCCTCTTTGCATTTACTTAGGATACATCCTTGTGCCAAATTTTGAGTTAAATGAAAATATCTTGTCTATCATTTAAAAAAAAAGTACAGCTAATGAGACAATAGTAAAGATAAAATGAATCCCAACACAAAG
This sequence comes from Lutra lutra, assembly GCF_902655055.1. NCBI lineage: Eukaryota > Metazoa > Chordata > Mammalia > Carnivora > Mustelidae > Lutra > Lutra lutra. The sequence goes on along the minus strand of NC_062285.1, from coordinate 33,604,213 downwards.
AACACTTAACCTAAAAGAATCAATGAAGGAAGAAAAAGAGGAACAAAGACAAATGGCACAAATTGGGGGTTGGATGACAAGATAATAGAAGTAACCTGAACTTTATCAGTAAGTTTGTAAATGTAAATGGATGAAACTTTTCAATTTAAGGCACACATTGGCAGACTGGCAAAAACAAAAACAAAATAATAAGGACCTCACTATATGCTTCAAGAGCTTCATTTTAAATACGTAGGTTAAAAGTACAATGACGGAGAAAGATACCATAAAAATATTAATCGTAAAAAAGCCAAGGTGGCCAGAAAATGTATGTTTCCAGGCATGGAATATTACCCAAGATAAAGAAGGACATTTTATAGTGACAAGTGCTCAATTATTTAAGGAGACTTTTTTGTACACCTTATAAAAGAAAATCAAGATACATAAAGCAAAAAGAGAGAATTAAAGGACAAATAGACGAATCTGTAATTATAATTAGAGATATTAACTTTTCTGTCTCAATTATTAATAGAATAAAATAAACTGAAAGTAAAAGAAAAAATAGTGACGATATAGAAGATCTGATCTTCATTCTCAATAAACTTGACCTGACACACAACACTTCACTGGAGCAGTAGAATATACATTGTTTTCAAGTACAGATGAAATAATAAATGGGCCGTATTTGGAACATACATAAATCTTATTAATTTAAGAATATTGAAATAATATAGAGTTCGTTTCCTAATAATGGTGGAATTAAGGTAGAAATCAAAACCAGAAAGATCATTATAATACTTCAAATACTTGAAAATTAAAAATCACATTTTTAAAGAATCTAGAGGCCAAAGATCAAAAGAGAAATTATATTTTTTTTAAATAAATGAAAGCAAAAACACAACATATCAAAATATGGGGGATGAATGAAATGGAGCTTTTTTTTTTTTTAGTGTGTAGCTTTAAATGCCTATTTTAGACAAGAAGAAGGTCTTAAATCATGATCAAGGCACAAAAGAAAAGAAAAATGTACACTAGAGCAATTAAATGGAATGAAACAATGAAGAGCGGAAATCAATGAAATAGAAAATGAACAAACAATAGGGAAAATTAATTCTCTCAATAGATCAATAAAATCAGAACATCCTAGATCAAAAAATAATAATCACCAATTTCTGTAACAAAAAGGGGATATTACTATAAAATATCCTGAAATTAAGAGAATAATGAAATTAAGAGAATAATGAGCAAAAAATAAATTTTGTCAATAAATTTAACTATTTTGTTAAAATGGATCAATCTCTTAAAGATACAAATTTTCAGAATGACATAAGAATGAAATAAAAATTGGAATAACGGGGCACCTGGGTGGCTCAGTGGGTTAAGCCACTGCCTTCGGCTCAGGTCGTGATCTCGGGGTCCTGGGATCAAGTCCCGCATCGGGCTCTCTGCTCAGCAGGGAGCCTGCTTCCCTCTCTCTCTCTCTCTCTCTCTCTCTGCCTGCCTCTCTGTCTACTTGTGATCTCTCTCTGTCAAATAAATAAATAAAATCTTTAAAAAAAATTGGAATAACTCAATATGTATTAAATAAAACCAATTGTTAATTGAAAACCCCTGACAAAAGTAATTCTGGGACCAGATGTCTTCTTTGTTGAGCTGTCTCAAATGTTTGAGGAAAAATATAATACTAAACACTTCCCAAATAATTTGTGAATACTGCATAATCCTGATTCAAAAATTTAACAATGATACGGCATGAAAGTACCATTGGAGATCTATATTTCTCAATTCATAAAAAAAAATTTACAAACTACTAGCAAATCAAGTCAAGTACTATATGAAAAGGAAATTTATCAAAAGTGTGGCTTATACCATGAATGCAGTTAGTTTAACATTCAATCAAAATAATTTAGTACACATAATAGGTTGTATTTCCTGAAAAAAGACCCATCCAATATATATCTTATCCCATACGTTCTTCTTATGATTCAGTATTGACACTTCTCCACTGAACTAGGTCTGTAGACTCTCCAACTGGACCTTGTTCCTGCCTGAATTGGACAAGGTTGAATATGGTACAAGTGGTGTTAGATGACTTGGTTCTAGATCTGGATCACAATATGATTACTGCATGGCTCTCTGTTTTAGAAAATGCATTATGGAAGGCTTAAGGGAGTATATAAGAACTCCAGCTATCTATGGGATGCCTAGGTGGCTCAGTTGGTTAAGCCTCTGCCTTCAGCTCAGGTCAAGATCTCAGGGTCCTAGGATCCAGTCCTGCATTTGGCACTCTGCTCAGCAGGGAGCCTGCTTCTCTCTCTCTCTCTTTCACTCTCTCTGCCTGCCTCTCTGCCTAGTTGTGATCTCTTTCTGTCAAATAAATAAATAAAATCTTAAAAAAAAATAACTCCAGCTATCTAATGCTTCTATGCTTGAGAGATCACATACAATTAATAGAGACAGCTTTTACAACCTCCTCTATCTAGGTTTAAGTTTCCTTACCTAAGGCAACTGACATTGGGAGATAGTAGCTTTTTTTTTTTTTTTACTTTATATCTTATTTATTTAACAACATACCATAAACAGTGATTCGTGTTAGTAGATATATATCTACAACAATTTTAATGACATTACCTGGCCACACTAAGTGGATTACTGATGGCTGTGAAAGGACCACACATACAGACCTGTTGTATTCAATGCAAACCATGTATTCCTCACTTATTAAATTGGGAATATAGTAGCTTTTGAGATGATCACAGCCCAGTCACTATCTAACTAACTTCATGAGAGATCCTGAGTAAGGACCACTTAGCTGAGCTGCTCCTGAATTTCTGACCCACAGGCATTTTAAGAGATAAATAATTTCCAGCATCTCTAAATTTCTTAAGAGAAGACAACAGAACAATAATCAACCCATCATTATGTTAAGAAAACATTGTCTAAAGGCACAATTGTAAATTTTTTGTTAAATTTTCAAAAAGTAGAGGTAATATCTCAGAGAAAAAGAAGTCCCAGCTAGTTTCTCATGGGTGTGTTTTAAATATCTTCTTTTTTACACATTAAGGTTTTGAATAATCTTAAAGACATTGTCCCACAGCTTCCTTACAAGAATTTCAATACCGTGAAGTGCTTATATTGAGACTGATGGCTAGGACTTGTGTATAAAGCAGTCAAATACAAAAATATTTGTAGGAATGCTACTAGTTTTAAAGATAACAGTATTAGCAGAACCATCACCAGATCTGCGGAGGGAGGAATGACAGTATGAAATAGAGGTCTTATAATCCTGAGCTATGACAAGGAGCAACTAGGTTGGAGAAATTATTCAGGCAGATAATGCATAAAGAGGGACCAAGAATGCAGAGTGTAGATCCAAGAGTAATAGTGAGTTATTTCAAGTTAGTAGAACTAAGCTCTAATCAATTGCTAGGGACCAAAGATTCCTATGTGCCTCTTGTTTCCTTTCTCTTTAACAAGAGGAATCTTATACCTGCATGGTGGTTGTGTGGGAGGTAGATAACATGTCCCTGTAGATCACTGTTCTTCTGATTAGAGCAACTGTATTCAAGGAAACTCACCTGTTAGGCCTTATCTTCATTTGTACATGATTTTGGATAATGAGATTCCTGGCTTTGGGCTTGAAAAATTAGTCATAGTCAGGATTAAAACTTGTATATAAGAAATACACAATTTAGGATATATATAGCCAGGTCGCAGACTGGGAGAAAGTACCTGCAATAAACATATCTGACAAAGGATTTGTACCCAAAAGATGTAAAGAACTAATACAATAAACACCTACTATGAACCACTATAAAAGTACATAAAAATTTTAAAAATTGGACAGAAGTCTTAAATAGACACCTCATTAAACTAACTATATACATTAGTAATAAGTGCATGAGAAAGTGTTCAACATCTTTAATCATCAAATAAATTAAAATTATAAATGAATATATAATGAATTGTGAATATATAATGAATTACCAATATGTTTCTACCATATGGCTAAAATAAGAAGAATTGACATCAACTATTGATGAGGAGATAAACCAATAGGAATTCTAATACATTGGTTCTTGGAGTATAAGACATTTCAACAACTTTGGCAAGTGATTTAGCAGTTCTTTCAAAAGTTAAACATATGCATGACCCAGCAAATCCAACACTTATGTATTTATTCATGAGAAATGAAAATGTATATTCAAAAAAGAATGCCCACAGCAGCTTTTATAATAATAACCAAAAAACTGGTAATAAACTAGATGTTTATTAATGGATGAATCCAAACTCCATTAATGGATGAACAAATTACAAAATACTCATCCAATGGAATATAACTAACCATTAAAAAGAATATACTAGTGATACCTGGAAAAAAAAAAAAGCTGAATCCCAAATATATTTCAAGTGAAAAAAGACATTAGATTAAGAAAATACTATATAATACTAAATTATTTTATTTGTGTGGTTTTAAAAATAACAAAAATAATCTGTATTCAAAGACATTAGAATTTACCACACGTGGGCATAAGGGAACTTTCTTGATAATGAATATATTCTATATCTGTGTGAGTATGGATTACATAGTTGCATGTGTTTGTTCAAACAGATTGAACTATATTCTTAAGAATTTTGTGTTTTATTTTATGTAAAACCTTTCTGTTTTGCTGTATGTGAAGAGTTTCTCAATTAAAAATAAATACTAAAATGCAAAAAGTGATCAAAAATTGAACAAAAATACATATAAAGTGTTAGGATAGCTATGAAAAGAAAGGAAAAGCTTATGGATGTATTAGAGAAGTGGCATTTCTGCTAGTCTTGAAAATTATAAGAAATTTTGGACCATAGATGTGTGGGACAGGAGATTCTATTAAAAAGAATACATAAAGACTGATTTATTTATTTGAGAGAGAGGGAGAGAGAGGGGGGTGTCAAAGGGAAAGAGAGAGAGAGAATTTCAAATAGACTCCCCACTGAGCATGAAGCCTTACATTCAGCACAGGTCAGTCTCACGACCCTCGGATCATGACCTGAGCTGAAATCATTAGTCAGGCGCTTAACTGACTGAGCCACCCAGGCACTCAAGAGGGATGCATAAAAGTGAGTTGAAAGCCCAGCAGCAGAAGTGAGTGGGATAGTCAGTGAGCAGCAATTAGATCGTTTTATCTAAAAGAGTAAAAGGAAAGATGTAGGGAGATTGTTGAGTAACTTGAATGTCAAATAAAAAGATTGTATTGTATTCTGTAGACAACTGAAGTACACAACTGTTTTTGCAGAAATAAACAAAATAATAAAACTGCTGTTTTTAAAAGATAATACTGATAACAACGTGCATGAATCAGAGGAAGTCAAGAAATTGTGAGGCAAATGAAATATTCCATCTAGATAAAATACAAAGGGAATACAAAGGAGAGATCAATGGCAAAAACTGAACAACTCTGGGTGTAAAGTTGAGAAAATTCAGTATATCTTGGACCTAAGTAGCAAAGAGAGAGTAGATAAAAAAGAAAGAGTAAATAATGATAACTTTGGTTTCAAATTATGCCTACCCAGGAGAGTGCTGCCAATAGAAATAGGATTTTTGTGTCTATTTCTTTTTTTTTTAATTTTTTATTTTTTCAGCATAACAGTATTCATTATTTTTGCACCACACCCAGTGCTCCATGCAATCCGTGCCCTCTACAATACCCACCACCTGGTGCCCCCAACCTCCCACCCCCCACCCCTTCAAAATTCTCAGATCGTTTTTCAGAGTCCATAGTCTCTCATGGTTCACCTCCCCTTCCAATTTTCACCTCCCTTCTCCTCTCCATCTCCCCTTGTCCTCCATGCTATTTGTTATGCTCCACAAATAAGTGAAACCATATGATAATTGACTCTCTCTGCTTGACTTATTTCACTCAGCATAATCTCTTCCAGTCCCGTCCATGTTGCTACAAAACTTGGGTATTCATCCTTTCTTTTTTCTTTTTTTTTTTTTTTACAGCTTTATAAACATATATTTTTATCCCCAGGGGTACAGGTCTGCGAATCGCCAGGTTTACACACTTCACAGCATACTACTACTACTACTACTACTACTACACTACTCACCATAGTACATACCCTCCCCAATATCCATAACCGCACCCCCCTCTCCCAACCCCCTACCCCCATCAACCCTCAGTTTGTTTTGTGAGATTAAGAGTCACTTATGGTTTGTCTCCCTCCCAATCCCATCTTGTTTCATTTACTCTTCTCCTACCCCTTCAACCCCCCATGTTGCATCTCCTCTCCCTCATATCAGGGAGATCATATGATAGTTGTCTTTCTCTGATTGACTTATTTCGCTAAGCATGATACCCTCTAGTTCCATCCACATCGTCGCAAATGGCAAGATTTCACTTCTTTTGATGGCTGCATAGTATTCCATTGTGTATATATACCACATCTTCTTTATCCATTCATCTGTAGATGGACATCTAGGTTCTTTCCATAGTTTGGCTATTGTAGACATTGCTGCTATAAACATTCGGGTGCATAGATCAATGGAACAGAATAGAGAGCCCAGAAATGGACCCTCAACTCTATGGTCAACTCATCTTCGACAAAGCAGGAAAGAATGTCCAATGGAAAAAAGACAGCCTCTTCAATAAATGGTGTTGGGAAAATTGGACAGCCACATGCAGAAAAATGAAATTGGATCATTTCCTTACACCACACACGAAAATAGACTCAAAATGGATGAAGGATCTCAATGTGAGAAAGGAATCCATCAAAATCCTCGAGGAGAACACAGGCAGCAACCTCTTCGACGTCAGCTGCAGCAACATCTTCCTAGGAACATCACCAAAGGCAAGGGAAGCAAGGGCAAAAATGAACTTTTGGGATTTTATCAAGATCAAAAGCTATTTCTTTTTTTTTATTTTTTATTTTTTCAGCATAACAATATTCATTATTTTTGCACCACACCCAGTGCTCCATGCAATCCGTGCCCTCTACAATACCCACCACCTGGTGCCCCCAACCTCCCACCCCCCACCCCTTCAAAATTCTCAGATCGTTTTTCAGAGTCCATAGTCTCTCATGGTTCACCTCCCCTTCCAATTTCCCTCAACTCCCTTCTCCTCTCCATCTCCCCTTGTCCTCCATGCTATTTGTTATGCAACACAAATAAGTGAAACCATATGATAATTGACTCTCTCTGGTTGACTTATTTCACTCAGCGTAATCTCTTTCAGTCCCGTCCATGTTGCTACAAAAGTTGGGTATTCATCCTTTCTTTTTTCTTTCTTTTTTTTTTTACAGCTTTATAAACATATATTTTTATCCCCAGGGGTACAGGTCTGTGAATCGCCAGGTTTACACACTTCACAGCACTCACCATAGCACATACCCTCCCCAATATCCAAAGCTGTCATCATCAAGACAGCATGGTACTGGCACAAAAACAGACACATAGATCAATGGAACAGAATAGAGAGCCCAGAAATGGACCCTCAACTCTATGGTCAACTCATCTTCGACAAAGCAGGAAAGAATATCCAATGGAAAAAAGACAGCCTCTTCAATAAATGGTGTTGGGAAAATTGGACAGCCACATGCAGAAAAATGAAATTGGATCATTTCCTTACACCACACACGAAAATAGACTCAAAATGGATGAAGGATCTCAATGTGAGAAAGGAATCCATCAAAATCCTAGAGGAGAACACAGGCAGCAACCTCTTCGACGTCAGCCGCAGCAACATCTTCCTAGGAACATCACCAAAGGCAAGGGAAGCAAGGGCAAAAATGAACTTTTGGGATTTTATCAAGATCAAAAGCTTTTGCACAGCAAAGGAAACAGTTAACAAAACCAAAAGACAACTGACAGAATGGGAGAAGATATTTGCAAATGACATATCAAATAAAGGGCTAGTGTCCAAAATCTATAAAGAACTTAGCAAACTCAACACCCAAAGAACAAATAATCCAATCAAGAAATGGGCAGAGGACATGAACAGACATTTCTGCAAAGAAGACATCCAAATGGCCAACAGACACATGAAAAAGTGCTCCATATCACTCGGCATCAGGGAAATACAAATCAAAACCACCATGAGATATCACCTCACACCAGTCAGAATGGCTACAATTAACAAGTCAGGAAATGACAGATGCTGGCGAGGATGCGGAGAAAGGGGAACCCTCCTACACTGTTGGTGGGAATGCAAGCTGGTGCAACCACTCTGGAAAACAGCATGGAGGTTCCTCAAAATGTTGAAAATAGAACTACCCTATGACCCTGCAATTGCACTGCTGGGTATTTACCCTAAAGATACAAACGTAGTGATCCGAAGGGGCACGTGCCCCCGAATGTTTATAGCAGCAATGTCTACAATAGCCAAACTATGGAAAGAACCTAGATGTCCATCTACAGACGAATGGATAAAGAAGATGTGGTATATATACACAATGGAATACTATGCAGCCATCAAAAGAAGTGAAATCTTGCCATTTGCGACGATGTGGATGGAACTAGAGGGTATCATGCTTAGCGAAATAAGTCAATCAGAGAAAGACAACTATCATATGATCTCCCTGATATGAGGGAGAGGAGATGCAACATGGGGGGTTGAAGGGGTAGGAGAAGAGTAAATGAAACAAGATGGGATTGGGAGGGAGACAAACCATAAGTGACTCTTAATCTCACAAAACAAACTGAGGGTTGATGGGGGTAGGGGGTTGGGAGAGGGGGGTGCGGTTATGGATATTGGGGAGGGTATGTGCTATGGTGAGTGTTGTGAAGTTTGTGTCTATTTCTAAAATTGTTTTTAGTAACAAACAATACAAATATTTAAGATTTTACTTATTTATTTATTTATTTATTTATTTATTTATTTGAGAGAGAGAGAGAGAAAACAGAAGAGAGAGAGAGCAGGTGGAGAATCAGAGGTAGAGGGTCTATACTGAGCAGGGAGCCAAATGTAGGGCTTAATCTCAGGACCCTGAGGACCTGACAGATTCCCTGGGGAATTCTACCAAACATTCAAAGAAGAAATAATACCTATTATCCTGAATCTATTTTCAAAAAAATTGAAGTGGAAGGAAAATTTCCAGGCTCTTTTCATGAAGCCAGCATTACCCTGATGCCAAAACTGGGCATAGACTCTACCAAAAAGGAGAATTTCAGACCAATATCCCTGATGAATATGGATGCTAAGATTCTCAACAAGATCCTAGCTAATAGGATCTAACAGTACATGAAAAAGATTATCCACCATGACCCGGTAGGATTTATTCCTGGGATGCAAGGGGGATTCAACATTTGCAAATCAATCAATGTGAGAGAACAAATCAGTAAGAGAGAAGAACCACATGGTCCTCTCAAATGATGCAGAAAAAGCACTTGTGAGGATACAGAATCCATTCCTGATTAAAGCGCTTCAAAGTATAGGAATAGAGGGAACATTCCATAACTTCATAAAACCTATCTATGAAAAACCCATAGCGAATATCATTCTCAATGAGGAAAAGCAGACAGCCTCCCTTTGAGATCAGGAACATGACAAGGATCCCCATTCTCACCACTTTTGTTCAACATAGTACTTGAAGTCCCAGCAACAGCGATCAGAAAACAAAAAGAAATAAAATGTATTCAAATTGGCAAAGAAGAAGTCAAACTCTCTCTCTTTGCAGATGACATACTTTATATAGAAAACTTAAAAGACTCCACCCCCAAACTACTAGAACTCATACAGCAAGTCATAATGTGTAGCAGGATACAAAACTAATGTACAGAAATCAGTTGTTTTCTTTTTTTTTAAAGAATTTTTTTTTATTTATTTGACAGACCACAAGCAGGCAGAGAGGCAGGCAGAGAGAGAGAGGAGGAAGCAGGCTCCCCACTGAGCAGAGAGCCCAATGTGGGGTTCAATCCCAGGACCCTGGGATCATGACTTGAGCTGAAGGCAGAGGTTTTAACCCACTGAGCCACCCAGGTGCCCCAATCAGTTGCTTTCTTATACACTAACAATGAAAATATAGGAATGGAAATTAGAGAATTGATTCCATTTACTATAGCACCAAGAACTATAAGATACCTGGGAATAAACCTAACAAAAGAGGTAAAGGATCTATACTCGAGGAATGACAGAACACTCATGAAAGAAATTGAAGAAGACACAAGAAGATGGAAGACCATTCCATGCTCATGGATCAGAAGAATAAACATTGTTAAAATGTCTATACTGCCTAGAGCAATTTATACTTTCAATGCCATCCCAATCAAAATTCCACTGGCATTTTTCAAAGTGCTGGAACAAACAGTCCTAAAATTTGTATGGAGCCAGAAGAGACCCTGAAATGCTAAGGAAATGTTGAAAAAGAAAAACAAAACTGGGGGCATCACATTGCCTGATTTTAAGCTTTACTACAAAGCTGTGATCACCAGACAGCGAGGTACTGGCACAAAAACAGACACATAGACCAGTGGAACAGAGTAGAGAGCCAGATATGGACCCTCAACTCTATGGTCAAATCATCTTCAACAAGGAAAGAAAAAATATACAGTGGAAAAAAGACAGTCTCTTCAATAAATGGTGCTGGGAAAATTGAACAGCTATGTGTAGAAGAATGAAACTCAATGATTCTATTATACCATACACAAAGATAAATGTGAAATGCATAAAAGACCTCAACATGAGGCAGGAATCTATCAAAATCCTAGAGGAGAACATAGGCAGTAACCTCTTCGACATCAGCCACAGCAACTTCTTTCAAGATATGTCTCCAAAGGGAAAGGAAACAAAAGCAAAAGTAAACTTTTGTAACTTCATCAAGATCCAAAGCTTCTGCATGGCAAAGAAAACAGTCAACAAAACAAAGAGGCACCCCACGGAATGGGAGAAGATATTTGCAAATGACACTACAGACAAAGGGCTGATATCCAAGATCTATAAAGAACTCCTCAAATTCAACACACACAAAACAGATAATCACATCAAAAAATGGGCAGAAGACATGAACAGACACTTCTCCAAAGAAGACATACAAACGGCCAACAGACACATGATAAAATATTCATTATCATTAGCCATCAGGGAGATTCAAATCAAAATCATATTGAGATAACATCTTACACCAGTCAGAATGGCCAAAATTAACAAGACAAGAAACAACAAGTGTTGGACAGGATGTGAAGAAAGGGAAATCCTCTTTCTGTTGGTGCAGCCACTTTGGAAAACAGTGTGGATATTCCTTAAGAAATTAAAAATAGAGCTACCCTATGACCCTGGAATTGCACTATTGGGTATTTACATCAAAGATACAGATGTAGTGAAAACAAGGGCCCTCTGTACCCCAATGTTCATAGTAGCAATGGCCACAGTTGCCAAACTGTGTAAAGAACCAAGATGCCCTTCAATTGACGAATGTATAAAGAAGACATGGTCCATATATACTATGGAGTATTCGTCAGAAATGGCGAATACCCAACTTTTATATCCACATGGACAGGACTAGAGGAGATTATGCTGAGTAAAATAAGTCAAGCAGAGAGAGTTAATTTTCATATTGTTTCACTTTATTTTGTGGTTTTCACTTATGGTTTCACTTATTATGTGGAGCATAAGGAATAACACAGAGGACATCGGGAGATGGAGAGAAGAAGTGATATTGGGGAAATTGGAGGGGGAGACAAACCATGAGAGACTGTGGACTCTGGGAAACAAACTGAGGGTTTTGGAGGGGAGGAGGTTTGGGTGAGCCTGGTGGTGGGTATTAAGGAGGGCATGTATTGCATGAAGCACTGGGTATGGTGCATAAACAATGAACTTTAGAACACTGAAAATAAATTAAATTAAATTAAATTTTTTAAAAAGGGGAAAAAAGGAACTCTATGAATGGTCACATTTCCCTTTTACCCCAGCCAAATATGTCTCTTACATTATTTTCATTCCTTTTATTAATATTTTCTTTCTTTTAAAAATAATAATTCACTATAGAAAGTTTCATACTAAACCCATTACTATTTTAATCTGATTGAGTATGAGATAGAGATGAGGTAAATCTCAAGGAAATAGAAAAGAATCACTTCATGGATCACTGAAGTGAGGATCTCTTGGAAGTCAAGTTTAAATGGCATCACGAAGACATAGGCTCTGAATCAAACTGCAATGAAGGGAAGGGAGAACAAAGAAGAGAGAGTCAAGAATGTGGGAGACATTTTAGCCTACCTTTGTAAAACCAAATAATGATACAAAGAAATAGCAAAAACTCCACTAGCTGTAGAAGATGCAAGGACATTCAGCAGCGGTCAAGTTGAGAAAAGAGGATGAGGAGTTGACTTTATGACCAACATTATCACCTCCCCTTAGGCAAACTGTGAAATAGAAGACATAGTACATTTGGTACTCACTGGTTTCTTCAAGTTTCTTCTTCTTGTGTCAATCACCATCAAAACTGACTTTCATACTCAAGTAGCAATGAATGAATAACACCTGAAAATGTTGCTTCCTTTCTATATAAAATGCAGTAGTGTAGCACAATGTCTTTCAAATTTTGACCCAGAGTAAAAGATATATTTTACAACATGTCTTCATAAGTACAGGTATATAAAAGAGAGACAAATCTGATATTCTATGCTATGCATTGTTATGCCAAGTCACACCATGCCATGCTACTTTTCTCCACCATGCTACTTTTCTCCCACCATACCCTGACTCACCCTATTCCATTCCATTCCATTCCATTCCATTCCATTCCATTCCATTCCATTCCATTCCATTCCATTCCATTCCATAGTCTGTTCTACTTGGTTTTCACCAAAAAAATTCTGGTTTCAACCCATGTTTTGATGTCATAGCTCACTAAAGACTTAAAATGGACAATTTGAAAAGCTTAGGCATATTGTTTCAGAGCTCAGGCTGTGCTTATGTGTGTATACATGTACATGTGTGATGCCTCCACATATGCCCATATTTAAGATAAAAAATTCTCACTGATATGCTATACATTTTACCATCCCCAGATATTCCGTGCATTTCACAATCCTCAGTCTTATCAGATTTAATATCCCCTTTTTATAAATAATACTTTTGGAATACCCCTTTACTCTCAAGATAAAATCAATTGATAATATATTATTCACATAGTGTAAATTTTTAATGTAAATTATAAATAAATTACTTACAAAATTCTAAACTATTGTAATGTCCCAGTGTAAAATAAAGCATAAATAAAGAAAAAATAATTTATAACAAAAACATATATTTTATGCTTAAGCACAACTACACTGGAAGACATTACAAAGTGGTTTCCACACACTTATACCTACAATGATAATGTAATTGACATAAATTTCAATGGCTACAGGTGTATTGTATTAGATAGACTCACATACTGCAGCTGTGATGTTACCAGCAACCCAATTCTTCAAAATGTTGAAGAACTCTTTGTAGAATTTTGAAACAAACAAACCTTCGTTTAAACTCATCTTCATTTATGTAAGTTTTTGCCTTGATAGGAAATTCGGTGCATATTAAAATCCTGCAAAATTTTTACATTTATATATAAAAGAAATTTTGGTTTTAGGCTTAGAAAATTAGATCATTGCTTACATGAATATCCAGCAAGACATTATGGACCATCTCACTCATTGTAGGATATTTAACATCACTGGCCCCTTTCTCCAAAATGTATCTTCTCTCCATCTTTGTGAAAATCAAAACAGACCTATATTTTCTAACTTTATCATCTCTTTTGAAATAGCTAACCAGAGTAAGAGCTGGTCAGATCCCTTCCAGTGTAGTTGCTGGTCTTTACCAAATGTGACTTACTGCAAAAGTCCATGTCATGGAATTTGGGATATCACAGAAAGGGACTGACAAGGAGAACATTGTAAAGTACAACAACCACCTAATTTGTTTTACCATCTAATTTTTTACAATATGTATGCAAACACAACAATAACACATTTTTGAATGTTCATGGAGAACCAACACTTGAAATTTATAAGCTTTTTGAGTTCGCTGAGAGCAGAGGCTAAAAATTGAATGATCATATATGAAGAAAGATTATAAACAGTTGCTTAAGAGCCATTTTCAACTATATTTCTGGAAGGTTTTTAAAAGCTTTCCTGTATGTGCAGCCATACCAGAAAGGTGTGTTTTTTCCTTAACACCAGTTCTTACTCTATTTAGCCTCCAAGCTGCCGAGGTACATACTTGAAGACTGGGAAGGAGATTTTGATGGGACAAAGGTTTCATGAATACATAAAATTGAATCAGGGCCATTCCTACTTTAATGAATTATTTTCATTTTCTAGTACATAAAATAATTTTAGAATCATTTTAAAACATAAAAACTGAGTTGTTGAGTCGTTTTCTAAATGTGATGTAAAAATATTTAACTAGAGGGCAGCATCAAACATCATTTACTTGAGCTAATTTTGCCAATTAAAGCTAAAAGCATGAGAATAAGGAGTAATTCATGTATTTTTTATTCTCCTTTGCAATAAAAGTCCTGTGATATCTTCCCTGTCCTAGAAGAGAATGCTTATTTCATGATAACTCCATGTTTTTGGTTTACCTTTTTAAATAATAAGGAAGATATTTTCTTTTTTCAGTTACTCATTCCCTCTTACATAACATAGTTCTGCAGTTTAAATGCTAATTGGCCATTTTGGCTGAGGAATTCCTAGTTAAAAGATTTGCCATTTAATCCCAAAGTGTCTTTTGATTTCTTGAGAATGATTAAATGGAAATTCAGCCCTGGTTCAGTATCATAGAAGCCCATGTGTGCTCCCCTGTTGAATTCCCATGGTTTGAGTGTCCTGCTGGGAGACTCAGGCTGAGATTTTATTGAATCAGGCCCTCCATAGTCAGATTCAAAATAACCTCCAGCACACTGATAAAAATAATGACCCTTTTGCAGTTGTAAAACTTGAAACTATTCCTTGAATGTTAACTAATACCAAAAAGCTGTTTCTGCAAATGAAATGTGGGAGTCAGAGCCAAGAAATCACTCTGGATGAAGACCTAGAAATGGCATTCCACTTTCTCTTTTCAGTAATTACAAAATTATGAACTTTTCTTCAAAGCTTGTGAAGTGATCTCTCTAGATCCCATTAAGAGAACAACACACAGAAATGATGATGACACTGGGCAGCATCTTAGGCTGGGCCCACATCTCTGCCTACTTAATTCATCAAGAACAACTTCTCAGTCCTTAGCACTAATGGCTTCTTCAATAATAACATTATTTAGCTGATGGAAAAGAAAAAAATATAAACTCAAAGTAAGTGTTAGGAAATGTTGATAACTTGCAGCATTTGACATCTTTTTCCCAAAGCCCTCGACATTATAAACACTTTCAGGTAAAATGATTCAGTTCTCTCATCTTGCTGATATTCTCTCACAAGCAAGGAAGCCTTTTACTTACAGCCAGTTTAATAGGCAATGGGAAATAGCCCTATTAGCTAAGTTTATTTATGCTGACACAAAGAAAACCATGAAAAATCCCAGTTCTAAACTGTAATTTATTCCTGATAAGTAGTAAATCAGCAGGATTCCACTGCCCAAGTAGGGATGTGCCGTTAAACAAGAACTGAAGCATAATGAGCCTCATAAATGTTCCCAGTGTTATGGAGTTGTTATTTATACATGAGCTCATTCAACAAACTTCTGCTGGTCTGGTCATGATAACCTAGTCTCCCCAAGATACTAAGATATACAACAATAATAGTCACCAAATTCTAGAGTTAAAATTCAAGGTTTTTTTTATTTTAATTTTTTTTTTCAATTATAATTTCCTCATTCTGCCAGGTTAATCTAGTTACTGCTTCCCCAGCTTTTCTGAACATCTGGTTATTTTTTCCATCCCAGGTCTTTTGTTATTGTGGTTGTTGTTGTTTTTAGTAAGGCAGCAATTGTCTGGACCATACTCTATGATATACATTTAGAGAAAATTTTGACAATTTTTCTCCAACTAAAACAGAAAGTGGTTTACCCCAGAAGAGATAATTAGAACATTTATAGAATAAGATCACAGTTTTCTTATTGCCAAAGTGAATTATACATACAGCACATACATCAAAAATAGGAATAGAACTGTTATATATTCATATAGAGGGTATAAGGAAAAAATGGTTTATTCAGGGCTACAATAGTGGGATATCATATTGAAATGATCAAAAAGAAACCTACTGGATTAAAAGAAAGAAGAGATGAATTTTAGTACCAGATCTTTTATTTTCAATTTCATGAACTACATTAACTCAAATAATCTCAGTATTGGTTTTATCAGTAAGAGAAAGGACAGAAAAAAATGAATATTTAAGGAATTGTGGTAGAGGGATGTTGAGAACATTCTGGAATATGAAAGCACTTTCAGTTCAGGGTAGAGCTAAAGGGGACTTTTGAGTGAGGTGGCCTGGTGACCTGGCTGCAGAATGAGTATCTGGAACATCTTGGGAGAGGCTGGGACATAAACAAACAAAAAAGATAGGGGGTGATGAACTCTGGTGAGTCTCTAGTGAGACTCCATTTCATGAGCTGACCTTGGAGGCTGCAAAATTCCACTGAGGCTGTGATCCAAAACTCATGCTTAGTGGATAGACATTGGCCTCTTCTTCTAGGACTGTGTTTTCCTACTCAATTCCATGCCCTGCCATTGAGGCTTCCACAGCACAGCTCTGTACATAAATTCTCAAACAGGTCCAGCACACACTATCAATTCCTTATAGTCCTATGAGACACTGAAGAAAAAGCCTGAGTGAGAGAAGAAATAAAGGGGAAAGGACAAGAAAAAGGACCTCAGGGATATTTTGTTATACCAAAGTATATCTGATACCTTTGCAAAGATGTAGGTCCTATAGATCAAATCCTGAGAATGGGGTCATGTGCTTAATTCAGATATGCAAGACAGGGCATATCTGAGCTCTCACGAGCTCTCTTTAAATAAGAAAACAGATTAGATCATTTTTGAAAAAAATGCCCACGAATTAACCAGGTGGTAGTCTGTTTTTATCTCTTTTTGTTTTGAGTTTATGTTTGAGTTTATATTTCTATGCTGAAGCGCTTGATGTTTATAAGCAGGATTCCAGTATCTTAAGTCTATTTTGAGACATACTCATGTGAAAAAGCATCCTCAACAAGGAGGGATTTTAAGGACTAGAAGAAACAGAATCCAAAACAAAGGGGATACTCCCTATGAATAAGCCAGTTTGGCTTGCTCTTCTCGAGTGTCATACATTGTTTCCAAAATATCCCTGGCTCCCCAGCTGGAGATCTCGCTCTGGCCTCCAGCGATTCTTCTTGTGTTGATTTGCATGGCTAAATAAGAACATGTCAATCATTATGACCTCAATAAAAGCATTTTTTTTTTTACCTAAAGTCTGTATGCATTGCATTTCTCAAATGGAAATATTAATACCAAAGGAACTCACCAAATTATAAGATTACATAAGTAATTCCTTAATATACTTTAAAAAATATATTTCCTTACCTTAGAAAGACTTGAAAATGTAGCTATCTTCAGAACCCTCTCATTGCCACTCTTGATATCATCTTCCCTTCCCTTTGCTCTAGAAAATAACAAATTTGCATCACATATGCATACCAATGAAAAATTCAAAGAGTACTTTGAAAGCTATAGTCTAAATTTTATGAAAATTGTATTGACTTTATTTCTGCATTAGGAAGAATCAACAACTTAACTCATTTATTGAATGTAGACTTTTGCAGGTAGGGAATCTATTTAACCTATTTTTATTCTCTAGGATGAATGAAGTTTTTGAAACAATAGCACATACACACATAAACATACATATGTGTGTGAAAGAATAAATGTTTTGTCCTTTACAAAACAGATGGAAAACCTAATGTAAATATTTAAAAAATGTATATTTTAAGGGAATGGTTTCTTCTACAAAAACAAATTACAATTTTTAGTAAGAAAATAGCTAAGAAGAAGGAGAGCAAGATGGCTGAGAAGTAGGGGCCCTGTTTCAACCAGTCACCTAAACTGAGCTAAATATCTACCAGAACACTCTGAACAGCCAGGAAATCAGCCTAAGATGTAAGATTATATACTTCTGGATCTCAATGGGAGCAGAAGACATTAGTGGAGAGGTAAAGCAGAGTGGAATGCTCGGACTGATATTGGAGGATAAACAGAAGGGGGAGGGAGCCACCAGAAGCTACCCATTGGAAAGTAGTACCTCAATATGAAAGTGCCCTGTGGTTGGGGACCAACATTAACTTGAGTCTGGTTAAAATCACCCAAAAAGAGCAAAAGATCTTAAGGGGCAACTAGTGGAATTGGGTGGTCATGGGCACGGGCCCAAGCCCACAGACCCAAGACAGTCACTGCTGGTGACCATCCATGTCAGAGAGTGTGGTGGAGCCTCCATGGTCCCTGAGCTCACAGCTTTCTGCTGCTGCACCACTGCTTGGCTGGGTGCAAACCTGCCCATGGGGGAGATAGTCTGGTGTGGGCACCAAGAGGAGCTTTCTATGTCCACAGCCTTCTATGCTCTGTGCACCCTGTACCACCATCGTCTCTGAGCACACTTCCACCTATGCCTGAAAGAGCCTGCTGTGTGGGCTAGCCAGCGGTCTCAAGGACTGGCTGAGGGTCTGGATGATCCCAAGCTGTGCCTGAGAGGACCTGGCATGATCTCTGGTCGGGTTAGACTTCTGCAACCCGCACAACAGCAGAGTCTGAGCATGCCCTGCATGGTCTGAGAGTCCAGACAGCAGTCCTGGCAAAGGCAGCCACTGGAAGTGGGCTTCCTGGAACAATATCACTCATGGTTTTAGTGACATGGGGGTACAGAGACAAGCTGGCACCTTGAGCAACCCCAGAGACACTGGCTAGAGATGTGCTCTGCCTGTGGGAGGTGTGCTGTTCAGCAGAGTTTGCAGAGGGGGAGTCTGTGTGTTCTGGACAACCCAAAGGGGAGCAGACTGAGGCTTCTCTCTGAAGTGGAGTCTGGGTGCCATTTGTTTTCCTCTAAACCTTCAAAAAGCCACAAAAAGCTGCTAAAGAACAAAAATCTCCAGAGAGCAAAAGCCTGAAAAACTGGTGTCCACAGAGCCCAGCCCCTGCATAGGGGGCAGGGCAACTCAACCCAAGCAAGACTGACTGAAAAACAACACAGCAGGGCCCTCCCCCAGAAGACAAGCCAAAAGAAGGAGAGGACAACCACCATAGGGTCCCCATAAAACCGTAAAACCCCAACATCAGGGGAAAACAAAATATTAAGCTCAAGGTATTGCCCTAAACCTGTATACTCCATAGATAAAACTTTTATTTTTAATTTATCCTGATTCCTGTTTTAATTTTTTAAATTTTTAATCCTACTTACCATTATAATGAGAGATTATATACAACATATATGTTGTATATGGAATATACAACATATTCCATGATAACCTTTTAACGTGACCTTTTTGCATACATATATATGTGTTTTCTTTTTCTTTTCTTTTTTCTTCTTTCCTAATATACATATAGATATAAGCTTCAAGGTAATCCTTCTTCCCTATTCAATACTACCCGTATATATAAACCAGTTTTAACCTCCCTTTATCTTTGAAAATTTGAGTCTTTTAACAAAGATATCAAGATACACCCAGGAAGAACCAAAATAACCATCCTCATCCATATTGAGAATTTAAAACCAACCTCCCTTCTGTCAGTGTTTCTGTGTATTTTTTTTGTTGTTGTTGTTCTGGTAATATATAAATCTTATTCTTGGGGTTCATTTTGGCTGTTTTTTCTTTTTTTGTGTTGTTTACTTTTGTCAGTCTTTTTGTTTGTTTTTGTTTCTACACCTTATATATCTTACTTTTGGGGCTCATTCTGGCTGTGTTTTCTCTTTTTTTTTTTTTTTTTTTTGTTCTCTCTTTCTCTCTCTATCTTTCTCTATCTCTTTTTCTTCTCTCTTTCCTTTTGGTGGTGACTCTGATTGCTCTGAAACATTGCAGGGTGCACCTTGCCTGGATTGTGGTTGATATATTCAGCTATACATCCCCTCAACCACCTCTCATCAAAATGACTAAGAGGAGGAATGCCCAACAGAGGAAAAATTCAGAGACTGTGCCCTCTCCATCAGAGCTATTAGATATGGACATAAACAGTATGTCAGAAAGGTAATTCAGGGTAGCAATTATCTAGGCTATGGCTAGGTTGGAGAAAACCATTAGTGACAACATAGAATCTCTAAGAGCAGAAGTGAGAGCCAACCTGGTAGAAGATGAAACTGCTAGTAGTTCTTTTTTTAAATGTTAAATTTTAAAATTTTTATTTATTTTTTTTTAATTTCTTTTCAGTGATCCAGAATTCATTGTTTATGCACCACACCCAGTACTCCATGCTACTCATGCCCTCCATAATACCCACCACCAGGCTCACCCAACCTCCCACCCCCCTCCCCTCCAAAACCCTAAGATTGTTTTTCAGAGTCCACAGTCTCTCATGGTTCATCTCCCCCTCCAATTTCCCCCAACTCCCATCTCCTCTCCATCTCCCCATGTCCTCCGTCTTATTCCTTATGCCCCAGAAGTAATCAAAACCATATGATAATTGACTCTCTCTGTTTACCTTATTTCACACAGCATAATCTATTCCAGTCCTGTCCATGTTGATACAAAAGTTGGGTATTCATCCTTTCTGATGGAGGCATAATACTCCATGGTATATATGGACTACATCTTCCTTATCCATTCGTCCATTGAAGGGCATCTTGGTTCTTGCCACAGTTTAGCAACTGTGACCATTGCTTCTATGAACATTGGGGTACAGAGGGCCCTTGTTTTCACTACATCTCTATCTTTGGGGTAAATCCCCAGTAGTGCAATTGCAGGCTCATAGGGTAGCTCAATTTTTGACTTTTGGAGGAATCTCACACTGTTTTCCAAAGTGGCTGCTCCAACTTGTTCCCACCAACAGTGTAAGAGGGTTCCCCTTTCTCCACATCCTCTCCAACACACGTTGTTTCATGTCTTGTTAATTTTGGCCATTCTAACTGGTGAAAGGTGTCCAATGTGGTTTTGATTTGAATCTCCCTGATGGCAATGGTGATGAACATTTTTTTATGTACATGTTAGGCATTTGTATGTCTTCATTGGAGAAGTCTCTGTTCATGTCTTCTGCCCATTTTGTGACATGATTATCTGTTTTGTGTGTGTTGAGTTTGAGCAGTTCTTTATATATCTTGGATATCAGCCCTTTGTCTGTAGTGTCATTTGCGAATATCTTCTCCCATTCCGTGGAGTGCCTCTTTGTTTTGTTGACTGTTTCCTTTGCTGTACAGAAGCTTTGGATCTTGAAGAAGTCCCAAAAGTTCATTTTTGCTTTTGTTTCCTTTGCCTTTGGAGACGTATTTTGAAAGAAGTTGCTGTGGCTGATGTCGGAGAGGTTAATGCCTATGTTCTCCTCTGGGATTCTGAAGGATTCCTGCCTCACATTGAGGTCTTTTATCCATTTCGAGTTTATCTTTGTGTATGGTGGAAGAGAATAGTTGAGTTTCATTCTTCTACACATAGCTGTCCAATTTTCCCAGCACCAATTTTTGAAGAAACTGTCTTTTTTCCACTGTATATTTTTTCCTGCCTGGTCGAAGATTATTTGGCCATAGAGTTGAGGGTCCATATCTGGGCTCTCTACTCTGTTCCACTGGTCTATGTGCCTGTTGTTCTGCCAGTACCATGCTCTCTTGGTGATCACAACTTTGTAGTAAAGCTTGAAATCAGGTAACGTGATGCCCCCAGTTTTGTTTTCCTTTTTCAACATTTCCTTAGCATTTCAGGGTCTCTTCTGATTCCATACACATTTTAGGATTGTTTGCTCCAGGTTTGTAAATAATGCGAGTGAAATTTTGATTGGAATATCATTGAAAGTATAGATTGCTCTAAGGAGTGTAGACATTTTAACAATGTTTATTCTTCTGATCCATGAGCATGGAATGGTCTTCCATCCTCTTGTGTCTTCTTCAATTACTTTCATGAGTGTTCTGTAGTTCCTCAAGTACAGATCCCTTACCTCTTTGGTTAGGTTTATTCCCAGGTATCTTATAGTTCTTGGTGCTATATTAAATGGAATCGATTCTCTAATTTCCCTTTCTGTATTTTCATTGTTACTGTAGAAGAAAGCAACTGATTTCTGTATACTGATTTTGTATCCTGCCACATTATTGAATTGCTGTATGAGTTCTAATAATTTGGGGGTGGAGTCTTTAGGGTTTTCCATATAAAGTATCGTGTCAACTGTGAAGAGAGAGAGTTTGACTTCTTCATTGCCTATTTGAATACATTTTATTCTTTTTTGTTGTCTGATTGCTGTTGCTAGGACTTCTAGTACTAGGTAGAAGAAGAGTGGTGAAAGTGGGCATCCTTGTCATGTTCCTGATATCAAAGGGAAGTCTGTCAGCTTTTCCCCATTGGGGATGATATTCGCTATGGGTTTTTCATAGATAGATTTTACAAAGTTGCAGAATATCCCTCTATCCCTCTATCCCATCTATTCCCACAGAATCAGGAATGGATTCTGTATCCTGTCAAGTGCTTTTTCTACATCAATTGAGAGGACCATGTGGTTCTTCTCTCTTATTGATGTGATCTCTCACATTGAGTGATTTGCAGATGTTGAACACCCCTACATCCCATCAATAAATCCCACCTGATCATTGTGGATAATCTTTTTCATGTACTGTTGGATCCTATTAGCTAGGATCTCATTGAGAATCTTAGCATCTATATTCATCAGGGATATTGGTCTGAAATTCTCCTTTTTGGTGGGGTCTTTGCCTGGTTTGGGGATCAGAGTAATGGTGGCTTCATAAAAAGAGTCTGGAAGTTTTTCTTCTGCTTCAATTTTTTGAAACAGTTTCAGGAAAATAGGTATTATTTCTTCATTGAAAGTTTGGTAGAATTCACCAGGGAATCTGTCAGGTCCTGGGCTCTTGTTTTTTGGGAGGTTTTTAATCACTGCTTCAATCTCGTTACTAGATATTGGTCTATTCAAGTTGTCAATTTCTTCCTGATTCAATTTTGGAATTTCATAAGTTTCCAGGAATGCATCCATTTTATCTACGTTGCTTAATTTCTTGGCATATAACTGTTGATAATAATTTCTGATAATTGTTTCTATTTCCTTGGTGTTATCATGACCTCTCACTTTTCATTCCTAATTTGATTAATTTGGATCCTCTCTCATTTCTTTTGGATTAGTTTGGCCAATGGTTTATTGAGCTTATTGATTCTTTCAAAAAAACAGTTTCTAGTTTCATTGATGCATTCTACTGTATCTCTATTTTCTATTTCATTGATTTCTGCTGTAATCTTTATTATTTCCCTTCTTGTGTGGGGGGTTGGCTGAATTTGTTGTTGATTCTCCCGTTTTTTAAGGTGTAAAGAGAGCTGGTATATTCTGGATTTTTCCATTTTTTTGAGGGAGGCTTGGGTGGCTATGAATTTCCCCCTTAGGACCAACTTTGCCATATCCCCTAAGTTTTGGACTGAAGTGTCTTCATTCTCATTGGTTTCCATGAATTGTTTAAGTTCTTCTTAGATTTCCTGGTTGATCTAAAAATTTTTTAGCAAGATGGTCGTTATCTTCCAGTTGTTTGAATTCCTTCCAAGATTTTTCTTGTGGCTGAGTTCCAGATTCAAAGCATTGTGATCTGAGAATATGCAGGGAATAATCTCAATCTTTTGGTATTGGTTGAGGCGTTATTTGTGACCTAGTATGTGGTCTATTCTGGAGAAGGTTCCATGTGCACTCGAGAAGAATGACTATTCTGTTGTTTTAAGGTGGAATGTACTGTATACATCTATGAGGTCCATCTGGTCTAATGTGTCATTCAAAGCTATTGTTTCTTTATTGATTTTCTGCTTGGATGATGTCTACTACCAAGTGTGGCATGTAAAGATCCCCTACTATTAATGTATTCATTTCAATATGACTCTTTTAATTTTAATTTTTAATTTAATTTTATTTTTTATAAACATATAATATATTTTTATCCCGAGGGGTACAGGTCTGTGAATCGCCAGGTTTACACACTTCACAGCATTCACCATAGCACACACCCTCCCAATGTCCATAACCCAATCCCCCTCACCCATTCCCCCTCCCCCCATCAACCCTCAGTTTGTTTTGTGAGATTAAGAGTCACTTATGGTTTGTCTCCCACCCAATCCCATCTTGTTTCATTTACTCTTCCCCTACCCCTTTAACACACCCATGTTGCATCTCCTCTCCCTCATATCAGGGAGATCATATGAAAATTGACTTTCTCCGATTAATTTATTTCGCTAAGCATGACACCCTCTTGTTCCATCCACGTTGTCGCAAATGGCAAGATTTCATTTCTTTTGATGGCTGCGTGGTATTCCATTGTGCATATATACCACATCTTCTTTATCCATTCATCTGTTGATGGACATCTAGGTTCTTTCCATAGTTTGGCTATTGTAGACATTGCTGCTATAAACATTCAGGTGCACGTGCCCCTTCGGATCACTACGTTTGTATCTTTAGGGTAAATACCCAGCAGTGCAATTGCTGGGTCATAGGGTAGTTCTATTTTCAACCTTTTGAGGAACCTCCATGCTGTTTTCCAGAGTGGTTGCACCAGCTTGCATTCCCACCAACAGTGTAGGAGGGGTCCCCTTTCTCTGCATCCTCGCCAGCATCTGTCATTTCCTGACTTCTTAATTTTAGCCATTCTGACTGGTGTGAGGTGATATCTCATGGTGGTTTTGATTTGTATTTCCCTGATGCCGAGTGATATGGAGCACTTTTTCATGTGTCTGTTGGCCATCTGGATGTCTTCTTTGCAGAAATGTCTGTTCATGTCCTCTGCCCATTTCTTGATTGGATTATGTGTTCTTTGGGTGTTGAGTTTGCTAAGTTCTTTATAGATTTTGGACACTAGACCTTTATCTGATATGTCATTTGCAAATATCTTCTCCCATTCTGTCAGTTGTCTTTTGGTTTTGTTAACTGTTTCCTTTGCTGTGCAAAAGCTTTTGATCTTGATAAAATCCCAAAATTTCATTTTTGCCCTTGCTTCCCTTGCCTTTGGTGAT
The DNA here is from genome assembly GCF_902655055.1 of Lutra lutra. NCBI lineage: Eukaryota > Metazoa > Chordata > Mammalia > Carnivora > Mustelidae > Lutra > Lutra lutra. Next base: position 33,579,173 of record NC_062285.1, on the reverse strand, counting down.
GTTCCTAGGAAGATGTTGCTGTGGCTGAGGTCGAAGAGGTTGCTGCCTGTGTTCTCCTTGAGGATTTTGATGGATTCCTTTCTCACATTGAGATCCTTCATCCATTTTGAGTCTATTTTCGTGTGTGGTGTAAGGAAATGATCCAGTTTCATTTTTCTGCATGTGGCTGTCCAATTTCTGAACACCATTTATTGAAGAGGCTGTCTTTTTTCCAGTGGACATTCTTTCCTGCTTTGTCGAAGATGAGTTGACCATAGAGTTGAGGGTCCATTTCTGGGCTCTCTATTCTGTTCCATTGATCGATGTGTCTGTTTTTGTGCCAGTACCATGCTGTCTTGATGATGACAGCTTTGTAATAGAGCTTGAAGTCCGGAATTGTGATGCCACCAACTTTGGCTTTCTTTTTCAATATTCCTTTGGCTATTCGAGGTCTTTTCTGGTTCCATATAAATTTTAGGATTATTTGTTCCCTTTCTTTGAAAAAAATGGATGGTACTTTGATAGGAATTGCATTAAATGTGTAGATTGCTTTAGGTAGCATAGACATTTTCACAATATTTATTCTTCCAATCCAGGAGCATGGAACATTTTTCCATTTCTTTGTGTCTTCCTCAATTTCTTTCATGAGTACTTTATCGTTTTCTGAGTATAGATTCTTAGTCTCTTTGGTTAGGTTTATTCCTAGGTATCTTATAGTTTTGGGTGCAATTGTAAATGGGATGGACCCCTTAATTTCTCTTTCTTCTGTCTTGTTGTTGGTGTAGAGAAATGCAACTGATTTCTGTGCATTGATTTTATATCCTGACACTTTACTGAATTCCTGTACAAGTTCTAGCAGTTTTGGAGTGGAGTCTTTTGGGTTTTCCACATATACTATCATATCATCTGCGAAGAGTGATAGTTTGAATTCTTCTTTGCCGATTTGGATGACTTTAATTTCCTTTTGTTGTCTGATGGCTGAGGCTAGGACTTCTAGTACTATGTTGAATAGCAGTGGTGATAACGGACATCCCTCCCGTGTTCCTGACCTTAGTGGAAAAGCTTTCAGTTTTTCTCCATTGAGAATGATATTTGCGGTGGGTTTTTCATAGATGGCTTTGATAATATTGAGGTATGTGCCGTCTATCCCTACACTTTGAAGAGTTTTGATCAGGAAGGGATGCTGTACTTTGTCAAATGCTTTTTCAGCATCTATGGAGAGTATCATATGGTTCTTGTTCTTTCTTTTATTAATGTGTTGTATCACATTGATTGATTTGCAGATGTTGAACCAGCCTTGCAGCCCTGGAATAAATCCCACTTGGTCGTGGTGAATAATCCTTTTAATGTACTGTTGAATCCTATTGGCTAGTATTTTCATTAGAATTTTTGCATCTGTGTTCATCAAGGATATTGGTCTGTAGTTCTCTTTTTTGTTGGGATCCTTGTCTGGTTTTGGGATCAAGGTGATGCAGGCCTCCTAAAATGAGTTTGGAAGTTTTCCTTCTATTTCTATTTTTTGGAACAGTTTCAGGAGAATAGGAATTAGTTCTTCTTTAAATGTTTGGTCGAATTCCCCCGGGAAGCCGTCTGGCCCTGGGCTTTTGTTTGTTTGGAGATTTTTGATGACTGTTTCAATCTCCTTACTGGTTATGGGTCTGTTCAGGCTTTCTATTTCTTCCTGGTTCAGTTGTGGTAGTTTATATGTCTCTATGAATGCATCCATTTCTTCCAGATTGTCAAATTTGTTGGCGTCGAGTTGCTCATAGTATGTTCTTATAATTGTCTGTATTTCTTTGGTGTTCGTTGTGATCCCTCCTCTTTCATTCATGATTTTATTTATTTGGGTCCTTTCTCTTTTCTTTTTGATAAGTCTGGCCAGGGGTTTATCAATCTTATTTATTCTTTCAAAGAACCAGCTTCTAGTTTCGTTGATTTGTTCTATTGTTTTTTTGGTTTCTATTTCATTGATTTCTGCTCTAATCTTTATGACTTATCTTCTCCTGCTGGGTTTAGGGTTTCTTTCTTGTTCTTTCTCCAGCTCCTTTAGGTGTAGGGTTAGGTTGTGTACCTGAGACCTTTCTTGTTTCTTGAGAAAGGCTTGTACCGCTATATATTTTCCTCTCAGGACTGCCTTTGTTGTGTCCCACAGATTCTGAACCGTTGTGTTTTCATTATCATTTGTTTCCATAATTTTTTCAATTCTTCTTTAATTTCCTGGTTGACCCATTCATTCTTTAGAAGGATGCTGTTTAATCTCCATGTTTTTGGGTTCTTTCCAAATTTCCTCTTGTTATTGAGTTCTAGCTTTAGAGCATTGTGGTCAGAAAATATGCAGGAAATGATCCCAATCTTTTGATACCGGTTGAGACTTGATTTAGGACCAAGAATGTGATCTATTCTGGAGAATGTTCCATGTGCACTAGAGAAGAATGTGTATTCTGTTGCTTTGGGATGAAATGTTCTGAATATATCTGTGATGTCCATCTGGTCCAGTGTGTCATTTAAGGCCTTGATTTCCTTGTTGATCTTTTGCTTGGATGATCTGTCCATTTCAGTGAGGGGAGTGTTAAAGTCCCCTACTATTATTGTATTCTTGTCGATGTGTTTCTTTGATTTTGTTATTAATTGGTTTATATAGTTGGCTGCTCCCACGTTAGGGGCATAGATATTTAAAATTCTTAGATCTTCTTGTTGGACAGTTCCTTTGAGTATGATATAGTGTCCCTCCTCATCTCTTATTATAGTCTTTGGCTTAAAATCTAATTGATCTGATATAAGGATTGCCACTCCTGCTTTCTTCTGATGTCCATTAGCATGGTAAATTCTTTTCCATCCCCTCACTTTAAACCTGGAGGTGTCTTCGGGTTTAAGATGAGTTTCTTGTAGGCAACATATAGATGGGTTTTGTTTTTTTATCCATTCTGATACCCTGTGTCTTTTGATTGGGGCATTTAGCCCATTAACATTCAGGGTAAGTATTGAGAGATATGAATTTAGTGCCATTGTATTGCCTGTAAGGTGACTGGTATTGTATATTGTCTCTGTTTCTTTCTGATCTACTACTTTGAGGGTCTCTCTTTGCTTAGAGGACCCCTTTCAATATTTCCTGTAGAGCTGGTTTGGTATTTGCAAATTCTTTCAGTTTTTGTTTGTCCTGGAAGCTTTTAATCTCTCCTTCTATTTTCAATGATAGCCTAGCTGGATATAGTATTCTTGGCTGCACGTTTTTCTCATTTAGTACTCTGAATATATCATGACAGCTCTTTCTGGCCTGCCAGGTCTCTGTGGATAAGTCTGCTGCCAATCTCATATTTTTACCATTGTATGTTACAGACTTCTTTTCCCGGGCTCCTTTCTAGATCTTTTCTTTGTCACTAAGACTTGTAAATTTTACTATTAGGTGACGGGGTGTGGACCTATTCTTATTAATTTTGAGGGGGGTTCTCTGAACCTCTTGAATTTTGATGCTTGTTCCCTTTGCCATATTGGGGAAATTCTCTCCAATAATTCTCTCCAATATACCTTCTGCTCCCCTCTCTGTTTCCTCTTCTTCTGGAATCCCAATTATTCTAATGTTGTTTCGTCTTATGGTGTCACTTATCTCTCGAATTCTCCCCTCGTGGTCCAGTAGCTGTTTGTCCCTCTTTTGCTCAGCTTCTTTACTCTCTGTCATTTGGTCTTCTATATCGCTAATTCTTTCTTCTGCCTCATTTATCCTAGCAGTGAGAGCCTCCATTTTTGATTGCACCTCATTAATAGCTTTTTTGATTTCAACTTGGTTAGATTTTAGTTCTTTTATTTCTCCAGAAAGGGCTTTTATATCTCCCGAGAGGGTTGCTTTAATATCTTCCATGCCTTTTTCATGCCCGGCTAAAACCTTGAGAATCATCATTCTGAACTCTATATCTGACATATTACCAATGTCTGTATTGATTAGGTCCCTAGCCTTTGGTACTGCCTCTTGTTCTTTTTTTTGTTGTTGTGAATTTTTCCGCCTTGTCATTTTGTCCAGGTAAGAGTTTATGAAGGAGCAAGTGAAATACTGAAAGGGTGGCAACAGCCCCAGGAAAATATGCTTTAGCCAAATCAGAAGAGATCCCAAATTGTGAGGGGAGAGAAAGAGGATAAAAAGGGGTTCAAAAAGAAAAAAAAAACTATTTAAAAAAAGAAAGCCGATAAAGAAAAAATATAAAAAGAGGAAAAATATATATATATATATTAGATAAACTATTTAAAAAACATTAAAAAAGAAAACGGTAAAAGTTAAAAAAATTTAGCAGAAGAAGAGAAAAAGAAAAAGAAAAAAATTGAAAAAAAAATTAAATTAACTGCAAGGCTAAAAATCATGGGGAGAAAGCCATGAGTTCCGTGATTTGCTTTCTTCTCCTCTGGAATTCCGCCGCGCTCCTTGGTGTTGAAACTACACTCCTGGGTAGGTGAACTTGGTCCTGGCTGGGTTTCCCGTTGATCTTCTGGGGTAGGGGCCTGTTGTAGTGATTCTCAAGCCTCTTTGCCCCAGGCGGAGTTGCATCGCCCTTACCCGGGGCCGCGCTGAGTAATCCGCTCGGGTTTGCTTTTGGGAGCTTTTGTTCCCTGAGCGCTTTCCGTAGAGTTCCAGAGGACGGGAGTGAAGATGGCGGCCTCCCAGTTTCCGGCCCGGAGGAGCCGAGCGCCCGGGGCCCCACTCCTCAGTGCGCCCTCAGAGAACAGCGCCCAATGACTCCCATCACCCCGGCCTCCGGCCGCGCTCCGAGCTGACCGAGCCTGTGACCGGTTCAAGGCAACCCCGAGCTGAGAGTCACTCCTTGGCTCTGTCTCTGTAGCCGGCTTCCCCGCTCCAATACCGGTAAGCTCTGCGACAGTCAGACACCCCCGATCCTTCTGCGACCCTGCGGGACCTGAGGCCACGCTTCACCCCAGTTAAGCCTCTGGAGTGATGTCCCTCAGCGGAACAGACTTTTAAAAGTCCTGATTTTGCTCCGTTGCTCCGCCGCTCGCCGGGAGCCGGCCCCTCCCCCCGCGTTCTATCTCCCGTCGCTTTGGATTCACTTCTCCGCCAGTCCTACCTTTCAGATAGTGGTTGATTTTCTGTTTCTAGAATTGCTGTTCTTCTTCTCTTCAATCTCCCGTTGGATTTGTAGGTGTTTGCAATCTTTAGATAAGCTATTTAGCTGATCTCCCGCTACCCAAAGTAGTCTCAGCTGCTACTTCTCCGCCATCTTGACTCCTCCTATTCTTTATCTTGATTAACAGTTTTCTTATGGAATTTCCTGCTCCCATATTGGGGCCATAAATATTTACAATTGTTAGATCTTCTCAGTGGATAGTCCCTTCAAGAATTATGTAGTGTCCTTCTGTATCTCTGGTTACAGTCTTTAGTTTAAAATCTAATTTATCTGATATGAGAATTGCTACCCCAGCCTTCTTTTGAGGCCCATTGGCATGAAAGATGGCTCTCCATCCCTTCAGTTTCAGTCTGGATGCATCCTTAGGTTTAAAATGGGTCTCTTCTAGACAACGTATGGATGGGTCCTGTCATTTTATCCAATCTGCAACCTGTGTCAATTTTTGGGTGCATTTAGGCCATTCACATTGAGAGTGATTATTGAGAGATATTTTTTGTTGACATCGTTTTACCTGTGAAGTCTTTTTTTCTATAGATTGTCTCCATATATTTATGTTCAATGATATTCTTAGTATTTTTCCTCTTTCATAGAACCCCCCTTAATATTTCTTGCAGTGTCAGTTTGGTGGTCACATACTCTTTTAAACCTTGCAGGTCTTGGAAGATCTTTATCTCTCCATCCATTTTGAATGTCAGTATGGCTGGATAAAGTATTCTTGGCTGCATGTTCTTCTCATTTAGTGCCCTGAATACATCTTGCCAGCCCTTTCTGGCTTACCAGGTTTCTGTGGACAGGTTTGATGTTATTCTGATGGGCTTTCCTCTGTATGTAAGGAATTTCTTTGCCCTAGCTGCTTTCAAGAGCTCCTGTCTACAATTATAATTCATCATATTCACTATCAGGTGTCTTGAGGTCTTTCTAGATTCTATGATCTTGGGGTAGACCTCTCTGCCTCTAGTACATGAATGCTGGTTCCATTCGCGAGATTGGGAAAATTCTCATGGAGAATTTGTTCAACTATATCTTCTAGTCTTCTTTCTTTCTCCCCCCCCCCCTCAATGATCCAATAATTCTGACACTGGAACTTTTCATGGCATCATTTATTTCCCTAATTCTATTTTCATGGCTTCTAAGCTGTTTGTTCCAGGCTTTCTCCTGATCCTTTTTCTCTGTTTGTCCTCCAGATCACTAATTCTACCTTCTGCCTCAGTTACCCTAGCTTTTAGAGAATTTAGATTAGATTGGAACTCATTGAGAACATTGTGAACATCATCCCTTGTGGCTTTCACTTCTACCGTAATCAATTCCATTTTGTCATCCATGGCTTTTTCCAACCTAGCTATTGCCTGGATAATTGTTAGCCTGAATTTCCTTTACAACATATTGTCTATGTCCATATCCAATAGCTCTGATGAAGAAAGCTTAGTCTCTGGATTTTTTTCTGTTGGGCATTCCTCCTTATAGTCATTTTGGTGAGAGATGGCTGAATGGATGTGTAGCTGAATATAACAACCGTGGTGTAGGCAATGTACACCCTGGGATGCTTCTGAGAAGTCAAGAGTCCCCAGCCAAAAGAAAGAAAAAAGAAAAAAAGAGAGAGAGACAGAAAAAAAGGGGGGGGGAGATAAAATAAAAGAGAAGGCCTAGCCCAAATGGGCTCCAAGGTAAGATTTATGAAGTATACAAACAAAAACAAATAAAAAGACTGACAAAAGTAGATGACAAGAGAAAAATAAATAAATGAATAAATAGAAACATAGAAACAAACAAAAAAGAACCTCATTAAAAAGAACCCCAAGTATAAGATTTATATACTGCTAGGACAAAAACAAATACACAGAAATGGTGGCAGAAAAAAAAGATGGGAGAGTGGTTATAAATTCTCAGTGTGGGCGAGGAAGGTTATTTTGATTTTTCCTGGATGTATCTTGATATCTTCATAAAGGACTCAACTTTCCAAAGATAAAGGAGGATTAAAAACTGGTTTACCTATAGGGATAGCATTGATTGGGGAAAGGGGATTACCTTGAAGCTTAACTCTATATGAATATTTAAAAAAAATAATAAACTAAAATAAAATTAAATAAAATTTTAAAAATTAAAAAATAGAAAACCAAAAGAAAAATACAGGTATATGTATCAAAAAGTTCAGATTTAAATGTTATTATGGAATTTGATGTACTGGACATCTCACTGTGATAGTAAATAGGTTAAAAAGTTTTATATAAAAAAAACCAGAATAGTGGGAATGAATTAAAAATAAAAATTGTATCTATGAAGTAGTGGTGGTTGTCCTCTAGTCTTTTTTTTTTTTTTTTTTTTTTGGCTGGCTTTCTGGGGGAGGGGCCTGCCACATGGTTTTCAGGGACTGTTACTAGAGTTAAGTCCTCCTGCCCCCATCAAGGGGGTTGGCTCTGAGGAAACTGGTTTTTCAGGTTTTTGTTCTCTGGAGGTTTTTTTGTTTGTTTGTTCATTTGTTTTCTCTCCCCTTGGCAGCTTTTGATGGTTTTGGGAGATTTAGAGGAAAGCAAACTGCACCCAGACTTCCCTCTCAGAGACAAGCCTCGGTCTGTTCCCCTCTGGGTGTTCCAGAGCACATAAATTCCCCCTCTGCCACTGGCAGAGCACGTTCCCAGTCACGGTCTCTGGGGTCACAGGAACTCCCGCTTGTACCCAAAACCACAATAGGTGTGGCTGTCTGGGCAGCTCCAGAATACCAGAGAGGTCCCAAGCAGTGAGAGCACACTGAGATTTTCTCACTGGCCTGGGCTGGGAGTGCTCAGGCTCTCCAGGGTCTGAGAGAGCACTGGCTGGTACTTACACGCACCTCTCTTGGGGAGGGTGTGGGGCACGACTCAGACTCTGGTAGCGCAGAGCACGCTTGTGGAGAGTGCAAAAGGTTGTGGTTCTGCTAGCTGGTGAGTCTCCCTCACCCTTATGGGAGCTGCCACCTAGAGGCTCTCAGGTGCGCTGGCGGCTCAGGGATCAAGACTTGGCTTCTCTGCACTCTTTCTGGCTCAGCGCCAGTGGTGGCTGTCCTGGGTCGGGGCACTTAAGCCCCTGTCCTTAACTGCCTGATTCCCACAATTTCCCCCCAAGATCCTTTGCTGTTTTTGAGTGCTTTCAACCAGACTCCAAGTTAATGCTGGTCCCCAATCGCAGGGCACTCTCATATTGGAGTATTACTTTCAAATGGGTCATTTCTGGTGGCTCCCTCCCCCTTTTGTTTATCTTCTGATATCAGTCCGAAGTTCCCACTCCACTTTACCTGCCCATGGGCGTCTTCAGCCTCCATGGAGAACCAGAAGTGTATAATTCTAATCTCAGGATGATTTCATGGGTGATCAGAGTTCTTTGGTAGGTAATCAGCTCACTTTAGGGTACAGGTTGAAATGGCACCTCCTCCTACTTCCCCACCATCTTGTCTCCCCTGACAATGGCTTTTTGTTTAATAGGCAAGATTCATGACTTTAGTAATTAGGTTAAGCATAAATGGACTACATACTATATTAATTTTTACGTTTTCTAATTTCAGAAAAATAAGTACACTCATTTAAGCAATCAACATTTACTGAGCACTTACTATGTAGAAAACACAAACCCACCAGTCTGGGGCAAACATACATTCTAGAAAGAAAGTCTATTTTAAAGCATTGATATATAGGCAATTTGATGGAAAAAATCCAATAATATAATCCCTTTGGAATCTTAATAATTCCTATTTGGAAATGCTTATGAATGGGATAATGGTTTGGTAAGAACATTTTTCTAGCAATTTCTGTGAGGTTCTTGAATTTCACTAATGCTTGTATTAGATTTTATATTATATATTCCAAAGTTAAGCTTGTAGCACTTAAGACTTAAAGAGGTATAAAAGGGTGTGGCAAATGACTGGTCAAACGTTTCTTAACTGATAATGCTGACATGCTCAGCAAAATTGCTGGTGTTGCTTCCCAAGTATTGTAGGACATGGGACACAGGGCATGGTATGGATCTGATCTCATCCTAACTGCATTCAAACACTGCATCATCTCAGATAAGTCAATCCGTCTCATGATTTTTCATGTGTAAAATGAACATAATAATAATTATCTCACATGCTATGGTAAAAATTGCATAAAATAACCACTGGCATCTAGAGGATTCAATATATATTAGCTCCTTTGTACCTGTCTCTGACCAAAAACTCTTCAAAATGCAGCTGCTGCAAATAATTCATTTACATGGAAATTACATTTTTTGGCCAACCTAGATTCCAGTCCAATATCTTAGAGTTGAAAAAAGTAGAAAAAGAACTAAATGTTGGAAAACCTTGGCTCTTCTCTAGTTTAATTTGAGACTTTAGGAAAGTAATTTAGCATTTTGGGGCCTCATTTAAGCACCTGGGAATAAAGAAATCAATACTTTCCCAATGTTTTTTATATGGTTGTTTGGTGAGCCAAATGAATTGTGGAAATGGTTCAGAAAAAAAAAATGTATTATTCATTTGCCAGGTTTCTTGGTCTGAGCAAAAATTAGGAAAGGCAGAGAAGAGAATGAACCATGTTGAACTGAATTCATTCTTTTCTCCAAGAATTAATTTGCAAATTATATTATGGAGAAATTAGTTCAATATGTCCACCAACAATTTACATAGAAATAATAATCACTTTGGACATAAAATGCTAGACTAGTTCTGCGTGTAACATTAGCAAGAACCTTCAGACTGAAAGCTTCCCATAAGCTTTCCTATAAGTGTTTGGTCACTGCAGTCTATTTCTAAGCTAAATAATAATAATAATAAATTATGGACATTTGGGAGGTATTAATTAATAATAGTAAAATAAGAATCTGATGAGATAATTGGGGAAAAGTTAGTCATGTATGTTTCCACCATACTCATGACACTTTAAATGAGGTGTTTAAACCTTACAAAACCTGCCCCTGTTAATCTGGGGTTTCTTGCATACAATTTAGAATTTTTAAAGTCAGCTGGTGCAATGTTTTCCACGATTGACTGCTAATATTTTCTTTTCTCCCTCCCTAGAAAAAAACATCATCCCAAAGGATTTTATTTTACACCAATTTCTACAAGAATAAAAAGAGAATAGAAAAAGAGAGTGGGAAGCTACACTGGAGGTAGCATTAGGCCTGAGGGAAGAAAGCAAGCCAAAAACCCAGACATGGACACCTCATATAGAAATAAGCTCTTTCCCAATTTTAAAGAGCACACACACACTATATACTACTGAGGGAAGACAAACATTAAATCAGAAAGAGAAATTAAAAATCATCTCCAAGCCCATAGAAAAAACAAATATAAAATTTTATTATATTTTATTTTAATTTTTAAGTGTATAAATTCATAAAAGAAGTTTTCTTTTTTTTAAGATTTTATTTATTTGTCAGAGAGAGGGAGAAAAAATGAGAGCACAAGCAGGGGGAGAAGCAGGCAGAGGGAGAAGCAGGTTCTCTACTGAGAAAAGAGCCTGATGTGGGCCTTGACCCCAGGACCCTGTGATCATGACTTGAGACAAAGGCAGATGCTGACTCACCTGAGCCACCCAGGCATCCCAAGGAAAAAAGTTTTCTTAAAGATTGAACAGTTTGTCAGAATAGCTTAATATGTATCATTTCCCACCTTACTGTGTACCATGAGCATTTCTCAAGTTACTAAAATATTTATTAAACATATATTTCTAACAACTAGATAATATTCACACTATGATTGTTTCATAATTTAGAGATCTTCCTATAGCAGGCCATGTAGGGTTTTTCAAGTTTTTAACATCATAGTTAATAGTAACATTTATACATATACATAAACCTATGTCAGTTTTTCTTGCCATTTTCATTCAGTATACTTATATAAATTGAAATGCTGTATTAGGCATCTGAACAACTGTAATACTTTTAAAGTATATTATCAAATTTCATTCTATCAAAGATGCAAAAGCTTACTTTCTTCACAGCATGAAGTTAGAAGTGTCCAGCCCTTCTCAATATTGAGTATTATCAGAAAACCATTTTTAAAAATTTGTGAGACAAGAATTTCTGTTATTCCAAACCACTGCAGTATTAATAGGTGTGCGAATGGCATTTAGATTCCAAGAAAAAGCCAAACCTCTCAATTTAGTAAAAAAAAAAAAAAGAAAGAAAAGAAAAAAGAAAAAAAAGAGGGAAAACAGATTTCAGGATAGCCAATTAACAGTTAAATATGTCAATAAATAAACAGTAGCAAGTAACACACAGGTCTTCATAGTTCTACCTTTTCATATACTTTAGGGTAAAATGAATCACCCATTTTATAATTTAGCAGAGTAAGCAGACAAATACTTTCATTTTTTCTTCAAGTACTTTATTTTATAATGAAAGAATAGGAAGTACACAAATGATTTCGATTTTGAACTACATATATGCATAGAAATGTGCAGAAAGACATTTGAATAGATGTTATCTGTAAAAATGATTTTAAATTAGTATATATTTTCTCTATCTTCCACAAAAACAGAAAGAAGAGCACCATCAAAAATACCTTACAGCTTTTTTTGTTCATCTGCTTGATCAGATCTGATGGTGAATAAACTAACACACTTTGATAGTGTCACCTCAGAGATTCTAAATCTCATACTGTCCTGTGCAGCACCAGCTTACTGTATCATCACAGTTCTTGGTTCAAAAAGCAAGCATGCAGAAATAGCTGGGATAGAACATAGCAAAGTTTTCCATTTTTATTCCCATTTCTGCTCTAATTCACCTATGATAAGGTGTTTATTTATAGAAATAAAACACATAAATGCTTTAGTAACTTCATTCATAACACTAATCTGAAAATACAAATTTCTTAAAGAAAATTATTGAGCTGCCAAAAAACTAAAGAAAAAGTTAAGAAATCATATGGACTCCACAATTATATTGCCAGGCTCAAATGGAGTCTATATCATCTAGACATGCTCAGGAACCAGCTATTAAAATTCTTTTAGCCTGATTTATCTTCTGTAAAATAGGGATAATAAAGATACAGTCCTCATAGCATTGTGAGGATTGAAGGATATAAGGCATAAAATGTACTTAGTAAGCAGTCAGTGAAAGTTATAATTTTTCTCTCTAAAATAGGAAGATATCTTTATGAGCTAACTGGATAATGATCTCTAATGGCATAAACTACACCTTAGATATTTTATTTTTTTATTTTTTTAAAAAATTTTTTAAAATTTATTTGACAGAGATCACAGGTAGGCAGAGAGGCAGGCAGAGAGAGAGGAAGGAAAGCAGGCTCCTTGCTGAGCAGAGAGCCCAATGCGGGGCTCGATCCCAGAACCCTGGGATCATGACCTGAGCCGAAAGCAGAGGCTTTAACCCACTGAGCCACCCAGGCACCCCTAGATATTTTAAATCTCTAGTTCCTAGCACAGTGCAAGCACAGTGTAGTAAACTGTGAGATAAAATGCAACCAATAATGTTGCCCACAGTGGCAGACAAGAACAACCAATGCAAATTCTATAGACATAAACCAATCAATCTCATGTTTGTGAAACATTAAGCCGGTCCAAAAACTAGTCAGTCTGGTAGTCTGAAATTGAATCAGACAATTAATCTCCAGTATGAAAATCAGGCAGTTTTTGCTATAGACAGGAATAGAATAGGTTTATAGTTGTCATCATTTGACCAGTTTCCATTCTCCAAATCAGAAACCAGGGGTATATCATAATCTCAAAAATATAAAATTGGGCATGCTATCTTTTTTCTTAAATCATTTAGGGTTCCCTATGTCTAAAGACTGTTTTCAGCTTTACTGAGGTATTACTGATATACAATAACTAGTATATGCTTAAATTGTACAACTTGATGAGTTTTGATAAAAGTGTAAACCCAAGGAACCATCACCACAATCAGGATAATGAATATATCTATCACCTTAAAAAATTTCCTTTTGCCCCATTGAGTCTTTCTCTTCCTCTACCTCCCTACCTTCAACCTCTACCTGCCAATTCATAGACAACCATGGGTCTGTTTTTTTGGGTCTGGGTAGGTTTGTTTTTCTACAATTTTGTGTACATGGAATCATATAGGGTATCATCATTTGTGTTTAGGTCATTTTATTCAGTAATAATTTTGAGATTCATTCAAATTGTTGAATGTTTCAATACAGAATTCCCTTTGATGTTGAGTACAGATACACAACCATGTGTTTATATATTTACTTGTTGATGGGTGTTTTGGTTATTTCCAATTTAGGATTTTTACAAATAAAGGACCTATCAATTTTCATGCCCAAGTTTCTAAAAAGCTTATGTTTGGACATAAACCCTTGTTGTTTTGGTCTCTGCCTGTTTATCACCATCTTTTACTCCTCTCCTCTGAATACACTACAGTTGTGCAAATTAAAACTTCTCTTCCCAACTCCTTGCAAGGCCAGACCCCTCTTCATTTATCAAACTCAAGTATTCTTTACCCTAGAAGCTTACTGTTATGCCTTTACTTCTACTGTATGCTTTCTATGGACAGACATGGAGAAGTGCTCCCCTTCTCTGCAGGCTTAACTCATCTTATAGGACCCCAATTCTTCTGTCACATTTGTTTAGTTTATCTACTTATATGTCTCACACAAGACTATAAACACCTATATGTTGGCATCCGATCTTTTTCATCTCATTTCTCCAGGTCCTAGAAAATAAATGTTTAGTTGACTGGGTGTTCTATATGCAATGAAATTAGTATGGTTGTATATTTAAACTATATATATGCTTAAGTCACTTTTATAGATATTCATTTATAAAAATATAATTCTTTTAATATTCTAAAGTATGTACTACTGCCTGCAGATTCCCAACCTAATGTATTCATGGTTCACAGGAACAAGTGAAAATTGCATTTTTCATTTTTTTTTAAATTTTTTTAAGGATTTGATTTATTTATTTGAGAGGGACAGAGTGCATGAACAAAAGGGAGGGGCAGAGGGAGAATCAGGCACCCCACTGAGCAGAAAGCCCAACTTGGGGCTCAATCCCAGAATCCCAGAATCATGACCTGAGCCAAAGGCAGAAAATTAACCAACCCAGGCACCTCTGGAAGTTTTATTTTTAAATATGTCATATTTTATAATTCTGCAGGAATATTTATGTTTCTGTTTCTTTAAAGTGTCAGCATTTGATAAAACTTTGTAATTTGTATGTGGCTCATGAGGCAGCATGAGTATCCATCAGCCAAAAAGCCACTTGACTGCCATTACCAATTTTATTTGGGTATTTTACATTCTTTTATTCTTCTAAAAGAATATTAAAAAATTAAATTTCTGGGGGTATCTGGGTAGCACAGTTGGTTAAGCAACTGACTCTTAGTTTTGGCTCAGGTTGTCATCTCAAAGTTTTGAGATCACCCCACACCAGGCTCTGTGCTCAGCACAGTGTCTGCTTAAGACTCTCTCTCCCTCTGTCCCTCCTGCCCCCCTCCTATTCTTTATCTTTCTCTCTTTCAAACAAATAAATCTTCTTTAAAAATAAAACTTCTGAACTAAAATTAAAATTTCTAGGGGCACCTGGGTGGCTCAGTGGGTTAAGCCTCTGCCTTTGACTCAGGTCATGGTCTCAGGGTCTCAGGGAGCCTGCTTCCTCCTCTCTGCCTGTCTCTCTGCCTACTTGTGACCTCAGTCAAATAAATAAATAAAAATCTTTAAAAAATTAAATTAAATTAAAATTTCTATCTCATGATGGATATTTTCTTTTCTTTTAAGACACAGGACTCCATATCACAACCTTGAGATCACGACCTAAGCAGAAACCAAGAGTCAGATGCTTAACCAACTGTGCCACTTAGACACCCCTACAATGGATATTTTCTAAGATACTTCGTAGTTAGTCTACATAGACAACTACACTGTTAACTTGTCCCACTTGCTCCTAAAAATGGCTTCAACTCCTGGTCCGATCAAACCAGTAAATTAGTCAAGCTCATGATTTTCTGCTCACGTAGATGAGCGTAGTCTTATTTGCATGTAGAACTGAGCTAAACTAATATTTTTTATATTTTAATTTATATCTAATATCTTTAGTTCAGATAAACAACTGCATAGCATATTTTTGTTTGTATTATCCTATTTAAATCTTTCCTTCATAACTTATAACTTACCATATAAAGAAATTGAAATTTTAAGAGATTATGGAATGTGTGCAGGACTACAAATTCTGGACTTAGAGGCCATTTTTCTGATTCTCTTCCTAGCAATACAGCCTTACTAAACCATTAAATATGTTGCAATTCTGAACATTTTTCAGATTTTTTTGGTCCTGGTTTTTGGCTAATGTCACATGGATAAAATTAAATGTTTGTACCCTTGTGAAAAAGATGATGATGTTTAAAAATAAAGATTGTATAGTATGGTTATTTAGCTCCCAAATCCTGTGATATCGGACTGATGTTATCCAAGTTAGGGGTTGGTTGCAGAGGTGGAACCCAAGACTGAACAAGATAACAATAACAAAACCATGACATCACACTAGTAATCACTGGTAATGGCATGCAGGATATAAACTGAAGTTGCAAAGAGGAAATCCAATGAATAATATTATTCAAACAGTATGAGATCTTTGTTTCTAAATCAAAAAAATAAAGTTACTTGCTTTCTTAACTTTCTTCAATTGAAATGTTTTACAGAAAGTTTCCAGGACACTCAGAAAGGAAATTGGACCTGAACAATGGATACCAGAGCATTTATCTCTCGTATGCAACATACTGATAAAAAGGTATTAACCAAATGTTTTCTCTCTCAATCCATTCCTTTTTCAGTTGTTTTCTCCACACACTGTTATTTTCTTCTCAGCTAAATAGCCAAGTTAAAAAACTCTCCCTACTTAAATCATATTAAGCAGTCATTATATATTATTCTCTGCCACAAGTATTAACCTGCTTTTAGAGATTTCTTTTTCTTAAATTATGATATTCATCAAGATTGTTTTAAGATATAAGGAAGTTTTTATTGATTTTTTTCAGTTTCCATAAGTAACTTGATATTTTAGTCTCTATTAATAATAACATGAAAGATGACTTGAGCATCTAACCAGCTAAGCTCTCTCTGTGCATAAAAATTTCACTTCAGAAATTGATTCAATTTACTTCATATAAATGTCCTGGCCTGGATTTCCATTTTCATATATGGTAATGTTCAGAGCAGACCAATGTGCCCATTGAGAACTAGCAGAAAAGCTAGAGACTGTAAATTTTCCACTTGAAGGGATCAAAGAATGAACTGAGTCAAGACTAAAAACAGAAAAATCCCCAAGGAGAAAGAAGCTTTCAGAGAAGGGCTGAAGATCTGTGGGGTATTTGCTGATTCTCAGTATAGGCCACAGGTTGAAGATGCTCTAGGGAACAGAGAACCTAGTACAGCTTTTGACAATCACATGGAGCTAGGTGACAAAGTTAGAAATATGAAGGTTCTCAAACACATGATGCATGTTTGGCTTCTGCCTTGAATCATTTGCTGAAGACTGAAGCAGGGTTGATGGCTGAACAGTTAAGTCATGATAGCTCAAAAGTGTTAAGTCTCACAATGCTTAGGAGACAAAGACCTTCAAGGGGTGGGAGGGCACTCTAAGGACAGTAAAAGAGAGCTGAAAGTCCTTCCTAGATAGTGAATTAAAAGTGAAAATCTCCAATCACTTTTTCCTGGGGGCTTTGCTGATATGGGCATAACTAGATGCTTTGACTCTAGCACAAGAGCATTGTTGGAAGAGATTGAAAAGTAGCCTTTGATGGTTGTACAGGGTAGAATGACAAAATTAGGGATTTGAGAGTCTTTAAATTCATAGCAGCTCTCCCCTTTAAGACATTTGCTACATTCTGAAGATGTTCAGGGAGGGAGGCCATGGATATAAGCAGAAAACCTCTGAGGGGCAAAGCAGACATTCCTGCAGTTTCTAAGTACTGAGGAGATAAAAACATACCTTTTTAAGTTAAAAACCCTGGGAAGCCATGTTTTTGGCAATAGGGAAAAACAGACAAAATTTTACTAAAATTTGAACCCAGCCTTGGTCCAGCTAAATTCATGATTGAATTAAGACAATGAGCTCCCAACCTCTGACTAGCACAGTAAAATGATAACCTACTCTGATGGAACAAAACATCAGCTGAAGCTTCTAAAAATGTGTGTATGTCTAGCATTCAATTAAAAGTTACTGAGTCTATTAAGTGCATCAGTTCTCCACTGGCACAATAATGCTAAATAACAAATAATTGTTCAACTCTAAGGCCATAAACATTTACTTAGACCACAATTCTAAAATCAGTGAATTAGACCAACCCCAAATGGGCAATTCTTGGAGTCTTTCCTGACTAGCAGTTGGGCAGGTAGTGTCTGATTTGGCTGGAATAGCTTAGATGATTTGTTCATTTCATCTGAACAATGAATCTCACTTTACAGCAAGCTGTGTGCTGCTTATTTTCTCCTGGCAAAAGCAGATAAGCAAGAGGGGCAGAAGAAACTGAGGCACTTTTTCAAGCCTCTGACTGTGTTATTTTGCTAAATTGCCAAAGAAAATCCCATGACTAAACCTCAGCCTAAGTTATGGAGCAAAACACCCAAACAGATGGGAGAGCACTGAAAACTTAAAAAAAGATTGTGTGAGAATAAAGAGAAGATTAATAGATTAATGAGATCAGTCCACAACATTTCAGTGTCATCATACTTTAGTTTGAAATTTGGTAAAACCACTGAAATATGAAATTTGGTAAAAAAACCATTCTGTTCCCACAAGGAACAATACAAGGCTAAGATTGGATCATTTAAACCAGTCCATCTTAGTGTGGGTAATTTTGACTCAATTTAGTGACATCTAGTGACAGTTTATTCCAGTTGTATTGAGATACAATTGACATATAGCATTGTATAAGTTTAAGATGTACAATATGTTGATCTGATACATTTATATATTGCAAACTACCATAGTGTTCACTAACACTTCCATTACATCCATAATTATCTTTTTTTTTTTTTTTTTTTTTTTTTTTTGTGGTGAGAACATTTAACTACCTGGTAACTACCAGTCTACTCTCTGTTTCTATGAGAAACAGATATTGGATTAGATTCCACATATAAGTGATATCATGCAGTGTTTGTCTTTAGCTATCTGACTTATTTTAGTTAGCATAATGCTCTCAGGTTCCATCCATGTTGTTGCAAATGGCAGGATTTCTTTCTTTCTAATAGCTGGATAATATTCTATTGCAGATCTTCTTTATTCATTCATTCATTAACGGCCATGTAGGTTGTCTCTATATCATGGCTATTGTGAAGAATGCTGCAATGAACATGGAGTGCAGATATCGCTTCAATATCTTGTATTTATTTTCTTCAGATACATACCCAGAAGTAGAATTGCTAGATCATTTGGTAGTTCTATTTTAATTTTTTGAAGAATCTTCATACTATTTTCCACCAATTTACATTCTCACCAAGTATATAAGGGTTCATTTTTCTCCACATCGTTACCAAAATTTGTTGTCTCTTGTCTTTTTGGTAATAGCCATTCTAAGAGGTGTGAGGTGATATTTCATTCTGGTTTTGATCTACATTTCTCCGATAAATAATGATGTTGAACATATCTTCATGCACCTGTTAGCCATTTGTATTTTTCTTTGGGGAAAAAAAATATATTTAGTTCCTCTTCCCATTTTGACTCAAAATTTTTTTTCCTCATGAGTTTTATGAGTTTCTTATATATAGTGTGTATTAACTTCTTATCAGTCCCATTCCATTGGTTGTCTTTATGTTTTGGTGATCGTTTCTTTATCTTTTGAGAAGCTTTTTAGTTTGATGTAGACTTCTTTCTTTTTTTAATGTAGTGTTCCAATATTCATTGTTTTTATTGTTTATATATACCACCCAGTGCACCATGCAATCAATACAAGCCCTCCCTTATACCCACCACCAGGCCAACCATCCCCCCATCACCCTCCTCTCTAAAAACATCTGTTTCTGAGAATCCACAGTCTCTCATGATTCATCTGCTCCTCTGATTTCCTGCCCTTAACTTTTCCTTTTCTTCTCTTAATGTTCTCCATGTTATTCTTTATGGTCCACAAGTAAGTGAAATCATATGAAAATTGACATTCTCTGCTTGACTTATTTCACTCAACATAATCTCCTTTAGTCCCATCCATGTTGATGTGAAAGTTGGTTATTCATCATTTCTGATGGCTGAGTAATATTCCATTGTATATATGGATCACATCTTTTTTATCCATTCATCTGTTGAAGGGCATCTCATTACTTTCCACAGTTTGGCTATTGTGGACATTGCTGCTATGAACATTGGGGTACAGAGGGCCCTTCTTTTTATCTGGATCTTAGTGATAAATACCAGTAGTGAAATTACTGGGTCATAGAATAACTCTATTTTTTAATTTTTTGAGGAACCTACACACTGTTTTCCAAAGTGGCTGCACCAACTTGCATTCCCATGAACACTGAAAGAGGGTTCCCCTTTCTCCACATCCTCTCCAACACTTGTTGTTTCTTGCCTTCTAAATTTTGGCCATTCTAACTGGTGTAAGGTGGTATCTCAATGTGGGTTTGATTTGAATCTCCCTGATGGCTAATGATGATATACATTTTATCATGTGTCTGCTAGCCATTTGTATGTCTTCATTGGAGAAGTGTCTGTTCATTTTTTGACTTGGTTATCTGTTTTGTGTGCGTTGAGCTTGAGGAGTTCTTTATAGATCTTGGATATCAGCCCTTTGTCCATAGTGTCATTTGCGAATATCTTCTCTCATTCCATAGATTGTTTCTTTGTTTTGTTGACTGTTTTCTTTGCTGTGCAGAAGATATTTATATTGATGAAGTCCCAAAAGCTCATTTTTGCTTTTGTTTCCCTTGCCTTTGGAGATATTTCTTGTAAGAAATTGCTGTGGCCAATGTCAAAGAAATTACTGCCTATGTTTATCTCTAGGATTTTGATGGAGTCCTGTCTCACATTGAGGTCTTTCATCCATTTAGAGTTTATCTTTGCGTATGGTGTAAGAGAATGATTGAGTTTCATTATTCTATACATAGCTGTCCAATTTTCCCAGCACCATTTATTGAAGGCACTGTCTTCTTCCATGGGATATTTTTTCCTGCTTTGATGAAGAGAATTTGACCATAGAGTTGAGAGTCCATATCTGGGCTCTCTACTCTGTTCCATTGGTCTATGTGTCTGTTTTTGTGCCAGCACCATGCTATCTTGGTGATCATAGCTTTGAAATAATGCTTGAAATAAGGCAACGTGATGCCCCCAACTTTTTTTTTTAACATTTCCTTGGCGATTCAGGGTTTTTCTGTTTCCATATAAATTTTAGAATTGTTTATTCCAACATTTTGAAAAATACCGATGGTATTTTGATCAAGATAGCATTGAAAAAAGATTGCTCTGGGCAGCATAGACATTTTAACAGTGTTTATTATTCTGATCCATGTGCATGGAATGTTTTCCCATCTTTTTGTGTCTTCAGATTTTTTTCATGAGTGTTCTGTAATTCCTTGAGTATAGGCCTTTTACTTCTTTTGTTGGGTTTATTCCAGGGTATCTTATGGTTTTTGGTGTTATTTTAAATGGAATTGATTCTCTAATTTCCCTTCTACAGTTTCATTGTTAGTGTATAAGAAAGCAAATTATTTCTGTGCATTGATTTTTTATCCTGCCAGATTACGGAATTGCTGTATGAGTTCTAGTAGTTTGGGGGTGGAGTCTTTTGGGTTTTCTACATAAACTATCATGTCATCTATGAAGAAAGAGAATTTGACTTCTTTTTTGCCAACTTGAATACATTTTATTTCTTTTTGTTGTCTGATTGCTGTTGCTAGGACTTCTAGTACTATGTTGAACCACAGTGGTGAGAGTGGGGATCCTTGTCATATTCCTGACCTCAATGAGAATTCTCTTCAAGTTTTACCCATTGAGAATGATATTTGCCATGGGTTTTTCACAGATGAATTTTATGAAGTTGAGAAAAGGTTCCCCTATCCCTATACTCTAAAGAATTTTAATACGGATGCTATATTTTGTCAAATGCTTTTTCTGAATCAATTAAGAGGACCATGTGGTTCTTTTCTCTTCTCTTATTGATTTGTTCTCTCACATTGATTGATTTGCAAATGTGGAAACACCCTTGCATCCCAGGGATAAATCCCACCTGGTCATGGTGGATAACCTTTTTAATGTACTGTTGGATCCTATTAACTACGATCTTGTTGAGAATTTTGACATCCATATTTGTCAGGGATATTGGTCTGAAATTCTCCTTTTTGATGGGGTCTTTGCCTGGTTTGGCGATCAAGGTGATATTAGCTTTATAGAAAGAGTCTGAACGTTTTCCTTCTGTTTCTATTTTTTGAAACACCTTTAGGAGAATAGGTATTATTTCTTTTTTGAATATTGGTAGAATTCCCTGGGGAATCTACCAGGTCCTGGAATCTTGTTTTTTGGAGGCTTTTGATCACTGCTTCAATCTCATTACTAGATATTGGTCTATTCAGGTTGTCAACTTCTTCCTGTTTCAGTCTTGGAAGTTTATAGGTTTCCAGGAATGCATCCATTTCTTCTAGGTTACTTAACTTATTCACATAGAGCTGTTGACAGTAATTTCTGATGATTCTATTTCCTTGGTGTTAGTTATGATCTCTCCCCTTTCATTCATAATTTTATTAATTTGAGTCTTTCCTCTTTCTTTTGGATTAGTCTGGCCAGTGGTTTATCTATCTTATTAATTCTTTCAAAGAACCAGCTTCTAGTTTCATCAATGTTCTATAATATATATCTGATTTCTAATTAATTGATCTCTTCTCTAATCTTAATTATCTCCCTTCTCATGCATGGGGTAGGCTTATTTTGTTGTTGATCTTCTAGTTCTTTAAGGTGTAAAAAGAGTTTGTGTATTCAGGATTTTTCTATTTTTTTGAGTGAGGCTTGGATGGCTATGTATTTTCGCCCTAGAACCTCCTTTGCCATATCCCATAGGTTTTGTACCAATGTGTCTTTGTTCTCATAGGTTTCCATGAGTTGTTCAAGTTCTTCCTTGATTTTCTGGTTCATCTAAACATTCTTGAGCAGGATGGACTTTAACTTCCAAGTGATTAAATTTCTTCCAAACTTTTTCTTGTGATTCATTCCAGTTTCAAAGCTCTGTGTTCTGAGAATATGTAGGGAATAATCTCAGTCTTTTGGTATCGTTGAGACCTGATTTGTATGTGGTCTATTAAGTTCCATGTGGGCTTGAGAAGAATGAGTACTCTGTTGTTTTAGAGTAGAATGTTCTGTATATATCTATGAGGTCCATCTGGTCCAATGTGTCATTCAAAACTCCTCTTTTTTTTTTTCATTAATTTTCTGCTTAGATGACCTGTCTATTGCTGAGAGTGGCATATTAAGATCCCTTAAAAGTTAACGTGTTTTTACCTATATGTCTCTTTATTTTTATTAACAGTTGGCTCATGTACTTGGCTACTTCCATGTTGGGGGCATAGATATTTGCAATTGTTATATCTTCTTGTTGGATAGACCTTTAAGAAAGATGTAATGTCCTGTATCTCTGACTATGGGCTTTAGTTTTAAATCTAACTTATCTGATATGAGAATGGCTACCCCAGCTTTCTTTTGAGGTCTGTTGGCATGAAAAATGGTTTTCTATCTTTCAGTCTTTCAGTCTGGATGTATCTTTAGTTTCAAAATGAGTCTCTCTTAGACAACATATGGATGGGTCTGTATTTTTAGCCAATCTGCAACCTTGTGCCATTTTATGGGAGCATTTAGGCCATTCACATTAAGAGTGATTGTTGAAAGATACGTTTTTATTGTTATCATGTTGCCTGTGAGATCCTCATTTCTATAGATTGTCTCTGTAATTTTCTGTTCTCTATCATTCTTGGGGTCTTTCTTCTTTAACAGAACACCCCTTAATATTTCTTGCAGGGTCCGCTTGATGGTCACATATTCTTTTAGTCTTTTTAGTCTTGGAAGCTCTTTATCTCTCCATCCATTCTGATTGTCAGCCTTGCAGGATACAGTAGTCGTGGCTGTATGGTCTCCTCATTTACTGCCTTGAATATGTCTTGCCAGCCATTTCTGGCTTGCCAGGTTTCTGTGGACAGGTCTCACAGCATTCTGATGTTCCTTCCTCTGCACATAAGGAATCTCTTCCCCCTAGCTGCCCTTAAGATATTTTCTCTGGTTTTATGATTTGCGAGTTTCACTATCACATGCCAGTAGGTTGCTCTATCCTTGTTGATCTTGGGAAGTGTCCTCTCTGCCTCTAGGATACGAAGACTTGTTTCATTCCCCAGATTAAGGAAATTCTCTGCTTGGATTTGCTCAACTATATTTTCTAATCCTTTGTCTCTCCACCCCCTCAGGGATCCCAATAAATTCTGACATTGAAAGTATCATGGCATCATTTATTTCTCCAATTCTGTTTTCAGGGACTCTAAGCTATTTGTTCCATGACTCCTCCTGATCCTTCTTTTCTATCAGTTTGTCTCCTAGATCACTAATTTGATCTTCTGCCTCATTTATCCTTTTAGGGTATCTAGATTAGATTGCATCTCATTGATAGCATTTTAAAATTCTGCCAGGTCAGCTCTCACTTCTGCCCTTAGAGAATCTATGTTGCCACTAATATTTTTCTCTAACCTAGCTATTTTCTGGATAACTGTTACCCTGAATTCTATCTCCAACATCTCATTTATGTCCATATCCATTAGTTCTGTGGTAGAGGTCACAGTCTCTGAATTTTTCCTCTGTTGGGAGTTCCTCCTCCTAGTCCTTCTGGTGAGAGGTGTTTGAGGGGATGTATAGCTGAAAACATCAACCACGATCCAGGCAAGGAGCACCCTAGAAAGTTTTGAGCAATTGGAACTCACCACCAAAAAGAAAGAAAAAGGGAAAAAAGAGAGAAAAAAAAGCAGTGAAAATGAGCCCCAAGAGTGAGATTTATAATGTACAAAAACAAAAACACACAAAGAGAAAGACTGACAAAAGAAAAAGAATAAAAATAAAAACACAAAATAAAAAGAGGAGGGTGATGGGAAGGTTATTATTATCCCTCAGTGTGGATGAGGAAGGATATTTCAGTTCTTTCTGGGTATATCTTGTTATGTTTATTAGAGGACTCAACTTTCCATAGACACATGGAAATTAATATTGGTGTATATAGAGAGAGGTAGTACTGAATAGGGAAAAAAGGACTACCCGAAGGTTGTATCTATATCTATATCTATATCTATATCTATATCTATATCTATATCTATATATCTATATCTATCTATATCTATATCTATATATATTAAAAAAAGAGAAAGAAAAAAATATACATATGAAAAAAGTTCAAGTTAAAAAGTTACTGTGGAATATATTGTATTAAACATCTAGTTGAAAGGGCAAGTAGGTAAAAAAATAAAATAAAATAACAAGAATCATGAGTAAGAATTTTTGAAAAAGAGAGACAAATGTTGTATCTAAGAAATATGCAGGCTATGAGGTAATACCAGGAGTTTAATAGACTGTTTTCCCCTAGTGTTGGAGTTTTACAGTTTTCTGGGGACCCTGTGGTTTTAGTCCTCTTTTTCTTTCAGCTTGTCTTCTGGAGTAGGGGCCTGCTGCATTATTTTTCCAGTCAGTGCTTCTTGGGTGGAGTTGCTCTGCCCCCAGTCAAGGGTCTGGGCTCCATGGAAACCAGTTTTTCTGGGCTTTTGTTCTCTGGGGACTTTTTTCTCTGGCGGTCTTTCACGCCTCTTTGGAGGGTCAGAGCAAAGTAAACTGTCTGCACCCAGACCTCTGCCTCAGAGATAATCCACAGTCTGCTCTTCTCTGAATCCTCCAGAACACACAGACTCCCCTTCTGCAAACTCCATTGAATACCACAAGATTCCACAGGCAGTGCATACCCCAGCCACATCTCAGTGGTTACTTGGGGCCCCTGCTTATCTCTGTACCCCCATGCCACAAAAACTGTGAGGGATACTGGTCCAGGCAAGCCCAGTCCCAGCAGCTGTCATTCCTGACTTGAGCCCATGATGGGTCCCCATCAAATGCCCCCCCCCCATTTATTGAAGAGAGTATCCTTTCTACACTGAGAAAGACTCCTTGATCCCTTGACAAATAGTTGACTGTCTATACAGGGGTTTATTTATTGATTCTGTTACATTTATCTGTGTGCTTATTTTTATGCCAGTAACACACTCTTTTGATTGTTATTGTTTTGTAGTGCAGCTTCAAATCAGAAAGTGTGATACCACCAGTTTTGTTCTTTTTTCAGAATTGCTTTGGCTATTCAGAGTCTTTATTTGTTCCATAGAATTTTGGATTTTTTTTCTACTTGTGAAAAATGCCATTGAAATTTTGATAGGGATTACAAATAATCTACAGATGACTATGGGTAGAATTGACATTTAAAAAACATTTTAATCCTTCTGATCCATGAACACAGGATATCTATCCATTTGTTTGTGTGTTCTTCAGTAACTTTCATCAATGTTTTATGGTTTTCAGTAGACAATTCTTCACCTACTTGGTTAGATTTATTTCAAAATACTTCATTTTTTATGCTACTGTGAATGAGACTTTTTTAAAAGTTTCTTTTCAGATCTTTCATTGTTCGTGTATATAACAACTGATTTCTGTATGTTGATATTTCTACCCTACAACTTTTCTGTATTCATTGATTAGTTCTAACAGTTTTCTGGTGGAATTTGAAATTTTTTTATGTATTAAATCATCTGCAAACGGAGAGTATTTTACTTCATTTCCAATTTGAATGCATTTTATTTCTTTTTCTTGCTGATTTTTCTGGCTAGAATTTCTATCACTATGTTGGATAAAATTGGTGAGATTTGGACTATTGTCTTGTTCTGAATCTTAGAAGGAAAGCTTTTGATAAGCATGATACCACTGAGTACGATTTGAGTTATGGGCTGATCATATATGGTCTTTACTATGTTGAGGTATATTTCTTTTATACACAATTTGATGAGTATTTTTATCAAAAAATGATGCTGAATTTTGTCAGCTTTTTTCTGGATCTATTTAAATGCTCACATAATTTCTATTTTTCATTGTATTAATGTGGTATATCATGTTTATTGATTTGTATAAGTTGGATAATCTTTGTATCCCAGGGATAAATCCCATATGATTGTTTAAATGTGCTTAAACTCTGTTTGATAGTATTTTGTTGAGATTTTTGCATTGATATTCATCATGGAAATTTATTTGTAACTTTTGTTTTGTTTTGTTTTTGTTTTTGTTTTGTTTTGTTTTCTTCCAGTGCCCTTAACTAGCTTTGACAATTGAGGTAATCCTAGTCTCAAAAATAGTTCCCTCCTCTTCAGTTTTTTGAAAGAGATTGAGAAAGATTGGCATTAATTCTATAAGTGCTTAGTACAAGTCACCCCCGAAGGGGTCTGTTCCTTGACTTTGGGGGAGTTTTAGTACTGATTTGATGTCCTTACTTACTATTGCTCTGTTCAGGCTTTCAATTTCTTCTTGAATCAGTCTTAGAAAGTTGTATTTTTCTAGGAATTTATCCATTTCTATTTGGGTCTTTTTTTTTTCCCCCATCTCTTTGTCAAACTTCTCATTTTGTTCTTGTATTATTTTTCAGATATTTTTTAAAGGATGTGTCTGTTCTCTTGTAGCTCTCTGATCATCTTTAGAAAAAAATATTTAAAGTCTATATCATTTGATTCCTGGATCTCCATTTTTTTTGAGGCCAGTTACTGAACTTATTTTAGTGTATTTTTTTGTGACCTGCATAGTCTTGCATGGGTGTCTGCCTGTTTAAAGAAACAGTCACCTTTTCCAAATTTTATAGATTGACTTCAGTAAGGAAGACTTTCACTTAGATATGGGGCATGCTGGAGCATACTGTTACCCTGTGTCTAGTGGTACAGGATACCTCATATGGGGACATGTGATGGCTGGGATCTTGGGGGCACATGATGTCTCTTTGGTTCAGGACAAGGGGTTCCAGAGCACTGATAGCTATGTGGTTCTTATCATCTCTGTGGAGATGTGCAGTGACATCTCCAGGTCCAGTGTCTGGGGACCAAGGCAAGCTATAGTGGTGGCTAGAATTTGTGGGGTTCACACACTTGGCTCTGGGGTTTATCTTAAGGTACCTGTGCAGTGGCAGGGTCACTTGCAGACACATAATAATAATGGGAACCAAGGTAGGGAGAAAGAGCAAGAGCTGTGTAGGCTCTGGCTGTCACCATGCACTACCATGACTGCTGGGTTTTGCCATGGGCACGTGACAGTAGAGTCCAATGATGGGGATTGGGCTGGGGGTAAGAATGTAAACAACCAGAAGTGTTAGCTGTTGCTGATTGTGGTGGTACAGGCCAGTGACAAAAGACAGAGCCTGATGCAGGCCCACATGTAGCTATGAGGACCCTGTGCCATCCTATGGTTGAGTGGTCTTTTATCTCTCAAGCCCCTTTAATGCACACTGCACACTGAAGAGGAGACTGGTGATGGGTGTCAGGCCAGACCAGCATCATGTAAGTACACAGCTAGAGGGTTAGGGTTGGCTAGCCTGAAGCACACACATGGTGGTGGGGGTCAGCCTCAAGAGTCTAGGCTGGCATCTTGCACTTGTACAATCTCAGAGGCCTGGGATGGCTTCTAGTGAACTTTTGGGCTCCAGTGGGAAGGAGGAAAAGGAGCAAGGCAGGAGGAACTGAGGCAGCTGGTGTCACTAACTGCATATACCTGAGGTATGAGAACTGGTGAAATCTGTAGTGAGGTATTTGGTTTGGTATTGTTGTGTTGGTATTGGTTTTTTCAGTGGTAAAATCTGCTAGATTTTTCTGCAAAGCAGTTCATTGTAAACCACAATTGCTCTTGTATGGCCACTATTGGTAGCTCCTGCCTTTCTTCCTTCTTCGTAGCCTTCTTTATATGTTTCAGCTTTTCAGGTCTGGAGGGGTGAAAATGAAATGGGTCATTCATGCAGTTCCCCCAACAGGTTGGAGAAGTTGGACCCTCACCCCGACCCCTTCCTGGCAAGGAGAACTCATTTTAGGTATTAAGTTTCATCTCATGGGAATGGGATGATGTATTCAAAATGAAGCTCTCTTCTTGAGCAGTTATCTTCAGAGTTTTTTTTTTTCTTGTTTTTGTTTTTCCACTGTGTTGCTAAAGTTTCTCAGGTAGACTATATAGTTTTGTTCTTTGGCAGCCGTCTAATTATTGATCTTTGTAGAGGGACAGAGGCTGAGGTCCCCTGTGTTGCCATTTTAGTGATGTTACCCTGGACAGTATACTTGATTGTCATAACGTGGAAGGAGGACATGCTCCTGGTATCTAGTAGGTAGAGACTAAGAATTTTGTTAAACATCATACAGTGCATAGGACAGTCTCCCCATTGAGTAATAATCCAGCTTCTAATGTCAATAGTGCCAATGCCAACAAAGCCTGAGCTGTCTTTTCTTCCTTTTCTTCCTTTACTACCTCCTGCTAGTCAATACACCTATCTTTCTCATAAAGATTTACCAGATGTAAGTGTATGTATGTATGTGTATATGTTTATTTATTTATTTATTTATTTTAGAAATGACAGCAGTTATTTTTCTATAGATTTTATTTATTTGACAGAAAGAGAGAGCACAAGTTGGCAGAATGGCAGTCAGAGGGAGAGGGAGAAACAGGCTATCCATTGAGCAGGGAGCCTGATGTAGGGTTCTATCCCAGGACCTTGGGATCATAACCTGGGCCTAAGGCAGCCTCTTAACCAAATGAGCCACCCAGGCACCCCTGTATGTCTACATGCTTAAAAGACAGAATGTGCACATGAATTTTTATCAGTCTCCAAGAATATCTATTTTGAGAGGTTATTTTAGAAGAAAAATATTTAATCTAGTTTATTTCATTATTTTGTCATACATATTTTTGCAGAAAGAGAATAGCAACTGAAATGAGTTTATTTTATAGTTCAGTTTTTAATTGTTCATGGGAAGTATATAAGTCATATCACCCTTTACCAGTGATCACTAAAATATCTGACCATGGTCTCATCATTTTGTTTGTTCTGAATTTTGGCAGAGCTCTGTATCACACATTAGTAATAAATATGTTGTTATAAGTCAGTATTTTCATTCAAGCTAATGTAAAAAGAAATTGTTCCAGTGAGGAAGACTTAAAATGGAAGCTGTCATTTGCATTTTCATCCCAAGGCCAAATGACTCTGTCAGTTTAGTTACCTAGGATTTTGACAAATAATCTTTCACAAATGTTAGCTGCAAAGAGATCCCTCATGCTGTCTATAGAGACGTTATGCATCCATTTGAAAGCAATCACTTAGCTCTTAAATTTGTCTTCATCTAAGAGAAGAAAATGATTCTAAAATTACAATACCTTGTGTCAGTTGGAAAGTAAGACATGGAGTCATTTAATTATTCTATCAGCACCTCAACAACTTAATTTTCCAAATTTTCCTCAGCTCTGCATTTAGTTAGACCTTGCAACTGGCAAACCCCTGACCTCCAGCTCTTGGCCTACCCTTGGGATCCTGCCTCTTCCAAAGAACCAAATAAGAGCGCCTGGGTACTTGCAGACCCAGTCTTTCTCTGTGCCCTGACCAAGAACTGTCAGTCTCAAGTTCTGCCCAGCACCCATCCCCAGAGAAGGCCTGTATGCCTTCAGGCTTCCCTTTGGCATGCAAATCATGATGACGTCAGAGAGAAGTAGCCAGGGAACCGACTGAGAGTTTTTCATTTGGGTTTTTTCCCCATGGAAGGAAAAAGTCTATGGTGCTGTTTTTATCTTGAGAAACTCCTAGGTTGAAAAATAAATGCAGGAAGGCAGAGTTGGATTTACAGACTATAAAGACTTTTCTACTCTCTCCTCCTGTATGGGAATAAAAATTGACCTTTCCCAAAGAGTTGTTTAGGACTGCCTGACTTGTCAATGACCAGGATACCATTCTCCCGGAATATTTATCAGTGCCTAAGAGGATATGTTGTTATCAAAACCACAACCAGAATTTGTTGAGAGCTTTTCTAAGTACAAGCATCCTGACATGGCTTCTGCCTTCACTGAGTTTGGAGTCTGGTAGAGGATTCAAAACTAACAACCATGAAACAATTAGCAAGCAAAGTAAAGTGTATAATAAATCACTCACTTGAAAAGCAGAGCTTAAAAGGCTCTAAGAAGTACAGAGAAGAATGACTAAAGAAAACACTAAATTTAATCTATAAACCTTACATTTCCCTAGAATTGAGGAACTGATTGAAATTATGTTTTCTAATCCAAGAAAAGATGTGATGTTTATGTTTCTTCTAAATGATGCCAAAATATTCAGGTGAAAAAGTAGAGTAATTTTGTCTTTTGACAAGAGTCACAAACTTCTATGTGTATAGGTGCCAGGAGTGTAGTGTACATAGTGAAACGAGCTGGCAAGGGACCTTTGGAAGGAATGATGCCTGTTGCAATCTATAAATCTCTTTGCTGCTCCAAAGGAGGTACTAGAAATGCAAACCTAATGTTGGCAAACTGTGTCATATATATATTTTTTTAATTTATGTATTTATTTTAGAGAGACCATAAACAGAAGGGGCTGAAGTAGAGGGAGAGAGAATCTGAGGCAGATGCTGTGGTGA
This sequence comes from Lutra lutra, assembly GCF_902655055.1. Classification (NCBI taxonomy): domain Eukaryota; kingdom Metazoa; phylum Chordata; class Mammalia; order Carnivora; family Mustelidae; genus Lutra; species Lutra lutra. The sequence continues at coordinate 33,548,459 of NC_062285.1, read as the reverse complement.
GCCCAGAGTCTGATGTGGGGTTGGATCCCACAACCCTGAGATCATGACCCAAGCCAAAAACCAAGAGTTGGTTACCTAAGAGGCTCTGTCACCCAATTGCCTCAAGGTGTCATATTTTTTTTAAAAATCTGAAAACCTAGATATTTTTAATGTAAAATCTCCCAATTTATAAACATTAGCCACAAATAAAAATATTTGTTAAATGTACTATGGGCCATGTAAAACAAAACTACAGGCTGAAGGAGGGCAAGAATATTTAAAGCATTGATTATTTGTAGGTATAGAGGGAAAAGATAAGAGCAAAGGGGTAAGCAGACACCAAATTCTATCAGAACATGTAAGCTATGGGAAGAAATGTGTGCTGTATCCAAACAATAATGAAGGTTTTTAAACAGAGATATGATGTGATCAAACTTTCATTTTCAAAAGTTCCTTCTGGCTGGATATAGTTTGAAGGTTGGATTAAAGTGGGCAAAACTGTTGTCAGGGAAATCAGGAAGATAACACAGTATTTAAGATATGTATAGATAGATACAGATATAGATATATAGACATATATTTATTAAGATATTTATCTATACCTACATATATAGATATTTAAGTATTATATATAACATATATGATATATATGTCATATGTAATGTCATAATATGTCATATATCCTATATTGCATATGTCATATGTCATGTAATATGTCTTATATAATATATATGACATATAAAATACCTCATATATATGGTTACATATAATTCTACCTATCATCTCTCAAACTATCTTATCTATTATCTATTTATTTGAACTACTTTGGTAACAGAACTATAAGGTATGAGGATAAAATATCGGTTGTCCCAACAAATTAGCATGAGAGCTACAAAATTTTGGTTTCATTCTAATAACTTTTTTCTGATTACAAATGTATTTTTCACAGCTAAAATAATTACAGTAACACATAATACCACTTCCATCAGTACCAAGTGTTCAAAGTCTGCATCACTCAATGAAGCAAGAACAGGATGAAGACCTGGTACTGACTGCAGCATGGGACATACCTTTGGGATCCTCTAAAAAAAACTGAATAAAGGCAGGGACATTTTAAGTTTACTAACTTCTTATAGTTGCCCTCCAATTTGGAGGTTTGTGCTGCAATAACTCAGATATGATTTTGAAAAGAATAAAATAATTATAGGTTGTGAACTATGACACATAATGGATTATAGAAACAACCATGATTATTTCTTTAAGATTTGATATTTGGGGGGCATCTGCATGGCTCAGTTGTTGTGCATCTGGCTTCAGCTCAGGTAATAATCCCAGGGTCCTGGGATCGAGCCCCACGTCGAGCTCCCTGCTAGGCCTGTTTCTCTCTCTCCCACTCCCCAGCTTGTGTTCCTGCTCTCACTGTCTCTCCCTCTGTCAAATAAATAAATAAAATCTTAAAAAAAAATAGATTTCGTGTTTGGAAACCTAGAATTAGTTTGTCAAAGGATAGGTATATTTTAAGTACTATGTTAAATCCAGCCAGTGTCTAGATTGGTAGTACAAAATTTTAATTACTGTCATTTTCTTAAATTCTCATCAAAATGGTTATTAGTATATGTAGCCAATTGGATTTAAAAAAAATACCCAAAAAACGTCTCTCATGCCCCAGACTCTTCTTACAATGTGCCTTGACCCTCTTCATCTCAAAAAGTAAGGTCCCTTGAATATTGGATGGAATTGTGACCGGCAAAATTGATGCAATGTGGTTTCCAAAGCCAGGTCATAAAAAAGAAAATTTCAATCTCACTTCTCTTGAAAGAATTGTTTTTAGAAATCAGCCATAATGTTGTGAAGAAACCAGTCACATGGAGAGTCCCTGTGTAGATGTTTGGTTGACAGCTGAATCTGAGGTCAACTACCATGCTTGTTAATTGAATCTTTTCCAACTGTGCACCCAGACACTGTGAAACAGAAAGAAGTTGTCTCATTGTGTCCGTTCTGAATTCCTGATGCACAGAATCCATGAACATTATTAAATAATGGTTCTTTTACCCCACTAAAATTGGGGTGATTTTTTATACAGCAATAGATAACTAGAACATGGTGTTTGTTTAAATTCTTCAACAATTTAAAAGGTAAAACATGTTACCTCTTTATTGTTTAAATTGCATTTCCTTAATTGGCTATTGGGCTAGTTTTCTTTCCTTCCTTCCTTCCTGCCTTTGCATTTGTATTTCTTTTAAGAATCATTAATTATGATTATAATATAATCATAATTACATAATTATGATTATATTATAAACTTAATCATCAAGAAATGAATTTTAAAGATTTTATTTATTTATTTATTTGACAGAGAGAGAGCTCACAAGCAGGCAGAGAGGCAGGTAGAGAGAGAGGAGGAAGCAGGCTCCCTGCTGAGCAGAGAGCCCAATGCGGGGCTTGATCCCAGGACCCTGAGATCATGACCTGAGCCAAAGGCAGCGGCTTAACCCACTGAGCCACCCAGGCGCCCCAAGAAATGAATTTTAAAAAGGATTACACTCTGCATCGCCAGTGATTCACCAATGCCTTATATGCACTTCTATTAATAATATCATCAGTAGAATAATACATTACATGGGGCAGTGATACATATATACAACTCACACAATTTAGATTTATCCTGCTACTCTCATTTTGCTCTATTATTAAAGATTTCAGGAAGTTTCTTTCTGACTTCTACACTTCCTAAGTTTACCCAGAGACACCTTGGCAGGGAATACATTCTGTATCACCAAGGAGTATCTCTTCTAAAGGACTGGGGGCTGGCATAAGAAAACAAACTGTGTTATCTCAGTTCATGATGGTTATTATCACAGTATTCTGGGTGTTGGATTTTTCCTTTGCAGTGGATTTTAATCTTAAAATGGATACTGTGCTACCTCAACTTTGCTGTTAGATAATCCAAAAAAAGAGAGAGAGAGAGAGAGAAGGTGATAGTCTGAGTCTCATTTATCTTTTTTTTTTAAGATTTTATTTATTTGTTTGAGAGAGAGAGAAAGCACAAGCAAGGGGAGGAACAGAGGGAGAGGGAGAAGCAGTCTCCTCACTGAGCAGAGAGCCTGATGTGGGGTTCAACCCCAGGACACTGGGATCATGAACTGAGCCGAAAGCAGATGCCTAACCTACTGAGCCACTCAGGTGCCCCTGAGTCTCACTAATTAATTAATTAACAATTAATTAATTTTAAAGATTTTATTTATTTACTTGAGAGAGAGAGCACAAGTGAGGTTAGGAAAGGGCAGAGGGAGAAGGAGAAGCATATTCTCCTGTTGAGCAGGGAACATGATGCAAGGCTCCATCCCAGGATCTTGAGATCATGTCCTCAGCAGAAGGCAGATGCTTAACCCACTGAGCTACTCAGGCACCTGAGTCTCATTTATTTTTTGAGTTATAGGAATAAAACTAAAATTTTGTTTAGGATCTGATGTGTCTTCAATATAATACCATGAAACTACAAGCAACCTCAAAAGTGTAAGGAATCCTGTGAGGGAGTTTGGTGAAGCAAAGTTATAAAGTTCACAGCATATCATCCTTCACTGATCCAGACAAGATTTTGTGGTTACTACACTGATTCTCATAACAATGTGTATGTATCTTTATTTGAACATTCTTTGGTGTGGCTGCTTGCTTATTATAGGGATAGTCATTTAAGAATGTTTTATTTTTTTTAATTTAATTAATTTATTTGCCAAAGAGAGAGAACACAAGCAGGCAGACCTGGTGGTCAAGGAAGAGGGAGAAGCAGACTCCCCACTGAGCAGAGACTTCCTATAGAGCTTGATCCCAGGAACCTGGGATCATGACCTGAGCCAAAGGCAGATGCTTAACCAAATGAGCCACCCATGTGCCCCTTAAGACTGTTTTACATAGACTATGCATAAGAATCTTGAGCATGGAGCCCAAAGCCTGTCCCTGATCCCCACATAAATGATCTTTTTTGATTTCCTATCTTTTTCTCTGGAACATTAGCTCCAGGACAAAAGATAACCTTCTCTGAATTATCACTGATCTATAACCAGAACCTGGAAGAATACCTGTAAATAATAGATGCATAATAATTATATTTGAATGAATAAATATTATTCCAGGCCATCAAAAAAATGTAGGACCAGTGTAGAACCTATTCAAACAGAAAAGTCAGAAAGAATTAATAATATTAAAGAGTCTTTTCCAAACAGTTTAACGTTAAGATGGGTTTGTTAAGTGTTTGCTAGATAGACCATAACCCCATATATTTGGATCTCTTCTTACTCTTTATCTATGATAGCACAATCTGGGCACCCCTAAATCCCAGAAATCTACTACAAGACGTTATGAGGCAAGATAGCAAGAATATATTAGATAATTAAGCAATTGTTTTTTGTATGCTTTAAAGATTCACATTGAAAGAGTTTCTTCTAGATTCTTCCTAGAGCTAGTCAAAGAAAATCCATTATCTCACTAAACAATATTTTGAAAGGAAAAGGATTAAGAGATCCAAAAATTAATGACTATCCTATGTCATGTAGTATAAAAGATATGTGTATAAGTACATGTCTATCCTTCCAGCAAACTTATTTTTTATAATTTTTATTTCAATATAGTTGATACACAATATTATATTAGTTTCAGGTATACAACAGCGATTCAACAAATTTATAGGTTATGGTATGCTCACCATAAGTGTAGCTACTACCTGTCACCATACTATTATATTACAATTTCATTGACTATATTCTCTATTCCTGTGATTTGTTCATTCCATAACTGGAAGTATGTATCTCCCACTCCCCTTCACTCATTTTGTCTATCCTCCTGGTCTGTAACCCTTTGACAACCATCAGTTTGTTCTCTGTTTCTATAGGTCTGATTCTGCTTTTTGTTTACTTGTTTCCTTTTTCTTTTTTGTAGATCCAACATATGAGTGAAATCATATGACATTTGTCTTGTAAGTCATCTCTTTGTGCTTCAGTTTAATATTACTACCACTTTAGAATTTGTTATGCTAATTACATGATTTAATGGATATAAAGTGCCTAAAACAGTGCCTAGCATAGACTAATTGTCACAAATTGTTCTATTTGTTGTGCTAAACACCACATCTAATTGTCAAGGATATTAAAGTAGCCAAAAGTCTCTTCTAGAAAATGTTTTGTTTTACATTTCACTATGAATGCAAAGTTTATGTTATATCTCAAAGGCCAACTTTCTCAAAAATAAAGGGGGTACTGTATATAGTTTCTAGTATGTATTATTTGACTTAAAACATTTTATTCCTGGTCCATAAAGACAGATGTTTAAAAAATTAAGGTGAGAAGTTGGAAGGAGTTATAATGGCAACTACTCAAACAACCTGTTCTGGTATGACTGTTTGGGCTTATGCCTTCCACTTTACTGATCATTTTCTTATTGGCATTGACAACTCAGCAAAGAAAAAGACAAGTGGGTTAATTAATGGTGCATCTTTAGGATAAAACTTGCAGTAAATGTATCAAACACAGAGGAGTGAAACAAAAGTGTTGTTGAGATTTTTGCCAAGGGTCAGTCTCCTGAACTCTCATGTTCGTAAGCAGTATTTAATTTCTTCTTAAAATATCATTATTATAAGCACATAGAAAAATGTGAATTTCAGTAGTAGATAATAAAGGTAAGAAACCAGGAAAAAAAACCCTCAAATTTCTAGTCAAGGCATGGGTCCTAAGTGTCCAAATTAGATTTGACTCATTTTAGCACTATGAATGAAGCTCCTGAAGTTTTGTTTCCTTCCTTCCTTCTCTTTCCTTCCTTCCTTCCTTTCTCTCTTTCTTTCTTTCTTTCTTTCTTCCTTTCTCTCTTTCTTTCTTTCTTCTAATACATTTCCTCAAGAGGGGGAAGGTTTCGGCATCAGGGCTTCACTGAAAGGGTATACAGAAAAGATAAGAAAAAAATCAACGGGGAATAGTGGGAGCTTTTGCCAGGGAAATTACTCCAATCACTTTTTGGAGAAAACAGTCAGAAACGCAAATTTAAAAATTCAATGCTTCCTACACTTCATGCCTCATAAAATTTTTCCAAATGGCATGAAATTATTCAAGAGCAAGTGTTCATATAGAGTAGCTCTGCATGTTTTCACATGTGTTTATACTTTTAGCTTTCATTGTCCTATATTTATTCAACAGATGGCAAGGCTTATATCACAAACCTATCAGGATCAAACAGTCTCCTGACAAGAGAGCAGCTCATTTTGCACGAGGAATCTGCCAAGTAGCCCCCTCTGCTAGGAAACAAATGAATGGGCTAGTGTTGTTCTCAAGGGAATTGAACTGCAATAAACCACAGAAGGGAAAGAGAAGGATCACCAAAAGCAGCTGAACTCCATAAGTCTTAATAACAGAAAAGGGTCAAATAAATTATGACTAAGAACTCAAAAATTATATTTAAAGTTGTCTTATAATCATGTGTATTTTTTATTAAAGGGTATTTGTATCTGGAACATAAGTTGGTAAATCATAAATAATTCATTAAATATTTTTTATTTTAAAATTACTATTATTATCATAATTATTACTATTTGGATATAGTTGACACAGTGTTCTTTAGTTTCATGTGTACAACATAATGATTCAACAAGTTTATATGTTATGCTATGTTCACCACAAGTGTGGCTACCATCAGCCATCATACACTATTATCGTTCATTGACTAAATTCCTCATGCTGTAACTTTTATTCCCATGACTGTTCATTTTATTACTGGAAGCCTGTATTTCCCACTCCTCTTTACTGATTCTGCCCATCTTCTCCACTCCCTGCCCTCTGGCAACCATTAGTTTGTTTTCTTTATTTATAGGTCTGATTCTGATTTTTGTTTGTTTATTGAATCTTTTAAATAAAAGCTAGTGTTTATAAAATGACATTTTTGTTCTCTTTTATTAAGTTCCCATTAGAAAGGAAATGAGTACAGTGATCTATGGCTTTGTGATGTTGATATTCAAAGGCCAGGGTTCATTGCCTTAACATGGAATGGCCATTGGCTCTGAATTTGGTGTAAAGCAGGCTGGGTTTCAGTTACAAATACTCATCAGGACAATTTCTCCCTTTGCCTATCTTGCCTTCCTCACTTCCTACAGGTGTATCTCCTGAGTGAAATAGAGTTCCTAGAGTAGCAAAAGCCTTCAGATCAATAAGTAACAACAAAAAGTTTTTGGATTTGAAACAAGACAACACAAAGTTCTCTGATGGTGGAAATATCATGTAAGCAGGTGGTTTTCTGTTGTCGATCATTGAGACCTTTTGTTTGTTTACTCCTGTAACTCCAATATCTCATCCAGAGTTTAGCATATCATAGGTGGGCAATGAATATTTTTCAAGTAAATTAATTAATTAATTTTTTTTTCATGTAACTTTTGGAGCTCTAGATCTTTTTCTGTTAAGAAAGTTGAGATTTTAAAAAATGTAACTATTAGAGAAATGAAATGACAAGAAGTGGGGGGTCTTGTGATCAGCTTGCTTCTTAAGAGAACTTTCTACTCTTGGCTTAAAAGTATACTCATTATGCTAAGAAACTTTGGAGAGAATGATCTTCTAGGTTATTTTAACTCTAGATGGTTAAAATGTAAGTGTACTTTTGTTTCTGTGAATAAAGACTTACAGGGACACACTTTGGTAAATATCCAGAATAATTTCTCCCTATCACTTAGGGAATCATTTAATAGATGGTAAGTTAAGGCTATTTGATATCACTGCTTAAGACTGATAACTTGTTCAAAGCAAGTAATTTGATAAATTTAACATTTTAATAACAAAAACTCTCTTTGTTTTAGGATTATCGAAAAGTAGTTTTTTTCCCCATGTTTGCCTTGGTCTGGGAGCGGTCTTTGGGGATCTCCTTGGCAAATGGGGGCCTAGGGTCCCTGTCCCTGCCATCCTGTGCCAAGAGCCATGAGGGATCAACACAGAGGTTTTCATCAGGTCACAAGTGACAGCATGACTGCCATTCCCTCCAGCATCTTCCTTGTGGCCATTCACAACTATCACCTGTACCCCCTGGGTTCCACTTCCAGTATCAGCTCCTGCAGAAGTGCTGAGTATCCTGGGGAAACCATTCTTCACCACATTGGTCTCTTCAAGGCCCACCAGTATCACTGGTGGGCAAGCTTCTTTTTGGGGAAGTCTACTCTCCTATTCGTGGCTACAATGTTGGAGTCCCCAGAACGCTCAGAATCTTCCCAGGCCTCCAGAGCACCATCACCTGTAACTTGGGAAACAGCTTGGTGGCTAGCCCAGCAGAACCAATACTGGGTTTCAGTCCTGGGTAGCCACCACCAGCCATCAGGCTTCAGGAGGCTCTAGGCTCATTGAAGCACCTTCTCTAACCTTCCCATAGACTAGGCAGATTGCAGCAAGTGGAAGCAGTGGATTCTTTTATATCAAAACAGCAAGGGTGCCTAGGCAGTCCATTAAATATTGGACCTTTGGTTCCCACTGAGGTCCTGATCTTAGGGTAGGGAAATGGAGCCAAAGTCCAGGCTCCACCCTGGGGGTGAGTGGGTGGGTAGGTTAGTTTGCTTAAATTTATCTCTCTTTCTCCCTCTGTCCCTCCCCCTGCTCTTTCTCTAAAATAAATAAATAAATCTTAAAACCAACCAACAAAACAAAAAAGAACAAAACAATAAAAAAGGAAGTTATGTGAAATCCACACTACTATTCAAGCCACATGCAAGCCTTCCTGACACCCTGGAACTGTGTGTCTTGCACAAAGTGGAAAACAAACCCCAAACATCCCATAAAAACAAGAAAAAAAAGAAAGAAAGAAAAGTAGTATTTATAGCCAGGCCTCCAAAATTTTTCAGTACCCATTTTTTTTTTCAAAAACATTAAAGTTCATATTGCTTACCATCTGTTTTCCAGATTTCTAGTTTCCGTGTTGTACATTGGTGATGGAGGCATTGTAGTTTGTTGTTATTGTTTAGCTATATTGAGGTATAATTGATAAAATTATAAGATATCTAAAATGTACAATGTGATGATTTGATATATGTATACACTGTGAAAGCATGATCTCCATCTAGTTAATTCATTACCTCCCATTATTTCTCTTTTTCAAGTATATTCTCTTAGCAAATTTCAATTTGCAATATAGTGTTATTAACTATAGTTACTGTGTTACACATTAGATCCTCAGACCCTGTTTATCTTATAACTGAAACTTCAGACCCCTTTATTAACTTCTAATTCACCACCACTAAGCCCCTGGCAACCACCACCACCCTACTCTGTTTCTATGAATTCAGCATATATATATATATATACAGGTATAAGTGATACTAGGTATTATTTGTCTTTCTCTGACAGACTTATTTCACTTAGCATAATACCTTCCAAAATCTACCATATTGTCACAAGTGACAAGACTTCCTTCTTTTTTAAGGCTAAAAAGTATTCCTTTATAGTCTATTTGTAATATTCTAGTCTATATATTCTCTCTCTCTCCATATAAATATGCATGTGTGTGTGTATGTGTGTGTGTGTGTTACAGCCATTTGTCTTTGTTTTTGTTTTTTAAGATTTATTTATTTATTTGAGAGAAAGAGAGCATATGAGCAGGAGAAGCAGACAGAGAGGGAAGGAGAATCTAAAGCAGACTCCACACTGAGCACATAGCCTGACTCAGGGTTCAATCTCATTACCATGAGATCACGACCTGAGCCAAAACCAAGAGTCAGACACTTAACCGACAGAGCCATCCAGGGCCACCTTCTGTTGGCCATTGGTAAGCCTTCCTTGAAAAAAGAAAACAAATGTCTATGTAAGTCCTTTGTCTACTTTTAATTGAATTGTTTGTTTTGTTATTGAATTTTATGAGTTCCTTAAATACTTTGGATACTAGCCCCTTTTTGAGTATGTGGTTTATAAATATATTTTCACGTTTTATAGGTTACCTTTTCATTTTGTTGATAGTTTCCTTTGTTAGTTTGATATAGTCCCATTTGTTTATTTTGTTTTTATTTTATTTTATTTTGTTTTATTTTATTTTACTTTATTTTATTTCTTTTCAGTGTTCCAGAATACATTGTTTATGCACCACACCCAGTGCTCCATGCAATACATGCCCTCCATAATACCCACCACCAGGCTCACCCAACCCTCCACCCTCCTCCCCTCCAAAACCCTCAGTTTGTTTCTCAGAATCCACAGTCTCTCATGGTTTGTCTCCCCCTCCAATTTCCCCCAACTCCCATCTCCTCTCCATCTCCCCATGTCCTCCATGTTATTCCTTATGCTCCACAAGTAAGTGAAATCATATGATACTTGACTCTCTCTGCTTAACTTATTTCACTCAGCATAATCTCTTCCTGTCCTGTCCATGTTGATACAAAAGTTGGATATTCATCTTTTCTGATGGAGGCATAATATTCCATTGTATGTATGGAGTATATCCATATATACATTTATGAATTTATCCATTTGTCCATTGAAGAGCATCTTGGTTCTTTCCGCAGTTTGACGACTATGACCATTGCTGTTATGAACATTGGGATACAGATTTGCTTTTGGTGTCAAATATAATAATTCCTTGCCAAGACCAATGTCAAGGAGACTATGTTTTCTTATAGGAATTTCATAGTTTCACATCTTATGTTTAAGTCTTTAATCCATTTTGAGTTGATTTTTGTGAATGGTTAAGATAGGGGTCCAGTTTTATTCTTTGCAGGGACTATCTAATTTTCCCAACACCATTAGCTCAAGAAACTATACTTTCCCCATTCTATATTCTTGCTCTTTTGCCAAAAACTAATTGAATATATATATATGGATTGATTTCTAGGCTCTCTATTTTGTTCCATTCATCTTTATGTCTGTCTCTATGCCAATACCTTACTGCTTTGACTACTACAGATTTGTAGTATAGTTTGAAATCAGGAAGTGTGATGCCACCAGCACATTTATTTATTTGTTTATTTTTCTCTCAATACTGCTTTGGGGTGTGTGTGTGTGTGTGTGTGTGTGTGTGTGTGTGATTTCTAGGAATTTTAAGATTTTTTTCTGTTTTTGAAAAATGTTATTGGATTTTTTTTAAAAAGAATTTCATTGAATCTGTAGATCCTTTTGCACATTACTAACATACTAACATTAATTTTTCCAGTCCATGAATATAGAATATCTTTCTATTTATATGTGTCGTCTTCAATTGCTTTTATCAATATCTTATAGTTTTTAGAGTACAGATCTTTCACATACTCAGTTCACTTTTTTTTTTTAAAGATTTTTTTTTTATTTATTTTACAGACAAATCACAAGTAGGCAGAGAGGCAGGAAGAGAGAGAGAGGAGGAAGAGGCAGGCTCCCTGCTGAGCAGAGAGCCCAAATGCGGGACTCAATCCCATGACCTGAGCTGAAGGCAGAGGCTTTAACCACTGAGCCACCCAGGCGCCCCTCAGTTCACTTTTTTCTAAGTGTTTTTTTTTTTATAACATTTAAGTGGGATTGCATTCATTATTTTTTTCTGATAGTTCATTGTTAGACATGTCATGTGTGTAAACATGTAACTGATTTTTATAAATTGATTTTATATCCTGAAACTTTACTTAATTTTTTAGTTTTTTTTTCCCCTAAGGTTGAACATCCCTTTCTATTTTATACATTTCTGATTTCTCACCATAAGTTGTTCTTGCCCAAGGAAAGCAACCTCTCATCTCTCTGAATATAAAATTAGGAATGCAAATGTAGCAGATATAAATTCTTGCAAGTATATATTTATGAATGTGGGTGTATGTATGAGTGTTTATCATGTGTTAACACACATGTATCCCTTGCAGGATGAACTGAAACACCCTTTCTTTTCAGTTGGCAAAAAACTTGAGTATTTTAGCCCAAGTCCCTGGATTAACAGGTAGTCCTTCATGCTTAAGGAACAAAATGTCTTTAGGCACAATAATCCTAGGGCTGCCATTAGACAAGGAATTGAATCAAGTTATGTAAACAAACGAATGTGCTTTTCTGTTAGAAGAGTAGATTGGGTTTTCTTCAAGAAAAATAATTCTGTGGAGTAAGGAGTGATGACAAGTAAAACCAGTGGCTGGCTTTTCCAACTTTATTCCAGAACTGTCAAAATATAAACAGAATAAACTTTAAAATAGCATAGGGCTCAGGCCTGAAAAGTCAGAAGTTACAAGTTACCGGAAGGATCCTAGACTCCTACCTCCTGTGATATTCACTTCCTGTAGAAGATAGTGGGCCTATGAGGACCAGTTGGGATTAGTACAAATGGAGGGAAGGATGTCTATAATACAGAAGGTGAAAAGATGAGCACATCCAAGTAGGGTCACCTACAAAGGTCTAAGTGATATTTCACATTCTTACTTCCAAGTTAAACAGTAATCACAAAAGTTACAATTATTTGTGGTTTTATTCCAACCTGCTTCAGGATGTGTTCTTGATCTTTCAATAAAATACATGTTCATACATCCACTGAAATCTGCTGCAGTTTGTTCTAAGAAAGACTGTCATGACTTACCTCAGGTAATACCATTCCAAGTTGCCTGCTTCTCATAGATAAGAGAAGGTATCACCGCAACAAAGATACATGCCCTCTCAGAGCCAGTAACTTTAGTTCTAGACTTCATTCCAGTTACCTGGGATGCCAGACCATCCTTCCCAAATGTTGTTGAGTTCACTGATGAAACTGTTCTATTCTCATTCGTGGGTCAGCTTTTTAAAGGCAAACTCTCCACCCGTGTGGAGGTTCAAGAGGTTGGCCATGAAATAACAGTTTGGTGGGGGCAAGGGAGATACTGTAACTCCAACTAACAGTGGGGTGCAGAGGGGTACAGATTGCATGGAGCACTGGGTGTGGTGCAAAAACAATGAATACTGTTATGCTGAAAATAAATTTAAAAAAAAGGCAGAGAAAATCCAAAAAAAAAAAAAAGATTAAAAAAAAGATAGAGTTGGGGTGCCAGCTACAGGCCTTGGCATGACTTTTAATTGCAAATGTTAGGATTACACCTGTACTCAGGAAAGAGAAATCATCTTGTCCCTTTTCACTAGGCACAGAACAGCAGATAAAAGTAGAGATAAAGGAAATACAGTTTATCAAATAACTTCTACATTTCATTCCTAGTATGGGATCAATTTGTTGGATCTTCCTATTATAGGATGGGGGAAATTACACACACACACACACACACACACACACACACACACACACACACTTATTATATAAGGTTCAGAAGGAAGAACTTTCCACCAAGAGGTAGGCTAAGAAAGGAGGAAGAAAAGATAAAAGAGAGATCTTTAGAAATTATTATTAAAAATAGCAGTCTGCAGCCATTTTTTGTAATTGTATCATTGTATATCTCCTAAAGATGACTTTATGTTTAGGACAATACATTGAATCTCTGTTTAATCTTAAAGGTGTCAATTAAACTAGAGAATGAAGAAAAGTTTACAGGAGATCATCCATGAGTGAAATTGACAGTATTAGAATTATGATGACTATGGGTAATTAACCTTCAAGGAATCCAAAAAATTCTGGAAGGGGCACTGGAATTTATAGATTCAAAAAAAAATGTTCTCTTTTAAATACTTTGTTCTATGGTAAACGTGATTAGGAAGGTGTCAAGCCTGCTTTGTTTAATATTAAAGGAAAGAATGACTCCAGAAATCTGGAAGACTAGAGCACAAACTGAAGACATCTGGGTTATACTAACTATATATGTATGTATATATGCATACATATATATGTGTGTGTGTGTATGTGTGTATATATGTGTGTATATGTGAGTGTGTGTATGTGTGTAGTGGTAAAGAGCATAGAGTCCAGAGGTCAACTGCCTGGATTCAAAACGAGAGTCTGTCTTGCTATGTGGCTCAGGCAAATTCCCTAATTTTCCCATCTGTAGTAATAATGTTACTGTCTTTATAGCATTGTGACATAATGAAATAAGATAATATATGTAATATGCTTATCGCAGTGATTTAGTAAGTTCTCAATAAGTTTTAGTTACAGGTATTTTATTATTATTACTATTATTGCACTGCATTTTCTTTTTCTCATCTCTAAAATGAAGGGATTAAATTGACAATCATGCATTATATTGTTTCTAAGACTCTATTATATGATTTCATCACATAGAGTTGTATTTTATACTGTTAGTGTTCTGAATTACCCATTGACAGAAATAATATTTCTTTTTATTTCATTTTCATTTCATTTCATTTCATTTTCATTTTCAATCATACCCTTTGCAGTTTAAATCCTGTGTACATGTTATTACTCGCTTTCCCTTCTGAAAACCTTGTTTTAGAGAAAGATGCATCCATTTAGAGTGATTCCCCAGATTCATGCTTTTAACTGCAGGAACTCAGATTACGCTCACATATATGGCAACCTAACCCACACTGTTCTCTCTTAGCTCTTGGTAGATTGAGAAAATCAGCTCAAACTGAAATCATCCTGTATTTTAAAAAGAAATAGTTGTTCCTGAAATTACTGCAGTTTTTTTTCCAATTCAAAAAATGATGGATTTAATTCCCTACTGATATCAGAAATACAGAAATTCAGCTAGATGAAGTGTAATGGCAATGAGAGCATTTGAGACATGTTAGATTGTCTAAAGAACAAAGAGGCATTAACACTCAATATACAATGAATTCAAACTTCAAGAAAAACTCAATTAAAACAATGTCCCGTAGAATAAGATAATTTGACACAGGTTGGGCAATTTTCAAAACAATTATGTATCTAAATACTAAAGCACAACCAACCATTCTAATACCAATTTTTCAGATACCTAGGCTGAATAAGGCAGGTTACCAAAATTGTCCTTACTAGTTGAGAGTGTTTAGGCTTGTGAAAAGCTACGAGTCTATAATGCTCTTTTGCTCTGTAGATGCTCAATAAATGGTAGCCTGCTGATAGAACATTCTGTTGTATGACCAATTAGTTCTGCAGGGGATTCAGAATAACCTACTGTTCATCTGTTTCTAATGTTATTCAATCCCCCAAGGCCTCAAAGGAGAGGCTTGGCCAGTCTAGTGGGCTGATGGGTTAAGCACATCATTAGTGGCTCCCTCCTGTGTTACACATTGGCTCCATCAGAAAACATATTTAAAGTGATTAATTCATTACCCAGAAATGATCTGCTCACCTTCCTTCTTCAGGAACATAGTCAAAATAGCTGCTTATAACCAGGCATTAACTCCACAGCACAGATGACAAGATTTTCTTAATATGCCTTTTGGATGGTAATATTTGTAACAGGTTGAAAGATCCCAGCATGGCCTTTATGGACTATTCAAGCATTCCTACCTTCAAGTGGTATTTTCTAACCAAAATGAAATGTGTGTTTCAAATCCTGACAACTACAGAAATAGTTCGGCCAGGGGAATACAGTCAGGGCCTAGAGCCAGGAGACATGTATAAAGTTTGTTTCTCTGCCACAACACTGCCTATTTATTACATGACCTTGGGCTAGTCAGTTAACCTTGACTGATGTATTATTTATTGAGCAAAACAGTGTTCTAAAAGATATGAAATGTTCATAATGGATTCCATGTATATGCCCATAAGGCTTACAAAGGAGGGAACTGGGGCTTCCTGACTGAATTAAAGGCCAGGCCCTGTCAAGCCCCCAATAAGGAAAATCTGCACCTTCTGGAATTAATATAGCTGTAAGGATATCTGTTAGAGGCTTAGATATGATCTCCTCCCCCTATCTTAACTGCTCAATGAAAAGAAAATAGGATTCTCATTCAAAGGGTTATTGTAGACTATTTAGATAAATGAATGTTAAAATCTCTAGCCTCTTGTCTGAAACATAGTACATAATATTTGTTCACTATGAATCGTTCTCTCAGGAACACTATGTTAAGATGTCAATCAAATCCAAAGAGATACTTAAGTATAGGTGTAGCTCAATAAAATCTTTTCTTTTAAATTAAGTATGCTTTTGCTAAAGTAAGTTACATTTCCTCCCCTAAAGATAAAAGAAGCTCCATAAGAAAACAGTCAGATTGAAGATCTTGGGCTTTAGAAAAGGAGCACAAGGAGGTTAATCCAGGCCCCCAAACATGTTAGCCCTCAGGCCTTGAGGATGGTAAATCATCTCTGAATATCAAGTTCATTACTGTTATTGCTGATTTTTTTGTTGTTGTTTGTAAATGAAAATAGACATCCTACTTTGTTGAAGTGTAGAGACAATATTAAAAACTTGGGCAAAAATGATATAAACCAAGCCCAAAACCAAAACCAAAAATATTTACATTATATAATCCAGTCCTCAGTTCTTTTCTTTTTCTCTACGTATCTCTTGAGTGATAAAATACATTTTCAAGGCTTTAACTGAGAAAATCTATGTGCTAATGATGTCTGGAATTATATCTCCAGCCCAGACCTCTTCCTTGATCTCTGGTGTCCTAATAACATCGCTTGGATGTCTAATATAAATGTGAGATTTAACACACCCAAAACTAAATGTCTAATCTCCTCTACAAACCTGACTTTCTTACTCTCTTCCTCATCTCTTTTAGTTGCCTGGATCAAGTACGCTGACATCATTTTGACTCTTCTTTCTTCTATTTATGTATTTTTGTATTTAAATTTTTAAAAAAATTTTATTTAAATTATAGTTAATTAACATACAGTGTAACACTAGTTTCAGGTGTACAATATAATGATTCAGCACTTTCATACAACACCTGGTACTCATCACAACAAGTGCACTCCTTCATCTCCATCCCCTATGTCACTCATCTCCCCACCCCTGCCCCTCTGGTAACCATCAGTTTGCTCTCTATAGTTAAGAGTCTGTTTCTCAGCTTATCCCTCTCTCTTTGACACTTCTTTCTTTCATAACTTCCAAATAATCTGTCAGTACATCCTGGTTATTTTGATCATACAAAATATATTCAAAAATTTACCTGTCCTCATGTACTCCCCAATTCTGCAGTTATATATGCCAACATTATCTCTGTCTGAAATGATTTCAATAATATGATAACTAGTGATTCTCCTTCTTCCTTTGCCCACTACATGCCATATATAACATGGCAGCCCAAACCTCACATACAACTCAAATCAGATATGTCACTCATGGGTTTAAAGATCCTTTGATGATTACCTTCTTCACCCAGGCAAGTAAAAGTCCTTAAGATAGCCTATGAGGCCCTGCCCAATCCAAATTTTCACTTCTCAAAGCTCACCTACTCCTACCCTCCCCTTCTTCCACACAGTCCCAACCACAGTGACCTCTTTACTAAACACTGTATGTGCTCATATGTTTCAGCCTCAGGGCTGCTGCAGTTGCTGTCCATTCTGAAATCCTCTATGAAATTCTCATATCTTGGCTCCCCCCTCACCTTCAAACATTTGATTCAATATTACCATTTACTAAAGCCTTCTATGACTGTATATATATATTGTATATAATGTATATGCTTATATACATATACATATATTTATATGCATACATCACACCCTAGTTTACTTTCTAATTTGATAAAATTTTCAAAATTTATTCCAGGATTTGTAAGAAAATATTAACTCAAACTGTTGTTAGGAGTACAAATTGCAAGGGAAATATACAAAGATATATACATTAAAGTGGTCAGTGTAGCATTGTTTGAAATGTCAATAAAACTTAAAACAATCTCGACTTCCATCATTAAAGAACTGACTATATAGGTTATATTATATTCAGTCAGTAGAAAACTATGATGCATGTGTTAAAAGGAACAACGCAGATACACACACACACACACATGCATACATACGTACCTGGAGATACATTAACTAGGGAAGAAGCAAGTTGTTGAACATACTTAGTATGCTCATTTGTGATGTATACAATATTTGTGCATATATATAGTGGTGGGTGCATGCTTGTTCAAGCACATAGAATTTCTACCATGACAGTATATGCCTCTAGTGAAAGAAACTAAGAGTCAAGGGTTTTAACTGTTACTTTTATTTAATCTCATCTTCACTTTTCTTTTTTTTTTATTTTTTTTTATTTTTTTAAATATTTTATTTATTCATTTGACAGAGAGAGATCACAAGTAGGCAGAGAGGCAGGCAGAGAGAGAGGAAGAAGCAGGCTTCTGAGCAGAGAGCCCAATGCGGGGCTCGATCCCAGGACCCTGAGATCATGACCTGAGCCGAAGGCAGCGGCTTAACCCGCTGAGCCACCCAGGCGCCCCTCATCTTCACTTTTCTAATATTTTTACATACATATATATTAATTTTATGAATAGTTTCTTTTTGTAAAATTTAGCACACTTTGGTATCAGATATACCCTCAGCTTTAATTGAGTTTTCTTGCTGAATATGTGACTTAGAGAATGTAAGCAAAATATCTATGTTTATAATTGTTCATCCATAAAATGAATTAGGACATCTATTGCATAAGGTTGTGAGTATTAAATAAAACAATATATGTAAAATGTTTACCAGGCATGTATTATACATTTTATGATAGAACCTAATATGTGAATTTTATCAAAAGATATAACACCATGAAAATGAAAAAAAAATGTATGCAAAACACTCATTGGAATGACTTGAATAGAGGATCTTCATAGTAATAAAAGAGACTGAAATTATTATTACTAATGCTGTAATATTAATAATACATATCAACAATAATGAAGGAAAGGACACCTTAGTTTTATGTTACCCAAAGTCATGTGGCTAGTGGCAGAATCAGAATTAAAACCAGGGTGTGAGTCATTGAGCATGGTCTATTCAATACCTATATCATGAACATCCAAGACCTTGGTCCCTCTCTTATGTTATCCTCCAAGGGACTAGAAATATATATTACTCCAAAATAAGACAATTAGCAGTAAGTATAAAATGAATACAACCAAGAACAAGTGAACAGACTTCCCAGAAGATGATGGAGTAAGAGGACCCTAAGCTCACCTCATCCCATGGCTACAGCTAGATAACACTCACTACATGTCAATAATCCAGAAAATGATCCAAAGACTGGCAGAACAAACTCCATAAATTAAGGTAGATAAGAGGCCACTTTGAAAAAGGTAGGAAGGAAGGAGATGTTGTGGGGACCTAAATGGACAGCAGGTCATCAGTGGGAGGGAGGGATCCAAGGGAGAGAAACAGACCATCACATTAGGAAGCCCATAAAGGGAAGATGAATCCCCATATATTTGGCTTTAAAAATTAGAGAGGCTAGATTTCATTAGTTCTTAAAACTTGTGGGACTTTAAGTCATGAGTTTAAAAATTCAACAGGCTCAGCTTTGAAAGAGCCCTGAAGGCAATAGGAAGCCAACTTCCTGGCCTTAAAGAAACAACACAACAAATAGACCTCTGCATCACAGTATAGAAGCAGCAGTTTGAAAAATGCCTGGGGCATAATGGAGGCAGAGTTATTTAGTAATCTCAGAGCGTGTACTGGAGGACAGAGTTTGCTGAGGGACATCTTCAGGAACATCTCCTAGCCCCCAGCATAAACACAGGGCCACCTGGAAGAACCAGTGTTATGTTGAAATTCACTACCAAACATGTTTACACTATGGTACCTCCCCACACACTTCAGCAGATCCATCTTTTCTAGTCACACTTACTTTAATCCCATCATTGTTGGTTCCTTCTCCCAGAACACCATCAAAAACCTCTCCAACAGTATCTCTTCTGACCCACACACTTTGTGGGCCCCAGTCTAAGTGACAATGGTCACAGTGTCAGTGCCAGCAGCAGGACAGTAGAGGACCAACACGCACCTTCTCAAAATTGCTCCTATACCACACACTAGCACTTTGCATATGTACCTAGGCCAGCCCCCATTGTGGTGGTGGTAGCAGAAGAACTCACTTCCCAAGTAGACCTATGCACACCTTGTTAAAACTCCATTCCCCACCATGGCTGGCCTGGTCTAGATGGTGGCACCACATCCTTTACCATTCACTCTTGGGTTCAGGCCAAACCAGAGTCACAAGACTGGCAGTGTGTGAACTGCCACAATAAGGGCTAGCACCACTCCAAAATAACTCCTGCCCTGGGGTGAAGGGAAGAAAACTTCACACCAATCAAACAGCAGCCCCGGCATGGGTTGGGCGCAGGCAGTTGGTTTGACTGCACACCTGCCCATCAATGAAAATTTATCTGGGGACAACATTGGAAAATCATCCAATAGTTTGGTGCTACTACATCTCTGGCAAATGCCTGGATTGACTCAATTCAAGCCCAAAGTGGCCCCAGAGTGGTTTACCAGCACCAAAGGAACCAAACACTCCCCACAATTGGCAAAGAGAGCCACTGCAGCTTACTGTCATTACCATCAAGAGCAGAAGATATAGCTCACTTTTCTAATACACAGTAAGAAGCATATAGAGTTAGATAAAATGAAGAGACCAGAGGAACATGTCCCAAATGAAAGAACAAGAAAAGACCACAGCAAAATACTTAAGTGAAATGGAGATAAGTAACATGCTTGATAGAGCATTTAAAGTAATGATCTTAAATATACTCACTGTACTTGGAAAAGGAGTGGAGGACATCAGCAAGACTCTTAAAAACAGATAAAAAACAACCAATCAAAGATGAAGAATCCAATAAATGACATTAAAATATACTACATAGAATAAATAGCAGATTAGAGGAAACAGAAGAACAAATTAGCAATCTGGAGGACACAGTAATAGAAAGTAATCAAGCTGAGCAGGTGAGAGAAAAAAAATTATTCAGAATAAGATACTTAAGGAACTCAGTGACTCTATCAAGCATAACAACATTTGCATTTTAAGGATCCCAGAAGAATAGAGAGAATAGTGGGCAGAAATTTTACTTGAATAAATAATACCTGAAAACTTCCCTAATCTGGGGAAGGAAACAGATATCCAGACCTGGAGGCACAGATATTGCCACAACAAATTCAACCTAGGGAGCTCCACACCAAAACACATAGTATTTAAAATGGCAAAAAGTAGTGATAAAGAGAAAATTGTAAAAGCAGCAAGAGAAAAGAAGACAGTGACATATAAGGGAAACCACATAAGGCTATCAGTGGATTTTTCAGCAGAAACTTTGCAGCCCCATAGAGAGTGGCATGATATATTCAAAGTACTGAAAAGAAAAAAAAATCTACAGCCAAGAATACTCTATCTAACAAGGATATCAGTCAAAAGAGAAGGAGAGATAAAGAGTTTCTAAGACAAACAAAAACTAAAGGAGTACTTGACCACTAAACAAGCGCTATAGGAAATGTAAAGGAGATTTTTTTGAGTGGAAAGGCAAAAACATAAGTAAGAGTATGAAAAGTAGGAAACACAAAAGCAGTAAATATATTTGTAGAAATTTGTCAAGGGACTCAAAGAATAAAAGTATGTAAATTATGACACTATACACCCAAAGAATGGGTGCCAGAGGAGTATAGAATGGGTTTAAACTAAGCAACCATCAACTTAATATAGACTGCTATATGCAGAAAATGTTATACACAAACCTAATGGACCACAAATCAAAATCAGAAATAGATATGCAAAAGATAAAGAGAAAGGAGTCCAGCAAACCATGAGAATGCCAGCAAAACATAAGAAAGCAAGAGAAGAATCAGAGAACTATAAAAAAAAAAAAAAAACAACAAAACAAGTAACAGAATGACAATAAATACATATCTATCAATAATTTCTTTGAATGGAAATGCACTAAACAATCAAAAGACAGAGAGTGATGGAATGGATGAACAACAAGACCTATCTATATGCTGCTTCCAGGAATCTCACTTCAGATATAACAATACATGCAGATTAAAAGTGAGAGGTTGCAGAAATTTTTATCATGCAAATGTATGTCTAAAGAAAGCTGGGGTAGCATTACTTAAGTCAGACAAAATAGATATCAAAACAAAGACTATACCAAGAGACAAAGGATACTGTATAATAATTAAAAGGACAACCCAACAAGAAGATATAATTGTAAATATTTATGCCCCCTACCTGAGAACACCCAAATACATAAAACATTTAATCAGAAAAATAAAGGAAGTAATCAATAATAATAATAGGGCATTTTAACACTCAGCTTAAATCAATGGACAGATCATCTAAACAGGAAATGAACAAGGAAAAATGCCTCTGAATGACATTTTGAAACAGATGGATTTAACAGATATATTCAGAACATTCCATCCTAAAGCAGCATACTACACTTTCTTTTCAAGCACACTTAAAGTATTTTCCAAAGTAGATCACATATTAGGTCACAAAACAAGTTTCAACAAATTCAAAAATATAAAATTCATACCATGCATTGTTTCTGACCACAAAGTTTCGAAACCAGAAATCAACCACATGAAAAAAATCTGGGTGTGCCTGGGTGACTCAGTCAGTTGAGTGTCTGGCTCTTGCTTTTGGCTCAAGTCATGATCTCAGGGTCAGAAGATCAAGCCCCATGTTGGGCTCTGTGCTCAGTGGCGAGTCTGCTTCTCTTCCTCTCTCTCTCTCCCTCTGCCCCTTCCCCAACTTGTATTCTCTCTCTTTCTCTAAAATTAATAAATCTTAAAAACCTCTAGAAAAACCACAAATACATGGAGATTAAATTAAATAATGAATGGCTTAATCAAGAAATCAAAGAAGAAATTTTAAAAATTATACAGAGACAAATAAAAATGAAACACAGTCCAAAATTTTAGTCATGCAGCAAAAGTAGTTCCAAAAGAGGCATTTATAGCAACACAAGATTACCTCAAGAAGCAAGAAAAATTTTAAATAAATAACCTAACCTTATACCTAAAGGAGCTAGAAAAAGAAATACAAACAAAACCTGAAACCAGCAGAAGGTAGGAAATAATACAGATTAGAGCAGAAACAAATTATATGGAAACTAAAAAACAATAGAACAGATCAATAAGGCCAGGAGCTGGATCTCTGTAAATATCAACAAAATGGATGTCTCTAGCCAGACTCATCAAACAAACAAACAAAAAGAAGTAAGAGAGAGAAAACAAACAAAATAAGAAGGAAGAGAAATAACTGACGCTACAGAATAAGAAAAGATTGTAAGAGAATATTGAAATAAAATTGTACCAACAAATTGGACAACGTAGAAGAAATGGATAAATTTCTAGGCACATCTAACCTACGAAAACTAAAGCAGGATGAAATAGAAAATTTAAACAGATCAGTTATCAGCAAGGAAATTGAATCAGTAATCAAAACCTCCCAACAAACAAGTCTAGGGCCAGATGACTTCACAGGTGAATTCTACCAAACATTTAAAGAAAATTTAAGACCCATTCTCTTCAAACTATTCAAAAAAATAGAAGAGAAAGGAAAATTTCCAAATTCATCCCATAAAGCCAGCATTACTCTGATACAAAAAGAACAGATAAAACACCACAAATAAAGAGAACTACAGGCCAATATAAACAAAAAGCATAGATACAAAAATCCTCATCATACTACTAGTAAACGAAATCCAACAAGACATTAAAAATCATTTACCATGATCAAATGGAAATTATTCCTGGGATGCAAGGGTGGTTCAGTATTCACAAATTAATCAATGTGATACATGCATCACATCAATAAGAGAAAGGATAAAAACATATGATTATTTCAATAGAGACAGAAAAAGCATTTGGCAAACTGCAACATCTACTCATGATAAAAACCCTCAGTGAAGTAGGTTTAGAGGGAATATATCTGAACATAATGAAAGCCTTGTATGAAAAATCCACAGGTAACATCATATTCAATAGGGAAAAACTGACAGCTTTTCTTCTAAGGTCAGGAACAAAACAGGGATGTCCATTCTCACCACTTTTATTCAGCACAGTAGCAGAAGTCCTAGCCACAGCAATCAGACAAGAAAAATAAATAAAAGGCATCCATGGGTGCCTAGGTGGCTCAGTTGGTTAAGCATCCAACTCTTGATTTAGGGCTCAGGTCATGATCTTATGGTTGTTAGATTGAACCCCACATCAGGCTCTGTGCTAAGCATCCTGCTTAAGATTCTCTCTCCTGTTTGTCTGCCTGTTTCCCCACTCTCTCTCTCTTAAAAGAGAGAGAGAGAGAGCGAGAGAGAGAAGAAAGAGAGAAAGAATGATCCAAATCAGCAAAGAAGTAAAACTTTCATTATTCGCAAATGAGTATGTAGAAAATTCTAAAGACTCTACCAAAAACAACTAGAAGGGATAAATGAATTTGGGAAGGTCACAGGATACAAAATTAATGTACAGAAATCAGTTGCAGTTGCAGTTTTACACACTAATAATAAAGCAGCAGAAAGAGATATTAATAAAACAATACCATTTATAATTACACCAAAACCAATAAAATAATAATAAACTTAACCAATGAGGTGAAACACTTGTACTCTGAAAAGTATAAAACATTAATGAAAGAAATTGAAACCAACACAAATGGAGAGCTATTCCATGTTCACAGATATGGAGAACAAATATTGTTAAAATGTCCATACTACCTAAAGCAATCTATACATTTAATGATATCCCTATTAAATAGCAACAGCATTTTTCACAGAACTAGCAAAAACAATATTAAATTTTGTGTGGAACTACAAAATACCCTGAAAAGCCAAAGCAATCTGAAAAAGAAAAATCAAATGGGATATTATAATTCCAGACTTCAAATTACATTACAAGGCTATAGTAATCAAAACAATATGGCACAAAAAAAGACATATAGATCAATGGAACATAAAAGAAATCCCAGAAATAAACCTATGATATTATGGTCAATTAATTTTCAACAAAAGAAGCAAGAATAAGCAGTGGGAAGAAGACATTCTCTTCAAGAAATGGTGTTGGGAAAACAGGATAGCTACTTACAAAAGAATGAAACTGGACTGCTTCCTTACAGCATACACAATCATAAAATCAAAATGGATTAAGGACCTAAATGTGAAAATCAAAACCATAAAAATCCTGGAAGCAAGCACAGGCAGTGATTTCTATGACATCAGTGATAATAACATCTTTCGAGATATGTCTCTTGAAGCAAGGATAACAAAAGCAAAAAAGAACTATTGGGACTATATCAAAATAAAAGGCTTCTGCATAGCAAAGGAAACAATAAAACTGAAAGGCAACATATGGAATGGGAGACTGTATTTGCAAATGTCATATCCCATAAAGGGTTAGTGTCCAAAACCAATAAAGAACTGATACAACCAAAAAAATTAAAAAAGAAATTAATTAATAAATGGGCAAAAGACATGAACAGACATTTCTCCAAAGAAGACATACTGATGGCCAAGAAAAGAAGCTCAGCACTCATCATCAAGAAAATGAAAATCAATACTACAATGAGCTATCACCTCACGACTGTCAGAATGACTAAAATCAACAACACAAGAAAGAACAGGTGTTGGTGAGGTTGTGGAGAAAAGGAACCCTAGTGCAGTGTTGGTGGGAATGCAAACTGGTACAGCCACTGTGGAAGACAGTATGGAGTTTCCTCAAAATATTAAATATAGAACTACCCCACAATCCAGTAATGACACTACTGGGTATTTACCAAAAGAATAAAAACCCTAATTTGAAGGGATATATGCACTCCTATGTTTATAGCAGCATTATTGACAATACCCACAATATGGAAGCAGCCCAAGTGTCCATAGATTGATGATGGTATATATACCATTTCTTCTTTATTCATACACACACACACACACACACACACACACACACACACACATATATATATATATATATATATATATATATATATATATATATAATGGAATATTATTCATCCTTAAGAAGGAATGAAATCTTACTATTTGCAACAACATGGATGGATCTGGAGAGTATAATGCTAAGCAAAATAAGCCAGCCCGAGAAGAACAATAATATATGATTTCACTTGAATGTGAAATTTAAAAAGCAAAATAAATGAACAGAGAAAAAAAAGAATGAGACAGACCAAAGAACTGACTCTTAACTATTGAGAACGAACAGAGGTTTACCAAAGGGGAGGTAAGTAGGGGATGGGTGGAATAGGTGAATTGGATTGAGTACACTTATCATGATGAACACTAAGTAATATATGGAAACACTAAGTAATATATGGAATCACTATGCTGTAACCTCAAACTAATATAACATTATTTGTTAACTACACTGGAATTAAAAAAAAAAAGAACAAGTGGCTAGGGAATTTCAGGGAAAGACATGGTAAGCATTCAATATCACAAATAAAAATATGATAATGTCTTTAGAAGTATGTCTGGCAAGAATAGTCTTCATATTAGGGAGGATTCCAGCATGCCAAGGATAAATGATCCATTCCCTAAGTTGCTTACAGTGACCTCATGAAAGGCCCAGAATCAAAATCTCTAGGATCTGCAAACAATGTCTGATCCCTATAAACTAGCTTATGTCATATTTTGGTTGGTTTCCAATGATTTCAGAATAGTCAAGCTAATTATTATGTAATGACTTACTTCAACCCAATAACAGAACATGACTTTGACAAACTAGCATCCACCTCTCTGAACTGATTGTATTATTTTCTGATTGTATTATGTATTAACACTCATTGCATTATTTCCTCTTTGTGTGGATATTTCCCCCATGGTCTATGAATACCTGAATGGCAGGGACAGGGGCAGTGTCTTATATTCCAAGTAGTCACCAAACCTAGTTAATGCCTAGTATATAGCCCATGCAAACTAAATGTTTAATTGATGAATGAACTGGTGAATAAGTAAAAATATCTGTAAAAGTGGCCCAAAAAACAAAAAATAGAATGAGCAGAGGTTGTAGTTCTATTTGTTAAATGAAGTAAAAGAATAAAATATCCATGGTAGACGTATCTTGAAAGAAGTTGCTGTGGCTGATATCAAAGAGGTTACTGCCTATATTCTCCTCTAGGATTCTGATGGATTCCTGTCTCACGTTGAGGTCTTTTATCCATTTCAAGTTTATCTTTGTGTATGGTGTAAGAGAATGGTCGAGTTTCATTCTTCTACATATAGCTTTCCAGTTTTCCCAGCACCATTTATTGAAGAGACTGTCTTTTTTCCACTGTATATTTTTTCCTGTTTTGTCGAAGATTATTTGACCATAGAGTTGAGGGTCCATATCTGGGCTCTCTACTCTGTTCCACTGGTCAGTGTGTCTGTTTTTATGCCAGTACCATGCTGTCTTGGTGATCACAGCTTTGTAGTAAAGCTTGAAATCAGGTAACGTGATGCCGCCAGTTTTATTTTTGTTTTTCAATATTTCCTTAGTGATTCGGGGTCTCTTCTGATTCCATACAAATTTTAGGATTATTTGCTCCAGCTCTTTGAAAAATACCAGTGGAATTTTGATCGGAATGGCATTAAAAATATAGGTTGCTCTAGGCAGTATAGACATCTTAACAAGTTTATTCTTCTGATCCAAGAGCATGGAATTGTCTTCCATCTTTTTGTGTCTTCTTCAATTTCTTTCATGAGTGTTCTGTAGTTCCTTGAGTACAGATCCTTTACCTCTTTGGTTAGGTTTATTCCCAGGTATCTTATGGTTCTTGGTGCTATAGTAAATGGAATCTATTCTCTAATTTCCCTTTCTGTATTTTCATTGTTAGTGTATAAGAAAGCCACTGATTTCTGTACATTGCCTTTGTATCCTGCCACGTTGCTGAATTGTTGTATGAGTTCTAGTAGTTTGGGGGTGGAGTCTTTTGGGTATTCCACATAAAGAATCGTGTCATCTGTGAAGAGAGAGAGTTTGACATCTTCGTTGCCAATTCAGATACCTTTTATTTCTCTTTGTTGTCTGATTGCTATTGCTAGGACTTCTAATACTATGTTGAACAAGAGTGGTGAGAGTGGGCATCCTTGTCATGTTCCTGAACTCAACGGGAAGGCTGCAAGCTTTTTCCCATTGAGGATGATATTTGCTGTGGGTCTCTCTCTTTTTTTTTTAAAGATTTTATTTATTTATTTGACAGAGAGAGAGATCACAAGTAGACAGAGAGGCAGGCAGAGAGAGGGGAAGGGAAGCAGGCTCCCTGCTGAGCAGAGAGCCCGATGCGGGACTCAATCCCAGGACCCTGAGATCATGACCTGAGCCGAAGGCAGCGGCTTAACCCACTGAGCCACCCAGGCGCCCGCTGTGGGTCTTTCATAGATAGATTTGATGAAGTTCAGGAATGTTCCCTCTATCCCTACACTTTGAAGTGTTTTAATCAGGAACAGATGCTGGATTTTGTCAAATGCTTTTTCTGCATCAATTGAGAGGACCATGAGGTTCTTCTCTCTTCTCTTATTAATTTGTTCTATCACATTGATTGATTTGCGAATGTTGAGCCATCCTTGTAGCCCAGCAGTGAATCCCACCTGGTCAGGGTGGATAATCTTTTTAATGTGCTTTTGGAACCTGTTTGCTAGGATCTTGTTGAGAATCTTAGCATCCATATTCATCAGTGATATTGGTCTGAAATTCTCCTTTTTGGTAGGGTCTTTGCCTGGTTTGGGGATCAAGGTAATGCTGGCTTCATAGAAAGAGTCTGGAAGTTTTCCTTCTGCTTCAATTTTTTGAAACAGCTTCAGGAGAATAGGTGTTATTTCTTCTTTGAAAGTTTGGTAGAATTCCCCAGGGAATCCATCAGGTCCTGGGCTCTTGTTTTTTGGAAGTTTTTGATCACTGCTTCAATCTCGTTACTAGATATCAGTCTATTCAGGTTGTCAATTTCTTCCTGGTTCAATTTTGGGAGTTTATAGTTTTCCAGGAATGCATCCATTTCATCTAGGTTGCTTATCTTATTGGCATATAACTGTTGATAATAACTTCTGATGATTGTTTCTACTTCTTTGGTGTTAGTTGTGATCTCTCCCTTTTCATTCATAATTTTATTAATTTGGGCTTTCTCTCTTTTCTTTTGGATTAGTGTGGCCAATGGTTTATTGATTTTATTGATTCTTTCAAAGGCAAAGGAAACAAAAGCAAAAATGAACTTTTGGGACTTCATCAAAATCAAAAGCTTCTGCACAGCAAAGGAAACAGTCAACAAAACAAAGAGGCAACCCACGGAATGGGAGAAGATATTTGCAAATGACAGTACAGACAAGAGGTTGATATCCAGGATCTATAAAGAACTCCTCAAACTCAACACACACAAAACAGACAATCATATAAAAAAATGGGCAGAAGATATGTACAGACACTTCTCCAGTGAAGACATACAAATGGCTATCAGACACATGAAAAAATGTTCATCATCACTAGCCATCAGGGAGATTCAAATTAAAACCACATTGAGATACCACCTTACACCAGTTAGAATGCCCAAAATTAGCAAGACAGGAAATAACATGTGTTGGAGGGGATGTGAAGAAAGGGGAACCCTCTTACACTGTTGGTGGGAAGGCAAGTTGGTGCAGCCACTTTGGAGAACAATGTGGAGATTCCTCAAGAAATTAAAAATAGAGCTTCCCTATGACCCTGCAATTGCACTACTGGGTATTTACCCCAAAGATACAGATGTAGTGAAAAGAAGGGACATCTGTACCCCAATGTTTATAGCTGCAATAGCCACGGTCTCCAAACTGTGGAAAGAACCAAGATGCCCTTCAACGGACGAATGGATCAGGAAGATGTGGTCCATATACATTAGGGAGTATTATGCCTCCATCAGAAAGGATGAATACCCAACTTTTGTAGCAACATGGACAGGACTGGAAGAGATTATGCTGAGTGAAATAAGTCAAGCAGAGAGAGTCAATTATCATATGGTTTCACTTATTTGTGGAGCATAACAAATAGCATGGAGGACAAGGGGAGATGGAGAGGAGAAGGGAGTTGAGGGAAATTGGAAGGGGAGGTGAGACTATGGACTCTGAAAAACAATCTGAGGGTTTTGAAGGGGCGGAGGGTGGGAGGTTGGGGGAACCAGGTGGTGGGTATTGGAGAGGGCACGGATTGCATGGAGCACTGGGTGTGGTGCAAAAATAATGAATACTGTTTTGCTGAAAAAATAAAAATTAAAAAAAAAAACAAAACAAAACAAAACAAAACAAAAACAATGAATACTGTTATGCTGAAAATAAATTAAAAAATTTTAAAAAAATCCATGGTAGAAAATAAATGTTTGTAGGATACTTTGATGTTAATGGAGGTCTTTCACACATGTCTCAAATTAGAGACAAGTTTTTCGTGGAAAAAGAATGAACAAGGCTGCTTAAGAATGATAAAGGGAGAGCATCTGTGGCAGATATGCATTCTTCAAATTATTTAAAATGTATAACTAAAACAGTGTTTTTAGGATGAGTATTTCCTTGTAAAAGAGAAAATATAACTTGGCTTACTGTCAGCACTTACCTTCTCTTTGACTTGTCCATTATTCCTTCAAAATAGGAAACTGAAATTGTAGATTATCTCCTCTGAGACTAAGAAACAAAAATCTGACTCCATAAAATCAATCCAAAGATATACTCTTTACCAGAACAGTTCTTATAGGATGGGATTATACTAGCAGGGTCATTGTGTGGGAGTGGGGTAGAGAACATTTATAGCAGAACAGCAATACTTATCCAAATGGAATGCTGTGGGAATTTATCAGAGATTTCTTCAATTAGAACTGGAGCCTTGGAGCTTAGCTCTGAATCCACTGCCAGGGAGTAGTATCAGTACTAGCTACATAAATGATAGAGTTGTCCTAAACACTCTTGACATGCACAGTTTAAGACATGTTCAGACTTTAACCCAAGGCAGCTGATGCTGAATAAGCAAACTGTTTGATTATTATCATAAATATCAGCACACACTACTGTACCAGCTGTCCGGAGCAGACAGAAGTGTTCCAAATTGTTACTGACCTCATTTTATTACTATTTGTATAATGAATACAAAGTAATGCAAACATTAACATATATGAATGTCATTCCAATATTTTTAGCCTCTTTACTGTGAATACATGAGACATAGCTCCACATATTTCATCAGATGGCTTTCTGTAGTTAATTCAATATAAGAAATTCTGAGATATATTAATCTTCCAGCAGAGCTATTTAGACTACTTGGAATTGTTATTGAGATCTGTATCTCTATCATGCAAAAGTATATGAATTCATCAAATATTCATGATCATAAAAGTCTTGTACTGTATATGTGGGATCAGACATTTAAAAAGTCAAATCCCAAAGGTTTGTAGTGTTAGCATTCCCATTTAAGAGGAAACATATTACACTTTGATAACTTAGAAATTTGCAGTATTTTCTTCAGAATGAGATAGCATTATCTTTCATCAAAAAAACAATCTGGGGGGGGGAGGAGTCAAGATGGCGGAGAAGTAGCAGGCTGAGACTACTTCGGGTAGCGGGAGATCAGCTAAATAGCTTATCTAAAGATTGCAAACACCTACAAATCCAACGGGAGATTGAAGAGAAGAAGAACAGCAATTCCAGAAACAGAAAATCAACCACTTTCTGCAAGGTAGGACTGGCGGAGAAGTGAATCCAAAGCGACGGGAAGATAGACCGCGGGGGGAGGGGCCGGCTCCCGGCGAGCGGCGGAGCAACGGAGCAAAATCAGGACTTTTAAAAGTCTGTTCCGCTGAGGGACATCGCTCCAGAGGCTTAACTGGGGTGAAGCCCAGGCCGGGTAAGCACGGCCTCAGGTCCTGCAGGGTCGCAGAAGGATCGGGGGTGTCTGAGTGTCGCAGAGCTTACCGGTATTAGAACGGGGAAGCCGGCTGCAGAGACAGAGCCGAGGAGTGACTCTCAGCTCAGGGTTGCCTTGAACCGGTCGCAGGCTCGGTCAGCTCGGAGCGCGGCCGGAGGCCAGGGTGACGGGAGTCATTGGGCGCTGTTCTCTGAGGGTGCACTGAGGAGTGGGGCCCCGGGCTCTCGGCTCCTCCGGGCCGGAGACCGGGAGGCCGCCATCTTCATTCCCGTCCTCCGGACTCTACGGAAAGCACTCAGGGAACAAAAGCTCCCGAAAGCGAACCGGAGCGGATGACTCAGCACGGCCCCGGGTAAGGGCGGTGCAACTCGGCCTGGGGCAAAGACGCTTGAGAATCACTACAACGGGCCCCTCCCCCAGAAGATCTACGGGAAACCCAGCCAGGACCAAGTTCACCTACCAAGGAGAACGGCGGAATTCCAGAGGAGAAGAAAGCAAAGCACGGAACTCATGGCTTTCTCCCCATGATTTTTTAGCCTTGCAGTTAATTTAATTTTTTTTTCTTTTTCAATTTTTTTTCTTTTTCTCTTCTTCTGCTAAATTTTTTTTAACTTTTACCGTTTTCTTTTTTTAACGTTTTTTAAATAGTTTATCTAATATATATATTTTTTTTTTCGTCTTATTATATTTTTTCTTTATCGGCTTTCTTTTTTTTAATAGTTTTTTTTTTTCTCTTTCTTTCTGAACCCCTTTATATCCCCTTTCTCCCCCCTCACAATTCAGGATCTCTTCTGATTTGGCTAAAGCATATTTTCCTGGGGTTGTTGCCACCCTTTTAGTATTTTACTTGCTCCTTCATAAACTCTTATCTGGACGAAATGACAAGGCGGAAAAATTCACAACAAAAAAAAGAACAAGAGGCAATACCAAAGGCTAGGGACCTAATCAATACAGACATTGGTAATATGTCAGATATAGAGTTCAGAATGATGATTCTCAAGGTTCTAGCCAGGCTCGAAAAAGGCATGGAAGATATTAAAGCAACCCTCTCGGGAGATATAAAAGCCCTTTCTGGAGAAATAAAAGAACTAAAATCTAACCAAGTTGAAATCAAAAAAGCTATTAATGAGGTGCAATCAAAAATGGAGGCTCTCACTGCTAGGATAAATGAGGCAGAAGAAAGAATTAGCGATATAGAAGACCAAATGACAGAGAATAAAGAAGCTGAGCAAAAGAGGGACAAACAGCTACTGGACCACGAGGGGAGAATTCGAGAGATAAGTGACACCATAAGACGAAACAACATTAGAAAAATTGGGATTCCAGAAGAAGAGGAAACAGAGAGGGGAGCAGAAGGTATATTGGAGACAATTTCCCCAATATGGCAAAGGGAACAAGCATCAAAATCCAGGAGGTTCAGAGAACCCCCCTCAAAATCAATAAGAATAGGTCCACACCCCGTCATCTAATAGTAAAATTGACAAGTCTTAGTGACAAAGAAAAGATCCTGAAAGCAGCCCGGGAAAAGAAGTCTGTAACGTACAATGGTAAAAATATTAGATAGGCAGCAGACTTATCCACAGAGACCTGGCAGGCCAGAAAGAGCTGGCATGATATATTCAGAGTACTAAATGAGAAAAACATGCAGCCAAGAATACTATATCCAGCTAGGCTATCATTGAAAATAGAAGGAGAGATTAAAAGCTTCCAGGACAAACAAAAACTGAAAGAATTTGCAAATACCAAACCAGCTCTACAGGAAATATTGAAAGGGGTCCTCTAAGCAAAGAGAGACCCTCAAAGTAGTAGATCAGAAAGAAACAGAGACAATATACAATAACAGTCACCTTACAGGCAATACAATGGCACAAAATTCATATCTCTCAATACTTACCCTGAATGTTAATGGGCTAAATGCCCCAATCAAAAGACACAGGGTATCAGAATGGATAAAAAAAACAAAAACCATCTATATGTTGCCTACAAGAAACTCATCTTAAACCCGAAGACACCTCCAGGTTTAAAGTGAGGGGGTGGAAAAGAATTTACCATGCTAAAGGACATCAGAAGAAAGCAGGAGTGGCAATCCTTATATCAGATCAATTAGATTTTAAGCCAAAGACTATAATAAGAGATGAGGAAGGACACTATATCATACTCAAAGGAACTGTCCAACAAGAAGATCTAACAATTTTAAATATCTATGCCCCTAACGTGGGAGCAGCCAACTATATAAACCAATTAATAACAAAATCAAAGAAACACATCGACAAGAATACAATAATAGTAGGGGATTTTAACACTCCCCTCACTGAAATGGACAGATCATCCAAGCAAAAGATCAACAAGGAAATCAAGGCCTTAAATGACACACTGGACCAGATGGACATCACAGATATATTCAGAACATTTCATCCCAAAGCAACAGAATACACATTCTTCTCTAGTGCACATGGAACATTCTCCAGAATAGATCACATTCTTGGTCCTAAATCAAGTCTCAACCGGTATCAAAAGATTGGGATCATTCCCTGCATATTTTCAGACCAGAATGCTCTAAAGCTAGAACTCAATCACAAGAGGAAATTTGGAAAGAACCCAAATACATGGAGACTAAACAGCATCCTTCTAAAGAATGAATGGGTCAACCAGGAAATCTAAGAAGAATTGAAAAAATTTATGGAAACAAATGATAATGAAAACACAACAGTTCAGAATCTGTGGGACACAACAACGGCAGTCCTGAGAGGAAAATATATAGCGGTACAAGCCTTTCTCAAGAAACAAGAAAGGTCTCAGGTACACAACCTAACCCTACACCTAAAGGAGCTGGAGAAAGAACAAGAAAGAAACCCTAAACCCAGCAGGAGAAGAGAAATCATAAAGATCAGAGCAGAAATCAATGAAATAGAAACCAAAAAAACAATAGAACAAATCAACGAAACTAGGAGCTGGTTCTTTGAAAGAATTAATAAGATTGATAAACCCCTGGCCAGACTTATCAAAAGAAAAGAGAGAGGACCCAAATAAAAAAATCATGAATGAAAGAGGAGAGATCACAACGAACACCAAAGAAATACAGACAAATATAAGAACATACTATGAGCAACTCTACGCCAACAAATTTGACAATCTGGAAGAAATGGATGCATTCCTAGAGACATATAAACTACCACAACTGAACCAGGAAGAAATAGAAAGCCTGAACAGACCCATAACCAGTAAGGAGATTGAAACAGTCATCAAAAATCTCCAAACAAACAAAAGCCCAGGGCCAGACGGCTTCCCGGGGGAATTCTACCAAACATTTAAAGAAGAACTAATTCCTATTCTCCTGAAACTGTTCCAAAAAATAGCAATAGAAGGAAAACTTCCAAACTCATTTTATGAGGCCAGCATCACCTTGATCCCAAAACCAGACAAGGATCCCAACAAAAAAGAGAACTACAGACCAATATCCTTGATGAACACAGATGCAAAAATTCTCGCCAAAATACTAGCCAATAGGATTCAACAGTACGTTAAAAGGATTATTCACCACGACCAAGTGGGATTTATTGCAGGGCTGCAAGGCTGGTTCAACATCCGCAAATCAATCAATGTGATACAACACATTAATAAAAGAAAGAACAAGAACCATATGATACTCTCCATAGATGCTGAAAAAGCATTTGACAAAGTACAGCATCCCTTCCTGATCAAAACTCTTCAAAGTGTAGGGATAGACGGCACATACCTCAATATTATCAAAGCCATCTATGAAAAACCCACCGCAAATATCATTCTCAATGGAGAAAAACTGAAAGCTTTTCCGCTAAGGTCAGGAACACGGCAGGGATGTCCGTTATCACCACTGCTATTCAACATAGTACTAGAAGTCCTAGCCTCAGCAATCAGACAACAAAAGGAAATTAAAGGCATCCAAATCGGCAAAGAAGAAGTCAAACTATCACTCTTCGCAGATGATATGATACTCTATGTGGAAAACCCAAAAGACTCCACTCCAAAACTGCTAGATCTTGTACAGGAATTCAGTAAAGTGTCAGGATATAAAATCAATGCACAGAAATCAGTTGCATTTCTCTACACCAACAACAAGACAGAAGAAAGAGAAATTAAGGAGTCCATCTCATTTACAATTGCACCCAAAACTATAAGATACCTAGGAATAAACCTAACCAAAGAGACTAAGAATCTATACACAGAAAACTATAAAGTACTCATGAAAGAAATTGAGGAAGACACAAAGAAATGGAAAAATGTTCCATGCTCCTGGATTGGAAGAATAAATATTGTGAAAATGTCTATGCTACCTAAAGCAATCTACACATTTAATGCAATTCCTATCAAAGTACCATCCATTTTTTTCAAAGAAATGGAACAAATAATCCTAAAATTTATATGGAACCAGAAAAGACCTCGAATAGCCAAAGGAATATTGAAAAAGAAAGCCAAAGTTGGTGGCATCACAATTCCGGACTTCAAGCTCTATTACAAAGCTGTCATCATCAAGACAGCATGGTACTGGCACAAAAACAGACACATAGATCAATGGAACAGAATAGAGAGTCCAGAAATGGACCCTCAACTCTATGGTCAACTCGTCTTCGACAAAGCAGGAAAGAATGTCCAATGGAACAAAGACAGCCTCTTCAATAAATGGTGTTGGGAAAATTGGACAGCCACATGCAGAAAAATGAAATTGGATCATTTCCTTACACCACACATGAAAATAGACTCAAAATGGATGAAGGATCTCAATGTGAGAAAGGAATCCATCAAAATCCTCGAGGAGAACACAGGCAGCAACCTCTTCTACGTCAGCCGCAGCAACATCTTCCTAGGAACATCACCAAAGGCAAGGGAAGCAAGGGCAAAAATGAACTTTTGGGATTTTATCAAGATCAAAAGCTTTTGCACAGCAAAGGAAACAGTTAAAAAAACCAAAAGACAACTGACAGAATGGGAGAAGATATTTGCAAATGACATATCAGATAAAGGGCTAGTGTCCAAAATCTATAAAGAACTTAGCAAACTCAACACCCAAAGAACAAATAATCCAATCAAGAAATGGGCAGAGGACATGAACAGACATTTCTGCAAAGAAGACATCCAGATGGCCAACAGACACATGAAAAAGTGCTCCATATCACTCGGCATCAGGGAAATACAAATCAAAACCACCATGAGATATCACCTCACACCAGTCAGAATGGCTAAAATTAACAAGTCAGGAAATGACAGATGCTGGCGAGGATGCGGAGAAAGGGGAACCCTCCTACACTGTTGGTGGGAATGCAAGCTGGTGCAACCACTCTGGAAAACAGCATGGAGGTTCCTCAAAAGGTTGAAAATAGAACTACCCTATGACCCTGCAATTGCACTGCTGGGTATTTACCCTAAAGATACAAACGTAGTGATCCGAAGGGGCACGTGCACCCGAATGTTTATAGCAGCAATGTCTACAATAGCCAAACTATGGAAAGAACCTAGATGTCCATCTACAGACGAATGGATAAAGAAGATGTGGTATATATACACAATGGAATACTATGCAGCCATCAAAAGAAATGAAATCTTGCCATTTGCGACGACGTGGATGGAACTAGAGGGTATCATGCTTAGCGAAATAAGTCAATCGGAGAAAGACAACTATCATATGATCTCCCTCATATGAGGGAGAGGAGATGCAACATGGGGGGTTGAGGGGGTAGGAGAAGAGTAAATGAAACAAGATGGGATTGGGAGGGAGACAAACCATAAGTGACTCTTAATCTCACAAAACAAACTGAGGGTTGATGGGGGGAGGGGGTTGGGAGAGGGGGTGGGGTTATGGATATCGGGGAGGGTATGTGCTATGGTGAGTGTTGTGAAGTGTGTAAACCTGGCGATTCGCAGACCTGTACCCCTGGGGATAAAAATATATGTTTATAAAGCTGTAAAAAAAAAAAAAAAAAAGAAAGAAAGAAAGGATGAATCCCCAAGTTTTGTAGCAACATGGACGGGACTGGAAAAGATTATGCTGAGTGAAATAAGTCAAGCAGAGAGAGTCAATTATCATATGGTTTCACTTATTTGTGGAGCATAACAAATAGCATGGAGGACAAGGGGAGATGGAGAGGAGAAGGGAGTTGAGGGAAATTGGAAGGGGAGGTGAACCATGAGAGACTATGGACTCTGAAAAACGATCTGAGAATTTTGAAGGGGTGGGGGGTGGGAGGTTGGGGGCACCAGGTGGTGGGTATTGTAGAGGGCACGGATTGCATGGAGCACTGGGTGTGGTGCAAAAATAATGAATACTGTTATGCTGAAAAAAATTAAAAAATTTAAAAAAAAAAATCTGAAGGGTTTGAAGAGGTGGGGTGGTGGGATGTTGGGGGAACCAGGTGGTGGGTATTAGAGAGGGCACGGACTGCATGGAGCACTGGGTGTGGTGCAAAAACAATGAATACTGTTATGCTGAAAATAAATTTTAAAAAATGATTTTAAAGAAAGACCCTTATTTTAAATGGATACTTTATGAAGGAGAAAATATCTAAAATAGCATTTATTCTGCTTTATAGAATTTTGGTTAAGAAAGACTGAATTTAGTTTGTGTGGAAAATAGACTGATAATTTGACAACACACACACACACACACAAAATCCCAGATAAGAGCATAAACAAAATAAAACAAAACAGGACAAAAAAATAAAGAAAAAAAAATAAAAACTCAGACTTCAAAACAAATAGTATAAGTAAATATATAAGAGAATTACAAAAAATTGCGACTGATATCATAAAGGGTTAATTTCTCCAATGTACAATGAGCTCTACAAATTAATAAAGAACCCAATAGAAAAATGGGCATAGATCAGAACGAATCATTTTCTAGAAATGTATCACAACATTTGCAAGCATTTAAAAAAGATGTGCTGTCCCTTTTAAAATTTTAATGCAAACTAAAATGAAATATAATGTCTCACCTATCAGAATCACAGAAATGTAAATGAATGATAACATAGAATATTTGTATAGCTAAAGGAAAACAGACACTTCCACATCTGATGGTATCGCAAAATGTTAAAATCCTTATGAAAGATATCTTTCAAAATTACAAATGAATTTAGTCTTTGACACAGTGATCCCACTCCAGGGAATTTATTCTAAATATATATATGCAAAAGTACAAAATAACATTGGCACAAGACTATCATGGCAGCATTCTTTACAATCACAAAATAATGTAAAGGAACTATCTATAAGAAAGCACTTAAATTTTTTTTTACACAGAAATGGAAGTTCTGAGTATATGAATATATACAAGGAAAGTTCTTTATGTACTTATATTGAAATTCTGCAGGAGCTACAAGGATACCAAAGGCAATTTAGTAAGCTGCTATTTGTGTGAAATGGAATATAAGAAAACATACTCATGTTTTCATAATATGATAACAAAACTGAAAGTATACATTGAGAACTAATAAAGGTCACTTCTTTTTAGGGCAAGAGATATAATAGGACAGGCAGAGATAAGAATGAAAGCAAATGTCTTCA
The DNA here is from genome assembly GCF_902655055.1 of Lutra lutra. Classification (NCBI taxonomy): domain Eukaryota; kingdom Metazoa; phylum Chordata; class Mammalia; order Carnivora; family Mustelidae; genus Lutra; species Lutra lutra. The sequence continues at coordinate 33,509,345 of NC_062285.1, read as the reverse complement.
AAATGTATTTTCTTATATAGTTTTTCATTGAGAAACATGCAAATATTACTTATTTAAAAATAAAATTAACTACAAAAGATACAGCATAATGTAATTTTTAAGGAAAAAACAGAAAGCACTTACTTCCTGTAAGTTAATTTCACACATCAGTTCTTCTCCAAATCAAGATTTTCTATTACGGTATTCCTCAGATTAATCTATCTGCCAGATAGCACATTGTCTGGAAATATAGAGTTTATTAATGGATTGGTTCTTCTGTTTAAATCTGTAAATATTGTGAAGCCAACAGGTGTTATGCAGTTTATAAATCTTCTTATTATCCTGAATCAAATCACCTATAGGATCATTACTTCGAGTTGGATAATTATATGTATGTGTGTGTTCACCATTGTATGTTTGACAGGTGAGAGTGATTTGTTTTTCTACTTAACTTTATAGAGTACTTTTAAATTGTCTGCAGTAGAAGCATATTAATTTCATAATTAGAAAAAATAATAGTTACTCTCAAGATTTTATTTCATTGCCAACAAACCTCGTTCAAAGAAAGACCACTAATACATGGCAAGTGCAATTAAAATGAGTATAAATATTATTTGGACTGGATTGTATTGAAAACTATGTGAACTTCAGCTTTCATGTGGTGCAGGAGGTGGCACACTTCCCTAACAACCTTGAGAAGCTAACCCAGCTCTACCAGCACAGTTAAAATACTGGATTGTTTCTAAAATCAGAGAGATTTCCCAGAAACAAGTAATACTCTGGGCTCACCAATCAAGACTGAATTCTGAGTCCACTATTGTACTCTTTGCTAATGATATAGGCTGCCCATTTCCTTAACAAGCTGGGTTTGTTCATTGGAAAATGTAACAAATAATTTCAAGGTTATGTCACTCTTGGCAAGCACAGTAACGCTGGTGGAAAAAGGAAGTTTTCAGAGCAAGGCAAAGACTGAAGTCTTGTTTGGAATCGCTAGCTGACAAAGCCTGCAGTAGAACCATATTGTTCAAACTCACAGGATTCTCCTATGCTTACAGATATGGAATGTCTATTGGCTGTTAAAATGATATAAATTAAAACAGATTAATTAGTTCAAGTTAAGCTTCCACCTGTAAGGAAATAACTTTGTAACATGCATTTTAGTTAATGCATCTTTAAACATCCTTTAAATGTTTGCTTGGTAAAGACTATATTGTCTTTGCTTCTAATCACAGCCAACTTTTAATTATTCAGGAGATGGCTACTTGCATGAACTTGATTTCTGTATTTCCTTCCTCTTCTCCACTTTTGTAATTTTACTGTTTATTAGTCCTTCCTCCATTATGTAATCAAAGAAAGGGAAATTGAGCTAGAATAGTTTGTTATAGGCCAATTTTATGTTAAGTGTGCTATTCCCTGACCATGGATAATTCTAGTTCTTTAGGTCAAATTTTATTATTTAACCTATTGAAACACGTTTTTTATGTCTATGAGCATAAGAAAAAGGAGAACTGTCATGCATCGACTTGTGCAATCTGATTCTGCCCTCACTTTTATCCAAATTTACTTGGTGACCTTGAATGAGTCATATGTCTCATTGTCCCTTTGTGTTTTAGGAAGATAGCTGTCTTGCTGACTCTTTAAAATCATTGTGAGGATAGATTGGGGAAGAGAATCTAAAAAGCTTATGAAATACACAAACTCCCCAAAGGACATATAAATATGAATTCAAGGGCACATGCAAGCAGATTTGTTTCTTCCAGGGAATTCTAAACTTTGGTCCTTGTCCATAACTACCAGCCAATTAGCCATGCATGTAAGTATAGAATTGCCCATAGCCTCAAACATTCTGCTTTGCTAAGATCCTATTGGGGAACATTATTCTGACAGTTAAAATCACATTGTAATCAACTCTATGGCCAAAATATGATTCAATATGCTTTAGAACACAACCACAGCTAGGGAATTATAATTTTTGGAGAACTGTTTCTGTTCATAGCATATTCTGTAATTTGACCATTGCTGCCTTAATTATAAGGGTACCTGCCAATAACATTTGGCTAGAAAGATGTTCTAAATCTATACTCTTAAAGGAATTCATGACCTCCGTGGATAAAAGGAGCCACCAGATATGCGACTTTGAGAAAAAAAATGTTCATTTAAAAGTTTAGTTTTCATGGAAGAAGAAGGGATACTGATTTTCCTTTTCTTTCAGGAAACAGAGAAGGTATATGTGTACATAGAAAGTGAAAAGTTACCATCTTTGTTTTTCTGGCCTATATATTCTCATTCTTCCTCATGCAATAAGATATCCTGACTCCATCAGTGAAAATTGATGACCAGCCAGGATGAAGGATGTTTGGTCGCTTCATCACAACACTGAAGCTTTAACCATATTGTTCCCAAAGAAAGAGAGGCTATAAAAGGAAGCTAAAGAAAACTTAGCAATTTGCTTTTTGGTTTTTTGCTTGCTTTTTTTACTCTAAAGGTCCATTATTTGTGAAGCAGTTTCAGGTATACTAAACAATAAATCATGTCTCTTCACAATATGTGTATTTACCAACACCTCTTCCTGAATGAGTATTTTAGTGAACATTTTAGAGAAAATTTAACTATTTTTTTTCTGGCTGGACTTCATAATGGAAGATACTAGCTAAGAATTTATTTAGGAAATCAGCTGGCATTGTAGTTGAATCATGGCTTTCATTGGTAATCCATGAGTTTTTAGAAACATTTTATAGATCTTGGAGGAAAAAGAGGAAAAAGGACATCAAGTGTGGGGATAAAAATTTTTTTAAAAAGTTATATCTATATAACTACATAATCTTATTTTAATAGTATTAAACTTTAAAAAAATAAAAACCTTGGAAAAAATCAAAGGTAAAGAAGACAGTAATACAAAATGGGCTGGAGAATTTTGCCAAAAACTCTCTTAAATATATACTTCACTTTACCCTATAAAACATTTGATATACTTCTATTATATCTTATATTCCATATTAAAATTCTGACAAACTGTCACATAGTTTACACTTGAAGTAAAACTGAATCTGAATAAGCTTTCTATGGCTCCTCATTTTCTCAGACTATGAAGCGGGGGATACTCAAATATATCTTTGATAAAATTAAGAAAAAAATGCAATAAGAATATAAAGCAGTAGCAAAACCAGTATTCTGTTTACCTTCTTGTAATGAACTATAAAGCAATACAGGTCCTTTTAAGTGGGCATTTTTCATCAAAGTTGTTTCATATTTTCTATTTGCCTTTTCCTCTTTTCTATTACTATTGCTTAAAGATTATGTATTTAGACTAATCAAAGAACATATTTTAATCACACTGCAATTTTTTTTTCAAATTACTCTGTAGTTTATAAACATGAAAATAAAAAGTCAACATGTATGACACTCCCTAGATATTTTTAAAATATATATATGTGTATATATATATATATATAAATCTAATATGCATCCCTATAAATTATGTTATGATATAGGAAAGGAGGAAAATGTAATATAGGAAAGGAAGAGGCTTCTGAAAATCTAATGACTATTGATAAATATAATTTTTATTAACCATAAAGAAGAAAAGTTGAGTTCCTGGAAAAGACTGTAGAAGACTGTATTTGTATGTTTATACAAATACATACAGAGCTCTATATAGTTTGTACATATAAATATACATACTTATACAAACAAAAGGATGTCATTTCAGGGTGAAAACTGAGAAAAGGGAATATTAGAAACAACCAGCTGATAACTCATTAGACAAACTTGTTGACCAGACACTTTAAGAAGTTAAGTCTAGGAGCACTAAGATTTCCTTGCAGTGAAGGAACCTTTGTAAATGAAATCCTTGGAAATTAACCCCTAGCTCTATATATGACCCCTAGCTCTATATACACAAACTTATTCAAAAATTTAGCTGACTCGGTCAAATTATGTAACTGAGACCACCTGGACAAGCAGACTCATCAAAATAGCTACTTTGTATAGTGCAAATGATGAGAGCAGGGGGAGGTAAAAATAACAGTCTTCCAAATTAATTTTTAAAATGTTGGTAATTGGGGCGCCTGGGTGGCTCAGTGGGTTAAGCCTCTGCCTTCAGCTCAGGTCATGATCTCAGGGTCCTGGGATCGAGCCCCGCGTCGGGCTCTCTGCTCAGCGGGGAGCCTGCTTCCTCCTCTCTCTCTGCCTGCCTCTCTGCCTGCTTTGATCTCTCTCTGTCAACTAAATAAATAAAATCTTTAAAAAAAATAAATAAATAAAATAAATAAATAAAATGTTGGTAATTGCTTTGAAATTCAGACATAGAACATTACAGCCAGGCTTATAACTGAACAGATACTTGAAATAAGATCTTTTCAAGAAAATTAAGGATCTATCACTTGATCTAGAGTTTTGGTTTGCTGTATACAGGATATACATTTACTGTTTCTGGTCTTTCCAATCATCACAAGCTGAGGCTTGAGCACAGATAAATGGCATTATGTGGATGCAGCCAAATCACCCATCTATTTAAGCCTGATTTTCTCACATCTACTAAAGTAGATGAACCTAAAAGACAATTTAAAATCCAGAATTGATTTAATCTGTGCCATATATTCTTAGGGCAAAAGAATAACAAATGTAAAAGTGAGATAAGTTTCTTGATGAATATACCAAAACCTATAAATTTGAATGAGTGCAATTTTTAAAATAATACTAATGCTAATAATCATAAAATAGCCAAACATGAACAGTGTTAACCGAATACTAGATACTGTCCTTCTAGACATACTCATATTAATCCTCGTAAAAACCCTATGAAGTTGGCAAACATATAGAGCACAGAGAGGTTAAGTCACTTGAAGAGTTATGTAAATCCTAAGTGGTGGAGCTGAGTCAACTCCCGGCAGTCAGATGCAAGCATGTGCATTAACCCTGGGTTCTCCTACCTGTTTTAGTAGACATCTTATGCAGTTCCACCCATTCCAGCATCTGTCTTCCCAAGGTGAATTGAAGCATGTTTCTGTTACAGCATCTTCCCTAGTTTATGTTTAGCCTTATTCCCCATTCCCCAATTTAGTTTGTACAGATTCTAATTATCCTTTAGGACTATATTTCAGTTCAAGTCTTGCCTCAACCCTCTTAATGCAACCTCAAGGCGTAGTGGTTGAAACTTGGTACTTTTTTCTGGAGTCAGTCCAGAAAAATATGAAATATGAAAGAGAAACATATCTACATCTTTAAAATGAGAATAGTAGTAATTAACTACTAAGTTTATTGTTAGGATTTCATGCACATTAAGCCTTATTGCAATGCCTAGTAAATAAATTAGTGCTGGGAATATTTTAGCTATCTTGTCTGATTCTGCCCATTCAAATAAACTTTTCCACTGTTTTAGGGGAATAGATGTTTATTATAACTTAAGATATGTCCTTTGGTGTTTAAATTATAACCACTGTTTTCAGTCAACAAACTTTATTGAGGATATGGACCCTGTGAAAAAGAGAAGCATAAGACAGATCCTTTGTATGTACTCACATTCTGATCAAAACAACAATCATATTAAAAGACAATTATGGTAAATGCTTTAAATATTATGAGAGATATAAGAACAAAAGTCTAGAGCAGTAGAGAATAGGTTGTTTCTTGAGGTGTAGAAAGAGCATACTTCTGAAGCTAGTCATACAGGAATTGGCAATTTTATCTCACTGAAGTCTCAGCTTTTTCATTAATAAAAGTATGTTTTAGATATTAAAGATAAAAAACCTTATTTGCATATAATAGCAAGCATTTATGGCAGATAAGATGATCAAAAACTTCATGTCACATTGACATTTGATGGATCTTTTGGTCATTGATAGGTCTTCAGCATGTGAGTGGACACATGCATATTTGTGTCAGTTACCTTTTGTGTGTCAATTCACCTGCTTATCTAAGTTTATAGACTTTTCTGATGAGGAGTAACTTTTGTTCTAAGTGTAGTGTTACAAATGGAATTTATCCTTGTTGGAAAACATGGCTTCCCATTCACGTTCTGTCTATGTAAGGTCTACTAAGGGCAGGAAAATGGGAATGCTAAAGGAGTTTAAAAGTCCTGCCATTAACCTTTCCTATTGTAAGAAGCATTTACATGTGTCCTAGAAAATCTGTGAATGACCCATAATGAAGAAGGAACCTGAAAGAAGAGAGATGAGAAAGAAGTTAGTAAAAAAAGTATGTTGTTAACTATGGCTAATCTTCCACTGGACTCTTGCTAGAAGCATTATTCATTGTCCAAAATTATACTGCTTAGTCAACAGAGGAAAGAGACTCAGAAAAATTATACCTGGAATTCTAGGAAAATTTAAGAGATATGTTGGTTCATCCAACAGTTGTTTGTAGGTGATATGGACCAGTGTAACCAATAGGATGAGTGATTTCAAAAATAAGTGATCAATAGTAAAATCATTGATGCTACTAGGGAATCCCAAAAGAGAAGACTTCCTCTTGGAATTTGATAGAAAGGTCACTGTCCCTGGGCTATGAAATCTTACATTGGAGTCCCTTGGAAGACTAGAAAGTTTATTTTTGGCAAGTGGCAATAAAAGTCATATGACCCAGAGAGTATGGCAGCTCACAGCAGGAGAGAAAAATATTAAACAGCAAAGGAGAGCACAGGCCATGAAAAAAAATTCAATTGAAGCAGAAATAGCAGCAATGCCAAGAGAAGAGAAAAGTTATTGTGAAACATCAAGTTCTAGCTCTATATTACTTGTTGAATTGAATTGAGTTGAATAATGAACTTTTAAAAAAATCATTAAGACAACTCAAAGGAAAAATGGGCAAATGAGTTAAAGCAGGCACTTCACAGAATATAGCATCCAAATGACCAATAAGCATATGAATAGATTCTCAACATCATTAGTCATCAGAAAAATACAGATTAATACTAGAGGGAAATAATCATTACATGTTCAATAGGATGAGCAAAATTAGAACAAATCAAATCCTGACAATACCAATGTCACCTGACATTGGTGAATTTTCATGGCAGCTCTGTCATAATATCTGAAAACAACTCAAATGTCTATCAGTAGAATGGATGAATAATTTGCAGTATATTCATATATAGAATTACTGCACAAGAAAGAACAAACAATATCAATAGATTACTCAAAACATGGATGATCTCAAAAATTATATTGAGTGAAAGAAGTCAAACAAAAAGTTTTTATCATGTGATTCCATTGATATAAATTTTAACAACAGATAAAATTATTTCTGGGATATCTGGATGGCTCAGTGGGTTAAGGGCCTACCTTAGGCTCAGGTTATGATCTCATTGTCTTGGGATTGAGTCCGGTATCAAGCTCCTTGCTCAGCCAGGAGTCTGCTTCTCCCTCTGCTGTCGCTCCCACTGCTTGTGCTCTTTCTCTCTCTCTCACAAATAAATAAATAAAATCTTTTAAAAATATACAAAAAATTATTTCATGAGGTTAGGAGTCAGAATAGTGTTTCTGTTAAGGAATGTTAATAGAAAAGAGTACAAAGGGAGGCTTCCAGGATGCTGGGCATGTTTTATATATTGATTCAGTTAGGAATTACAAGGGTGCTTACAGGTGTATCACAGGGGTAAATATATATGGAGATGTATACCTAAGATTTGTGCACCTTGCTTTATGCCTATTATACCTTACAGAATTATTTTTTTCTAAAGATTATATTTATTTATTTTTTTAGAAAGAGAGAGCATGAACCAGAGTCAGGGTGTGTGAAGCAAAAGGAAAGGAAGAAAGAATCTATATCAGACACCAAGCTCAGGGCAGAGCCCATCACTGGACTCAATCCCATGACCCCGAGATCAGGGCCTGAGCCAAAATGAAGAGTTGGGTGCTGAACTGACTCAGCTACCTAGGTGACCCAGAATTTAAAAAGACAGAAAGAGAGAAAGAAAGAAAGAAAGAAAGAAAGAAAGAAAGAAAGAAAGAAAGAAAGAAAGAAAGAAAAGAAAGAAAAAAAAGAAAAGAAAGAAAAAAAAGAAAAGAAAAGAAAAGAAAACTAATTTTAATCAAGAAGTCACGACTGTCAACTATCAGAGAAAAACATGAATCTCAAGGAAAGGACAACTCATAAGAGGATTGAGCTGTGTTGAATTTATATCTGGACACACAAAGTTTTAAAGTTTCCCACTTCTTAGTGAGAAGATATTGAACAAAGCCAAATACATCTCAAATATATAAATAATTAATTATACATGTGTCTAAGATTGGTAGTTTCACCTGTAAGTTTTGGCTCAACTGATAGACTTTCTTTCTTTCTTTCTTTCTTTCTTTCTTTCTTTCTTTCTTTCTTTCTTTCTTTCTTTCTTTCTTTTGAGTTTCTTTTTGAAAGTCTATGTTAACTATAGAGTTGAGGGTCCATTTCTGGGCTCTCTATTCTGTTCCACTGATTTATGTGTCTGTTTTTGTGCCAGTACCATACTGTCTTGATGATTACAGCTTTGTAATAGAGTTTGAACTCCAGAATTGTGATGCCACCAGATTTGGTTTTCTTTTTCAACATTCTTCTGGCTATTTGGGGTCTTGCAGGAAAGAATGTCCAATGGAAAAAAATACAGTCTCTTCAACAAATAGTGCTGGGAAAATTGGACAGCCACATGTAGAAGAATGAAACTGGATGATTTCTTATAACACACACACAAATAGATTCAAAATAGATGAAAGACCTCAATGTGAGAAAGGAATCCACCAAAATCTTTGAGGAGAGCACAGGCAGCAACCACTTCGACATCAGCTGCAGCAAATTCTTCCTAGAAACATCACCAAAGGCAAGGGAAGCAAGGGCAAAAATGAACTACTGGGACTTCATCAAGATAAAAAGCTTTTGCTCACCAAAGGAAACAATCAACAAAACCAAAAGACAACTGACAGAATGGGAGAAGATATTTTCAAATGACATATTAGATAAAGGGCTGGTATCCAAAACCTATAAGGAACTTATCAAACTCAACACCCAACGAACAAATAATCCAATAAAGAAATGGGCAGAAGGCATGAACAGACATTTCTGCAAAGAAGACAATCAAATAGCCAACAGACATATGAAGTTCTCAACAGCACTCGGCATCAGAGAAATACAAATCAAAACCTCAATGTGACAGTACCATGCTGTCTTGATGATCCAATTTCATTTTTCTGCATGTGGCTGTCCAATTTTCCCAACACCATTTATTGAAGAGGCTGTCTTTTTTCCATTGGACATTCTTTCCTGCTTTGTCGAAGATGAGTTGACCATAGAGTTGAGGGTCCATTTCTGGGCTCTGTATTCTGTTCCATTGATCGATGTGTCTGTTTTTGTGCCAGTACCATGCTGTCTTGATGATGACAGCTTTGTAATAGAGCTTGAAGTCCGGAATTGTGATGCCACCAACTTTGGCTTTCTTTTTCAATATTCCTTTGGCTATTCGAGGTCTTTTCTGGTTCCATATAAATTTTAGGATTATTTGTTCCCTTTCTTTGAAAAAAATGGATGGTACTTTGATAGGAATTGCATTAAATGTGTAGATTGCTTTAGGTAGCATAGACATTTTCACAATATTTATTCTTCCAATCCAGGAGCATGGAATATTTTTCCATTTCTTTGTGTCTTCCTCAATTTCTTTCATGAGTCCTTTATAGTTTTCTGTGTATAGATTCTTAGTCTCTTTGGTTAGGTTTATTCCTAGGTATCTTATAGTTTTGGGTGCAATTGTAAATGGGATGGACTCCTTAATTTCTCTTTCTTCTGTCTTGTTGTTGGTGTAGAGAAATGCAACTGATTTCTGTGCATTGATTTTATATCCTGACACTTTACTGAATTCCTGTACAAGATCTAGCAGTTTTGGAGTGGAGTCTTTTGGGTTTTCCACATATAGTATCATATCATCTGCAAAGAGTGATAGTTTGACTTCTTTGCTGATTTGGATGCCTTTAATTTCCTTTTGTTGTCTGATTGCTGAGGCTAGGACTTCTAGTACTATGTTGAATAGCAGTGGTGATAACAGACATCCCTGCCGTGTTCCTGACCTTAGCGGAAAAGCTTTCAGTTTTTCTCCATTGAGAATGATATTTGCGGTGGGTTTTTCATAGATGGCTTTGATAATATTGAGGTATGTGCCGTCTATCCCTACACTTTGAAGAGTTTTGATCAGGAAGGGATGCTGTACTTTGTCAAATGCTTTTTCAGCATCTATGGAGAGTATCATATGGTTCTTGTTCTTTCTTTTATTAATGTGTTGTATCACATTAATTGATTTGCGGTTGTTGAACCAACCTTGCAGCCCTGGAATAAATCCCACTTGGTCGTGGTGAATAATCCTCTTAATGTACTGTTGAATCCTATTGGCTAGTCTTTTGGCGAGAATTTTTGCATCAGTGTTCATCAAGGATATTGGTCTATAGTTCTCTTTTTTGATGGGATCCTTGTCTGGTTTTGGGATCAAGGTGATGCTGGCCTCATAAAATGAGTTTGGAAGTTTTCCTTCTATTTCTATTTTTTGGAACAGTTTCAGGGGAATAGGAATTAGTTCTTCTTTAAATGTTTGGTAGAATTCCCCCGGGAAGCCGTCTGGCCCTGGGCTTTTGTTTGTTTGGAGATTTTTGATGACTGTTTCAATCTCCTTACTGGTTATGGGTCTGTTCAGGCTTTCTATTTCTTCCTGGTTCAGTTGTGGTAGTTTATATGTCTCTAGGAATGCATCCATTTCTTCCAGATTGTCAAATTTGTTGGCGTAGAGTTGCTCATAGTATGTTCTTATAATTGTCTGTATTTCTTTGGTGTTCGTTGTGATCTCTCCTCTTTCATTCATGATTTTATTTATTTGGGTCCTTTCTCTTTTCTTTTTGATAAGTCTGGCCAGGGGTTTATCAATCTTATTAATTCTTTCAAAGAACCAGCTCCTCGTTTCGTTGATTTGTTCTATTGTTTTTTTGGTTTCTATTTCATTGATTTCTGCTCTGATCTTTATGATTTCTCTTCTCCTGCTGGGTTTAGGGTTTCTTTCTTGTTCTTTCTCCAGCTCCTTTAGGTGTAGGGTTAGGTTGTGTACCTGAGACCTTTCTTGTTTCTTGAGAAAGGCTTGTACCGCTATATATTTTCCTCTCAGGACTGCCGTTGTTGTGTCCCACAGATTCTGAACTGTTGTGTTTTCATTATCATTTGTTTCCATAAATTTTTTCAATTCTTCTTAGATTTCCTGGTTGACCCATTCATTCTTTAGAAGGATGCTGTTTAGTCTCCATGTATTTGGGTTCTTTCCAAATTTCCTCTTGTGATTGAGTTCTAGCTTCAGAGCATTGTGGTCTAAAAATATTTAGGGAATGATCCCAATCTTTTGATACCGGTTGAGACTTGATTTAGGACCAAGAATGTGATCTGTTCTGGAGAATGTTCCATGTGCACTAGAGAAGAATGTGTATTCTGTTGCTTTGGGATGAAATGTTCTGAATATATCTGTGATGTCCATCTGGTCCATTGTGTCATTTAAGGCCTTGATTTCCTTGTTGATCTTTTGCTTGGATGATCTGTCCATTTCAGTGAGGAGAGTGTTAAAATCCCCTACTATTACTGTATTCTTGTCGATGTGTTTCTTTGATTTTGTTATTAATTGGTTTATATAGTTGGCTGCTCCCACGTTAGGGACATAGATATTTAAAATTGTTAGATCTTCTTGTTGGACAGTTCCTTTGAGTATGATATAGTGTCCTTCCTCATCTCTTATTATAGTCTTTGGCTTAAAATCTAATTGATCTGATATAAGGATTGCCACTCCTGCTTTCTTCTGATGTCCATTAGCATGGTAAATTCTTTTCCACCCCCTCACTTTAAACCTGGAGGTGTCTTCGGGTTTAAGATGTGTTTCTTGTAGGCAACATATAGATGGGTTTTGTTTTTTTATCCATTCTGATACCCTGTGTCTTTTGATTGGGCATTTAGCCCATTAACATTCAGGGTAAGTATTGAGAGATATGAATTTAGTGCCATTGTATTGCCTGTAAGGTGACTGTTATTGTATATTGTCTCTGTTTCTTTCTGATTAAAATAGCTATTTTAAAAAGTCAAAGTATAAGAACCCTATTTAGGTCATTTAAATCTATCATTAAGCTCTGGTAATTTGATTTTTTTTTTTCTAAATAGAAGCATTGTGTTTTTCTGGTAATTCTCTCAATTAAAAAATATAAACATGTTGAAATTCCCTAAGTAAGAAACTTAATATATTAAGGCCTTCCAGAGATTAAAAACTAAATGACCAAATTCTGTCCCCAAAATGGCTTTTTGACAATGATGACTATTAAATATCTTAAAATGACTCCGTCATGTTGAGACCACAGGGCACATTATAAGGTCCTAACTCAATCATTTTGCCAAAATAATGGCAAAAATAAATAATAATGACTAATATAATAATAATAATGACAAAAATAAATAATAATGACAAAAATAAAACATTAGTAAAAATAATTTAATCTGGCCTCTGTTACATTGCACAAAATTACATAGGGACTAGACATGATATTCTGTATTATTTACACTTTAGGTAACATAAGTTAATTATATATGGGGAGAAAAAAGAGAATGAGAATGAGTTGCTGGCTGTACACACCAAAGTTTGAACAACTTAACAGTTGTTATTAGATAAGTAGAAGTACAGCTCAGTTAGTATTTTCTTTCTACTCATGTACTTTTTAATTTTTTCCAAAGATTGTGAATTTCTTTTGTAATTAGAAAAATACATATTAAACAACAAATGCTTATTGATGAGCATAACTAACCAAAGAAATATCTTTTTTTTTTTAGATTTTTTATTTATTTATTTGACAGACAGAGATCACAAGTAGGCAGAGAGAGAGGAAGAAGCAGGCTCCCTGTGGGGCAGAGAGCCCGATGTGGGACTCGATCCCAGGACCCTGAGATCATGACCTGAGCCGAAGGCAGTGGCTTAACCCACTGAGCCACCCAGGCGCCCCCAAAGAAATATCTTTAGTACATAAATTTTAAACCTCTATAAATTATCTAAAAGCCCAATTGTATTTTGTCATTGCTTTATAATAGGTCAAAAAGGGTAACTAAAATCATTTTATCAAATGAACAGATCAGCTGGCATCTCTCTGCTTATTTTAAGCACAATTCACATAGCTACATACATCTATACTATCTGTGTGCCTGCTCACACCTGACATCCTTCCTCTCTCACACTGTTTAAACAGACAGAGGATTAGATCTTTTCTGTTTGGCTGATCAGGGATTAGCACTCAGGTGCAACAATGACCAAAGTAGCTGCCACTGATGTTTTGTTATAGACAATAAATTCAGCTAAGATTTAAAAAGGAAGAAGAAAGAAAGGAAAAAGAAAGAAAGAATGAAAGAGAAAGAAAGAAAGAAAGAAAGAGAGAGAGAGAAGAGAAAAGAAGGGAGGGAGGGGGATGGTGGAGGGGAGAGAAAGAAAGGGGGAGAAGGAGGGAAGAGGTGAAGGAGGAAGAAAGAAAAATAACAGAAGGAAGGAAGAAAGAAAGGAAGGAAAGAACTAAGGACCCTATTCTTCCATAGATAGAGCAGGATTTAGAGGACAAACCCCTATTACTGTTAATGGTAGTTGCAGGACTGAATTCCCTCCCACATTCACCCAGGTTAAATGGAAGATTTTGAGAGCCTGCTCCCTGAAACATATACAGCAGCAAAAATCTTGTCTTTTTAGATTTTTTTTCTATATGTATCCTCCCCAAAATCCTGTACTTAATGTGTCACACTCATTAAATTTGATTAGAGCAAAGTTGAATGATTTTTTTTAAACTCTCAACTAATTGTTTCTTAATGAAGCTGGGTAATTTATGATTCAAAAATGATGTTAGATTTCTAGTCAGGTAGGGCTCAGCTCACAGTTACTGATGGAAGAAAAGTAAGATACAGAATTGAGTTTCAGAAATCAATGCAAAATAATAAAAAATTAAAATGGAGAAGCAGTCTATCAATAGTACTGCTGTAACAAAGGGGAGGCTTGTTTTATATTGATTAGTTACTGTTAAATAATGCATCACTGCTTCCCAGCAGTGCAGACTCTAGCTGGGTTGTTTATTGCAAGGGGTAGTTGGACAGAATCAAGCAATCAATACTGGTGCTGTAAGCGCACTTGAAAATGCAGTTCTGCAGCTTACATCTCAGTAGTTCTCCAGCCATTAGGCTGTAATGGCCTGGAAGGTGGGTGAGTAAGCCACTGCTGCACAAAATTCTTCTGAGTCCCCTATAGAGAACACTTAGGGGCACCTGGGTGGCTCAGTGGGTTAAGCCTCTGCCTTCGGCTCAGGTCATGATCTCAAGGTCTTGGGATCAAGCCCCATATCGAGCTCTCTGCTCAGCAGGGAGCCTGCCTCCCCCTCTCTCTCTGCCTGCCTCTTTGCCTACTTGTGATCTCTGTCTGTCAAATAAATAAATAAAATCTTAAAAAAAAAAAAGAGAACACTTAGATTTGGTTTTTGTTAAGATGTAACTAACTCAGGATGTTATATCTGAATACTCTCCTACCTTCAATTACTACGCTTCATATACAGATTTCATAGCTCAAATGAGTTATGCAGAATTTATTAGTCCTTTAGAAGATAACAGACAAACTTTCTCACTATTCAATTATCAACTATGTTGGCAGTAATTTCCTTAAAAAACTGTCCCACAACAGGTCCCTTAGCATTATGATTCTCCTCAAAGCAATTATTTTATAATTTAAAAGCAATAGTATACATGGGAATTTAAAAATTAAGTACATCATTATTATCTTTAGGGCTCAAAATCCTAGTAATGTTTAGAACTTAGCAGCAATATATGTTTTCATTTACCATGAAAACTGTACCATTGAAAATAGTATCTAGTATACCCTGATATCCCAGGAGAAAGTAGTAGGAATTGTGGTTTGTTCTTTAGAGTGTTAATGGAATAAAAACAGGACTGAAGTTTCTGCTACTTATAGATTGTATGATTTCAAGTAACATATTTAGACTTTTGAAGCATTTTCATCCATACAGTGAGGACACTAGTATCTTCCCTTTCTCACTCAGAGGACTTTTGCAAAAAGATAAAAAAGCTAATGTATATAGCATGTTTGTGAAATCCAGAGTGATGTACTCAATTAATATTGCATCATTCTTTTTGAAGAAAGACCTGAAGAAAAGTTCTAGAGAATCTATTATGGTAACAATTATCTTCCAGTCATTATTGTTAATGAAAGCTAGATTTGGCAGGTATCACAAAAGTTACATCTTAAATGCATCTTCCCACTAATGGGTCAGTTGGTGTTTATTTATTTTCTTTTATCTTATACCAGAAGAAATTGCAGGTTGTTTAGTTTTGTGATAAAAATGTGGTGAGCAAAACACGAGCAAAAAACAAAATAAAACAAGGGTAAGAAAAAAGAGAGCTAGGAAAATGCGTAAATAGTATATGATTAGAGCATAAATATAATGGGTAGGCTCAGCAGTACACTGGAGCTAGTTCATACCAGTTTATTTTATTTTTTTTAAAGATTTTATTTATTTATTTATTTGACAGACAGTTTAAAAGCCAGCTGAGCACATATTTTCTCAGTTCCACCATTGTATCACACTGGTAGCTTGAAATCAGCTTTAGTGGAAGAATTTACACCTCAGAAATTGGTAAATACCACAATGCAGAACTTTTCTGTTTTCCCCAGAGAGCTAGTTGTGAAACATTTAGCAGCACCAAGAATGGGCTAATATTTGGCTGTAAGCTTGAGAGTCCAAAAGAAAAGGGAAATGTCTGTTATACAGTTTAAACTCAATTGAATAATTTAATTTGTAAGGAGAATTTGTGACTCTTCTTGTTACTAAGCATAGGTACTTCTTGTTTAGGGTTCTTACAAAGAAAATACCACATGAGGACATGGAAAATTCTCTTCATTTCCTGGGCTCCCACTAAATTCAGCAAAAACAACTGTGCTAGAAGTAGGGGTACTTTAATATCATGCTTTAAATTGACATTTTACCAAAGTTATACAGGAAACTAGGCAAGATTTTTCTTATGAAAGAGCACAATTTATTATTTTTTTAAATCACACTGTTATCCAAAATAATTTAAACTGAAACTTAATAGCCATGAGAAATTAAATAATCTTGATTAGAGAGGGATTACCAGAGAAGAGAAGAAGATAGAAAGTACCACTCCTATGACTAACACTATCTCTCATAGCTTGGGCATGTTTCCTAACTCAGTGGTTAATCCTTGGTTATTAATTTGATGGGTATGATTTCTGGTGAGTCTCTACTTCTATCTTCTGTTACTGTCAGAAAATTTCAAAGTAGTTTATAACTTGTTCCATATATATTTACATTGACATATTTTTAAGCACAAATTTCATTCTTACTAAAAATAGTAATCTGTGTTTAAAAATCTTCATTTTAATTGTATGTATATATACATGCATGCACATTTTCAGATTTATCTGACCCTTTAGGTCAAAATTTTATGTCCTTTTCATTAAGCCAATTTCTGTGTAGAGAGAAAAGGAAAAAGAAATTCCATGATATTGATAGATCTCCACCCTATCTTATAAGTTGATTTATTTTAGCCAAAAAAATTTGGTCTATTTTTCTTCTCTTTTCTGTTTTGAATACAAGTGTTATTTGTTCAGACAAGGGTGTCAGCATCATTGGAATTTCAGAAAAGGAAAAACACTTGTCAACACTTTTACTTTCCTTCATTCTCACTCTTTTATGCATTACAAATGCACCCATCAGAACACAAACACATACACACCTATCTTCTGTGACACTCACATGCAACACTCAATTTCCAACTTCATCTTTTACTCTGCTAACTGTTAAACTGCAATACATTCACACTCTTGATGAAAGAACACTGCTTAAAATATTGGACAATCATCAACTCTACCTCTTTTACATTATAAGGAGTAATAGGACAAAAGAGATCTTTCAGGAATTTGGCAAGTACATTACTAAATATAGGATATAATATATATTTTAATAGAATTATTGGTTGTGAAAATCAATATATATTCACTATAAGAAATGTTTAAAATAAAGAAATGTACCCCAAAAAAACATAAAATAAAATTATACAACAAAGAGATACTCATTGCCAATGCTTTAAGACCAGACATTAAAATATCTCTATACATATAAATATGTGTTCAATTTTATAAAATATGATTATAAAATGAATGTTATTTTCTAAAAGTTCTTTAGTTGACAATATAAGTGTTTCTTTGTATTATGGATTTTAAAAATTTGGTTTTTTGGCTGTTATTGATGATGGAATCTCAAAGCTTATTGCTTCATATATAAGAAAAAGATTCTTATATGTTTTAATTAAGTACTAATATAATAATCTGCGATTAGGAGATTCCAAATCTCTTTATCATTTAAAACATTGCTGGATTGTCTGCTCTGTGGTAGGAACAAGGTTGAGTCAGAGAAGAGCTTGTCCTATATGGTTCATATCCCATAAAAAAGGTACATTAGTAACTAATAAATCACATAGAACAGAGTGCTACCAAGTCTTTCCTTTATATGGAGCCATTCAACAACTGTTGATGGAATTTACACTAGTGTCAGGGATAGATCTAAGTGCCTGATAGATCCTGCCTTCAAAGAGCCTACAAAAGAATACTGAGATAGATGTAAAAACAGAAATTCTAAAATAATGTGAGAGAAAAATTGAATCAAGACTCTTTTGGGGAGAATTGAGAGAAGTTAATGGTTGCTCGGGTGGAGAAGTGTTTTCAAAACTCAGTATGAAGTCTCAGCTTTAGAAACTCACTGGATGAATTAATAGTACAGATAGAAATAGAATGGATCTGGTGAGAAAACTTTTAAAGACTTCAGTTTTAGACTATGTAAGTTTAAGATGCTTATGGGGGTGGGGGGAAGTTGCCTATGGATCTAAAACTTTATTAAGAGGGTGGATAACGGTTTTTACCACAGTTTTAAAAAAATACAATAAAAAAAATGCTTGTAAGAGTTCAAGGAAGAAATATCCAGCGGATATTTTAAAATATAGTTCTAGGGACGCCTGGGTGGCTCAGTTGGTTGGACGACTGCCTTCGGCTCAGGTCATGATCCTGGAGTCCTGGGATCGAGTCCCGCATAGGGCTCCCAGCTCCACGGGGAGTCTGCTTCTCTCTCTAACCTTCTCCTTGCTCATGCTCTCTCTCACTGTCTCTCTCTCTCTCTCTCAAATAAATAAATAAAATATTTAAAATATATATATAGTTCTAGATTTCAAGAAGGAGTTCAGATCTGAAACTAAAAAATGAGCTTATCTGGAACCTGTTGATGAGGAGGAAGTGTCTGCAGATGTGACAGAAGACCTAAGCAGGAATCAGATCATGATTTGGCTAGCCTTTTTCAAAGGGAAGATGAGATAAACATAAACAAGTGCTAGAGAAATCATTCTGACCTCTACCCGGAAAACAAATGGGTCAGAAGACAGAAGGTGGGAAATGTTAATCTGGGTAAAAAAGTATTATGGCTAGTGGAGTAGAATAGTGGAAATGAAAAGAGATGGACTAACTGAAAAGGTAGTAACAGTTTTCAAAGAATAGTCATGGACTTCCCCAAGTTCATGCCTTCAATCAGTTACAAAATTAGCCTGCAGTGCAATTTTGTTCTAAATAGAAATCTGGTATTCCTCTCAGTATATTGCCTATATGCCAAGCTGGGAATATTTATCAACTAAATTCACTTATTCTAGCAGCGATTGCTGTTATCACCAGTTATGTAGCTTATCTCTGAGGGTACTGAGAAAGCATAAAATCAGATGGGCGAGAGGCTTTATTTCAGGCCACACCTAAACCAGGAATCTGAGGTGCTCATTTAGGATGTTTAAATTCAAGGCATTTAAAAATACCACAAAGTTACTGTAATATCTTTTATGCTCAAGTAAATAAAGCTGTATAGAGTACCCTGTTTCTTTCTGTAGGTACATTCCAATACCACAAGAGAGACAAGACATGATCAAGGAATCACATAAGCTCAGCATACTTCTGGATACATAGTCATAAGGATACATAAGTCTTGTGGCTGATAGACTTTATCACCACAAAGCATGAGGCCAACAAAATATTAAGCAAGTTTCCAGTACCATAGTTCAGGATTTCCTGGAAATTGTTTAATGAGGAGAAAGCGTTATAAAATTGATTTCCATTGTCAGATGTGTGAAGAGGCAAAAATGGGACCTCTCAGTTTATTTTGACATTTACATACTTGGCTTGGTTCTAGTAAAAATATAATTATGGCCCTTCTAGATGCCTTTCAAAATTGTTATTTCATTTTCTGGCCTCACATCATCCTTATACCTACTGCCTTTCTGAATACTTGGTCTTCTGGGTGTCCTTACAGTGCCTCCTCTCATATAGCAATCCACTCTTGAGCTATTTATCTCTACTTTCACATTTAGTTCCCTCAGCATATTCAATTGCATTTTATACTTTTAAAAGGGAAGTGACTATTATAATTCCTTAAGGACTTTGCATGAGCATAGGACAACTTTATTTTCTGAAGCAAACACTGAAATAAATCACCTACTAAATAATTTATTTTATTTTTTATTAAATTTAATTAGCTAACATATAGTACATCATTAGTTTCAGATGTAGTGTTCAATAAATTATCGGTTGCACATACCACCCATTGCTAATTACATCGTGTACCCTCCTTAATGCCCATCACCCAATTACTCCATCCACCACCCACCTTCCCTCCAGCAACCCTCAGTTTGTTTCTTTTTTTTTTTTTAAAGATTTTATTTATTTATTTGACAGAGAGAGAGCACAAGCAGGCAGAGAGGCAGGTAGAGAGAGAGGAGGAAGCAGGCTCCCTGCCGAGCAGAGAGCCCGATGCGGGGCTCGATCCCAGGACCCTGAGATCATGACCTGAGCCGAAGGCAGCGGCTTAACCCACTGAGCCACCCAGGCGCCCCCCTCAGTTTGTTTCTAATAGTTAAGAATCTCTCATGGTTTTTCTCCCTCTCTGATTTCATCCATTCCATTTTTCCTCCTTTCCCCTATGATCCTCTGTGCTGTTTCTTACACTCTACATGTGGGTGAAACCATATAACAATTTTCTTTCTCCAATTAACTTATTTTGCTCAACATAATACCCTCCAGTCCCATCCACATCACTGTAAATGGTATTCATTCTTTCTGATGGTTGAGTAATTTATGTATTTTTCTCACATCATTATTCATTCATTTGTTGATAAACATCTGGGCTTTTTCTATACTTTGGCTATTGTGGACATTGCTGCTATGAACATTGGAATAAATGTGCCCCTTCAGATCAATAAATTTTTATCTTTGGGGTAAATACCTAGTAGTGCAATGCTGGGTAATAGGGTAGTTCTATTTTTAACTTCCTGAGAAACCTCCATACTGTTTTCCAGAGTGGCTGCACTAGCTTAAATTCCCAGCAACATTATAAGAGGGTTCCCCATTTTCCTCATCCTCACCAACATTTGATGTTTCCTGACTTGTTAATTTTAGCCATTCTGACTGGTGTGAGGTGGTATCTCACTGATTTGTATTTTCCTGATGCCAAGGGATGTGGAGCATTTTTTCATACATTTGTTGGTCATTTGTATGTCTTCTTTGGAGAAATGTCTATTCATGTCTTTTGACCATTTCTTGACTGGATTTTTTGTTTTTTAGGTGTGGAGTTTGATAAGTTCCTTATAGATTTTGGATACCAGTGCTTTATCTGATACATCATTTTCAAATATCCACTCCCATTCCAGAGATTGGCTTTTAGTTTTGTCAATTGTTTCCTTTGCTGTGGAGAAGTTTTTATCTTGACAAAGTCTTTATCGTTCATTTTTTATTTTGTTTTCCTTTCCTTTGGAGACAAGTCTAACAAGATGTTGCTGTGGCCAAGGTCAAAGAGGTTGCTGTCTATCTTCTCCTCTCAGATTTTGATGGATTCCTATCTCACATTTAGATCTTTTATCCATTTTGACTTTATCTTTGTGTATGGTATAAGAGAAAGGTCCAGTCTCATTCTTCTGCATTTGGCTGTCCATTTTTCTCAACACCATTTGTTGAAGAGACTGCCCTTTTACCACTGGATATTCTTTCCTGCTTTATCAAAGATTAATTGATCATAGAGTTGAGGGTCCATTTCTGGGCGATCTATTCTGTTCCATTGATCTATGTGTTGGTTTTTGTGCCAGTAGCATACTGTCTTAGTGAGTACAGTGTTGTAATAGAGCTTGAAGTCAGGCATTGTAATGATATCAGCATTGGCTTTCTTTATCAACATTCCTCTGGCTATTTGGGGTCTCTTCTGATTCCATAGAAATTTTAAGAATATTTATTCCAAGTCTGTGGAGAATGTTGATGGTATTTTGATAAAGATTGCATTGAATATGTAGATTGCTGTAGGTAGCATAGACATTTTAAAAATATTTATTCTTCCAAGCCATGAGCATGGAATGTTTTTCCATATCTTTGTGTCTTCATCAATTTCTTTCCTGAGTTTTCTACAGTATTCTGAATGCAGATTCTTTACCTCTTTTGTTAGCTTTATTCCTAAGTATCTTATGGTTTTTGGTGCAATTGTGAAAGGGATCAACTCCTTAATCTCTTTCTTCTGTCTCATTGTTAGCATGTAGAAATGCAACTGATTTCTGAGCATTGATTTTATATCCCGCCATGTTGCTGAGTTCCTTTTTGAGCTCTAGCAATTTTTCATTAGAGCCTTTTGGATTTTCCACATGAAGTATCATGTCATCAGTGAAGAGTGAGAGTTTGACTTCTTTGCCAATTTGAATGCCTTTCCTTTCTTTTTGTTATCTAATTGCTGAGGCTAGGATTTCTACTACTATGTTGAACAACAATGATGAGAGTGGGCATCCCTGTCATGTTCCAGACCTTAAGAGAAAAGCTCTCAGTTTTTCTCCATTGAGAATGATATATGCTGTGGACTTTCTGTAGATGGCTTTTATGATACTGAAGTATGTTCCCTCTACCCCTACACTGTGGAAAGTTCTAATCAAGAAAGGATGCTATATTTCGTTAAATGCTTTTTCTGCATCAATTGAAAGGATCATATGCTTCTTGTCCTTTCTTTTATTATTAATGTGATGTATCACATTGATTGATTTGCAAATATTGAACCATGCTTGCAGCCCAAAAATAAATCCCACTTGGTCGTAATAATCCTTTTAATGTACTGTTGGATGCTATTGGCCAGTATCTTGGTGAAAATTTTTGCATCTATGTTTATCAGGGATATTGGTCTGTAATTTTCCTTTCTGATGGGGTCTTTGTCTAGCTTGACAATCAAGGTAATGCTGGCCTCAACGAATGAGTTTGGAAGTTTTCCTTCCATTTCTATGTTTTGAAATAGCTTCAGTAAAATAGGTATGATTTCTTCTTTGAATGTTTGGTAGAATCCCTCTGGGAATCCATCTGGCCCTGAACTCTTGTTTTTGGGGAAGTTTTTGGTTACTGCCTCAATTTCCTTGCCAGTTATGGATCTGTTTGGGTTTTTTATTTCTTCCTGTTTCAGTATTGGTAGTTTGCATGTCTCTAGGAATGCATCCATTTCTTCCAGATTGCCTAATTTTTTGGTATATAATTGCTTATAATATGTTCTTATAATTACTTGTATTTCTTCAGTATTGGTTGACATCTTTCATTCATGATTTTATTAATTTGGGTCCTTTGCCTTTTCTTTTTGATAAGTCTGCCTAGGGGTTTTTCAATTTTATTAATTCTTTCAAAGAACCAATTCTAGTTTTACTGATATGTCCTACTGTTCTTTTGGTTCCTATTTAATTGTCTTCTCTAATCTTTATTATTTCTCATGTCCTGCTTGGTTTAGGCTTTATTTACTGTTTTTGGGTATTTTTTTGTTTGTTTGCTTTTGTTTTTCTTCCCCTCCAGCTCCATTAGGAATAAGGTTAGCTTATATATTTGAGACTTTTCTAGTTTGTTGAGAAAAGCTTGTATTGCTATGTACTTTCCTCTTAGGACCCCCTTTTGCTGCATCCCAAATGTTTTGAACTATTGTGTTTTCATTTTCATTTGTTTCCATAATTTTTTTTAATTCTTCAATTTCCTGTTTGACCCATTCATTCTTTAGTTAAGATGCTCCTTAACCTCCAAGTGTTTGAGTTCCTTCTAAATTTCCTCTTGTGATTCAGTTCAAGTTTCAAGGCATTGTGGTCTGAAAATATGCAGGGGATAATGCCAATCTTTTGGTACTGATTGCAATTTGATTTGTGATACAGTATGTGGTCTATTCTGGAGAAAGTTTCATGTGCACTCAAGAAGAATGAGTATTCTGTTGTTTTAGGAAGGAATGTTCAGTATATATCTGTGAAGCTCATTTAATCCAGTGTGTCATTCAAAGAAAGCCCTTCTTTCTTTGTTGATCTTCTGCTTAAATGAGTTGCTGTGAGTTGAGTGTTAAAGTCGTTCACTATTATTCTATTATTATCAATACGTTTCTTTAATCTTATTATTAATTGGTGTATATAATTGACTGCTCCCAAGTTAGGAGCATAAATATTTATAATTGTTGGATCTTCTTGTTTTATAGAACCTTTAAGTATGATATAGTCCCTCTTCATCCCTTACTACAGTCTTTGGTTTAAAATCTTATTTGTCTGATAATAAGGATTGCTACCCCAGCTTTCTTTTGATGTCCGTTACTAGGACAGATGGTCTTCCATCTCCTCACTTTCAGTCTGGAGGTGTCTTTGGTTCTAAAATTAGTCTCTTGCAGACAGCATATCGATGGTTCTTGCTTTTTTATCCAATCTGATACCCTGTGTCTATTGATTGGAGAATTTAGCCTATTTACATTCAGAGCAACTATTGAGAGATATTAATTTACTGTCATTGTTTTACCTGTAAAATCACTGTTTCTATGTATTGTCTCTTTTCCTTTCTGATCTGTTACTTTTTGGTTCTCTCTTTGCTTATAAGACTCCCTTTAATATCTCTTGCAGGGTTGGCTTAGTGATAATAAATTCTTTTAGTTTTTGTTTGTCCTGGAAGCTCTTTCTCTCCTTCCATTCTGAATGAAAGCTTTGCTGAATAAAGTATTCTTGGCTGAATGTTTTTCTCATTTACTACCCTGAGTATATCATGCCAAGTCTGTATAGATATGTCTTCTGCCAGTCTAATGTTCCTATCCTTGTTGGTTAAGGACATTTTGTCTCAAGCTGCTTTTGGAATTTTCTCTTTATCTCTGAAATTTACAAGCTTCACAATTATATATTGGGGTCTTGATCCATTTTTATTGATTTTGAAGGAGGTTCTCTGTGCTTCCTGGACTTGGATGTCTGGATTCCCCAGATTAGGGAAGTTCTCAGCTATAAGTTGCTCAAATATACCTTTTGCCTCCTCTTTCCTCTTCCTCTGGGACCCCAATAATTCTAATATTGTTTCCATTTATGATATCACTGATTTTTTTAATCCTCCTCTTATGATCCAGTAATTGTTTATCTCTCTTCTGCTCATTTTCTTTGTTCTCCAAAATTTTACCTTCTATATAACTTATTCTTCTTTCTGCCTCATTTAGCCTAGCAATAAGAACCTCCATTGTTGATTGCATCTCAGCTATACCCTTTCTGATTTCAACCTGATTAGATCTTAGTTCTTTTATTTCTTCAGAAAAGGATTTTCTAGTGCCGTTTATGCTTTTTTTTTCAAGCTCAGATTGTATCTTTATAATTATTGTTCTGAATTCTAGCTCAGATATTTTATTAATACTGATATTTATTATGTTTCTGACAGTGAGTACTATCTCTTGTTCTTTTTCCTGGGAATTCTTCCTTCTTGTCATTTTGTCCAGGAAAGAATAGATGAATGAGAGAACAAAAAAGAATAAAATAAATTAACCACAACCCCAGAGAAATATACACTAGACAAATGAGAAGAGATCAGAAACCAAAAAAAGAAAAAAAAAAAAGGAGGGGGAAGAGAGAATACAATTAAACAGGTAGAACAGGGTAATACTCTTGCCCCTGGATGTATTTTGGTTTCTTTATTAGAAGACCCTTGATCCCAAAATTGTAAAGAAAGTAAAATTTATATGTACACAAAAATAAAAGTGAACACAGTAAAAGGAAGCCAAAAATGAAGAATATATCTATAAAATGTAAATGTAAAAATTAAAATTAAAAAGAGACTTAAAATGGGTTGATATAATAAGAAGCTAGTTGAAAAGAAAAAAATGAAAAAAAATTTAAATTGAAAGACAAAAAAGTCATGAGAAAAAAACCTCTAATTCTATATACTCTTTTCCTCTAGTGCTGCAGTTTTTCAGTTCTATGTGATCCATAAACTTGTTATTAGCTTGATGTTCTTGCTGGTCTTCTGGGGAAGAGACCTGCTACACTGATTCTCAGGTGTCTTTGTCTGGGTAGAGTGCTCTACCCCCTCCATGGGGCCAGGCTCAGTGTAAGCTGCTTTGGGTTGCTCTACGTAGCTTTTGTTCACTGAAGGATTTCTTTGATGCTTTAGAGGATAAGAAAAGAAAAGAAAAGAAAGAAAAAATTAAAATGGCAGACCCCTGATCTCCAGCCCTGGAAATGAAAGATTGAGGCCCCCACTCTTCAGTGAATCCTCAGGGAAAAGCAGTCAATCATTTTTTTAAAGATTTTATTTTTTTATTTGACAGACAGAAATCACAAGTAGGCAGTTGGGGGGGAGGGCAGGCTCCCTGCTGAGCAGAGAGCCCGATGTAGGGCTCGATCCCAGGACCCTGGGATCATGACCCGAGCCAAAGGCAGAGGTTTTAACCCACTGAGCCACCTAGGCACCCCCAGTCATTTTTTTTTAAAGATTTTATTTATTTATTTGACAGAGAGAGAGAGATCACAAGTAGGCAGAGAGATAGGCAGAGAGAGAGGGGGAAGCAGGCTCCCTACTGAGCAGAGAGCCCAATGCAAGTTTCAATCCCAGGACCCTGGGATCATGACCTGAGCTGAAGGCAGAGGCTTAATGACTAAGCCACCCAGGGGCCCCAGCAGTCAATCACTTTTGTGTTCACTAAACCCTACAGGTTCCTATAGTGCACACTGCACAGATCCTCCCTGGGGAAGCATGAGGATTACTGAGTTTCTGCCTTTTGCAGCAAACCAGCTCAGAAAGTGGTCCTTGGATAGTACTGTAGTTCATTGATGATGGCAACTGAGCTGAGAGCCCACTTTTGGCCTCGCTGATTGTAGCCAGTTTCCCTGCTCCAGTGGTTGGGAACTCTGCCAAGTCAGCCTCTCCCATTCTTTCCATGACCCCGGGGATCCTGAGACTACACTGTCCTACCTAGGGTTCTGCCCCACTTCATGACCTGAGGACCCTTCAGGGAGGGTCATTCCTTACAGAAGCAGACTTCTAAAAGTTCTGATTTTGCACTCTGGTGTATATACTTTCTGGTAGCTGTCTTCCGGAGGCTCTTCCCACCTGCTGTATATCTTCCAATATATCCCCTTAGATTCACTCACTTCTCTGCACCTCCTACCTTGCAAAAAGTGATTGCCTATTTATAGAGTTGCGTCATTATTTCCTTAGATCTCAGGCTAAATTTACAGGTGTTCAGAATGATTTGACAGATATCTAGCCGAATTCTAGGGAGCAGATGAAATGAGGTCCCCTACTCCTGCCATCTTCCCTCCTACCTCTAAACGACTCATTTTAAAACTGACTCTTTGAACACAGAGCCCTCCTTATAAATTAAAATGTGTAATTACCACAATACTGTAGTTGTTATACTGCTAAGTTGCAAAGTTTGGACATAATTAATAGCTACTTAGTTAGTTAACTTTTTTTAATACAGCAGACTTAACTAATTCAAATAGGTGAATGATTAATAGTAGGATTTCAGATTGTGTGGAAGGGGTTCTTCTCACAAAATAGCATGCTTTTGTACCTGTATTCTATAGGCATATAAGGTTATCCCTGATTTAAATACATACCAGTCTTACAGGCCTTTTAAGAATGTGGCACAGTATACATGTATGAATGAGTTGGGGGTGTATAAGTACTACCCACTAAATGAGTAGCTCTTTGCTAGATGTTAGGAGAAAACTATAGTTTTGTAAATACAAGACCCAGTTCTCAAGAAGGCAAGGTAGACAAACTTCTAGTTACACAGACACACCTAAATACAAGCAATTATTAATGTAGGGATGTCTGGAGATTGTGACCATTATTGAGTTTGATGATAGATACAAGAAGTGCCTAATTTAGAATCTAATTACTGATGTGTCAAGAAATTAGTAATATAACAACATGTCTAGTGCACATTTGGAAATAGAAACAAAGATTGCATGTTATCAAGAAGTTACTTAGTGTTAATTATTTGGTGGGGGGAGAGAGAAAGAGGTCTTGTATGAAATGTTAAAGGCATATTTTTTTCTTTAAAATTAACTTTTCTAATACATATGTATATATGTATATTCACTTAGGGCAGAGATGAATGTATCTGTATGTTCTAAAAGAAGGAGGAAATAGATCAGAGACACTGGTTACAAACAATTTCCTCAACCCATCAGTAGGAGATCTAGTGTTATGTATGTTTCTGTTTCAAAATACCTTATTCATATATTCTTTGATTCATTAGCCTTGAACTCATGGTCAATAGCTGTATAACTCATGTCTGAATGAGGCTTATCTAACCAACATATTTTCTTCCTAAGACACATCACAGGCTTCCTGTTTCTAGAAACACTAGATAGTGTTTCAACATCATGCTCAAGGGCCATTTTAAGCAGTGAAATCACACACACACACACACACAAATGCAAAAAAAAAAAAAAATGTGACACCTAATAGACCAGGAAAAGAACCCTTGCTATGAATGTGAGAATTGAAACAAGAAGGCAGAGCATACTCTTGGTCTTCAGCAGGAAAATGCATATTGGACAACTCACACTTTCCCCTATCCTATGTATGGTTGCAAATGGTGCAAAAACGCTGTTAATGCCAATTTTGGGATTACAAATATATTTTAGCAAGTATGTGAATTTCAAAATAGAATTTGTAAATAAAGAAGCTTAACTATTATGAAAAAAAAATCAATGGATAGACATTGGACATCATACAGCACAGAAGGAAAAGAAACAAGTGAACAAGCTTACTTCCTAAAGGTAGTTTTCAGGCTGAAAGGCAGAGAGGGAGAACCCAAATAGAGATGGGATGTTTGGATGAGTTGCAGAGAGAGACACAGTTCAGTGAAACTGGGGCAGCTAAAATTTTGAGACAGAATACCAGAAAATAAGGAGAGCACATATTGCATGGAGCACTGGGTGTGGTGCATAAACAATGAATTTTGGATCACTGAAAAAAATTAAATTAAATTAAATTTTAAAAATACAGAAAACAGAATTGAAAACATCAGGGTGTATTATACATAACAAGGATTAAAACAATTTTGAGGAAAAAAATAGGGACATACATGCACATGCACATACATATACACACACAGAATTCCAGACATTGGCTGAGGAATCCTCTGTGTCTGAGTATTGACTTAAGTCAATATCTGGAATCTCCATAAGCTTGGAAAGAATATCCAGAAAATAATCAAACGAACAATTCTCAGAGTAACACAGGATGGGAACAATTTGTGTTTCTTCAGCCAAAGTAAAGAGACCTCATCATATGTGGGGCATTAGAAAAACTCCTCAAAAGGCTGTCATCATTATAGTGGAGAAAGTTAGCCCAAGAGCTATGTACGTGCCACACTTAAAATAATAAGTAAACTTAACAGAATTGAAATGATATGCAAGTAACTGCATGGTAGTACAAAATTCAACATTTCTTAATGGAATGAAATAAACTCTGGCACTCAACATATAAATTTATAATATCTGGTAATCACTAGAAACTTACCAAAGAAGCAGGAATATACACATAATAGGAGAAAAAGTAATCAATAGTAACAGACACAAAAATAAGAAACAGTGTAATTACAAGTTAATAGATGAAAGCAACCCATGTGTCTATCCATAGATGAATAAAGAAAATGTGCTGGATATAGATACAAATATAGATATAGATATGCATATGCTGGAATATTACTCAGCCATAAAAAAGAATTGTCTTGCTATTTGCAAATGCATGGATGGACCTACAGAGTATAATGCTAAATGAAATAAGACAGTTAGAAAAAGACAAATACCATGCAATTTCATTCATATGTGGAATTTAAGAAACAAAAACAAATTAAAAAAGGGAAAAAACAGACAAACAAAAAAACAGACTCTTAAATACAGAAAACAAACCAGTAGGTGCCAGAGGGGGTTAGTGTGAGGATGGATGAATTAGATAAAGAAGATTAAGAATACTGTTGTCTTGATAAGCACTGACAAATGCATAGAATTGCTGAATCATCATATTGTACACCTGAAACTAATATAACACTGTATGTTAATTACACTTCAATAAAATAATAAAATAAATAAGTAGCTATTAGAATATTATAAGTATGCTTAAGAATGTAAAGGAAAATATAAAGATAATGAAGAAGAATTTCTTAATGGAAGATTAAAAATGATTCAAATGGAAATTTCAGAGATGAAATAATTAAAATCTAATAGAATTCATAGAAACAGAGAAATAATTGAGATTTCAATAATCCTCCCTCAGTAATTGATAGAACAAACAGACAAACAGAAAAAATTTCTGTAGTGATAAAGCCTTGCAACTATTAAAAATTTAATTCATAGTTAAAAATATTTCCCAAAGAAAATTCCAAGCTGTGGTTGCTTCATAAGTGAAGTCTATGAAATATTTAAGAAAAAGGTATATAGATCTATAGACATTCTTTCAGAAAATAGAACTGGAGTCAACATCTCCCAGTTTGTTTAATGAGGACAGCATTACTCTGGTAGGAGAACCAGAAAAAAAGACATAATAAGAAAATGATAGACATAAATATAAAAATGCTCCACAAAGTATTAACAAATTAAATGTAGCAATATATAAAATAGATAATATAGCATAACTAAAGTGGGAAATTATACCAGGAATGCAAAATTGGCTTAATATTTAAAAATAAAACACTGCAACTATTATAATAATAGAATTTTTAAAAATAACATGTGATTATCTTATTACATACACCAAAGCATGAGAAAATTTACATATTCATCCTAAAAATCCATGTCAAAATGTGATAAACTGATAAAGGACACAAACAGAAAATCTTCATTTAACATCTTACTTAACAGTGAAATACTGTTCCTTTTGCTTTGGACCCTAAAGACTGACAAGATAAGAGTGTCCATTCCCATCTACTCCACTCATATTTGTGCTGGAGGACAGTGTAATACACACACACACAAAAATATACAAAAGAGAGATACAAAACTTCTTTATATGCAGACAACATTATTGTCTAGAAAAGCATAAGGATTCTACAAACCAACTATTAGGGTGAGTTTAGCAAAATCACAGGTAACAAAAAATCAATTTATTATCATATATCAGAAAAAAATTGAAGTTAAATAATACTATTTGCAATTAATCAGAAAGTAAATGCTTAAATATAGATTAAACAAAATATATATAAGACATACACATAGACAATTTAAAACATTCCTGACAGGAATTAAAGAAGTCCTAATTAAATAGAGGGATATAACACATTAACAGAACAGAGCACTCAATTTTACTAAGATGTCAAATCTCTCCAAAATTGAAACTCCATAGTTTCAACACAATCACAATTAGGAAATATGACAAGCTGATTTAATATTTTTATGGAAATTCACTGAACTTGGAATAGGCAGAAGACAAAGAGAGAGAGACAGAGAATTTGGAAAACTTCCAGTACCTGCTATCAAATCTTACTAGAAATAAGTTAGTCAGAGAAAGGCAAATACTATATGATTTCACTCTTATGTGGAATTTAAGAAACGAAACAAAGGAGCAAGGGGAACAGAGAGAGAGAGAGGCAAACCAAGAAACAGACTCTTAACTGTAAAGAACGAACTGATGGTTACCAGAATGTAGGTGGGAGGGGGATGTGTGAAATAAGTGATGGGGACTAAGGAGGGCACTTGTCATGATGAGCATTGAATGATGTATGCAGTTGTTGAAACACTATATAGTACACCTGAAACTAGTATAACACTGTGTGTTAACTAACTGGAATTTAAACAAAAACTTAAAAAAACATTTATTAGAATGCTACAATTACCAAGACGGTGTGGTACTAATGTAAAGATAAACAGATTAATGGAGTAATAATATAAAGTCCAAAAATAGACCCACACTGATATAATTACCTGATTTTTGACACAGGCATTAAAGCACTTGAAACATGAAAGAAAAATTTTTCAATAAATAATGCTGAAACTAGGGTGTCTGGGTGGCTAAGTGGGTTAAAGCCTCTGCCTTCGGCTAAGGTCATGATCTCAGGGTCTTGGGATCGAGTCCCGCATCAGGCTCTCTGCTCAGCAGGGAGCCTGCTTCCCCACTCTTTCTCTCTGCCTGCCTCTCTACCTACTTGTGATCTCTGTTTGTCAGATAAATAAATAAAATCTTTAAAAAAAATAATGCTGAAACTAAATATCGATATAAAAAAGAAACAAAAAATCTTGAACATTACCTGATAACATAAGTGAAAATTAAATGCAGAATTATCATAAACCTATATGTAAGAGCTGAAGCTATATATAAAAAAGAGAATACCTTTGTGACCTTGGGGTTAAGCAAAGATTTCTAACAAGACACAAAGAGCTTGAAGTATATAAGAAATATTCATAAAATGTAACTTCAATAGAACTAAAAACTTTTGTACTCCAGAAGACAATTATAAAAAATGAGAATGCCAGGCATGGACTTGGAGAAAATATTTTCAAAATACACAATAGATTATGGACTGTATCTAAAACACATAAAAAAAACATAGTTAAAAAATTATTCTGCTACTTGTTAAAACAGTAGGGAAGATTTCGTTCAGAACTATTTCAAATGGTGTTAGGACTATCACAACTGAGAGAGATTTGGCCCAAATGTAAATACAGCAGAGACAGCTGGGGACTTACAGACATCAAGCAGGTAGAGGGGTTGGTAGATAGAAAATCACTTATGAAGGGATATCTAGGGTAGGTTTATTCTTGCTAAACTGACTGTATCTTTAAGACCATCTGTACAAGATTCTTGCTGAAGACAACTCAAGGGCTTAAACATCAAAAATGGAGGATGAGAAATTTGATTAGGTATCAAGGGTGATCAGATATCAAAGATAGAGGATTCTCTATTAACAAATTTAGCAACATTCTTGCCACAACTAGACAGTGAAGGCTGAAGACAAGGCCCAAGGATGAGGCCTAATCAAAAAGAAAGCCAGGAGTGCCATGGCAGAGAGGTGAGACAGAATGAAATGTCAGGGGCAGGTCCAGACCCTCAAGGCTCTCCAAGCCTCCCCCCGACCTGTCCCTTCCATGCCACCCTGGCCAGTAGGTACCCTAAACCAAGCTGGAGTTCCCTTCATCCACCTCCCACCCCTGTATCCCAGCCTCACAGAGCTGCTGAGCTGCCCTGAGCTCTCCCTGGGCCCAGTGCCGAGCTAGTATCAGTGCTTCTCAGGTTTCGGGACAGGTGAGCATCCTGATGAAGACCAGGGTCCTGATGTTGGCAGCCTGGACAGGTGTAAGAGATTGTTGGCACCCTCTGCAGGGGTGGAGGAGACCACTTACAGGTCATTTATGATTTTGACATGAACTTGAGCAGGTTTGCATGCAATGAATGGATTTGTAAGAAGTGATGGACTTCTTACAACATTCTAGAGAGCAGCAAGATCATCAGTGAGCAATACTGGAATGAGCTTAAGGGGCTCCTTCACCACTATTATCCAGCTGAGATTGACCCACACTGCACCATCATAGAGAAGTTACTTCATTTAAGGGATTGGTGGACCAAAGCACATGATTGCCCATGCCAGCAGATGATTGAGAAGTTTCAGATAGCCCAAGTGGTTAGAGTGTCCAATGCAATGCTTAGGGAGGGATTCAAGACAAGACATTCCTCAATATCCTCTACCAACATAACTTTTTCCTTTTCATCTTTTTCACAGACCTTGGCGATATCCCAGAGGACATTATCCAACAGATGAAAGTGTTCTACCCCATTATCCACACTGTGTCTAATTACACAGACTTTGAGAAAGACAGCTTCCTACAGAGATTCAAGAGCCAGCTCATGTGCACAGATAACCAACAAGAACAACTCTGTTTGTGAGAACTCTGGCTAAGTCCAGCAGCTTCAGGGCAAAACCACAGCCTCCTGCTGGGAGATTCCATAAGGGACCTCACTATGGCTGATGGGGTTCCCAGTGTGGAGAGAATTTTCAAGATTGGTTTCTTAAATGACAAGGTGGAAGAGCGGCAGAAGCACACAGATACTTATGACATTGTGCTGGAGAAGGACCATATGCTGGACATGCTGAACAGGCTGCTATAGCACATCCTGCATCATGGGTAATAGATAGAGATGGAGGGCTCCTGAGTGTACAGGCTTGGGGCCAGGCACTGCAGGCCATGGAGAAAAGGGAGCCTCACCTAGAGGCTGCCCTGCTGGGAGTGCTGCTCCTCTCTGTGTATATAGAGAAGAGTCCAGGTAGGTGCAGCTGCTGAGCCATGTCCCTCCCTCCTTTCCCAGCACCTTCTGTTGTGTTCTCCAGAGGCATGTGGGAGCCCCTGCCAGGTGGACGGGCCAATTCAATGAACACAAGACCTACAGGATGTTGGTATTCTAGGCACCAGTTGTCCAGGGATTCTTTTTTCCCCAAATTTTTAAACATGGGAAGCTCTTCTTCAAACAGATCGAATGGGTAAAACAGATACAAAAATTTTTTTAAAAGGAAAAACAAAAACAAAACAAAACAAAACAAAAAATGAAAAGAGGGCCTGAAGAATCTATCTGAGGTTTAGTCAAAGAGAGTCTATGTCAACAATTACAACTCAACGTTAAGAAGACAATTATCTAGATTATTCAAAAGAAAGATTTAAATGAAAATTTAACAAAAAAAATGCAAATCCTTTTTAAACATAAAAAGATCCAACAGAACAATAAATTATGGATCACTGAGAAAAATAAATTTCAATTAAATTTTAAAAAAGATCCAACAGTTTTATTCCTTAAAAATATCAAATTAAGGGGCACCTGGGTGGCTCAGTCAGTTAAGCCACTGCTTAACCATCATCAGGTCATGATCCCAGGGTCCTGGGATCGAATCCCGCATCGGGCTCCTTGCTTGGCAGGGAACCTGCTTCTTTCTCTGCCTCTGCCTGCTTGTGCACTTGTGCTTGCTTGCTCTCTCTCTCTCTCTCTCTGACAAATAAATAAATAAAAATTTTTTAAAAGTTTTTTAAAAATATCAAATTAAAACTACAATAAGATACTAACGCATATGGAGAGGGGTTTAAATTAATGTGCAGACTTAGATACAGAGCAATTGAAACTCTTGTACTTTGCTGCTGGAAGTGCAAAATGATTAACTACTTTGTAGAATATTTTGAAACTTTCTCAAAAAATTAGATATGTATTTACTATATGACACAGAAATCCCACAACTATATGTTCAGTAAGATAAATGAAACATAATATCCACACAACACATTATATAGGAATGTTTAAAAGAGCTTTATTAGCCAAACCCAAAATAATGCAAATGCTCAACTGGTGAATGGATAAATATATTGTGGTGTATCCATTTCATGGAATACTATGCAACAGTAAAAAGAAACATGATAATTCTCCATGGGTTTTCTATACTGCCAGAGGCAACTTTTTCCCAGACTGTCTTTTAAAGGATGTTTGTATGAAAAACAGCCTGGGAGAACAGAGATAGTATCAATATTGTGGTGCTGTTTCCTGACTAATATAATGAAGATAATGTTTTCCTCCAGGGTTAAAACTAGGCAAGTTTGCTAGCCAATTTGCTGACAGATTCATAAGCTCACAGGTCTTCTCCTGTGTTAAAATCTTTAGTTAATTAATTTATTCTTGGGCCTGAGTCTCTATAGATCTCTCTGAAATCTTCTCAACACAGAATTTTTAAATTAAGTATTCCTGGACGGGGGGAGTTTTTTTTCCCCTATGAAGTATATATTTGAGTTGAATAAAGCATTTTGATTTTGTAACATTGCAAAGCCAAGTATGCTTGGTAGGTTGCTGAAAAATTGAAATTATTTTAAGATGAATTTGGTTAACAGAGTAACTTGGGTTTCCCTCCCAACCTTGGCATTTGCCTCATTCTTCACAAACCACTGCTCTTAAATTACATGCTGTCCATAATAGACACAGATATAATGGACAGTTGGTCACAGCAGACAAAAACAGATTTGCCCAAACAACTTATTACACTCAAGACATTCTTCTCTGTTTATAACAAACAGGAATTTTGGCTGTATTTGACTAGTTCTGAACTTTTCCACATATTGATATTGGTTTAAAAAAAAGAATATTTTTAAGAATAGCTATAGCAATAGTAATGCAATATAATTTGATTTCACACAGTACTCTTAGGATCTAAATTATAGTAATTCTACTTTAATTTGTGGGATACCAGAAAGTTATGTGCAACTTTCCAAATTAAACCAATAGACCAAATCCTGCCACAAGATCTTGGCTTCTCTCAAGAGAGTACAAACTTTCCAACATATGACTCTTATATGGAGTAGCACTTATAATGAGACATGTCAGATTCTAGCAATGAAGTACAATCAGAAGAAAATCTGTACTATGACTGGATAACATCGGTTTGCATTCCTGTCTTTGAATTTTTATAGTTCACATAAAAAATGACAGTATGGTATCCCTGAAATGTGGATGAGTGGAGCATTGGGAAAGCCGAATGCTAGAGCTTGTCCACTCATTAGCTAGCTATCAGCTTTGTGTCAATCTTTGCGTTTTTCTTGACCTTATTTATCTCATCTGTATAAGTAGAGGGTTAGAATAAATAATACCTAAGCTTCCTCTCATGCTAAAAATCTGAGGGTAAAAAAATGATTATATAAGCCAACCATCATTCTTAGCATTTTACATATATGAATTCAGTTCTCAGAACCATCTTATGAAGTAGGAATTATTATTAGTAGTATTATTAATTTTACATATAAACAGAAATATTGTAATTAAACTTCAACTAAGAAGTAAACCTACAAAACATATGAACCTTTGCATGTGTTACCTTGGACTCCTGCCCATCCCTATCTCAGTCTCATCCTAATTTCTCACCTTTCCACAAAACCTTAAGAGTTATCTATCCCTTGAATCACTAAAACTTGAGTGAATGCACACTTGGACCTGGTGACAGAAATTCAGAAAAGAGATGAAGATGGTAGGTAGACTTTTGACTTACCAGTTTCTAGGACAATTCCAAACCCTGACTGTGGATAAACTCTACCATAAGGATCATACACATCACATAAGAAAAGAGGAGATATAGGGCAGGAAACAACAACAATAAGTCAGTGGACAAAAAGTGAACTTGGATGTGGTGGTATTCCCCACCAGTATCTGTTTTCCCTCCACTCTCAGAATGAGGATTTTATTTCCCTGCCCAATGGGAGTAAGGCTCAGTCATGTGACTAGCTTTGGCCAATGAAATGTGGTAGAAATGAAATGGCAGAAGCTTTAGTAGCCAGTTTGTTCTTTGCTGGGCTCACTTTTTCCTCTGCTACTGTGACCTGCATGCTTCAGAGAGACTGTCCTGACTGCCTGGCTACCTGAAGAGGACAACACAACACAATGTTTATACAACCTAACTGAGAAATCAGTCTTTGTTCTCTTCAGCACTGAGATATAAATGCATTGGGGAGAATAAGAAGGAGGGCCCAGGAAGGTAAAGGCTGAATAAATGGAGAATTGTGTCACCAAATTCACATTTGAGAGCATGGGGAGCAAAGTCAAAAGTGTCAAATGCTAAAAGAGATGGAGTTAGAGAAGACAATTGTACACTCTTTTGATCTTTTTGAGAGCATTTTTAGTGGAAGAGTAGGGGCTAAATCAGACTGTAGTGGTTGGTGTCAGTGCAAACACAGGGAAATGAGAATAGTAAATCTGAGAACTTTTTAAAAAATTAAGGGAATAAGAGAGATAAGTTTACATAGGGAGATAGGGAGAGTTGGGGAACACTGGAGCAATTTGTGTACATGGGAGATGACAGGGAATCTTATATGTACAGGGTAAGCATCATAAGGATCTGGGATTTTGTCATGACACAAAGTGACTTAGAGTATGATATGCAGACATTTAAGATGAGAGGGTGAGTTGTATCCATGTGTAGTGTGCACAATCAATGATTTTTTTTCTAAGCACACACATCTTTTCTGGTGAGTTACAATGCCCAAAGAAACATGGGGAAGGAATGGAATAGTTTGGTTCTTAAAATTTTAGAATAGAAAGCCCAGACAGAACATGATGAAAAAAAAGTATTCCCCTTTTAATAATTGCGCTAACATTTTATAAACATTATAGATTTAATCATGACAATAATAATCCCTAAAGTTTTTGACATACTTCTTCCTTTTCCTAAAAAAAATTATATGACTAATTTAAAATATGTATGAATTTAAGATAATTTTAATTTGAGGTGAGCACTTCAGTTTTTTAAAAATGTGAAAGCAGAGATGAGTGGAGCAACAGCTTTTTAAATTGGTCAAATGTTACATGATAGTAGAGGAGTAATTAACTGGGTTTATGTAACTGTTGAGAGAACAGAAACTGACTCTTAAATTATTTTGTTTCATTGTCCCAAGTATTATTATTAAGTCTTGACTTTTATAATAAGACTCCAATATTAGGAGAATTTTTTTAAAGATTTTATTTATTCATGAGAGACAGAGAGAGAGAGGCAGAGGCAGAGGGTGAAGCAGGCTCCACAAGGAGCAGAGAGCCTGATGTAAGGCTTAATCCCAGGACTCTGGGATCATGACCTGAGCCAAAGGCAGATGCTTAATCGACAGAGCCACCCAGGTGTCCAGGAGAATATTTTCGACACTGCACAAATCACAGAAACATCATTATAGTTTTAATTGGAAGGTGCTTTAGAATGCATTCTCTCTCCTGCATATAAGACACTGAGGTGGGTGCCTAGGTGGCTTAGTAGGTTAAATGACTGCCTCTGGCTCTGGTCATGATCCCAGGGTCCTGGGTTTGAGTCCTGTATTGGGCTCCCTGCTCAGTGGAGATCCTGCTTCTCCCTCTCCCTCTGCTGTTTCCCCTGCTTGTGAGCACTTTCTCTCTGTCAAATAAATAAATAAAATCTTTAAAAAGAATAAAATTTAAAAATGAAGACACTGAGGCCCAGAAAGAGTGACTTAGCCAGAGTCTTACTTCACAGAAAAAGATCAATTAGTACTACATGTGAAACAAATGACCACAAATAGTTTTACTATTACAGTATCATTATTGGTGAATTATATCATAAGTGGTCTATAGTCCAGCTCTAATTTCTAATCTTAGCTTTTCCAGTTCTACTTTTGCTTCATACAGAAAGCATACCTAATTCTATGACTTGTTTAAGATTTGCATTAATGACAGTACCTATTTTGTTCTGTGTTTTATCTCCTTTCTTCAGGCAAGAGTCTCTCATGAATGTCATAGGATGCTCTACACATCTGATGCACTGAGAAAGGTAATTGTGTTTTGCCCAGCAAGGATGAGATCATTATTAACACATGATTATTGTGAGGAAATCAGCAGAGCATGGAT
Organism: Lutra lutra; assembly: GCF_902655055.1. NCBI lineage: Eukaryota > Metazoa > Chordata > Mammalia > Carnivora > Mustelidae > Lutra > Lutra lutra. The sequence continues at coordinate 33,470,671 of NC_062285.1, read as the reverse complement.
TATAGAATAACCATACACACAGGTAACCAACTTTACTCACTAGTGGACAAAGCATAGGAGACAAACAGAGGGTGTGGAGGTTGAGGGACTGTGTAGGAAGCACCAAGCTGCCTGTGATGTCAGAAAGGCCATCAGACAGTGGGAGGAGTTGTTGATAACTACATGCATTCTCCTGTTTACAGTTTCTTGAAGCAAAATTTCATTAATAAAATAAATTCAACATATTTTCTCTCCAATAAACCTTTTCAAAGATCAAAATTCAAATTACAAAGAACTATTTTGTTATTATTATTTAAAACATTACAAATGGTTGTCAGTACAGAAATGGGAGGTGACATAATGGCGTTTGGTCTCTGAGTCCATCCACTGGGGGAAAAAAAAAATCCAGATAGAAGGCATTGAAGGTGTATGTGTCCTTTGTTACTTACAGTACATTTCACTCTAAATGAAATAAGTGCTAAGGCTCATCCACTGCTTGAGTGTCCCTCACAGAACGCCAATTAGCATCTGTGCCCAGTGGCAGCCCAGCTCAAGCACAGTCTATCTGCACTCACCCATTACACACAGCAGGGAGTTGTATTGCTCTAAAACCACCAGCCACTGCTTTGATGGTTCAGGAGACCTTGGCCTTTTAAACGTATAAACAACCTTTCTTTTCTAATCTGGGCCATTAGAGGGAAATGCTGTGAAAGCCTGTATTCTGAAATAACCAGGTTTGCTCAGAGTCATGACAGTTTTCAATCTTGCTGCCAGTAACAGAAGAATAGCGATAGACTAAAAATAACATGGGTGCAGAATGTGCCTTGGGCACCTACTGAGGCCTAAAGGGTTTCAGATTGATTTGAAACCAAGTGAAGGTGGATTTTCTCTCTGCTTTGCCCTTTTGTGGGTGTTGCAATCAGGGGGAAAATTCATCTGTCTAATGAGCTCTAGGCACAGAAAGAAAAGAAACTGTTTAAGACTAAAACACTCATCAGGCAACCCTATGGCTTTTCTTTTCTGTGTTATAATCAGCACTTCTCTATTGATTCTTAATAAGAATTCTTTCCCATCTGCAAAGGATTAAATTGCAATCAAGCACTATAATTAAAATTAATTAATTAATTAATGTGGAACAGGTTTCAGTACTTTGGAAAGTGTTAATAAAATTAAAGACAACTAATGAGAATCATATTCTGGATGCCCGATGACACTGAAAAATTTCTTACAGTGAATAAAGCTGTAATTTTCAGACTCATTTTATTGTTTTTTGGGTCAATCAATTGAATGGATAGATGATAGCTCAAATACTCAAATAAGTCTTTAAAAGTTCTGGAAAGCCCTGAAACTTAAGATATGTAAACTCTCTTTCCAAAATTAGAGCTGTTTGTTAACTCTCACATCACTTCTCTAAGTCCCACTTTCTAACATTTACATCTACCAGAGACTTGATTTTGTGTATGTTAAGAAATGAAAGAAAAAAAATGCTACCCTGTGTCCTTCTAAAAACAGAATGAAGCATACCCAAAACCTGACTTTTAGACTTTGTAGGGGAAAAGACACATAACAAGAGTCTGCAAAAGAATATATGTCCCTTTGGTCTAAATACAAGACTTCTGTTCTATAATTCAAAAGCAAACCCTTTCTTAGGCAGGAGAATGGGAGAAAGAAATAGACTCATCTATGATGAATTATCAACTTATGATACAGAAAATTATTTACCCACAGACTTAGAAAATAAAATGGTCTAAGGGCAAAATATAGAACCCTTATTTTTTAAAGCATGTTTGAATTTCTTTCATGAATACTAACATAATGAATATGTCTTAATCATCTTTGTATATAATGGAGTTTAATACAATACTGACAGGTGCTTGAGAAATAAGTATATGTCAAGTTAAGTAATTAAATCTGATGGTCAAAAAATAAGATAATAAATCTGATAGCCAATATTTGTGAAATGCCATATTAAGTAATATATAGTACTGATTTAAATTTGCATTTTCAGGGGCGCCTGGGTGGTTCAGTGGGTTAAGTCTCTGCCTTTGGCTCAGGTCATGATCCCAGAATCCTGGGATTGAGCCCCGCATCGGGCTCTCTGTTCAGTGGGGAGCCTGCTTCCTCCTCTCTCTGCCTGCTTCTCTGCCTACTTGTGATCTCTGTCTGTCAAATAAATAAATTAAATCTTTTTTAAAAAATTGCATTTTCATATGCAACAAGATTTTGTATCTAATATCCCATTTTTTTCAATGTTATTATTTATTCTTATAAGAACCCCTGAAAATAGGAGACCTTTTTTACTATTCTACATTGTATCAGATTTGGTCACATATAGTCATATAAGTAACAGTTTATGTTGACTCTATATTGAGAAGACATTCAACATTGATTTGTTTAATGATTTCTTTACTATCCTCTTAAATTTGATCAAAGAAAACAGACCAGTTAATAGAAAATTTTTATTCCTTCTCCTTCCTCCTGGTAATTGAGAATTTACCATACAGCATATACACACACTCACACACACACACATATGCACACATACCCTCTATAACTGTCTATAGAAGTTATTCTCAAACTTTTGGTCTCAGGTCCCTTTTACCAGTCTTAAGGATTCTTGAGGATGACAACAAGTTTGAGTTTATGTAGGTTATACCAAGAAATATTTACAGTATTATAAATTGGAGGAGAAACTTTTCAAGAATTATATTCTTACACTTAATAAAATGATAAATATTACATGACAAATGACATTTTCTGAAAAATAACTATATTTTTCAAAGAAAAAAGAACTTCATGAGAAGAATGATACTGTTTTATAGTTTTGCAAGTATCTTAATGTCTTGCCCAATAGAAGATACAAGTTTTCATATCTGCTTTTGCATTTATTTTGTTCTGTTTTTTGTTTAAAGCATATGAAAAATCCAGCTTCACACACATATGTAGCTTAAGAAGGGAGAAGTATTGGGGCTGCCTGGGTGGCTCAGTGGGTTGGGCGACTGCCTTCGGCTCTGCGTGGGGCTGTTGGGTGGCTCAGTGGGTTGGGTGACTGCCTTCGGCCCTGGTCATGGTCCCAGAGTCCTGGGGTTGAGTCCCGCATCGGGCTCCCAGCTCCATGGGGAGTCTGCTTCTCCCTCTGACCTTCTCCCCTCTCATTCTCTCTCTCAAATAAATAAATAAAATCTTTGAAAAAAAAAAAGGAAGGGAGAAGTATTTTAATTATCTCGTTAAAAATCTTATAGAAATTCTTCTTAGACATTGCATCAAAACTTCACAAGTGGCGGTTTCTTAAGTGTTCATTACAAGGTAGATCTGAAACTCTTCTTTTTTTTTTAGATTATTTATTTATTTGATGGGGTGGGGGGGGAAGAGCACAAGCAGGGCTCGTGGCACGCAGAGGAAGAGGGAGAAACAGGCTCCCCTCTGAGTGGAGAGCATGACATGGGGCTTGATTCCAGGACCCTGGATCAGGGCCCAAGCTGAAAGCAGACGCTTAACAGACTGAGCCACCCAGGCACACCTAGATCTGAAACCCTTTCAATCAGCTTCTATTCTCTCTTACATTAAATCCAATAGCCTGTCTTATGCTTTGAAGGAATCTTTTAATTCACTCATGATTTTGTAACATCATGCATTAGTAATTTGGAAAATATTGGTTTGCTAATTTTCACAGATTTTGCAAATGTTGAGATAATACAGCATTTAATATATAAAAATTACATTGGTTAGTTTTGCCACTGATCTCATCAAGAGAGTCTTTAAATATCAGAAAGATGTCAAGCTCACAGAGGCAGATATAAATTTTCCAAAATTATAATTTTAACTTGAAAGCTCTTATTTTGTCACTGGCCACAAAGACTGTCAGCTACTTTCTTGAAATAATGGGCACACTTTCTTTTTTTTCCCAATGTCAGTCCGATATCCAAATTAAATGTGAGGTGACAAATGCACTAATTTACTAGATGGAGGGAATCCTTTCACAATGTATACATATATATCAAATCATCACATATGTTAAGTATCTTACAATTTTATGTGTCAATAAAACTGAAAATAAATTCTACCTCCAAAAAATAAACAAACATAACCTTAGTTTGCAAGTCATTCTTTCAAATAAAATGGTATTCCATTAAAAAAAATGGCTAGTTCAGCTTACAGCTCAGTCACTCAAGTGCATTTCCTGGAGAAAACCACCATTCTGTCATAGACACCTTATGTACTTTATGAGTACTTTCCACTTGGTTACATGGAATTACAAAGACATACACTCAAGGGTTTAGATTTTATAAAATTTACCATTGTTACTACTGCATCAAGGGCATTCTTAAGTAAAACTGGCTTTTAATGTTCCTGTGACTATGTGGGGGAGAAAAATGCAATGAGTACTAGTACAATATGGGCTGGTGCCCTGTTTTGTGCTTAGGTACCAGCAAGTTCACATCTCCCTTCCTCTGCATTGCTTTTGTATGATCATTGCAAATGTGATCAAGTGAAAGATATTGTATTATTACAAGGATTTTTTTTTACCTCATTGGACCACTGAATGTGTTTCATAGACACACTTTGAGAACTACTGGTCTACAAAACCAAGAGTTCTTTATGTAGGTAACATAATGTAGCTGAAAGAATCTGGAAACATACCCACCTGAATTTTAGGCCCAATAGCATTTGCAACTTGTTAGGTTATTTGTAGAATGTTTCTTATATGTTTAGGACTCAGTTATTTCATCTACCAAATGCAATCACAAACATAACTGAAAAAAGGGCTGGCGAACTACTTACTGCTCCTAGGCCGAGCCTCTCTACGGCTTTTTTTTTTTTTTCCCTCTAATTTGTCTGAGAGACACTGAGTTAATTTGGATTTTTTGTGATGTCATAATTCTCAGTACAATCTACTTTATTAAAATAAATGCAGATTTCAGTGCTAGACAACTGAAAGAAAAAGAAAGAAAATCAGATTTTCTAACCTTTAGAGCTATGCTCTCCAAATGGTAGATACTAGTCACTTCTGACTATTGCACAGCTGAAATGTGGCTTGCCCAATTAAATTGTACTTTCCTAGAGAACCTTAAATTTCTATTCATCTCTGCATTGCTGTCTACTATCATTTCATTTCAAATTAAAGGATCTCCTTTACTATTTATCATAGAACAGTTCTAATGGTAATAAACTATCTCAGTCTTTGTTTATCTGAGAAAGTCTTCAATTTCCTTCATTTTTTTCCTTCATTTTTTAAAGACAGTTTTGCCAGATACATTGATAGGTATTTTTTCTTTCAGTACTTTGACTATATCATTCTATTTCCTATTGCCCTATTGTAAGGTTTCTACTGATAAATCCACTGATAGTCTTATGAGTTCACTTGTATGTGATAAACTGCTTTCTCTTGATGCTTTTTCTTTGACTTTAGATAGTTTAATTATAATGTTTCAGTATGGTCCTCTTTGGATTTCTTTTTTTCTTGGAGTACTTTGACCTTCTGAATCCATCTCTTTCTTCAGATTTGTGAAGTTTGGGCAGTTATTTCTTCACATAAGCTCTTTGCCCTTTTCCTCATCTGAAGTTCCCACATTCTGCATATAGGTCCTCTTGATAAGTCTCTTAGGTCTCTTTGCTTTTTCTCATTTTTTTTCCCTCTTCTGACTTGATTATTTCAAATGAACTATCTTCAGGTTCACTGATTCTTTCTTTCTTCTGCCTCTGAAATCTGATGTTGTATCCTTCTAATAAATTTTTCAATTCAGTTATTCTATTTTTCATTCCAGAATTTATTTATGGTTCTTTTATATAGTTGCTATCTTTTGTTGATATTTTCATTTTATTCCTTCATTATTCCTTGATTTTATTTTTTAATTGTCCATTTCTGTTCTCTTTCAGATATTGAATATCTTTATGAATATCTTTATTTTAAATTCTTTGGCAGGTATGTTTCTTTAGAGTCAGTTTCTAGAGTTTTATTTTGTTTCTTTGATTACACCATGCTAACCTATTTCTTTCTCTGTCTTGTAATCTTCTGTTGAAATTTAGGAATTAAAAACAAAAACAAAAACAAAAACAAAACAAAACATTGTTTTTGTACCAAGTGTGTAGAGGAAGACCTTCACCAATCACCCTAGCTGGAGATTCTAGGACCTCTGAAACTTTCACTCACATCTTGCTCCCCATGGTCTCTATGTGAGGAACAGCAATTTTAATATGCATCATACTTACCTTTGTTTTCAGTGGCTTTCAAACTGCGATGCTGGTTCCATCAATGCTCCGAATCAGGTAAGATGGAAACCAGTCCCTTAAGCAGCCCTCAAGAGCAAGAATGCTGGATATATGGTCTATTCCTTTATTCCTGTCCTAAGGAGGGAGCCCCCTATGCAGTCTTTCCTCTGAGTTTCTATGCATTAGGCTGCAAGGGCAGGGGCACAGACATGTAACAAATGCTGCTAATTTTCTTACCTTTTTCACTCTCCTCTTGGTTTTATATGACCTGACTATTGTAGTTTCTCAGTTGGTCCCTAGAGTTCTCACAGAGGTATTCTTGTTCATCTGTTGTCATTAATTGAGGACCTATAACTTCTTATTCTGTCATCTCGGTTTTTTGTAGTTAAAGTTTTATTGTAACATAGCCACATTCTTTCATTTTTTTGGATTATCTCTGGCTGTTTTTATACTGCAACTTCAGAGTTGGAGGTTGTGGCAAGGACTATCTGTCTACAAAACCTACATATCTATTCCCTCATAGAAGAAGTTTGCAATGTAAGACAAATGAGGTAGACTTCCTATCTTTTCCAAAGTAAAAGCTGAAGTCTTTACCATTCATCACAAGCCCTTAGAGTCTGGTTTATGCTACATTTATGAACATCTCCCTTATTTTCCTCCACTTGACTCTGTTCACCCCCAACCACACAGGTATTCTTTTCCTCAAACACTCCAGGTACACTTCTACCGCAAGCCCTTAACACATGCTATTCCACTGTCTTGAATACCCTACCAATAAATACCCAAGTGGCTAGCCCCAATGCCTTCAGATATTTACTCAAAAGTCATCTCTTCGGTAACTAGTCATCTAATCTAAAATTTCAACTCCAACTCTTAACATTTCATTTCCTCCCTTGAATTATTTTCCCCATGAATATAATTAATTCACTATCTTCTCACCTGTCTTTTAAAAAACTTTCTATCTCGTCCTATAAATTATAATCAATATGTTTAAGTTTAATTTACTATAGTACCCTTAAGACCTAAAACAGTGTTTGGTTTGTAGTAGGTGCTACAAAATAATATTGTATTAATAAATGGATAAATGTGAGAGTACTGATGTTATTAAAAGTGCTGAAAAGATTGAGTTACTTATTACTATATTCTTGAATTCAATATGCCTTAATTGTAAAGAGGTTCTAGTATACATTGGAACAATTGAGAGCCCGGGAAAAACAAAAACTCAATTTTAAGCTCAATTTTTGTTTGAACTAAAAGTATTGATCCTACTCACAATTCCTAAAATTCCAAATCATGTCATTATAGCCCCATACAAATGGAGGAAATTTACTTGACTCTTCATTCATCCAAAAAAAAAGAATTTAATACAAAAAAGTAAAATAAAAATTAAGCAAGGGTTGTGATTTAATTATATTATATATTTTGAGTTTTACACCTATTTGGTATTTTACATTTCTTAATGCCATCTTTGGCATCTAAAATGGTCAGATTCGTTAGGATTTCTGAGAGAGTTTCAACAAAGAGATGTGCATTCATTCCTTTTTTTCTCAAAAAATCACAGTGTTCACAGCTGAGCTCCAATGACACATCCTACAATCCATTTACCTCAGACCTCAGAGGGCCAACTATGTTGTGTGTGGCTTCTCTTACAACCCAGCCATTAAACTTCAATAGGTTTTTCCTTTCCTTTTTAATTATAAGTCATAGGTTTAATTTCTCTTTAATTTTTTATACATGTTGGATTCTGTAGAAACACACCCACTTCTAAGTTGTATCTATTATTTCTTTTTATGAAGAGAACATATTTTTATGCAAGAGAAGAAGTATTCAAAATTGCACTTGGCATTTGTAACACAGCAAAAGGTAACTGTAGTCCTGTTTTATTGTACAACAATCATGTAAACTCCAGCTGTCAAGTCGTCTGATCAGTTCTTCAATAGGAAAAAGGGACTCTGCTAAATCCTGCCCACATGCTGATGTATACCCGCCTAATAACTGTGTTTTCCCCTCTTTATGAATTTCATTTACAATTTTTCTGGGACTTTCAAGGACTATCTTGAAAGAAAGATGTGACTGGAATTGCTAAGTAATAACATTTTCTTTTGGGGGTGTGAAGAAAACACAATCTGTTTTAATTTATACTGAAGCAAAGTGATGAAACCTATCTGCTGTTCTTGGGGTAGTTTTCCAACTTAGTCCACAAAGGCCTTCTCTTTCTTTGAATTCTTGCAATAAAGATGTTAGAGATTGACCTTAAGACATCAACAGAGCATAGTGGGCAAGCACATCTAAAGGACAGGATCTTTGGGAACTATTATTAAAGGAATCCTCATTAAGCAAAAAGCAGAAACATGGAGCTCAAGTAATTTGCTCAAGGTTTCCCAGAATTTGCTGTTTTGTTTTTGTTTTTTTTTTCCTTACCAGATCTATTACTAGGAATCAGACCTTGAAAATTAAAATTCAAGTCCAGCTCCTTGAATTTTATACACATACACACCTGTGTGTACACACCTACACACACATTACAAAAAACATAGCTTTGTCATGGAAATGAGAGATGGACTGAAAATATTGTTGCTTCTGCTATAGTTGCTATTGTTCTTACTGTTATTGTTATTATCATAATTAAGGGATAAGTGTTTGGGGAAAGAAAAAGAATCCTGTATCTCCAAAGACTAAGAGAAAAGACTTAGTCTTACTCACTTTTGCATACAAGGGACTGCCATTACCTGGCACATGGTAGATTGTGAATAAATGTAAACAAATGGTAAATCTTTATCCATTAAAAACTTTTAACTTAGAAGAGCTGACTTATTTAGTTCACATAATTGGAATTCAATAGAGATGTTTTATTTTATTCTTCATCATAGATTTGTATTCAGTGAACTAAGTAATACCTTAATATTTGGGGAGATTTCATTAATTTATCACCAAACAAAATCAGGACATTTTCCAAGGATTCTGTAGTTTCTAATCTTTGGAACCCAACTAAGCTATTGTCTTGCCTCAGATTATATATGATTTTATAATTAATATAGTTGTGTGGTTATTTTTACTGATACCCATTAAATTGGACTCAGCAAGAGAGCAAAACAATCTTTCTTTTAATTTCTCATTTATCTTCTTAAAGGAACAAATTTGTGATATTTGTGTATGGGCCAAAGCCATACAAACATAAGCTGTCAATAAAGAAATCCATTTCGGGGCACCTGGGTGGCTCAGTTGTTAAGCATCTGCTTTTGGCTCAGATCATTATCCCAGGGTCCTGGGATCAAGCCCCACATCAGGTTCCTCCTTGCTCAGCAGGGAGCCTGCTTCTCCCTTTCCGACTCACCCTGCTTGTGTTCCCTCTCTCACTATATCTCCCTCTGTCAAATAAATCGATAAAATCTTTAAAAAGAAAAAAAAGAAAGAAAAACCATGTCAATGCAAGAGATTATAATAGGTAGTGATAAATAAAAGTAATGTGGTGCATAAACAATGAATCCTAGAACACTGAAAAAATAAAATAAAATTAAATAAATAAAATAAAAAATAAATATATTATCTGGATGCCTCCTTTCAAAGAATTTTTCAAACTAACCATATTTTTAAAAACCAGCATGACTTAGTTTTACTTGACTAAAAAGTTATAGATTATGAAATCTGACTAAAGCAGGCTGACTCCACAAAAATCTGTCTGGTCATTTTTCATTTAGATATGTAGGCTTAAATATAATATTCTTATTTCCAGATATGCTATGCTGGTTTCTAAAGCTACTTGTAAAATTGCCATTTTGAATTCCTAGAACTTCTGCAGCTCCATCATCTAAACATAAGTTTTCTAAATAACTAATTTCCAAGAGAAATAACCTCAAATTTTTACACTAATTTTCATAGTGTAAGTTGTATTTTATCAATACCTAGTTGGGCTATAAGATTTTTTTTTTAATTTTATTTATTTATTTCACAGAGAAAGAGAGAGAGAGGGAGAACACAAAGGGAGAGTGAGAGAGAGAAGCAAACTCCCCACTAAGCAGAGAGCCAGATGTGGGGCTTGATTCCAGGACCCTGGGATCATGATTTGAGTCAAAGGCAGACACTCAACTGACTGAGCCACCCAGGCACCTAGGGATATAAGATTTTTAAATAATATTCTCTGAGATACCCTCAGATTAGGAACTATGAAATCATCACATAAGTTAGTTATTCTTATATGACTTCCAGATCATTGTCATAATTATATACTCTTCACAGGTACCTTTGTTTCATAATTTATAGAATTTAACAATGTGTGAAACATGTTTCCTCATGTAAAAGTAGTCATAAGGTAGGTTGTGTTATAGCAGATAGAATTCCACTGAGATGGTCTCATATTTGGGTTTTGATTTAAAATAAGCTCAATAAAATCCGAAATTATCCCTCCAAAAAGAATTAATAGCTTTTTAACCATGCAATTTTATGGATTCTCCAGCATCACTTAGCACTGGAAACTATTTTTCCAGTATTTGGTCATGCTAATACAGTATTTTTTAAAATTTAAATATTACACTGATTATAAAGTTTATATGGTCATACACTGATCCTAGAATGGTAAGCAGAAATGTCTCCAACATAATCTCAAATCACTGAGGAGAGAAATTTATAGCTAAAATATCATGGATTTGTTAAACAAAGGAATTTCTCGGTAGAATAGAGTTTACTTTTTCAATTTTTCAATTGAATTGGGTTAAACTAACAGAAAATTTATTTTGTAAGCACTACAATAGTACTGAAAATGGCTTCGAAAGTAGAAAATTTAGTTTAGGATATTTTCACAGTTGACCGATTAAAATTAATTTTACAATATTTGTCGATGTTTACATTCTTTAGGGAAGGGCAGTTTAATTTGATGGTACATAATAGACTGCTAAAATTCATGGATAATAAATATATGATTTTCACACATTTCTTTTGGAAAGAGTAAACTGAAGACAAATGACCATCTGAAGTCTAGTGATGATTAAGCTCATACATAAGGATTTTTACTCCAAACACCTAATATGCTATGGTTGACTCCATCTCTGCCAACATTAAAACCTCATAATAAGCCCTCTTCGGATTTATTTTGAGTTTGTTTTCTGTAAAAACTATGAACAGTAAATGAACAGAAAAGAAAAATACAAACTAGAGGAGCAGCAGCAGCAACAACCAAACATAGTTATTATCCCCTTAATGGAAAATGGACATGTCCAGAGATGGGAGAAAGGCACAGAGAATCTACTCAAGAGCGATCTTTGGCCTCAGTTCAGAAATATGTTTTGGATGATTTCATACCTGTGACACAGGTTAGGAAAGAGAAAAAAAAAAGTCAGCTAAGAAAGTGGAATGTGCAAAAATAAGATTAATAGTTAACATTGGTATAATGACCCATTAAAGAACACTATAAAAGTGAGAAAATACTATATAGGTACATTCTACATTTTGCATTTGCCTGGGCATTTTAAAATTTAAAGTGCAACTTAAATTAAGTAAACATTATACAAATGTTGAGGTCTTGAACCAATAATTTTTTCAAATCTACTTGTTAACATATGGGTAAAATACAAGTAAAAATTATTTCTAGTGCAAACTGAATCTACTTCAGCAATCAGTGACTTCTTTTGTCAAACAAACAAACAAACAAGCATTCATGTTAATATTCCACAAGTACTTTTCTGTGCCCTAGATGGTATTCCCTTATTAATCATATTCATTTAGAACAAAATCTCGTCTTTCAGGGCAAGGTCAAAACTTGAATGACTCTTTCTGCTTTCTTAAATATTCAGGAAGGCAAGGTTGACACAAATAATTAAAAGCTGATTGATCATAACTAATACCAATTGTCCTATGGCTCTTTTCAATTAATATCTTAAATCCTTCATCAATTTTTTAGAGCAAGATATTAAAAAAACAGTAAAAAAACCCAAATTTTATTTTTTACCTTTCTGGTGTTCAAAATGTGATAGATGAAAAAAGGAGTAAAACTCAGAGGATAGGCAGTGAAAGGAAAGAAAGAAAGAACATTCTAGACCCTGGATTGTGCAAATGTGGACATAAGGGCCTAGCTCAGTCTATGGTGTGTGCAACCCACACTAAAATAAATTAGAGTTCAGATTCATCCTTTTCCTGGAAAGTTTTACATAAACCAAGAAAAGCGTGTCATCCTGGCAAAAAGAGAGAAAGAAAAAAAAAGAGCTAATAAAGAAAGATTGATTTTTTTTTCTTTATACCAAATAGTCTTAATAAGTAATGTTTTTGTGATTTAAGAACAACCTCATTAAATGTCATATGTTTTTACTTTCCCACTGAAAGCATTTACATTTAAGGATTAATGGTGCTTGGAAATAAATTTGGGTTTTCACAGTCCGACATATTTAGATACTAAAGAAAAAGATTAAAACATAATTTAACATTTTTACTGAAAGAAAAGGAATGAAAAAGTCCTCATTAAGTAAAACTATTTTCTATTTATATTCAACTTGTTTTTAACATTGCATTTCTTTTTTAATTAATCATTTTGTTTATTGTATTCATTAGCACAGATGAAATCCATGAGTACAAATGAGTATTGCGTCATTTTTACTACTTATCAAGTGAATTTTTATTTGGATCTTGTAAGCCTTTCCAAATGCTCCTGAAGTGATTATTATCAAATTAGTCTAGGCATTTATAGTTAACTTTGAGATATCTGAGGTTTCAAGTTAAAAATAGATTTTGGAAACTGATATAAAACTGAAAACATGATGAAATGTACAGGAATTCCAAAAGTGAGGGAAAGAAATAAAAGTAGGGGAAGAAACTGAATACTGAATTTATTTTCCTGACGATTCTATTAGGAAAACAAAATGTTATGTTGCAGAGATTAGTCACAATTGAAGACCACAAGGAAAAGACAATGCTTCCCCAAAAGAAATGAATTGTTAAAGATAGAAATTCAGATTCCAGGTGCCTGGGTGACTCAGTTGGTTAAGTATCTGCCTTCAGCTCAGGTTGTGATCCTGGGGTCCTGGGATCAAGTCCTGTATTGGGCTCCCCCACTGGCGAAGAGCCTGCTTCTCTCTCTCCCTCTGCCAGCCACTCCCCCTGCTTGTGCACTCTCTCTCTCTCTAAAAATATATATTTTTTTTAAGTGAAATTCAGATTCCAAGGACTTTTCAACTTGGCTTAGGCTAGCTGTATATGTATCTGACCATCCTTAGATCTCCATGCTTAAAACAGAATGAGATGTTGCTGGAGGGGAGATGGGTAGGAGGATGAGGTAACTAGGTGATAGATATTAAGGAGGGCACTTGATGGAATGAGCACTAAGTGTTATATACCATTGATGAATCATCAAATTTTACCTCTGAAGCTAATAATATACTACACAATAATTTAAATAAAGTAGCAAAACAAAACAGAATGAGATTTGAATAAAAATTCTCATTGGTTTGTTTAACTGTAGGTAGTCTATCTGGTCCTTCCATGGAAGCACCAAACGAGTAGTGAATCAAATAAACTGGATAGGTCAGTTACTTACAATTTTTTGTTTTCCTTACTAAGCCAAAGTAAGCTCTTAATTCTCAAGACTTCCATGAATATGCTTGTCCATTCTGAGACATATTTCCTGTTTTGTGCATACCTACTTTGTTTTAATTCCTGACTTTGTTTATAAGAAATTTCTAGCTTTCTTTTTCAGAAAAATCTAGCTAGAATTTATGTATCATACCATCTGAGACAAATTTATATTGTCTATGTTGTATATTTGTCATAGATTCAAATGCTCCAAAAGGAAAGGAAGTGCATAGTGTTTAAGGACTCACACTTGTGAGAATTTGTCACTTTGGACAATGTATTGAGTTCCTTGGATTCTCAGTTCATAGAGTTATTATAAGCATTGAATTACTTATCTAAATTGGTTAGCCCCCTTTCTAGAAACAGTAAGTCAATGAATGTTAACTATTATTATCAAGTTATAATGACAGAAATACCTCAAGAAGAGCAAGTTAACACCAAAATTAAAACACCAGTTATGTAACACAATGCAATTCAAGTGTACACAAACTAAGCTTTGAGCCAAATCTGGCTTATTGCCTGTTTCTGTAAATAAGGACAATATATCTTTACTCTTGACTTTATTTTCTGTACAATTTGACTACTTATAATGTCTTTTAAAATTGTGATTATTTCTGCTCTATTTCAGAATATTCTTTATCACAACTACCTATTTTTCCTTCCTAATCCAACTGATGTTTACTCCCCTTTGTTTTGTTACCAGCTCATCCTCATTTACTTACTTTCTAATGGAAACCATGTCATTTTATATTTAAGTAAGAATTTAATTTCTATCTGCCTTTGGATCAGGGAGTCATTTGTTCGTTTGTTTGTTTGTTTACAAATGCCTATAATCTTGATTTCTATGATCACCACAACACACAGTGACTAAGAATTCAAATAGAACTTTCTCAGTGAGAGTGAAAATCAAAATCAACGTTTAGTCTTGACCACTGAAGTGTGGATGACTGTAAGTCTAGGATCTTTGCCACATCATACTGAGAAGCTATACCACTTCTCTGACAGGTCACTTTCAAGCTGGCCCTAATTTAATGTGCCATCAGAACTATGTATAGGAGAAAGCTTCCAAAGATGCCAGTATTTGAATAATTTTCTTTTTCCAGCTTCTAATTTAGATTGTCCCTTCTTTTTACATTCTCAGTTATTTCCTAAAAAGTAGAATGGAAGACAAATAGGGTGTGGATTAAACATAATGTCCTTAATTCTTCAAGCAGTAAGTAGGGCTAGATTTTTTTTTTTTTTTTTTTTTTTTGTCCTCTGATAATTAACACTTTGTCATCAAGAAGGCCTCCATTTTCTTCACAGGGCTTCTTCTTCCAAATAAAAATTGACTTTCACTTCAGTTGTGTCATTCTGTCCTGAATATGTCCAGACCGAAGGCTATGGTAGTATGACAGCTGTCCATTAGCTAATAGTTGGAACCGTCAGTTTCTGAGAAACTTTGGGTATCCTAAAGCACACACCAACACTCTCTAATATCTCTATTACACATGGATGTCTTCAGAGAGGCAAATAGTTTTGGGGATTGTGATAAGTAGTGAAGCTCCTAGTATTTTATGCAGATTTGTCTTCCCTCACATTTTTTTTCCTTAGTGTCTCTTTAATCTCAAGACTATCAGTGCTTGGAGCTCCATGCCATGGGAGCATTGTGGAGCATCTTAGATTTCCACCGCTATGGAAAGAAGATAGTGATAGTTACACACAACCCTGAGAAAAGGCCAGCAGAGGCAAGGCTGTTGATTGCCCTGAAGGAGGTACATAGAAACTACATCATACCTCCCTCACCACCCCCTTACCACTACCCCCAACCCCATGCAGGTCTCTGTTTGTCACACTGTATCAGTTCTGGGCTGAAAGTTACACTCAAGGAAATCCAGCCACTTGAATAATTTGTTATTCAATGCAACACACAAACATAACCTGAAAGGGCCTCAGATAATGCAAAAAAGCAAGGAAGAATATAGAGGCCTGTGAGAACAGGATCCTTCATAGTCTCTGCAAAGCTCTAGAATTATCTGCTTATGTTCATGCAAATAAAATATATTTTTACCACTACCGAGTATTTATGGAGCTGCTACTAGTATTATAGCTAGTTTTAAGAGTTAGAAGGAGTCTGGATTTGGAGTTGTTTGAAAGGCAGACTCAAATCAGCTGGCAGTTTTCTCATCAATAAAATAAGAATGACAAAAATAATCTTGCCAAACTTTTATGGGATTATTCATGATCGATGGGAAGCTCCTCTCACAATGTCTGGTATTTGGTAGGCATGGAAATAAAGATGGCTGCCGCTCCTCCTGTACTATTCTCATGGGTAGTGCTATTTCTACCACCACTACTAAAAATATTGAACAAAGTGATACAAGCCATATAGGTTACACTGGAAAAAAAAAAAACACATTTGACCCTAAATATTTAAACCTATAGCAGCAACTCCGCAAGTATCAGCAAAAATACACTTGGTGTATTTCAGTTTACAAATGGGATCTGAAGTCAGCACTCAGAAGAGTGACAAAACCCAACAGCCTACTTGGATGAGGGTGGTGGGGAGGATTGATGCACATGTCTCACTTGTGTAATCACTTGGTGTGAGGTCTGCAAACTGAAGCTCTCTTCCCTGAACCTTACCAATTGAACATTCCCCAAAGTAAAGAGGTTTGGTTTAATTCCAGCACAAGCAACTGAGAAATGGCCTCTGTGAAACAAATACATTCAGATCAGTTTGGATTAATTTACAGGGAAATGGAATGAATTGGATCTAGTTTCTGTTCAGAAAGCTAAAGTTTGATTCTAGGTAAAGATCAGTCTGATTTACATGCAGCCTCAAATTTATCCATCTTATCAGTGGTGATCCTGCTGGCCCAGGGTTCATGGAATGCAGATGTTGTACATAAACTAAAGAGGAAAATGAGGATGTAGTAAACCAGAAATTCCTGTGTAAACCAGTTTGTAAGATCTGTGAACAAGTATACATGGCAAATTGTGGAAAATATTTAAGAATTATAGTATTTTACTAAAAGGTACGTAATTTCATGTTCTAAGTCAGCAAATATAAACATTTTAAAAATTTTCTTGTGGATACAAATCATAAACTAATAGAATTTTTTCTGCTTATATTCATTTCATTATGAATCATTTTAACCCCTTAAAATATTGTATTCCTAATTTTTTGCATTTTTTAAATATTCAGGATTGTTCCATTGTGTTTATAATTTATCTCTTAAATTCCTATAGCCTTAATATTCAATAGTAATTTATACATGTTATCTATTTATTTCAAAGAGACAGTCATGTGAAATTTGTAGGACAGGTAGTTACTTTCTCTATTTACAAAAGAGGAAATCGGTTCTCAGAGGTCAAGTCATTTGCTAAAGACCATCAGGCAGTTTGTAGCAGACAAGCGCCTAAGCAAAGTTGTTAGGATCCCCTAATGAGGAGACTTTTCACTCCATCCTGTGCCTTCCCAGAGATTCTAGATAATACAAAGTAAATTCTGGGAATACATTCAGTTAATGTGCCCTGAGGGTGGGGTGATCATTTACCACACCACTGGATTTTTTATTCCAGTATAGTAGCAGTCCAAAAGAAAAGATGTTAATGGCACCCTTTCTATAAGAGCATTGAAAAATTCTCTTCAAACACAGAAATTGCATAAACGTTGGATATTCTGTGCCTTCACTAAATGAACCCTTCACATAGTCCCAAGCCTAACTTTACTCTCAGAGTCAGAGTCTTGGCTGAGTGCAAAGAACCCATTGGAATAGTCTCCAAGTTGGTAAATGAGAACCAAAGACCTGCCCTGTCCTGATGTATGTGATGGTCACCAGGAACCCAGCAAGCTGCTAAGCAAAGAAGGACCAAGGGTACATATGCCCCACAGTCTAATTGCAACCACCTGCTAAGACATTTACCTAAAATCCAACCCTTGAGAAGACTGGATCCCACAAATTCAGGCATGACCCAAAGTGCCGTCTCCTGTATTTAAGAATACACAGAGATCAGAATTTAGCTTGTCATTCCAAAATTGAACTGTCCCTAGTTTGGATCTGTTCTTTTGCATTCCAAATACCTCCCATGCAGCACCCTGACTGCAAGGCCACATTCCAACACCTCAGCGCCTTTGGTTACATTCCTGTGGGGGTGGGGTGGAGAGGGTGCTTGGGCTTCACATGCCACATATGATTCATACCAGAGTAGTATGTTTTCATTATCTGAAGCTAAGCAGATTAATATACATTTATGAAACCCATTTGTTTCTAGAAAATTAGGCTCAAGAGGATTTTAATAATCCCACTGGATAGTGGCTTAAATAACTAACTCCAGCATCTGTGCATCGGCAAGCCAAGGAGCAAGGCACAGAAGAAGAAAGAAACGTCAGTAAACAGACAGAACTTTCTCTATTTTGGGGCTTTCTTGGAACAGCTGCTCAGTGTCATGTTTTTAACTAAACAAGTAACCCTCCCATGCTTCTTGTGAGGGATAGAACTGCTATACTCCAAGCAGACAGAATGCACTAAAAAGTGGTAAAGAAGCTTAATATCAGAACTTGCTAATTTCTAGTTGCTTTAGTAGATGTAGTGAGGTAATGAAAAAGAGATGTTCTGACAGACTGTACAGAGAACAGGCTTTGTAGGAAATTTGCACTGGAGTGGATAAGAGGTGAGGCTGAGAAGGAAAATGGGAAAATACAAGTAGGAAATCCTTTTAACCTCATTCTGAAATTTTCATGATCACTTCTTTGATAAACTGAAGCATAGAAGAATCTCCTACTGGTCCAAATATCTTATTAGTTGGAAGAAAATATTACTCAACTTAGTATCTAATATGTGTAACATTGATAATCATTACATTTGAATTAGGCACATGGCTTGATTTTTTTTTTCTGATTTGTGGCATAAATATTACTACCCTGTATAAAAATAAATTACCTTTGGTTATATACTATATAAATCACCTTTATTAAAAAGACAATATTACATTAAATTGAAACTGTTCCTGAAATTTCATCATAAACTTTTAATATGAGATTATAAAAAACCCATGTGTTAACTTTACACAAAATTGCACCTTTTGTATTCTACTGCCTGTGTTAACTTCATTTCAATTCTGAATTTTATGTATAATTTTTTTGTCTATGATTAAAAGAGAAAGAATGGCATGGTAAGGAGGGGTACTACAGTGGAGTTCTATTAAAAGAGAGTATGTGGGGCACCTGGGTGGCTCAGTGGGTTAAAGCCTCTGCCTTCAGCTCAGGTCGTGATCCCAGGGTCTTGGATCGAGCCCCGCTTAGGGCTCTCTGCTCAGTAGGGAGCCTGCTTCCTCCTCTCTCTCTCTCTGCCTGCCTCTCTGCCGACTTGTGATCTCTGTCAAATGAATAAATAAAATCTTTAAAAAAAAAAAAAGAGAATATGTGATCCTTTTTTGTTAGAAGCAGAAATGGGTTGTCCAGATGCTAGATCGCACATCCAACACCCTAGACAAACTGGGATTCCATTTTCCCCTGGCCTCAGTTTTTCCACTTGTGACTGAGGGGATTAACTTCATCCATCCTAAACTGCTTTCCACTCTTCCATGATTTTGTGACTAAACTCACACTGTGGGTGTTAGAAATTCCAATTTGTCAACCAGCTTCCCTATGCATCAGTTTATAGATTTGATTCTGATTCTCCTTGTTCACAGCCCTGAACAGGTAACCAGGCCCAAAGAAACCACTCCCCTATACTTTTCTTCCATCTACTTGAAAATGTGCAAAGAAAATACGGGATAATGCAAACTATTTGTCCTGTCAACAAAGAAAGGATTATTCATAAGATTTTATTACATTTTAGTAGAATCTATCATTTACTATTTTACTCAAAGATCTCTTTATAAGGCTAGACAGAAAATTTCTGTTTGGGTTTAAAGAAAAATGTTGTTTCCACAGGCAAATGTGCATCTGTCAGGAAGTAAATCTATACAAAATGACATGTTTTCCTCTCCACTTTGCAGCCAGGAAACTGAAAGCTAGTTTCAGTAATGAACTGTGTTAATATGACTATCTCCAGGTCCAGTAGTATCCTTTTTCTCTGCTTCCTCCAAATTTCATCAATCTATCTTTGTTCCAAATTGCCCTGTTTTTTTCTATTTAATTTCATCTATTTCAAATACATTAGGAAGAAAATAAACTCTAGTTGCAATTGTAATAAACAATAACATAACTAGCTGAAATAAATTATTTCCAATAAACTCAAATATAATAATTTGTAAATATATGAATAAATATAAAATATAAATGTTTATATTATTTTAGCATGTTATATTAATATGTCTATGGATTTATATAATATAAATATTTACTTATGATAAATAAATGTTGATTAACATTTTGAAGATTCAAAATATCTTATCATTGGAGAAAATACCCCATAAAACAGAAATCATCATTGTAAAGATATTTTCCTGCATATTTCTAAGCCATAATTATCAGAAAGTAGAAATGAGAGTTATTTGTAGATTTAAACCTATAGAACCAAACACCTGACATCACTTTAGTCAACAGTGAACTGATAGGTGAGTCAGGGACACTAAAAGACTGCACCTCAATTCTATCCAGGAAAGGAGGAGGGCAAGAGAAACATAAATAAAACTTGGGAATATAGCCAAGTGACTTCTTGGAGATACCAAAAATGTAAAAACGCCAAAAATGGCGTTTTCCAGACGCCATTTGCTTAATGCAGAATATGATGTAATTCAGGTTCATCTTAACCTTATTTAGGGAGGTAGGATCCAGAAGTGACAGAGACCCTCAGAAGCACATGTATATAAAACAGGACTGAGAAAAACAGGGCTCCAGTTTTTTTTCCTATGAAAAATATCTTATGGGGCACCTGGGTGGCTCAGTGGATTAAGCCTCTGCCTTCGGCTCAGGTCATGATCTCAGGGTCCTGGGATCAAGCCCCACATTGGGCTCTCTGCTCAGCAGGGAGCCTGCTTCCCCCTCTCTCTCTGCCTGCCTTTCTGCTACTTGTGAATCTCGCTCTCTCTGTCAAATAAATAAATAAAAAATCTTTAAAAAAATATCTTATGAGAATAAGTAAGAGTAATTTGGATTGCTGGTAAAATAGAACTTGCTGCAGGCTAGATTTTTTTTTTTTTTTTTTTTTGGTGGCCTGAAGGAGCCCTGAATTTTGCTCTTTTCTTTCTGTTTGCTGTGTCAGCAGAGTTGGCATGGACCAGATTCACATCCAAAGTCAAATTTTACTTACTTGATCCAGGGCATCCAAAATCAAGCCAGTCTATCAAATGAGGAGTATAAGTTGCATTTGCTTTCTGTTCTTCCAACCTAGAATTAAAAGTACTTTAAAATATAAACAAGCATAGGGCAGCTTGACTACTCTCAATACTATTCAGAGAATATATAAATTTTAGCCAATTTTTAGTTTACATTTTTGTGATTCAATATTTACAAATAGGAAAGCCTTGAAATATCATTCTATTAATTTCCAAATCAACTGTTCCCTTACAGGTGTTTAGATCACTTTAGAAGAAACAACTTTGAATGATAGTAAAAGTTCATTCTTTACCTTTTTAAAAATTTTTTGTAGAGAAATTCTAGAACCAAAAAATATTAAAGACAAAGCATTCATATGATTTCACTTAGAAACTAGAGCTTAAGAAATAACTGTTTGTTTCTCCCCACAATGAAAATCAGATACACAAAACACTAAATTTGGTCTATCTTCATTATATTGCACCACTTGGTGAATTTGAGCTACCTCCAAGAAGTGTCACTCCTCCAAGGAATGTTCATTCAATGAAATTTCATTCGTTTCATATTAATTATGCTATTTGAGTTCTTGTCTAATTTATAACACAAAACCATAGCCCATGTTTTTTCTGAAGCACAGTACATGCATTAGTAATTCCATGTTATTCTTTGCTATATTTAAAATGAATGTGTCCACATCCTCTTACAATATTGTCACTATATCCTATGCATGTAGCATGATCCAAGTTTAAAACCACTTATCACCCAAGATAAAAGCTAAAATGTCAGAAAATTGGCAAACAATTTTGGCGTTTTAAGAAATTAAATTGTTTTATTCTCATGGTTTTTCATGGAACAGAATTGACCAATATATAGATAATGCTCTTTCATTTGCATTTGGATTGGTTTAGGTTCAGAATGCAAAATAGACATCACATATATAAGTCAAATTTATAATTTGGTATAGCCAAATGAAAAATTTTATGTGTAGGAGGAAAGAAACACAACTGATTATGTAGTATAATTATTAAGGTTATTGCAACTATGTAACAAATCACCCCAAAACTCCACAACATAAAGCATTTATTATGCTTGTAGTTATTGAGAGTAAGGAATTCAGACAGGGCATAACATGTGTGGCTTATCTTGATCCATGATGTCCAGGTTCTTAACTTCATAGACATGAAGGCAAGGGTCCAGAATAATCTCTGGTTTTACTCACCTGTCCAGCAGAAGATACTGCTTATTGGAGTCTGTCCACATGGGCTTCTTCGCAGTGTGGTGACTGAGTTCTTTTTTTTTTTTTTTTAAGATTTTATTTATTTATTTGACAGAAAGAGAGACAGAGAGAGCATGCACACAAGCTGGCAGAGGAAGAGGGAGAAGCAGCCCCTCCTTCCCCACTCTCCCACCCCCCCACCCCCAAGCTGAGCAGGAAGCCTGATGTGGGGCTGGATCCCAACCTGAGCCAAAGGCAGCCGCTTAACCTACTGAGCCCCCAGGTGGAGCTCTAAAGGGAAGCATCCCAAGAGAGAGGGAGTCAACCATCAACCTTTCTCCTTTTAATGACCTAGCCTTGAAAGTCACAAGCCCATGCAGGTTTAATGGAAATTGACTTCTCAGTTATGTTTCTTTTTCTTTTTAATTTGACTATAGTTGACACACCATGCTAAATTAGTTTCAGGTGTACAACACAGCAATATGACAAGTTATACATTATGCACAAGTGTAGCTGCCATCTGTCACCATAGAACACTGTTCTAGTATCACTGAATATATTCTTTTTTTTTTTTTTTCACTGAATATATTCTTTATGCTGTGCCTTTTTTCCCCTTGGCTTATTCATTCCATAACTGGAGAACTGTATCTCCCACTTGATTTTATCCATTTGGCTCATCCTCTCACCACTCCCCCTCTGGCAACCATCAGTTTGTTCTTTGAATTTATAGGTTTGATTCTGCTTTCTGTTTTTTTTGCTTATTTGTTGTTTTTTTTTTTTTTTAAGATTCCACATATGAGTGAAATTATATGGTATTTGTATTAACCAGTCTAACTTATTTTACTTAATCTAATATCTTACTAGGTCTGGTCTTGATGAGGATAACAAGGTTCTCAAAGAGCATGCAGAACAGGTAATATTCTGATGGCCATTCTTGGAAAACACAAGCAGCAAACACTCTTATCAAGATACAGAGCACTCCAGGATGCTCAATTGGTTAAGTGTTTGCCTTCCGCTCAGGTCATGATCCCAGGGTCTTGGGATCAAATCCCAAAGCAGGCTCCACAAGAAGGCAAGCTTCTCTCTCTGCCTCTTCCTCTAATCGTGCTCTCTCTCTCTCTGAAAAATAAATAAATAAAATCTTTGAAAAAAATATATAGAACATTATCACCCCAAAGTTTTTTCATGCCCTTTCCAAATAATTCTAACCCACTGCCTCCCCCAGTAATGATTTCTTATTTATTAAATCATTTCTAGTTTCCCTCTTCTAAAACTTTGTGCAATATGTGTTGTGTATTTAAACTACTTTACTACTTTATTACTGTATATTTACTACTATTATAGTAGTTTTTATGTCAGTTTCTTTCTTTCAACATGGTGTATTTCATGTCTTATATATCTTGCATATATAGTAATTTTTTTCTTTTTTTAACATTTTTTTCTTTTTAATCACTGAGTAGTAGTCCATTGAATACAAATTTTTTTTCATAAATTTTATTTTTTTATAAACATATAATATATTTTTATCCCCAGGGGTACAGGTCTGTGAATCGCCAGGTTTACACCCTTCACATCACTCACCATAGCACATACCCTCCCCAGTGTCCATAAACCCACCCCCACTCTCCAAACCCCCTTCCCCATCAACCCTCAGTTTGTTTTGTGAGATTAAGAGTCACTTATGGTTTGTCTCCCTCCCAATCCCATCTTCTTTCATTTACTCTTCTCCTACCCCCTTAACCGCCCATGTTGCATCTCCTCTCCCTCATATCAGGGAGATCATATGATAGTTGTCTTTCTCCGATTGACTTATTTCGCTAAGCATGATACCCTCTACTTCCATCCATGTCATCGCAAATGGCAAGATTTCATTTCTTTTAATGGCTGCATAGATTTCCATTGTGTATATATACCACATCTTCTTTATCCATTCGTCTGTTGATGGACATCTAGGTTCTTTCCATAGTTTGGCTATTGTAGACATTGCTGCTATAAACATTCCGGTGCACGTGCCCCTTCGGATCACTACGTTTGTATCTTTAGGGTAAATACCCAGCAGTGCAATTGCTGGGTCATAGGGTAGTTCTATTTTCAACCTTTTGAGGAACCTCCATGCTGTTTTCCAGAGTGGTTGCAACAGCTTGCATTCCCACCAACAGTGTAGGAGGGTTCCCCTTTCTCCGCATCCTCGCCAGCATCTGTCATTTCCTGACTTGTTAATTTTAGCCATTCTGACTGGTGTGAGGTGATATCTCATGGTGGTTTTGATTTGTATTTCCCTGATGCCGAGTGATATGGAGCACTTTTTCATGTGTCTGTTGGCCATCTGGATGTCTTCTTTGCAGAAATGTCTGTTCATGTCCTCTGCCCATTTCTTGATTGGATTACTTGTTCTTTGGGTGTTGAGTTTGCTAAGTTCTTTATAGATTTTGGAACTAGCCCTTTATCTGATATGTCGTTTGCAAATATCTTCTCCCATTCTGTCAGTTGTCTTTTGGTTTTTTTAACTGTTTCCTTTGCTGTGCAAAAGCTTTTGATCTTGGTAAAATCCCAATAGTTAATTTTTGCCCTTGCTTCCCTTGCCTTTGGTGATGTTCCTAGGAAGATGTTGCTGCGGCTGACGTCGAAGAGGTTGCTGCCTGTGTTCTCCTCGAGGATTTTGATGGATTCTTTTCTCACATTGAGGTCCTTCATCCATTTAGAGTCTATTTTCATCTGTGGTGTAAGGAAATGATCCAATTGCATTTTCCTGCATGTAGCTGTCCAGTTTTCCCAACACCATTTATTGAAGAGGCTGTCTTTTTTCCATTGGACATTCTTTCCTGCTTTGTCAAAGATGAGTTGACCATAGAGTTGAGGGTCTATTTCTGGGCTCTCTATTCTGTTCCATTGATCTATGTGTCTGTTTTTGTGCCAGTACCATGCTGTCTTGATGATGACAGCTTTGTAATAGAGCTTGAAGTCCGGAATTGTGATGCCACCGACTTTGGCTTTCTTTTTCAATATTCCTTTGGCTATTCGAGGTCTTTTCTGGTTCCATATAAATTTTAGGATTATTTGTTCCATTTCTTTGAAAAAAATGGATGGCACTTTGATAGGAATTGCGTTAAATGTGTAGATTGCTTTAGGTAGCATAGTCATTTTCACAATATTTATTCTTCCAATCCAGGAGCATGGAACATTTTTCGATTTCTTTGTGTCTTCTTCAATTCCTTTCATGAGTACTTTATAGTTGTCTGTGTATAGATTCTTAGTCTCTTTAGTTAGGTTTATTTCTAGGTATCTTATAGTTTTGGGTGCAATTGTAAATGGGATGGACTCCTTAATTTATCTTTCTTCTGTCTTGTTGTTGGTATAGAGAAATGAAACTGATTTCTGTGCCTTGATTTTATATCCTGACACTTTACTGAATTCCTGTACAAGTTCTAGCAGTTTTGGAGTGGAGTCTTTTGGGTTTTCCACATATAGTATCATATCATCTGCAAAGAGTGATAGTTTGACTTCTTCTTTGCCTATTTGGATGCCTTTAATTTCCTTTTGTTGTCTGATTGCTGAGGCTAGGACTCCTAGTACTATGTTGAATAGCAGTGGTGATAATGGACATCCCTGCCGTGTTCCTGACCTTAGCGGAAAAGCTTTCAGTTTTTCTCCATTGAGAATGATATTTGCGGTGGGTTTTTCATAGATGGCTTTGATAATATTGAGGTATGTGCCCTCTATCCCTACACTTTGAAGAGTTTGATGAGGAAGGGATGCTGGACTTTGTCAAATGCTTTTTCAGCATGTATTGAGAGTATCATATGGGTCTTGTTCTTTCTTTTATTAATGTGTAGTATCATATTGATTGATTTGCAGATGTTGGACCAAACTTGCAGCCCTGGAATAAATCCCAATTGGTCGTGGTGAATAATCCTTTTAATGTGCTGTTGAATCCTATTGGCTAGTATTTTGGTGAGAATTTTCGCATCTGTGTTCATCACGGATATTGGTCTGTAGTTCTCTTTTTTGATGGGATCCTTGTCTGGTTTTGGGATCAAGGTGATGCTGGCCTCATAAAATGAGTTTGGAAGTTTTTCTTCCATTTCTATTTTTTGCAACATTTTCAGGAGAATAGGAATTAGTTCTTCTTTAAATGTTTGGTAGAATTCCCCCGGGAAGCCATCTGGCCCTGGGCTTTTGTTTGTTTGGAGATTTTTGATGACTGTTTCAATCTCCTTACTGGTTATGGTTCTGTTCAGGCTTTCTATTTCTTCCTGGTTCAGTTGTGGTCGTTTATATGTCTCTAGGAATGCATCCATTTCTTCCAGATTGTCAAATTTGTTGGCGTCGAGTTGCTCATAGTATGTTCTTATAATTGTCTGTATTTCTTTGGTGTTCGTTGTGATCTCTCCTCTTTCATTCATGATTTTATTTATTTGAGTCCTTTCTCTTTTCTTTTTGATAAGTCTGGCCAGGGGTTTATCAATCTTATTAATTCTTTCAAAGAACCTGCTCCTACTTTCGTTGATTTGTTCTATTGTTTTTTTTTTTGTTTCTATTTCATTGATTTCTGCTCTGATCTTTATGATTTCTCTTCTCCTGCTGCGTTTAGGGTTTCTTTCTTGTTCTTTCTCCAGCTTCTTTAGGTGTAGGATTAGGTTGTGTACCTGAGACCTTTCTTGTTTCTTGAGAAAGGCTTGTACCGCTATATATTTTCCTCTCAGGACTGCCTTTGTTGTGTCCCACAGATTTTGAACCGTTGTGTTTTCATTATCATTTGTTACATGAATTTTTTCAATTCTTTAATTTTCTGGTTGACCCATTCATTCTTTAGAAGGATGCTGTTTAGTCTCCATGTATTTGGGTTCTTTCCAAATTTCCTCTTGTGATTGAGTTCTAGCTTCAGAGTGTTGTGGTCTGAAAATATTTAGGGAATGATCCCAATCTTTTGATACCGTTTGAGACCTGTTTTAGGACTGAGGATGTGATCTATTCTGGAGAATGTTCCATGTGCACTACAGAAGAATATGTATTCTGTTGTTTTGGGATGAAATGTTTTGAATATATCTATGATGTCCATCTAGTCCAGTGTGTCATTTAAGGCCTTTATTTCCTTGTTGATCTTTTGCTTGGATGATTTGTCCATTTCAGTGAGGGGAGTGTTAAAATCCCCTACTATTATTGTATTATTGTTGATGTGTTTCTTTGATTTTGTTATTAGTTGGACAGATCCTTTGAGTATGATATAGTTGTCCTTCCTCATCTCTTATTATAGTCTTTGGCTTAAAAGCTAATTGATCTGATATAAGGATTGCCATTCCTGCTTTCTTCTGATGTCCATTAGCATGGTAAATTCTTTTCCACCCCCTCACTTTAAATCTGGAGATGTCTACGGGTTTAAGATGAGTTTCTTGTAGGCAGCATATAGATGGGTTTTGTTTTTTTATCCATTCTTATACCCTGTGTCTTTTGATAGGGGCATTTAGCCCATTAACATTCAGGGTAACTATTGAGAGATATGAATTTAGTGCCATTGTATTGCCTGTACGGTGACTGTTATTGAATATTGTTTCTGTTCCTTTCTGATCTACTACTTTTAGGGTGTCTCTTTGCTTAGAGGACCCCTTTCAATCTTTCCTGTAGAGCTGGTTTGGTGTTTGCAAATTCTTTCAGGTTTTGTTTGTCCTGGAAGCTTTTAATCTCTCCTTCTATTTTCAATGATAGCCTAGCTGGGTATAGTATTCTTGGCTGCATGTTTTTCTCGCTTAGTGCTCTGAATATATCATGCCAGCTCTTTCTGGCCTACCAAGTCTCTGTGGATAAGTCTGATGCCAATCTAATATTTTTACCATTGTATGTTACAGACTTCTTTTCCCAGGCTGCTTTCAGGATTTTCTCTTTGTCACTAAGACTTGTAAATTTTACTATTAGGTGACGGGGTGTGGACCTATTCTTATTGATTTTGCGGGGGATTCTCTGCACATCCTGGAATTTGATGCTTGTTCCATTTGCCATATTGGGGAAATTCTCTCCAATAATTCTCTCCAATATACCTTCTGCTCCCATCTCTCTTTCTTCTTCTTCTGGAATCCCAATTATTCTAATGTTGTTTCATCTTATGGTGTCACTTATCTCTCGAATTCTCCCCTCGTGGTCCAGTAGCTGTTTGTTCCTCTTTTGCTCAGCTTCTTTATTCTCTGTCATTTGGTCTTCTATATCACCAATTCTTTCTTCTGCCTCATTTATCCTACCAGCGAGAGCCTCCATTTTTGATTACACCTCATTAATAGCTTTTTTTATTTCAACTTGGTTAGATTTTAGTTCTTTTATTTCTCCAGAAAGTGCTTTTATATCTCCCGAGACCGTTTCTCTAATATCTTCCATGTCTTTTTCGAGCCCAGCTAGAACCTTGAGAATCATCATTCTGAACTCTAGATCTGACATATTACCAATGTCTGCATTGATTAGTTCCCTAGCCTTTGGTACTCCTCTTGTTCTTTTTTTGTGGTGAATTTTCCGCCTTGTCATTTTGTCCAGATAAGAATATATGAAGGAGCAAGTAAAATACTAAAAGGGTGGCAACAACCCCAGGAAAATATGCTTTACCCAAATCAGAAGAGTTCCCAAATCGTGAGGGGGAGAAAGGGGATAAAAAGGTTCAGAAAGAAGAAAAAAAAAAGAAAGAAAAAATTAAAAAAAGAAAACCAATAAGGAAAAAATATAAAAAGGAAAATATATATATATATTAGATAAACTAGTTAAAAAACGTTAAAAAAAGAAAAGGGTAAAAGTTAAAAAAATTTAGCAGAAGAAGAGAAAAATAATTGAAAAAGAAAAAGAATTAAATTAACTGCAAGGCTAAAGAATCATGGGGAGAAAACCATGAGTACCATGCTTTGCTTTCTCCTCCTCTAGAATTCTGCTGCTCTCCTTGGTATTGAAACTGCACTCCTTGGTAGGTGAACTTGGTCCTGGCTGGATTTCTTGTTGATCTTCTGGGGGAGGGGCCTGTTGTAGTGATTCTCAAGTGTCTTTGCCCCAGGCGGAATTGCACCACCCTTACCAGGGGCCGGGCTGAGTAATCTGCTCGGGTTTGCTCTCGGGAGATTTTGTTCCCTGAGTGCTTTCCGTAGAGTTCTGGAGGACGGAAATGAAGATGGTGGCCTCCAGTCTCCGGCCGGGAGGAGCCAAGAGCCCGGGGCCCCACTCCTCAGTGCGACCTCAGAGAACAGTGCCCAATTACTCCCATCACCCTGGCCTCCAGCCACGCTCCGAGCTCACCGAGCCTGCGACCGGTTCAAGGTAACCCCGAGGTGTGAGCTCACTCCTTGGTTCTTTTTCTGTAGCCCGCTTCCCCGTTCTAATACCTGTAAGCTCTGCCACACTCAGACACCCCCGATCATTCTGTGACCCTGCGGGACCTGAGGCCATGCTGACCCCACGTGGGCTTCACCCCAGTTAAGCCTTTGGAGCGATGTCCCTCAGCAGAAGAGACTTTTAAAAGTCCTGATTTTGTGCTCCATTGCTCCACCGCTTGCTGGGAGCCGGCCCCTCCCCCCACGGTCTATCTTCCCATTGCTTTGGATTCACTTCTCCGCCAGTCCTACCTTTCAGAAAGTGGTTGATTTTCTGTTTCTAGAATTGCTGTTCTTCTTCTCTTCGATCTCCCATTGGATTTGTAGGTGTTTGTTTGCAATCTTTAGATAAGCTATCTAGCTGATCTCCAGCTACCTGAAATAGTCTCAGCCTGCTACTTCTCCACCATCTTGACTCGGAACTGAATACAAATTTTTAATCTATCCTCCTGTTAATGGGCATTTGGGATCTTTCCAGTGTAAGATTTTTTATGAGTAATGATGCTATGAATATTCTTTACAAGTCTTTTCATGATCATATATTTTTATTTTTCCAAGATAAATATCTAAAAGAGTAATTTTCTGAGTTATAGGTGTGTAATTAACTATAAGAGAAACTGCAAAATCATATTCTGCAATAGTTGTAACATTTTACACAACACCAGAAAGGCATCTCCACCGACATTTATTAGTCTTTTTTGTTTTTAATTTCAGCCATTCTGATGGATAAGGCATTGTAGTAGCTTAATTGGCTTTAATTTATATTTATTTAATTACTAATAATGCTGAACAATTTTTCATATGCTTAATGGATACTCAGATTTCTCCTTTTGCAAAGTGCCTATTCTAATTTTTACCTATTTTTTATTGTTTTTGTTATTGTTATTGAGTTATAGGAATTCTATTCTAAATATGTTTTGAGGGTTTTTTTGTCAGATTATGTTTTGAGACTATTTTCTTTTCTAGTTAATATCTTTGTTTTTCTCTTAATGATGTCTTTTGATGATGTTTATAAAGTGATGTAATCAAATTTATGAAATTTTTTCTTTTGTTGATTCTGGGTTTCTGGGTCTTCTATAATAGTTGCCATCCTTAAAGTCATGAACATATTCTTCAGTAACCTATTCTAGATGATTTTTTTTATAATTTCAGCATTTATAGATTGGCCTGTAATCCATCTTAAAGTAATTTTGTTTAGGGCTCCTGGGTGGCTCAGTTGGTTAGGTGTTCCACTCTTGGTTTAAGCTTAGGTCATGATCTCATGGTTGTGGGAGCCCCAGGTTGGGCACCCTACTCAGCCAGGAGTCTGCTTGATTTTCTCCCTCCATCCTCTCCCCATTCACTCATGGTCTCTCTTTCTATCTCTAAAATAAATAAATAAATATGTTCTTTAAAAAGTGATTTTGCTTATTATAGAGGTAGAGACTATGGCTCCAGTTGCTACAACATCATTTGTTAAGAGATATGTGTATCCTGTATATGTATACATATGCAAAATGTCTATATGTGCATGTTTGTCTGTGTATCAAGTTGTTTCAGCATCATTTGTTAAGAGAACTTAAAAGATATGTTTTGCTAGCTTTGCTGAAAACCGATTAATCCCATATATGTAAGTGCACTTATGGACTACATATTCTGTCGCATTTAAACTATTTGATTATTCTTACAGCAGTACCACACTGTTTTGTTTACTGTAGCTTTATAGTAAGTCTTAAAGTCTGGCATTTTGTTCTCCAAATTTGTTTAATTTTCTAGGTCCTTTGTATTCTATATGAATTTTAAAATCAACTTGTCAGTTTCTACAAAAGTAATTCTAGGATTTTGATTGGTATTACATTAAATCTATAAGTAAATTTAGGAAGAATCAACATTAACAATATTGAGTCTTCTGACCCTTGAAGATGGTTTATTTGTGTACTTTTTGAGGTATTTTTTATTTTATCTCACAAATGTTTTATACTTTTTATAGTGGAGGTCTCCTGCTTTTGTTATTTTATAAATATTTTGTAAAATATTAATTATTTTGTGCTTTCTTAAGATATTGAAAATGCCATTAATTTTTGTTCTAATTAGAGCAGTCTAGTATTTAATCTCAAGTCCAAGTCTAGATTCAGACTTTTGCAATAATTATAACAAAAAATTAAAAGAAAACATTTTTTTCATAGTTAAGAGGCTGTCCTAAGTGATGGATTATTAGATTAAGGTATATAATTTTTAAGTCAATATATTTAAATGAATAAAACTGTTTTGGCAAGATGATATTTGGTTTTGGTTTTCTTTTTGCCGTATCCATTAAGAGTTATGCAGGTGGTCAAAAAATGTTCATTTTTCTACTGTTAGTCTTTAAAAAAATCTATTTTGTTTCAAATATTTCAAGATTATGTCAAAAAGTACCTGTCATAGTTAACATTACAAAATTTATTAAAAAGGATTTTGCTTTGGTATGGGGGTGGGGGATGCCTGGGTGGCTTTGTCAGTTAAGTGTCTGACTTCAGCTCAGATCATGATCTCAAGGTCCTGGGATCAAGCCCCACATCGGGATCCCTGCTCAGTTGAGAGACTGCTTCTCCCTCTGGCACTACCCCCAGCTTGTTCTCTCTCTCTCTCTCTCTCAAATAAATAAATAAATAATCTTTCTTTTAAAAAGGATTTTTAAAATTTTATTTGTATTCTAATTATTCCATTCTAACATTCTCTATACCATATTTAAAATTGCTCCATTATTTTTCATTTGCACTAATTTGCACAAGATTATTACATTTTTCCTAAATGACCTAACACATCTATCAAATGCCTAGGTACAGCAAATAATCCATCATACTCTTCTTGGTGCTCCCCATATTTCTATACTGGTGCTTAGTGTAGCCTGAGGTTGTTCTTTGCTTATCTTCTACACTGAATCTTCTGTTTCTTGCATCCTTCATTTTCTTTAAACATGTCCTCTAGTAGCATCCTAAAAATGGGTAAGGAAAATACATTAGGTACGCTTTTGTGTGTGTGTGGGGGGGGGGTTTGGAAAAGAATTATGGATTGGAAAGAACTTTTCCTCTGAATTATGAAGTCAATATTTCACTGTTTCCTAGCTTTCAATGTTTCAGTAAGTAGAAAGGTTTAATGCCATTTTGATTTTAATTCCTTTGCATATGAACTAGTTTTCCTTCTGCAAGTGAGGAAGATCTTTCTTTTACAGTAGGGATGCTTGATGTGGGTGTTTTACATCTGTGGTGCCAGGACTCCTGTGTCCTTCATCAGGAAGAGATTTGTGGCATTCAGTTCAGTTCCGAGAGCTATTTTTATCCATTTGTTGATACTTTCTTTCTCTCTGATTTTTCCTATTTCTTCTTTCTGGATTGTCTATTAATTTAATTTTGGGACTTCTTAGTTCAATTTCAAATTTTGTTGCTATTCTAAACTATTTGACATAGTTTTTGACATTTTTTTCCCTTATTCCCTGGGAGATAGTTATCAACTTTATCATCTTCTAGTCTTTTTCTTTTCTTTTTTTTTTAAGAAGATTTTTTTTTTGAAGATTTTATTTATTTCTTTGACAGAGACAGATTAGAAGTAGGCAGAGAGGAAGGCAGAGAGAGGAGGAAGCAGGCTCCCTGCTGAGCAGAGAGCCTGATGTGGGACTCCATCCCAGGACCCTGAGATCATGACCTGAGCTGAAGGCAGAGGCTTTAACCCACTGAGCCACCCAGGCGCCCCTCCAGTCTTTTTCTTTATGGTTCTGACTTTTGAAATATTACTTAGCCACAGATACTTTCTTATTTTAAGGACATCTCTTTTAGAATGTTTTCAACAGTTTTGTTTTTTTTTAAGATTTTATTTATTTGTTTTTCAGAGAGAGAGAAAGGACAAGCAGGGAGAGCAGCAGACAAAAGGAGAAGCAGACTCCCAACTGAGCAGGGACTCCTGAGACCCCGTCCCAAGACCCTGGGATCATGGCCTGAGCCCAAGGCAGACATTTAACTGACTGAGCCACCCAGATTCCCCAATAGTGGGTTTTTTTTTTTGTTTAAGTTTGTTTCTCTGATCCCCCTGTAACCCATTTCCTTACTTCTTTCTTCCCTCCTAATTTGTTTAGGTTTTACTCCTTCCAGTTTGAAACTTCCTTTCATATTTCTTATTTTAGTCATTTTACATTTAAGGGTGAGACAGTAAGACTGCTCAGAAGTCCTGAGTGAAGAAGTGGAAATTATTGGATGGGAGTTACTGTGGGGCAATCAAACAGGACATTTGTCTTTTTTCTGGAGGGAAGTGTCAAATTTGTTAAGAGTTTACATGTTTGTTTACTTGCTTGTTTAACCATTCAGTTTCTCCAGGATGGATTTTTCCAAGTTTCTGTCTATGGGGGAAACATTTTAAGTCTGGATGAGAAAGGGGCTTCTCATACTCTTCCTATTTTTAGTCCCACACAACATCTCTGCCTTCCCTTATGACTGGGGCCTCTGTATATTGGTTTCTTGCAAAGAATGAGGCTGTGGCCTCCAATAAGAGTTTAGGGTCAGGCCAATCCTATCTGGGAAGGGTAAGAGAAAAGACATGGAGGCAGATTAAGTCAATGCCCTGTTCTCAGCTGCCTCCTGTGCAGCCCATACCTCAGAATAGTGACCTTCTCAAAGGCTCTGTGGAACAAATTGATTCTTAAATTGTAATTTTTATAATGTAACTTACTCTGTCAAATCACATATCATTCCTCTGTTTTTCTAAAATTAGTGTAAATGTTTTGCTAGTTGAAATCTCTCCAGTGTCATTATGGGTTAACAAATACTTTTGAAAAATTCCTTTGCTATCATTTTATTGGGTTTTAGTAGGGAAAAAAAAAAGATTGACACATGTTGCCAATACTCCATACTTAATCAGGACTCTTTGTTTGAATATGAACTGATTTAGAGTCTCACAATATTATGATGTTAACTTAGTTAACCTCCCAAGAGAATGCAATATCCAGGTATGCTAGTGTTACAATTAATAAAGGTGAACCTTAAATAAGAGATATGTAATAATATCTATTAAACATAGATATTCAGGAATGTTAAATGTAACACTTTTTTATATTAATTTGGAGTATAAAATATGTGGTCTCTTTTCACCAATCTCTGATTTTAAATATATTATCTCAATTATCTAGATGTTGGATAGGCCATAAATAGATTGATATGTGTGTGTGTGTGTGTGTGTGTGTGTGTGTGTGTGTTGTGTATCTCACTGCTGCTGAAATTTTTAGAAGGTGGCAGAGTTATTCTTAAAAGACATGAATAAAAATGCAGATAGGTGAGGAAATTCTTGTCATTGCTGTCAGTTTCTGATTTGCAGATGATAAATATAACCTAAAAATTAAGTTGTTAGGAACCTCACTTCTCTCTACCAGCGAAGCAGCAAATAGTAGGCTGTCATAGCATAGAAACAGGAAATGGTGCTTAGGATGGACATGAAGCTGTAAAGCTTCCCTGAGTGGATTGTGCAGCAGCTTCATTCCAAACCCAAAACACAGAGAACACTGGATATATAATTATGTTTGCATTTGGCTCCTTTTCACTTGTGTTCTTTCTCTTGGCTTCAGACTGTCTAAGAACTAGAATGTCTTTGGTCTTTTATTTACTTATGATGTTCAAAATTGGCAGAGTTTGTAGATTTAGGACTATAGAACAAACCCTAGATTAACTGAGCTATTGAACATCCTTTTGTTAGAATACAAAGTGTTCTATTCTGTCCACCAAAACAGATATTAGGTACGTTCTTTTCATTAAAGCATGCCCACATCTTTCAGTAAGGAAGCAGAATTAGGAATCAAATCCACTGATCCTGTTACAAAACCAGTGTTTACCCCACAACAAGCTATTTTGATGTGAGTAATATTTAAAGCAGGTTTCCAAAAGGAATCTGATTAAAGTATAAGGTAAAATTCAAGACAAATCAGCATTCAAGATACATATTTAAAATAACTGGGACTCCACTCAGGACAAATAACTATCAGTTCAGGTAATTGAAAATTATCTGCAAACCATAGTGAATGAAAAACATTTGAGTTATTCTCCCAGATTATTGTTTTAGAACTTGTGGCAAGTCAAAACCTAAAGTTTATTTTTTAAACTGATATAAATAATATCATATTTATTTATTTAATTATATACATATATATATGTATAAACACATATATACATATATATTTATTTATTTACTTCATATAAACAGGTATACTAAAGTTTGGTTTTAATATTGAAATATGTCATGCAGGGCTGTCCTGAAGTGCTAGCTTTCTCTCTGATTAAATCAGTTTAGGTTGTTGTGCAAATAAGTAATACTCCACTGGTTCTTACAGTTCAAGTGGTCCTGAACAGTAAGAAAATTTTTCTTTTCTTCAAGACTTTCTGGACAAGCTGATCCTTAAAGTCCATATAATCTAGGAGTAAAGCTCTTGCAGTTAAAGGAAGAGGTAGATTTTCCTAAAAATTTTCCTCAGACATTCAGAAAGTTCATGCTTACAGAACATTTTCTCTTTTACTAGTGTCATAATTTTTAAGAATCAAAACAGCATATGCCAGTAAAAATTTTAAAAAATCTGAGAACTCTCATCCAGCAAAATATTTTGCATCATAAATTCTGTCAAATTTTGGTGAAGAACCTATAGGAAAATGTGGGAAAGTATCAGGGATGTATAATAAAAATTTTTAAATGGAAAAATAATTTTAAAAACAAATATAAATACAAGTCATTTAAAAAGTTAATATCTAACTTTCTCCTTCTTGGAAAATACATGAAAATGTTCTTATTTTATCCAAATTAGTTTCCAGAAACTTAGTGATGAAAACTTAAGAACCTTGTACTATTATTCTATATTTAAGCTAGCAAATGCACAGGAGTTCTGTGGGATGGCCACAGGGTTAACTTTGTACTCCAAAGTATCTTATCCTATGCCTGAAACACACTGTTCTACCAAAGTTCATTTCCACTCATGATTAGTTATTTCCACTCATGATTAGACAACTTTAAAGGGATGGAAGTAAAGGCATTTTATATATACCTCTTTTCAAACACTGAAAATGTTTCTGAGTACAAAGCTGCTTCCAGTTTCTACACTATAGAAACCTGGACAAAGTCATAAATTGTTCACTGTAGCCAGTGTTGTTTTCAATTTATTTAAATTCTATTTGCTCAATCATGCAAAGTGAGCAAAAATTGTGAAAGTGATGACTAGGTGAAACAAATTTAGGATGATAAAAAGTAATAGAGAAGTTTAATGTTTACTTAATTGTCTTAGAGAATTGTTACTGTGCTACCAGGTAACTGGAAATAAATGAGAATGAGTCTTATGCAAGACAACAAAATGTATTTGCTCTGGATGCCCGGTCAGGCTTAAGTTCAAATTTCAACTCTGCTACTGACAAACTGCACAATCTGGGTATGTTTCTTAACCTCTCCAGGACTCAGTTTCTTAGAAAAAGAGAGATAAACTTAGTTCAATGTTATAGAGTTACTAAGGGAAACAAATGAAATGAGGCGATAGAAAGCTTAGCTTAAACATTGCTAGCATCCTACAGATATTGGTGATTCATTTTGAATATAACTGGTATTACCTTTGCATATCAAACAGTATTTATGAAATCATAAGGGAGAAATAAATTGGAAAGATTCCCTTTCTTAGACTCCCTAAATTCTTCCCTTCCCCTTCCTCCTTCCATTTATTGGGACAGATGTGAAGTTGAATTCTGAGGTTTACATAAACAAGGAAAACTTCTTAGTCAGTGGACAACAAACTGTAAGAGAGAAGATCTATAAGGATCAGATTAATCCTGTTGTTGCAATTCAGGAATTTGCGTAACAAGCTAAGAGCTTCTGTCCCATAGCTTCCTCTCCTCTCTGGAACTCCTGTCCCTTCCAAGTATTAATCCTTCTTCTCCAACCAGGCCTACACCCAAATTAAAATGTATCCTGGCTTCAAATTAACCAAGCCTAGACTTTTCAGCTAAATTATCTATGAGTTATCTGAAAGTTGGAATAAAGCTTAATCTTTCTGGGATTAAGCTATTTTAGTTCCCCCAATTTACCGCCTGTTTACACCTTCACATCTTTGGCATGCCACTCTCTCGATCTATCCCCCTCATTTACCTGCTCTGGAAATGCCTCTTTAAACTTCAAGACACAGTGAAAAATATTCCAGGATGACCCAGGTGAAGTCAGTCACTTCTTCCACTATGTTTCTATAGCCATTATTTTGTAGTTTAAAATCATAGTATTGATCACCATATCAACAAACATATGCATTTCCCCATTTGGCTGTTTTATTCTTCCTTGTAGTTTTTTTCCTTACAGAGCCCAGTCCTTGAGTATAGCAGGTCTTCAACAACAGCTAGGCAGATGAATGCTATTGATTATTCTTTTCTAAAAAAAATCAATGGAATTGGCTTTGGACCTAGCAAAATATTTACCAAGTAATATATTCTTTTCTTGCCATTGCAAGAATGGGTGAAATGAACCTAAAACCACCTTAACCTCTGGAATAGAAAGGGATATCTTTGGTTGATAGAGATGCTGTGGAAGAGTAGTAACATAGTGACAATGGGATGGAGATTTTAAAGTCACAGAGACTGGGTATAAGTATCATCTTCAACTCTGCAACCTAACAGCTGGGGAGCTTTGTACACATTACCCTCCCCACTAATTCTTAATTTTCTCTTTCATAAAGATATAGAGACATTGTGAATATTAACTGAAATGATGGATAAAAAGAACTGAGCAAAGGTGTGGCACAATGCCTGAGTGAACATAGTGATTGCTGCAAAAACCTTTCCCCTCCAGGAATTTCATCCTGGGCTGGAGAGAAACCTGGTGTGGGGAAGGTAGTGAAAGTGAAAAACGTGCACCACTAACAAGGAATGTAACACAGGATTGCACAAAGGAACTAACTAAAGAAAAGCTATACCCAAACATTTTATTTAGAGAATCAAATTCAAAATGTAAGACTTTATTTTGTGTAGCAGCTACACATTGATGGTATCTAAGCTATATGCTATGTGTGTGTGTTGTTTTGTTCAATTTCCAGAAATCTTTATTTTTTTTTCTATAAATATTTGGATACATTTTGGCTTCCAGTTTAAGAAAAGACATAGTATAATAACATAAGTATTTTATCAAATTCCTACAAAAACCTGTATTTTTAAATAAGGCATTTCCTATAAGATTTAATAAGATTATTATGACAAAGAATTTTTTTGAAAAAACTTTCACCCTGTAAAAACAGACTTAGTGAAACAAATCAAGAAATTTCCTTAATCATGAGCATGTTATCACGCCATAAGATGTCATCTGGTAAATTTTTGATGTCTCTTTGTGAATCACCAACTAATTCTATTGTCTTCAAACATAAGCTAATCTTAAAAGATGATGGTGCTCACGATGGTGTTTCATTGTAAGTACAGTTTTACAGCCTCCATTTTATACACTGGCCTCTGTTCAGTAGAGAAAACACTACAGCCAGAGGATCAGACTCCTAGCAGTACTGATGCTGGCCCCTTCTCCCAGCTACTCTCCTGGGTTACATAGTCAAACTAGGGGTACAGTCTGGTGGTGTAGCAGCATATAGGCAAACGGCCACTAGGGAAGTCAGATCCATGGCTGAGGATTCTTTAGTACTGTACTCCTAGTAGCCTGACATGGGAACTCTTGCTTCATTAGTGATAAGACAGCTTTAAACAACTATGCTTTTCCTTGAGAATTAACCACGCACCTACTTAGGTTATCTCAGGATAAAATACCAAATTTTATGCACTGATAGAATTTTTCACTGAAGTCTATTGCTGTTACTTTTTTGTCTCAAACTTTCTTAATGGCCAGTTTCACATGAAATTATTTATTCATGTAGTCAGCCAGCTGATCAACACACTTATTAAGGACCTATTATGAGCCAGGCACTCTTGTAGGTGTTACTCAGAAGAGCGATTCTCAAACTTTAGGGAGAAACTTGCTAAAAGAGATCCTGATTCAGAAAATCAGGGGTGTAGCCCAAGGTCCTGATAATTCAGGGATGTAAAGTTAACAGTTCTGGTCCACAGACTACCTAACTATTATATGAACTTAAAATAAGATGTCTCAAAAGAGACCCAGTTCTAACCCAATGGTTGTTCATAAGATAACAGAGAAAACTATAAACAGGATCAGGTTTTTCAATTACAAATTGGATTTTCTATGGATATTTACTGATGTGATATAATTATTGAAAAGAAGGCTAATTAAATACATGAAAAAATCTGAAAGGAGTGTAACTTTTTAGGCTGCACAGAATCATTATCTAATGACTATCATAGTGATATCCAGAAAAGGTCCTCTTTTCTTGGATTATGTGAAGATTTATTTATTTATTTATTTTTAAAGATTTTATTTATTTATTTGACAGAGAGAGATCATAAGTAGACAGAGAGGCAGGCAGAGAGAGAGAGGGAAGCAGGCTTCTTGCTGAGCAGAGAGCCCGATGCAGGACTCGATCCCAGGACCCTGAGATCATGACCTGAGCCGAAGGCAGCGGCTTAACCCACTGAGCCACCCAGGCGCCCTGAAGATTTATTTTTGACTCCTACATTTAACTGCATTTATTATGCAACTTTAATTGCAAACTTACTAAAAATCTGAATGGTGCTTAAAACACTGAAATTGTGTTTTCATCCTAAAAATTGCATACAGTTGTTATAAGATTTTTTTCCATTGCCATATTGACAAAACTGTAATTCCTGAAATGCTTTTTTAAAAGTCTATGCTTGGGCGCCTGGGTGGCTCAGTGGGTTAAAGCCTCTGCCTTCGGCTCAGGTCATGATCTCAGGGTCCTGGGATCGAGTCCCGCATCAGGCTCTCTGCTCAGCAGGGAGCCTGCTTCCTCCTCTCTCTCTCTGACTGCCTCTCTGCCTACTTGTGATCTGCCTGTCAAATAAATAAATAAAATCTTTAAAAAATAATAAAAAATAAATAAAAAATAAAAGCCTATGCTTTCCACTAACCAGAAATTTCATAAGTAGGGTTCTCCGTCTGGAAGGTGAAGTTTGGCAAGCAAAACCCCAGAGAAGATAGAATGACATCATTCAATGTATTCCTAATTCATCATTTATATTTCCATTCCTGGAGAAATTTTTGTTGGAAATTTTACAATCCTAAAATTAATGCTGAATAAGGCACAGTTATTTCCAGGTTTTTTTGTGACACTACAAAACCACTCCAGTTAATCATGATAAAGGCCTGTGTCATGATGACCAATTTCATTTAATTTGATGTGTAATGCCTTTTTAAAACACCAAACAAACACTGTGTTCTACCTCACTAAAATCCATATTTTACACAAGTATTATGTGGTAATGTAAATATTCAAGGGGGATGCTAGCTAATCTCTCTCTGAGACTAATACAGACAGAACAGTATCTCTAAATTTATATTTCTCTAAAGTTGTACAATGTTATAAATTTAAGTACATACTCTATCATCTTTATCAGTGTATTTTTACATGAATCTCTATACTTGTAACATATACCAACACATGGAATGCTCTAATTTCCAGGCTGTTTTCCAGCCCTTGCTTCAAATGCTATCTAAAATTCACTAGCAACCGAAATTTAGAACTGAATTTTTAAGTACTAAGCCTATGGATTTAATTTTTTTTTTTAAATATGGGGGTTTCTTACCCTTAAGTTCTGCTTTGGGGCATCTAGCTATAGGTTTAAAGCATGTTACCTTAAAAACAAGTTATTTATCAAGTTATTTATCAAGAAATACCTTTCATCAGCTATCTCTGTATCTAAAATGATAGAATAAAGGCTTTTCCTCTTCAAATATCAGGTTTTATGCAGCCCAGTAAAATATAAGATGCAGACATGTTTGCCATTCCCCTAGCAAATGTTTATCAAAATTGGCTACAGTCTTAGAGCAATTTTGAAATATGCTAAAAATAATATGCCTACATTTCTCTACATTCATTCTTGTGAGGGAAAAGTAGCTGAACATTCTTAGCCAGCCTCTTCAATTTTACTGTGAAAATTCCCTTGTGCTGCGGGTTCATTCAAAGCCAGGAGTATGGCTTTACACGGTTTTTCATTGTACTCAAGGGAAGTTTATGGAAATGTTACAGAAATAAGCTACAAATGGAAACCTGGCCTTCTGCCAAACTGCATCTCTCTTTCCTGCTCTAACATTCCTTTTTCTTTCCATACTCACTGTGTTCTTAGCATATAGAACACTTATCTAAAACTTATTTTAGAAATATAAAATATATCAATTACATCTTAAACAATATTAATAACTCATAGTTTAAAGTATAGCTATGTGCCAGACATCTTTCTAAATGGTTACATTTATTAAATGCTTCTCATAAACTAAGTCATTTAATCCTCATGATAACCCATAAGGTGGGTACTGTTAGTATCCCTCTTTTACAGATGGCAAAATTAAAGGACAAAGTAAAGATTTGCCCACAGTTACTCAGCAAGCTATTGGCAAATGCAGAATTAAAGCCCAAGTCAACCTACACCAGAGTCCAGGCTCCCTCAGTACTTGCCATAGACTGTTTATGACAATTTACCTCTGTGTACAATAAACTTGAATGAATCAGACAGAACTGTTGGGGATAAGGGGGTAGATCTGTTTTATATTTGACTTGACTGATATTACGTAGGTCTTACACTAAACAATTGTGCAATTTTTATTTCAAAGATGGATAAGAATTTTCTCACATTTTTTTATTTACACAATGTGACCAAAATAGCATATACTACAAAATGGTTTTAGAAATAAAAAAGTATAACATTTACTTGGATATCTTTCACTTTATAATTACAATTATTTTTTTTGGTAGGGTTGAGTTCCATGGATTGAAATACGTTTCTAAGAAGCAAAAAGAAAATATGAAAGAAAAAAAGAAAGAGGAAAAAGGAATGGAAAGTAAAAATATTTTCAAAATTCTGATTCATATGAATGTATGACATTGGCAATGCCTGTGTTATGCTTAATATGATGTGCTCAGTCATAAAATTAAGATTAGAAACAGGAATTCTCATGAGATTACTGAGCCTTCCAGGTTTGATAGGAAGCAAAAACAGAAATATATGTCCAATATGCTTTTCCCCTATGAATGTAGTTTAGTTGCAAATAAGAGTGACGGCCAAAACTTCCTGAGTAGTACTTCCAGTCCTGACACTGACTTGTTCTGGGAC
Organism: Lutra lutra; assembly: GCF_902655055.1. NCBI lineage: Eukaryota > Metazoa > Chordata > Mammalia > Carnivora > Mustelidae > Lutra > Lutra lutra. The sequence continues at coordinate 33,427,942 of NC_062285.1, read as the reverse complement.
CCTGGCAATCTGCCAGACCACTGTGATTTCATTTCCTCCGCTGTAAAGTTAGCAGAATACTTACCTACATCCCAGATGTTAGGAGATTTAATTAATGTCAGTGTTTGTGTAAAAATGAAATGCTGTTTACCCAGTAAATGCCAAGTAATTCAGATTTTTTACTCCCACTTTTTGCAAACACCATAAAGTGCAGAAGAAACAACTTGCTAAAATAGTTGGTAATATATCAGGAATTCCTGAACCTTTCTTTGCATCAGTAATTGTCAAAAATCATTTATTAACCTCTCACCTAGTAATGAATTTCTGTATATGCAGAAACTAGTCACCAAATTTTAAATACCTTGCACTAGTTAAACATTTATAGCTGAATATTTCAGTTATACCTCAATAAACATGAAAAAAATGCATAGTTGTATATTCATATTGGTTTCCTTACTTAGTCATGCTGAGGATAGTGTCGTGGATTCCAGCCACAGTGAGCCTGATGTCTCATTATCTCCTAAGGCCACAGACTGCACATCTATACCATTAATCAGGCATCCTGAAAATTCATGCAATGAATCACAGGGATACTAACATCAGTTGTCATGATTCCATTCACATTTCTGAGAACACAAATTAATGTTCTTTTTTTTTTCCCAATTTTAATTTTTTTATTTTTTCAGCATAACAATATTCATTATTTTTGCACCACACCCAGTGCTCCATGCAATCCGTGCCCTCTACAATACCCACCACCTGGTGTCCACAACCTCCCACCCCCCACCCCTTCAAAATTCTCAGATCGTTTTTCAGAGTCCATAGTCTCTCATGGTTCACCTCCCCTTCCAATTTCCCTCAACTCCCTTCTCCTCTCCATCTCCCCTTGTCCTCCATGCTATTTGTTATGCAACACAAATAAGTGAAACCATATGATAATTGACTCTCTCTGCTTGACTTATTTCACTCAGCATAATCTCTTCCAGTCCCGTCCATGTTGCTACAAAACTTGGGGATTCATCCTTTCTTTTTTCTTTGTTCTTTTTTTTTTTTTTTTTACAGCTTTATAAACATATATTTTTATCCCCAGGGATACAGGTCTGCGAATCGCCAGGTTTACACACTTCACAACACTCACCATAGCACATACCCTCCCTAATATCCATAACCCCACCCCCTCTCCCAACCCCTTCCCCCCATCAACCCTCAGTTTGTTTTGTGAGATTAAGAGTCACTTATGGTTTGTCTCCCTCCCAATCCCATCTTGTTTCATTTACTCTTCTCCTACCCCCTCAACCCACCATGTTGCATCTCCTCTCCCTCCTATCAGGGAGATCATATGATAGTTATCTTTCTCCGATTGACTTATTTCGCTAAGCATGATACCCTCTAGTTCCATCCACGTCATCGCAAATGGCAAGATTTCATTCTTTTGATGGCTGCATAGTATTCCATTGTGTATATATACCACATCTTCTTTATCCATTCGTCTGTAGATGGACATCTAGGTTCTATCCATAGTTTGGCTATTGTAGACATTGCTGCTATAAACATTCGGGTGCACGTGCCCCTTCGGATCACTACGTTTGTATCTTTAGGGTAAATACCCAGCATTGCAATTGCAGGGTCATAGGGTAGTTCTATTTTCAACCTTTTGAGGAACCTCCATGCTGTTTTCCAGAGTGGTTGCACCAGCTTGCATTCCCACCAACAGTGTAGGAGGGTTCCCCTTTCTCCGCATCCTCGCCAGCATCTGTCATTTCCTGACTTGTTAATTGTAGCCATTCTGACTGGTGTGAGGTGATATCTCATGGTGGTTTTGATTTGTATTTCCCTGATGCCGAGTGATATGGAGCACTTTTTCATGTGTCTGTTGGCCATCTGGATGTCTTCTTTGCAGAAATGTCTGTTCATGTCCTCTGCCCATTTCTTGATCGGATTATTTGTTCTTTAGGTGTTGAGTTTCTTAAGTTCTTTATAGATTTTGGACACTAGCCCTTTATCTGATATGTCATTTGCAAATATCTTCTCCCATTCTGTCAGTTGTCTTTTGTTTTTTATAAGTGTTTCCTTTGCTGTGCAAAAGCTTTTGATCTTGATAAAATCCCAAAAGTTCATTTTTGCCCTTGCTTCCCTTGCCTTTGGTGATGTTCCTAGGAAGATATTGCTGCGGCTGAGGTCGAAGAGGTTGCTGCCTGTGTTCTCCTCGAGGATTTTGATGGATTCCTTTCTCACATTGAGATCCTTCATCCATTTTGAGTGTGTTTTCGTGTGTGGTGTAAGGAAATGATCCAATTTCACTTTTCTGCACGTGGCTGTCAAATTTTCCCAACACCATTTATTGAAGAGGCTGTCTTTTTTCCATTGGACATTCTTTCCTGCTTTGTCGAAGATGAGTTGACCATAGAGTTGAGGGTCTATTTCTGGGCTCTCTATTCTGTTCCATTGATCTATGTGTCTGTTTTTGTGCCAGTACCATGCTGTCTTGATGATGACAGCTTTGTAATAGAGCTTGAAGTCCGGAATTGAGATGCCACCAACTTTGGCTTTCTTTTTCAATATTCCTTTGGCTATTCGAGGTCTTTTCTGGTTCCATATAAATTTTAGGATTATTTGTTCCATTTCTTTGAAAAAAATGGATGGTACTTTGCTAGGAATTGCATTAAATGTGTAGATTGCTTTAGGTAGCATAGACATTTTCACAATATTTATTCTTCCAATCCAGGAGCATGGAACATTTTTCCATTTCTTTGTGTCTTCCTCAATTTCTTTCATGAGTCCTTTATAGTTTTCTGAGTAGAGATTCTTAGTCTCTTTGGTTAGGTTTATTCCCAGGCATCTTATAGTTTTGGGTGCAATTGTAAATGGGATGGACTCCTTAATTTCTCTTTCTTCTGTCTTGTTGTTGGTGTAGAGAAATGCAACGGATTTCTGTGCATTGATTTTATATCCTGACACTTGACTGAATTCCTGTACAAGTTCTAGCAGTTTTGGAGTGGAGTCTTTTGGGTTTTCCACATATAGTATCATATCATCTGCAAAGAGTGATAGTTTGACTTCTTCTTTGCCAATTTGGATGCCTTTAATTTCCTTTTGTTGTCTGATTGCTGAGGCTAGGACTTCTAGTACTATGTTGAATAGCAGTGGTGATAACGGACATCCCTGCCGTGTTCCTGACCTTAGCGGAAAAGCTTTCAGTTTTTCTCCATTGAGAATGATATTTGCGGTGGGTTTTTCATAGATGGCTTTGATAATATTGAGGTATGTGCCGTCTATCCCTACACTTTGAAGAGTTTTGATCAGGGAGGGATGCTGTACTTTGTCAAATGCTTTTTCAGCATCTATGGAGAGTATCATATGGTTCTTGTTCTTTCTTTTATTAATGTGTTGTATCACATTGATTGATTTGCGGATGTTGAACCAGCCTTGCAGCCCTGGAATAAATCCCACTTGGTCGTGGTGAATAATCCTTTTAATGTACTGTTGAATCCTATTGGCTAGTATTTTGGTGAAAATTTTTGCATCTGTGTTCATCAAGGATATTGGTCTGTAGTTCTCTTTTTTGTTGGGATCCTTGTCTGGTTTTGGGATCAAGGTGATGCTGGCCTCATAAAATGAGTTTGGAAGTTTTCCTTCTATTTCTATTTTTTGGAACAGTTTCAGGAGAATAGGAATTAGTTCTTCTTTAAATGTTTGGTAGAATTCCCCCGGGAAGCCGTCTGGCCCTGGGCTTTTGTTTGTTTGGAGATTTTTGATGACTGTTTCAATCTCCTTACTGGTTATGGGTCTGTTCAGGCTTTCTATTTCTTCCTGGTTCAGTTGTGGCAGTTTATATGTCTCTAGGAATGCATCCATTTCTTCCAGATTGTCAAATTTGTTGGCGTAGAGTTGCTCCTAGTATGTTCTTATAATTGTCTGTATTTCTTTGGTGTTCGTTGTGATCTCTCCTCTTTCATTCATGATTTTATTTATTTGGGTCCTTTCTCTTTTCTTTTTGATAAGTCTGGCCAGGGGTTTATCAATCTTATTAATTCTTCCAAAGAACCAGTTCCTAGTTTCGTTGATTTGTTCTATTGTTTTTTTTGGTTTCTATTTCATTGATTTCTGCTCTAATCTTTATGATTTCTCTTCTCCTGCTGGGTTTAGGGTTTCTTTCTTGTTCTTTCTCCAGCTCCTTTAGGTGTAGGGTTAGGTTGTGTAACTGAGACCTTTCTTGTTTCTTGAGAAAGGCTTGTACCGCTATATATTTTCCTCTCAGGACTGCCTTTGTTGTGTCCCACAGATTCTGAACCATTGTGTTTTCATTATCATTTGTTTCCATAAATTTTTTCAATTCTTCTTTAATTTCCTGGTTGACCCATTCATTCCTTAGAAGGATGCTGTTTAGTCTCCATGTATTTGGGTTCTTTCCAAATTTCCTCTTGTGATTGAGTTCTAGCTTTAGAGCATTGTGGTCTGAAAATATGCAGGGAATGATCCCAATCTTTTGATACCAGTTGAGACTTGATTTAGGACCAAGAATGTGATCTATTCTGGAGAATGTTCCATGTGCACTAGAGAAGAATGTGTATTCTGTTGCTTTGGGATGAAATGTTCTGAATATATCTGTGATGTCCATCTGGTCCAGTGTGTCATTTAAGGCCTTGATTTCCTTGTTGATCTTTTGCTTGGATGATCTGTCCATTTCAGTGAGGGGAGTGTTAAAATCCCCTACTATTATTGTATTCTTGTCGATGTGTTTCTTTGATTTTGTTATTAATTGGTTTATATAGTTGGCTGCTCCCACGTTAGGGGCATAGATATTTAAAATTGTTAGATCTTCTTGTTGGACAGTTCCTTTGAGTATGATATAGTGTCCTTCCTCATCTCTTATTATAGTCTTTGGCTTAAAATCTAATTGATCTGATATAAGGATTGCCACTCCTGCTTTCTTCTGATGTCCTTTAGCATGGTAAATTCTTTTCCACCCCCTTACTTTAAACCTGGAGGTGTCTTCGGGTTTAAGATGAGTTTCTTGTAGGCAATATATAGATGGGTTTTGTTTTTTTATCCATTCTGATACCCTGTGTCTTTTGATTGGGGCATTTAGCCCATTAACATTCAGGGTAAGTATTGAGAGACATGAATTTAGTGCCATTGTATTGCCTGTAAGGTGACTGGTATTGTATATTGTCTCTGTTTCTTTCTGATCTACTACTTTGAGGGTCTCTCTTTGCTTAGAGGACCGCTTTCAATATTTCCTGTAGAGCTGGTTTGGTATTTGCAAATTCTTTCAGTTTTTGTTTGTCCTGGAAGCTTTTAATCTCTCCTTCTATTTTCAATGATAGCCTAGCTGGATATAGTATTCTTGGCTGCATGTTTTTCTCATTTAGTACTCTGAATATATCATGCCAGCTCTTTCTGGCCTGCCAGGTCTCTGTGGATAAGTCTGCTGCCAATCTCATATTTTTACCATTGTATGTTACAGACTTCTTTTCCCGGGCTCCTTTCTAGATCTTTTCTTTGTCACTAAGACTTGTAAATTTTACTATTAGGTGACGGGGTGTGGACCTATTCTTATTGATTTTGAGGGGGGTTCTCTGAACCTCCTGGATTTTGATGCTTGTTCCCTTTGCCATATTGGGGAAATTCTCTCCAATAATTCTCTCCAATATACCTTCTGCTCCCCTCTCTGTTTACTCTTCTTCTGGAATCCCAATTATTCTAATGTTGTTTTGTCTTATGGTGTCACTTATCTCTCGAATTCTCCCCTCGTGGTCCAGTAGCTGTTTGTCCCTCTTTTGCTCAGCTTCTTTATTCTCTGTCATTTGGTCTTCTATATCGCTAATTCTTTCTTCTGCCTCATTTATCCTAGCAGTGAGAGCCTCCATTTTTGATTGCACCTCATTAATAGCTTTTTTGATTTCAACTTGGTTAGATTTTAGTTCTTTTATTTCTCCAGAAAGGGCTTTTATATCTCCCGAGAGGATTGCTTTAATATCTTCCATGCCTTCTTCAAGCCCAGCTAGAACCTTGAGAATCGTCATTCTGAACTCTATATCTGACATATTACCAATGTCTGTATTGATTAGGTCCCTAGCCTTTGGTACTGCCTCTTGTTCTTTTTTTTGTTGTGAATTTTTCCGCCTTGTCATTTTGTCCAGATAAGAGTTTATGAAGGAGCAAGTAAAATACTAAAAGGGTGGCAACAACCCCAGGAAAATATGCTTTAGCCAAATCAGAAGAGATCCCGAATTGTGAGGGGGGAGAAAGGGGATAAAAAGGGGTTCAGAAAGAAAGAAAGAAAAAAAAAAGAAACTATTAAAAAAAAGAAAGCCAATAAAGAAAAAATATAAAAAGAGGAAAAATAAAATATATATTAGATAAACTATTTAAAAAACGTTAAAAAAAGAAAATGGTAAAAGTTTAAAAAAATTTAGCAGAAGAAGAGAAAAAGAAAAAAAAATTGAAAAAGAAAAAAAAATTAAATTAACTGCAAGGCTAAAAAATCATGGGGAGAAAGCCATGAGTTCCGTGCTTTGCTTTCTTCTCCTCTGGAATTCTGCCGCTCTCCTTGGTAGGTGAACTTGGTCCTGGCTGGGTTTCCCGTTGATCTTCTGGGGGAGGGGCCTGTTGTAGTGATTCTCAAGCGTCTTTGCCCCAGGCAGAGTTGCACCGCCCTTACCCGGGGCCGCGCTGAGTAATCCGCTCGGGTTTGCTGGGTTTGCTTTCGGGAGTTTTTGTTCCCTGAGCGCTTTCCGTAGAGTTCCGGAGGACGGGAATGAAGATGGTGGCCTCCCGGTCTCCGGCCCGGAGGAGCCAAGAGCCCGGGGCCCCACTCCTCAGTGCACCCTCAGAAAACAGCGCCCAATGACTCTCGTCACCCTGGCCTCCGGCCGCGCTCCAAGCTGACCGAACCTGCGACCGGTTCAAGGCAACCCCGAGTTTAGAGCTCACTCCTCGGCTCTGTCTCTGTAGCCGGCTTCCCCGTTCTAATACCGGTAAGCTCTGCGACACTCAGACACCCCCGATCCTTCTGCGACCCTGCGGGAGCTGAGGCCGCGCTGACCCCGCCTGGGCTTCACCCCAGTTAAGCCTCTGGAGCGATGTCCCTCAGCGGAACAGACTTTTAAAAGTCCCGATTTTGTGCTCCGTTGCTCCGCCGCTCGCCGGGAGCCGGCCCCTCCCCCCGCGGTCTATCTTCCCGTCGCTTTCAATTCACTTTTCCGCCAGTCCTACCTTGCAGAAAGTGGTTGATTTTCTGTTTCTGGAATTGGTGTTCTTCTTCTCTTCAATCTCCCGTTGGATTTGTAGGTGTTTGCAATCTTTAGATAAGCTATTTAGCTGATCTCCCGCTACCCGAAGTAGTCTCAGCCTGCTACTTCTCTGCCATCTTGACTCCTCCCTCCCAAATTAATGTTCTTATCTTACTTTTTGCCTAACATCTTGTGTCTACTGACACATGCAATTTATCATTTATTTATTCATATCTTTACACTCTAATTGATTGTCTACTATGTGCAAGACACTGTACTAAGTAAGCCCTAGGAATATATTGGTGAGCAAGAAAAAAATAGTCTTTGGTATTATAAAACATACTCTAAGATGAAATGTAGACATTAAGCATGTGCTTATTAATCAAATGTTAAATTATCATGATAGGGCAAGGTCAGGGACACCTAGTATGTTATGGAAACTAGGGAATATCTTTGGAAGAAGATGATATTTCAGCTGAAATTTAATGGTGAAAAAGAGTGTGGTCCAGGCAGAAGGAGTGGCATGGACAATAAACCATGAAAATGAGAGAGGGTTGGGGTGCCTGGGTGGCTCAGTGGGTTAAAGCCTCTGCCTTTTGGCTCAGGTCATGATCCCAGGGTCCTGGGATCAAGCCCCGCATCAGGCTCTCTGCTCAGCGGGAGCCTGCTTCTCCCTCTTTCTCTGCCTGCCTCTCTGCCTACTTGTGATCTCTGTCTGTTAAATAAATAAATAAAATCTTAAAAAAAAAACTCTTAAAAAGAAAGAAAGAAATGAGAGAGGACTTCAAGTTCAGACTGACCTGGTGTCATACTAAATTAGTGTGACATGCAGAAGCAGTTTATCCTAAGGAACTGGGAAGTTATTTGAAGATTTTAGGTTAGGATGTGAGATTACTAGATTCACATTAAAAAAAAATGAAACACTCTAATTAGAGTTTGGAGACTGGATGAGGAGAGAGCAGTAGGGCCAGTATAAGTAGGAGGTCATAAAAATTATTTCACAAGAATTAATGGTGAACTGGATAAGGGTAGCAGCAGAAAGAGTGTAGAAAAACAGTGATTTGGCAAGCGTTTGGAAAATAGAACTAACAGAACATAGAACTTTATACAGTTTTTGTTGCTTTGTTACAATAAAACAATGTGTACTGGGAAAAAAAAAAGAACTTTATAGGGTTTTTTGAAAGGGAAGTGTGTAAGGACCTATTTAGAAACTGTCCCTGCTCCCCTTCCCCCAGGGGATTTACTTGGAGACAAGTCCCAGAAACCAGCTTCAGGTAACAAAGCTCAAATACAGGGGTGGGTCAGGCCAGGTGGAGACATCCGCTCAGTGAGGGGATGCTTACTGTCTCCCTGGTTACCAAGGAGTATGGGCCCACCCTTTGGGAGCCTTTTGGGTGCCAATCCCAATCAAGGTGTAATAGGCTGGTTCAAATGTCTACTAGGGTAAATTGTAACTCAGTTGGTCACCTAGCATCACTGTGGAGTTTCCTGTGTGTTACAATCTCATTGGCCAACTGTGCGTGGCCAAGCCTGACTGCATGGCCTTTGCCCTTAAAAGCTAGTCTGTGAAACAGAGAAGGGTCTCCCTCTCTTGTAAGAGGTGAGTCCCGGAACGTTCGGTTAGATTCTTGATGCTTGGCGTGAAATAAAGCTTCACTTGACCTTCGCTTTGTATCAGTCTCGCTCCTTTAATCACGGACCCATTATTGGGGCATAACAAAGTGCAGGTAAGGGGCCAAGAAAGGAAGGCAGGATTCAAGGATTTCTGTCAGACCTAGAGCTTCAATAAGACATAGAAGAAAACTTGACTAAGAAATACTGAAAGCAAAACCACTTCAGAGGAAAGATGACTTTAGTTGTAGTCTTATTAAGTTCACAATGACCAAAAAACACCTAGTGAAAACATTTGAGAGACAGTTTAACTTAAGGCCCACAAAAATGTTCTGGCTGAAGATAGACTTAGGAGTCTTCAATATATAAATCAGAAATAAATCCAAGATAAAAAGATGACATTGAATAGGGAAAGTATATAGAGTAAGGAGAACATAAGGTCCAGGGAAGAGATTGAGAAGTATCAATATTTAATGAAAGAAGACGAAAGGTCTACAAAGGAGATTGAAAAGTGGTGGGGGTGGGGTAGGGGGTGATTAGGGAGGGAAAAAAGAAAGAAAGAAGAGAAAAGTCCAGAGAGTCACCACTAGAAGTTTGAGTGAAACAGGCTCCCTCATAAGCTGCTAGTAGGAAATGACACTGGAATAATTTCTAAAGTGAGAAATTTGTCAAGCTCTGTCCACATTAAGAGTATACATAAAGAATATCCTTCAACCCAATTTTACTTTTCAGTAGTTTACTCTTCATATAGGCACACACAAAAATGACACACGGACAATGATATTTTACATGAATGTTGCAAATATCAGCCACAACAACCTAAATGGCAAATGATAAAGAATTGGTTAGATATATTACATTATAACCACAAAACAGAGTACATTGCAACTGTAAAAAACTGCTTTTTTTTACATTGCCTCAATGATGTTCTGAAGTGAAAAAGCAAGCTATTATTATACTAGATGTATAATAGATTACCATATTTACATGTTATAGTACACTTAATAAACAAATATATATGTAATAGAAGTGATAAAATGAAAACAAATAGTATAGATATTATTCTTTTGAAAGTGACTGTGAATGTAATGTGAAATATACAGACTATTGCTCTTGGGTAATATGGAATCAAGGATGGATTGGTTTAGATTGTAGGTGAGCATATTCAAATGTTAATACAAAAGAGGCATTTTGAAGAAAGTTGCAGGTAGAGTAGAACATGAGGATGATGGTAGAACTAGGCCATGGGGAGGTCCAAAGCATAGAGGAATAATTCTGTAGAACAGGAAGAAGGGTATCCTTTCCAAATGTAATACATGGAAGGGGAAAAAAATAAAAGGACATGCATGCAGATAGATATAGTGTGAAGAGTTAAAAAAAATTACTTTTAATTTTTTTTCTCTGGAGAATGTCTAGAATGCTTGGGGAAGTATAAGTCAGAGAAATCTAGGAATTGGACAAAGCTTAAAATTATAAATATGACAAATAAGAAACCTAACTGATTTGGGAAATCTAAGATTGTTGGGTAGTGTTGATGATACAGTTGATGATATCCTGTAATGTTTATTCTCACTTTATTCTATTACTAAAATAATATAGCAAATTATATTATATATGGATATTATATTAGAAGTTATATATTGAGTATTACCTAAATCCTACCTATATAAATTTAAGAAGGTTGACCAGGCATACCTGATTACCTATCTTCCCTCCCAATTTCCTACTGAAATAACAGTAATATTTACAGAAAAAAAAAGTTTCTTACAGTACTGAGAGTGAAAATAGAAATCATAAAGAAGCCTGAGATGTTGGTGAATTTCAAAGTGAAGAACTGATAGATAAACCAGCGTTTAAAAAGCCATAAGGCAGAATAAATAGGTGAAAGACTGCAGCAGAGGGGGTAGGTTGTGCTGGAACAGCACTGCTTATGAAAGGGAGAATCCAAATAGTATCAGAACATTCAACAAGGAAACTGATTGCAAGACTCTATCAACAACTGATAACACAGAGAACTAAGTAAGACTCTATATAAGTTATTAGATAGAAGATGTTACAAATGATGAAATGAACAGAATTGTTATCAGATTTCTCTTCAGCAACACTACAGATTTAAAAAAATGGAGAAATGTTTTCAAAGCTCTAATGGCAAAATTTTGAATCTAAAATTCTATATCCCATGAAACTATCAAGTATGGAAGGAAAATGAAGGTATTTTTACAAGTGCAAGAACTTAGAAAGTTTATTTTTACACACTTTCTGAAGAAAAAAAAAACCTGCATAATATTCTCCAACAAAATGAAGAAAAAGAAGATGTACTATCCAAGAAAGAGTAGATTTAATTAAAGGTTACAAAGAAAAGTAATTTCAGGTTGGCATTGGTCAGTTAATTTAAATCCAAGTAGAATGTCTTCAAGAAGAATTATTTGAACAAATACTATAATTAAACATTTGAATAATTTTAGTGGTAATGTGAAGTCATAGAATTTATTTGTCACTACGAGAAACAAAGACAATTAGAAATACCAGGGAAAACAAAAATATGTCTAAGAAATCATACACAAATGTAAAGTGCATCAAGAAATATCACTTAAATTTGATAGCTCAAGGGACGCCTGGGTGGCTCAGTGGGTTAAGCCTCTGCCTTCAGCTCAGGTCATGATCAGGGTCCTGGGATCCAGCCCCGCATCAGGCTCTCTGCTTGGCAGGGAGCCTGCTTCCCCCTCTCTCTCTGCCTGCCTCTCTGCCTACTTACGATTTCTCTCTGTTAAATAAATAAATAAAATCTTTTAAAAAAATTTGATAGCTCAAGAAAAATAAGTTTTAACAGTAATATTTAAAATTTAAAAAGTTATCACTAATAGTATACTAAAAATAGAGTATTAATAGAGAAAGAGTGATCAAGAAGAGAAAGGGAAAATTTCCTTACTAAAAGTTGAAATTCTTAATCTTTCATAGCAGAAAACATTGTTTTACCTTTCCTTTTTTATGTATGCAATAAGTGAGCATAGAAGTTCGTACTTATACAAATTCAGAACTAATACGCTTCCTTTACCATGAGGTAGTAGAGTAAAAGCAGCACATATTTGGAATAAAAAAAAAATTAGGGTTTAAATCCTGTGTCTATTATTTATAAGCTGTGTGTTCATGAGATATTTGTATAAGCTATCTGAACCTTAGTTGGAGAATAAGTTATAGAATGAATGTTAAGAGCCCTGTACCGTGTTTTCTAAATACTAGACTCTCAATGAATATTTACCAGTATTAATACTATTATTTATAGAATCTTCTTGAAATAAGAACTCAGCATGTGGTTGATGACTACTTATCACCAGAGATGTGGCTTTATTGTGCAAGTTGCAAAATAAGAAGTTTTCCTGTTTTGCAGTGACATTTAATGTAATTAACTGCCTAAGTAAAAGGAACAAGAAGTGATTTATTGCCTCAGAGAATGAAGGGGGAATCCATAATAACTTGATCTTTGGAGAGCCCCCAAGGTAGTAATTATTGTCACAGAACTAGATGAAGTATTTAAAAAATTTAAATAACACTTTAATGGAAGCTAAATAATACAGTAAATTTCTTTGCTTTTATTTGAAATAATATTAACTCATTTGTGAGAGTATTGGTTATCTCTTGATCATCCTCTCTAATAGGCAATTAGGTTTTTTTTTTAAGATTTTATTTATTTATTTGACAGACCAAGATCACAAGTAGGCAGAGAGGCAGGCAGAGAGAAAGGAGGAAACAGGCTCCCCACCGAGCAGAGAGCCCAATGCGGGGCTTGGTCCCAGGACCCTGGGATGATGACCCGAGCCGAAGACAGAGGCTTTAACCCACTGAGCCCCCCAGGTGCCCTTAGTCAGTTAGTTTTATATGCCTTGATTAATTTAATTGGAAATTATATTTACTAGATAATAAATGAAGTTCCTTTGGTGAAAACAATTATTTGATAACATGAAGCACATATAGGGAAAATAAGTGAAGTGGCCTCTTGGGATTTTTTTCTTTCCTGAACTTCTGACGACATCAAGGGGTGCTTCCCTGGATATCATGACCTCTTGCTCCACCCTTAGATTTCCAGGGAAATAGGACGGGTGACCAGAGCAGTAAGCTTGGGAGGAGGGACTGGTTACTCACAGCTTTGCCTCTTGTGCTTCTCCATCTTGAGCCAGAGAAGAGCTATAGTCATTTGTTCTCTTAGTGCCCCAAGTAGTACACAGAGAAGTTTTGGCCACTCATTGCAGTCTGTCCTAGATAGGCAAATTCAGTTTTGGTGTTCCAAGGGCTGGAAGATCTTTCTTTGAAAAAAAAAAAAAAAATGGAGCCATATTCAGTTGAAAATTTGAACTCTACCCACCTAACTTCTCTGCTTTCTCTTTCTTGCTCTTAAATTTTTTAACTAAGGAAGGGCAAAGGAGGTTATATTTACTGAGCCTCCTAAAATCTCAAAACAGTACAAGCTGGGAACAGCTATATTCAAGCCTTACATATCATTGAAGAAACTTGTTGAACAGTTGCACACAAAGGAAAGGACATAAACATAAATGTGAAAACTTATTCTGAAAATGTAAATAGTTGACTACATATAACATGATTAACACAGTTTTGTATCTGTAATAAATTCTATTTCAAGATAAATTGGCATATTTTGATTGGAGCATCCTGTTTTAGTCTCCAAAAAATGATGAACTTAGCAATAAGCTCCCAAATGTCCATCCTCACTTTTTTGCCCTGAACTGTGGAACTCTAGTACTCAAGGAGACCTATCCATATGTATCTCATTACTAGAAGTTTAACAACAGATTTGTAGCTGCTGTTTCATAATGCTTGCAAAACCTTTACATTTTGACCTATGGAACAAATATTTAGAAAAAAACAAATAAAAAATAAGCATAAAGGAATGCATGGTCAGGTTCAGGGTACAATAACATTTGAGGATCAAATATATATTAAATTTTTATGTTAATGTTGATAGTACTAGTCAAAGCTTAACTTTTCTTTCAAATGAAGTTAAGTAAGTTAATAAAATATAACTTCTTCTAAATGTCTTCCTAAACTCTAAGTATTCTAACAGCTTACTAATTAAAAATGCTTTTGATAAATTATTATAAAGATGGTTCTGTTTGGGGTAATACAAATTGATTTTTTTTCTGTAAAAACATAATTTTTTAAAGTTTGAGATATGGACTAAACCAGACTAGAAACAGAAAGCATATTAAAAAACTATAGGAGGTTAAAAAAAAAAAAAGCTTTAAGACCAGTCTTGACCAGTTATCAGTTAATGGTGCCAAGAGCAATAATCTCTGTTATTCATATCTTCTACTCAAGGTATTATCAATTATGTTCATTTTTACTTTCCTAAAATGTTATATGTAGCTTATATCTATGTATTTTAATCATTTTTTTAATGTAGGAGAATTAATTCAACAACAAAAATGGTCTATTAGGATATGTGATATGACATTGAGGCACTTCTATATAATTCTTTTTTAAAGACATTATTTATCTTTAAAAATATATATTTTTATAGATAAAGCCATTATATTTATCTATCAGAGAGCTAGCAAGCACAAGTAGGTAGAGCAGCAGGTAGAGGGAGAGGAAGAAGCAGACTCTCCACTGAGAAAGGAGCCCAATGTGGGCCTTGATTCCAGGAACCTGGGATCATGACCTGAGCTGAAGGCAGCCACTTAATCAACTGAGCCACCCAGACACCCTACTTCCATAAAATTCTTTAATTTTTGTAAAGTCAACAAATAATTAATTATGGCTCAATACTTATATAGAACTAGGAACTGTTAGGAATTAATATTAAGAATTTTCTACCACATGATTTCACTCATGTGGAATTTAAGAAATTCAACAAACTGAACATAGGGGAAGGGAAGGAAAAATAAAATAAGATGAAATCCATATGAGACTCTTAACTATAGGAAACTGTAAGAGACTCTTAACTATAGGAAAAAAACTAAGTGTTCCTAGAAGGGAAGTAAATGTGACAATGGGGTATTGGGTGATGGGCACTAAGGAAGACATTTAATGTAATGAGTACTGGATATTATATGCAACTGTTGAATAACTAAATACTACTCCAAAAACTAATAATACAGAGCATATTAACTAAATTGAATTTAAATAATTAAAAAAATAATTTTCTATCACATTTTGTTGTTAAGAATTTTCTATCATTTTTGATTGGTATTTACCATAGAAATCAGATTTCCTTTTTTTTTTCTTTTAGAGTTAATTTTACTTAAATATTTCATCATATTATAGGGAAATACCTCAGGATTAAAGTTAGATGTCTTCATTTTAAAAAGGGGTCCTTACTATTTTTGATGAAATACCCATAAAAATCATTCATACATTCTAGAAGGTATATTTGAAACTCAAGAAGAAGAAGAAGGGGAGGAGGAGGAGGAAGTGGAAGAAATGAAGAAAAAGAAAAAAGTTATTTTTAAAAATCAAAATATATGTGACTCTGTCACATGGCTCCAAGTCAATTAAATTTTCTACTACTTTCATACTTGGATATAGTAGTCTTCTAGATATTTAAAGATTTTGAGGTTGAATGTATTTTAGTTTGCCTTTAAATAACATCAGAACAACCTACTTAGAAGTCAACAATTTCAGCAAATTCTTTGGTCATGTACAAACTATGAGCCTTTTTTCAACTACATTTAGTTCAACTATTTTGCATCCAAAAAGACATCAGCATTTATGAATATTTTTTGATTGGAAGTAGTAAAGCTTCCTTTAAAATAGTAAGCCAATTATAATAATTTAAAATTATTTGTCAATTATTTAGCTAGACAATAGCATTTTAATGATAAAAACTAGGCTAGGTATTTTTCTATAAAGATGGTTTCAAGGGGCAACTGAGTGGCTCAGTAGGTTAAGCATCTGCCTTCATCTCAGGTCATGATCCTGGGGTCCTGGGATTGAGCCCAGCATTGGGATCTCTGCTCAGCAGGTAGTTTGCTTCTCCTTCTCCCTTTGCCCCTCCCCCATGCACCTTTTCTCTCTCTCGAATAAATAAATAAATAAAATCTTTAAAAAAAAATAGATGACTTCAAAATTTAGTAGCACATAGTAACATTTCAGATAGCAAATTGAAAAAAAAAACAGTTTAATTCAGATAGAAGAGATTTCAGATTCAATTCTGGATTTTTTTACTATTTAAATCTATAAAAATATTCTAAAATGATAATGGGTTTAAACTTTACTTTTTTTAAAGAAACTTTTCAATCTACCTAAATATATGTTACCTCACAAGGGCTTGCTAGTCATTCATTTGTCATCTGAAATGTAAACTTTCCACCTCCCACTTCCATAGGACAAAACTCTATTCATAAACACAGGAGATCCCCACAGATGCAAATGCAACATACTTAGTTTTTGTTGCAGATCAGAAATCATACAAATTTTATTTGGATTTTAGGAAAAAATTCTGTCAATTTAGAAACCCTCAGGAATATAAATCAATCAGTCTTAATGTATATCCACTAAAAATATTTTAAAATACATAAAGTGCAAAAATAAAGTCACTCAAATTATTTTCTTAAAGCTTTTAAAATATAAAATATGTCACCAGTGATCTGGAGAAAAAAAGAAGTCCAAAACTTAAACTGGATGTTTAAACCTATTTCAATGAATAAGAGAAAGAGTGAAAGTAAATGAAAATGTGAAGGAAAGAAATTGAATTCAATAAAAAAATTAATATATCACTAGTTTGATCCAATTTTTCACTTTCTTTATGGTTGTGTTGACATCAAATAGACACACTATGTGTATGTGACAGGTAAATGACTTATCTAGGGCTACATACGGTTTTTTAGTGTAAAAGGAAAATAAATATCTAGTTTCATGTGCCCAAGTTCCCTGGAAGGCATTCTAAGTGAATTACTGGTTTGTGCTAAACACTGTTCAATACATAATCTCAAGCACTTCACAATGCTTCAACTGTAAATAGAAAAGAATAATTACAAATGGTCCTAAAATATGAAAAATTTGCCTTAAATGAACATGTTTTTCACAGAAAATTTTGAAGTTTAGTCAGTTATGCTAAGCAATTTGCAATTACATGTACATATATAATTTTCAGAACTTTTTATGATCTTCTGATTCTCATCCAAAAAGGAATGCAAAATCATTCTCAATGGTTCATGTTTTTCCTACTTCCCTGTAAGTTTTATACACAGGATTTGTTGCATCATTGTCTTCTTGGCCATCCCCTAAATGGGAACCAGAGAAATATATGAAGAAAATAGGGAAGCAGACACTTACTTTTTTGTTGCTATTACTACCCAATCTTACTCTTCTGAGTGAACTAATGAGCTTGTAACTTTACCATCTTTCCCTCATCAACCTTCAGATATCAACACAATTTGAATACATCACCAAATGGCTTTACCAAGAGAAAGTCACAACATAAAGACTAATTTATAAACACATAATAATTATTAATACAGTGTTGTACTGTTAACCAAAATGCATTATTTTCATATAAAAGTTCCTCTGCTTCTTTCCTTTTTAACATTTTTGTCATCATATTATTTTACTATTGAAAAAAAAATCAAACTACAATATTTGCAACATCAAGGAAGAAAATGCACAAGGTATGATGGAAATAGGAAAGATGTAATCTAAAGTTGCAGTTTAGATTAAATTCATGTACAAAATGTTACTTCTTACATTGCTGACTTTATTATTATTTGTAGTCTACCTCATTTCATGAAAGGAATTGAGGCAACATACAAAGTTATGTAACTTAGAACAGAGGAGAAGAGCAGTATTAAAAGGAAAAGTGGGAGGACGAAAAAGAATGGAAATCAAGAATTCCTGATCATATATGTGATTTGAACTTTTTAATCTCTAATTATAAAATGATATTACTTACATTTCAGACATGAGCAAGGTTATAAATATAAGGGCAAGCAAGATATTCCTGGAGTTTTCATTACTTTAGAGTCACAATGAAGATAAGTATACTCACCATATTACAGTGGCTACGGCGTAGGGGGAAAAAGGTTCTCATTGTTTTCTACAAACTTGTTTCCTCTAAATCAAAGGGATAGAGAAGCCCCAAATGCTGTTTTCCAAAGTTGCCTGCCCAGAGTTACTGTGGGGTTAAAAAAAAAAAAAAAAGGCAAGAAAAATAAATAAAGGTATCCAGATTGCAAAGAAAGAATTATGATATGATGCAGATGAAAATAAAGTTGCAGGATATCAAATTACAATAATCAATATACAAAAAGCTGTTACATTTCTCTTTTTTTTTTTAAAGATTTTTTATTTATTTATTTGACAGAGATCACAAGTAGGCAGAGAAGCAGGCAGAGAGAGAGGAGGAAGCAGGCTCCCTGCCAAGCAGAGAGCCTGATGTGGGGCTTGATCCCAGGACCCTGGGTTCATGACCTAAGCTGAAGACAGAGGCTTTAACCCACAGAGCCACCCAGGTGCCCCAGCTGTTACATTTCTATATATTAAACTATTAGATACATAAATTAAGCAAAGAATCCCATTTACAATGACATAAAAAAATATCTTGGAATAAATTTAACTGAAGAGGTTAGAGACCTATACACTGAAAACTAGAAGACATTTATAAAAGAAATTAAAGAAACACAAGTAAATGGAAAGATAGACTGTGCTCATGAGAATTAACATTGTTTAAATATTCATACTCCAAAAGCCGTCTGGAGATTCAAAGCAATCCTATCGATTTTCCAATGGTATTGTTCATAGAAATAGAAAATACAATCCTCAAATTTTTATGGAACCACAAAAGACTCCAAATAACCAAGGCAATCTTGAGAAAGAAGAACAAGGCTTGAGGCATTATGGCTTAAAGTATATCACACAGCTATAGTATTCAAAACATTATGGCATTAGCATTAAAGTAAATACATAGATAGTGGAATAGAATAAAGAGCCCAGAACGAACCCCACACCCATTCATAAATGAATTCCTAACAGATAAGCCAAGACTATATTATAGGGAAAAAATATCCTCTTCAGTAAATAGTGCTGGGAAAACTGGACAGCCACATGAAAAGAAAAAAAATAAAAAAATAAAAAAATGACACTGGACCACTCTCTTGCACCACACACAAAAAAACTAACTCAAAATGGGTTAAAGGTTTGAATGTTAAAAACTCCTACACTAAGCTCTTTTGACATCAATCTTGCCAACAATGTTTTGGATTTGACACCAAAAGCAGAGGCATCAAAAGCAATAATAAACAAGTGGGACTATATCAAATTAAAAAGTTACTGCACAGCAAAAAAACCATCCAGAAAATGAAAAAGCAGCCGACTGAATGAGAGAAAATATTTGTAAATATCTGATAAGGGATTAATAGCCAAAATATATAAAACAGTCGTACAACTTAACACCAAACAACAAACAATCCAATTAAAAAACGGACAGAGGATCTAAGGACACAGTTTTCCAAAGAACATACAGATGACTAAAAGGTACATGAAGAGGTACTCAACAGCATTAAGCATCAGGGAAATACAAATTAAAATAACAATGAGATAACACCTCTCACCTGTTAGTATGGCTGTTATCAAAAGGACAAGGAATAACAAGGATTGGCAAGGATGTGTAGAAAATGGAAGCCTTGTACAGTGTTGGTGAAAATGTAAATCTAAATCAACACAGCCATGATAGAAAACAGTATATTGGTTCCTCAAAGATTAAAAAGAGAGCTATCATGTGATCCAACAATTCCACCCCCAGGTATTTATCTGAAAAAATAAAAACACTAACGCATAAAGATATATGTGTTCCCATGTTCATTACAAAATTATATGTAATAGCCAAGACATGGAAGTTATCTGTGCCCATATAAGGATGAATGGGTAAATAAGATGTGGTATAGAAAAAAGGGTAACACTTCCAGGAAAGATGGTGGAGTAGAAGGACCTTGGGCTCACCTTGTCCCATAGATACAACTGGATAATACTGACATCAGTGCAAAAAACCCAGATCACTAGCAAAATAAACTCCATAACTAAATGTAGAGAAGAGGCCACACTGAAGAGGGTAAGAAGATGTGGTTGGGAACTGAATGGTCTGTGGAAAGGAGAGACACTGCAGGCATGGAGAGGAGAGAGAGAAACAGACCCCACAAAAGGGAGTCTGCATGGGGAAGGTATATCCCCATAACATTTGGCTTTGGAAACCAGAAAGGCTGGATGAGTTCCTATAACCAGTGGGACTTAACACCTAGAATTTCTTAAAAGATTTATTTATTTTATTTTAGAGAGTGAGAGAACAAGCACAACTGGGAAAGGCAGAGGCAGAGAGGGGGAGAATCTCAAGCAGACTTCACATTGATTGTGGAACCCAACTGGGAGCTTGATCTCACAACCGTGAAATCACAACTGGAGCCAAAACCAAGAGTCAGATGCTTAACTACCTGTCCCACCCAAGCATTCCTAAAACCTGGAATTGAAAAATAATGAGCAGGCTTAGTTCTAAGAGAGCGTGAAAGGTGAGAGAAAATAATCCATGTTCTAAAGAAACAGCACAGGAAACAGTCCACAAGATACAGCACACAAGCAGCAGTTTGAAAGGTGTTTGGAGGCATATAGGAAGGAGAGTTACTTACAAATCTCAAAGCCTGTCCCAGAGGGACAGAAATTTCTGCAGAACTCCTCCAGGACGGCCACCACCAGCGACCACCCATGCCAGAGAGAGTGCAGCGAAGCCTCCAGGCCTGGTCCCTGAGTCCCCAATTTCTGCTGCTTACACCAGCGCTGGGCTAGGCACACTTCCTACTGGCACGTGTGAGAGAGCCTGGTGTGGACACCAGCTGGCACTCTCTAGAACTACAGCATTTTGCACTCTGCACATGCACTGCGCTACCGAGGCCTGAACCGCGCTCCCCACCCTTCCCTGAGAGAGCTCCGTGCAAGCACTAGCTGGTGGTTTGTAGGACCCAGCCGAGAGTCTGAACACTCTCAGCCCAGGCTTGAAAATCTCAGCACCCTATTTCTGGTTGGGGTCTCTTGGACAGTCTAGATCCTAGATGCCAGTCCCGGCAAAGGCAACCATTGGAAGTGGGTTCCTTGAACCAATATCACTCATGGTTTCAGTGACATGAAGGTGTAGAGACAAGTGAGCACTTTGGGCCACCCCTGTGACAGTGGCAAGGGATGTGCACTGTCTGGGAGGTCACGGCTCAGCGGACGTTACAGAGGGAGAGTCTGTGTGTTCTGGACCACCCAGAGGGGAGCAGACTGAGGCTGGCTGCTGGGGTCTGGGTACAGTTTGCTTTCCTCTAATCCTCCAAAAAGCCCCAAAAAGCTGCCAAATGACAAAAACCTCCAGAGAACAAAAGTCTGAAAAACCAGTTTCCACAGAGCCCAGCCCTTGAGAGGGAGCAGGAGGACTCAACCCAAGCAAGACTGAGTGGAAAAAAACAAAAATATGGGGCAGTCACCTCCCACAGAAAGCCAGCCAAAAGAACAAGAGGACAACCACCACAGGGTCCCCATAAAACACTAAAACCCCAATATCAAGGAAGAACAATATATTAAGCTCCCGGTATTCCCCTAAAACCTGTATATTTCATAGATACAACATTTATTTTTAATTCATTCTCACTATTCTTATTCTTTTTAATTTTTTAACCTATTTACCATTACAACAAGAGATTCAAACAACAAATTCCAAAATAACCTTTTAACTTGAACTTTTTTCCATACGTATACCTATGTTTTTCTTTTGCTTTTCTACTTTTCTAATATACATATAGATATAAGCTTCAAGGTAATCCTCTTACCCTAATCAATACTACACCTATATATAAACCAGTTTTGATCTCCATTTATCTCTGGAAAGTTTAACAAAGATATCAAGATATACCCAGGAAGAATCAAAATAACCTTCCTCACCCAATTAGAGGATTTATAACCACCCTCCCATCTTTCTCCTCTGTCAGTGTTTCTGTGCATTTGCTTTTGTTCTGGTACTACATAAATCTTATACTTGGGGTTCATTTTGGTTGGGTTATTTCTTTTTCTTGTCATTTACTGTTGTCGGTCTTTTTGTTTGTCCATTTTTGTTTGTATACCTTAGAAATCTTACCTTTGGGGCCCATTCTGACTGGGTCTTCCCTTTTTTTTTTTTTTTTTTTCTGTCTCTCTCTCTCTCTTTTTCATTTTTCTTTTGTTTTGGTAGTGACTTCCGATCACTCAGAAGCATTCCAGGGTGGAACTGTGCCTGGATCACAGTTGGTATATTCAGCTACACAACCCCTAAACCACCTTTCACCAAAATGATGAGGAGGAGGAATGCCCAACAAAGGAAAAATCCAGAGACTGTACCCTCTCCATCAGAGCTACTGGATATGGAAATAAACAATATGTCAGAAAGGGAATTCAGGGTAACAATTATCCAGGCAATGGCTAGATTGGAAAAAAAAACATTAATGATAACATGGAATTGATTAGGGCAGAAGTGAAAGCCACTCTGAAAGAAGTTTAAAATGCTATCAATGAGATCCAATCTAATCTAAATTCTCTAACAGCTAGGATAACTAAAGCAGAAGATAGAATTAGTGATCTAGAGAACAAACTGATAGAGACAAAGGATCAGGAGGAAGCCTGGAACAAACAGCTCAGAAGACATAAAAACAAAATTAGGGAAATAAATGACACCATGAAACATTCCAGCATCAGAATTATTTGGATCCCTTAGGGGGAGGAGAAATAAAGAAGACTAGAAGATATAGTTTAACAAATTCTCCATGAAAATTTTCCCAATCTGGGGAATGGAATCAACATTCCTGTCATAGATGCAGAAAGGTTTTTACCCAATATCATAGAATCTAAAAAGACCTCAAGGCACCTGATTGTAAAACTGATGAATCATAATTTTAGACAGGAGCTCTTGAGAACAGCTAGGGGAAAAAAATTCCTTATGTAGAGAGGCAGGTCCATCAAAATAACGTCAGACCTGTCTACAGAAACCTGGCAAGCCAGAGAGGGCTGGCAAGACATATGCAGGGCACTAAATGAGAAGAGCATGCAGCCAAGAATACTTTATCCAACAAGGATGACATTCAAAATGGATGGAAAGATAAAGAGCTTCCAAGACTGGCAAGATTAAAAAGAATATGTGACAACCAAACCAGCACTATAAGAAATATTAAGTGGGGTTCTATAAAAGAAGAAAGAACCCAAGAGTGTCATAAAACAGAAATTGGCAAAGACAATCTATAGAAATAAGGACAACATTCACAGGGAACATGATGTCAATAAAAACATAACTTTCAATAAAAACTCTCAATGTGAATGACCTTAAACACTCACATAAAATGGCACAGGGTTACAGATTGGATAAAATGGCAGGACCCATCCATATGTTGTCTACAAGAGACCCATTTTGAATCTCAGGATACGTCCAGACTGAAAGTGAAGGGATGGAGAAGCATCATTCATGCCAATGGGCCTCAAAAGAAAGCTAGGGTAGTGATTCTATCAGATAAATTATATTTTAAACTAAAGACTGTAGTCAGAGATACAGAAGGACACTACATCATTCTTAAAGGGTCTATCCACAAAGAAGATCTAACAATTGTAAATATTTATGCCCCCCATATGGGAGCAGCCAACTACATAAGACTACAAATATTAATCAAAATAAAGAATCATACTGATATGAATACATTAATAGTAGGAGATCTTAACATGCCACTTTAAGTAGTACATCATCCAAGTAGAAAATCAATAAAGAAACAAGAGCTTTGAATGACAAATTGGACCAAATGAACCTCATAGATATATACAGAACCTTCTACCCTAAAACAACAGAATATACAATCCTCACCAGTACACATGGAGCTTTCTCCAGAATACACAACAACTGGGTCACAAATCAGGACTCAACCGATACCAAAAGGTTGAGATTATTCTCTGCATATTCTCAGAAAACAATTCTTTGTGTTCTTTGAAACTGAAACTTTAAAACTGGAACTCAACCACAGGAAAATGTTTGGAAGGAATCCAAACACTTGGAAGCTAAAGACCACCCTGCTTAAGAATTTTTGGATCATGATAAAATCCCAATAGTTCATTTTTGCCCTTGCTTCCCTTGCCTTTGGTGATGTTCCTAGGAAGATGTTGCTGCGGCTAAAGTCGAAGAGGTTGCTGCCTGTGTTCTCCTCAAGGATTTTGATGGATTCCTTTCTCACATTGAGATCCTTCATCCATTTTGAGTCTATTTTCGTGTGTGGTGTAAGGAAATGATCCAATTTCATTTTTCTGCATGTGGCTGTCCAATTGTCCCAACACCATTTATTGAAGAGGCTGTCTTTGTTCCATTGGACATTCTTT
The DNA here is from genome assembly GCF_902655055.1 of Lutra lutra. Taxonomy (NCBI): domain Eukaryota; kingdom Metazoa; phylum Chordata; class Mammalia; order Carnivora; family Mustelidae; genus Lutra; species Lutra lutra. The sequence continues at coordinate 33,403,763 of NC_062285.1, read as the reverse complement.
CCTGCTTTGTCGAAGATGAGTTGACCATAGAGTTGAGGGTCCATTTCTGGACTCTCTATTCTGTTCCATTGATCTATGTGTCTGTTTTTGTGCCAGTACCATGCTGTCTTGATGATGACAGCTTTGTAATAGAGCTTGAAGTCTGGAATTGTGATGCCACCAACTTTGGCTTTCTTTTTCAATATTCCTTTGGCTATTCGAGGTCTTTTCTGGTTCCATATAAATTTTAGGATTATTTGTTCCATTTCTTTGAAAAAAATGGAAGGTACTTTGATAGGAATTGCATTAAATGTGTAGATTGCTTTAGGTAGCATAGACATTTTCACAATATTTATTCTTCCAATCCAGGAGCATGGAACATTTTTCCATTTCTTTGTGTCTTCCTCAATTTCTTTCATGAGTCCTCTATAGTTTTCTGAGTATAGATTCTTAGTCTCTTTGGTTAGGTTTATTCCTAGGTGTCTTACAGTTTTGGGTGCAATTGTAAATGGGATGGACTCCTTAATTTCTCTTTCTTCTGTCTTGTTGTTGGTGTAGAGAAATGCAACTGATTTCTGTGCATTGATTTTATATCCTGACACTTGACTGAATTCCTGTACAAGTTCTAGCAGTTTTGGAGTGGAGTCTTTTGGGTTTTCCACATATAGTATCATATCATCTGCAAAGAGTGATAGTTTGACTTCTTCTTTGCCGATTTGGATGCCTTTAATTTCCTTTTGTTGTCTGATTGCTGAGGCTAGGACTTCTTTTGCACAGCAAAGGAAACAGTGAACAAAACCAAAAGACAACTGACAGAATGGGAGAAGATATTTGCAAATGACATATCAGATAAAGGGCTAGTGTCCAAAATCTATAAAGAACTTAGCAAACTCAACACCCAAAGAACAAATAATCCGATCAAGAAATGGGCAGAGGACATGAACAGACATTTCTGCAAAGAAGACATCCAGATGGCCAACAGACACATGAAAAAGTGCTCCATATCACTCGGCATCAGGGAAATACAAATCAAAACCACCATGAGATATCACCTCACACCAGTCAGAATGGCTACAATTAACAAGTCAGGAAATGACAGATGCTGGCGAGGATGCGGAGAAAGGGGAACCCTCCTACACTGTTGGTGGGAATGCAAGCTGGTGCAACCACTCTGGAAAACAGCATGGAGGTTCCTCAAAATGTTGAAAATAGAACTACCCTATGACCCTGCAATTGCAATGCTGGGTATTTACCCTAAAGATACAAACGTAGTGATCCGAAGGGGCACGTGCACCCGAATGTTTATAGCAGCAATGTCTACAATAGCCAAACTATGGAAAGAACCTAGATGTCCATCAACAGACGAATGGATAAAGATGTGGTATATATACACAATGGAATACTATGCAGCCATCAAAAGAAATGAAATCTTGCCATTTGCGACGACGTGGATGGAACTAGAGGGTATCATGCTTAACGAAATAAGTCAATCGGAGAAAGACAACTATCATATGATCTCCCTCATATGAGGGAGAGGAGATGCAACATGGGGGGTTGAGGGGGTAGGAGAAGAGTAAATGAAACAAGATGGGATTGGGAGGGAGACAAACCATAAGTGACTCTTAATCTCACAAAACAAACTGAGGGTTGATGGGGGGAGGGGGTTGGGAGAGGGGGGTGGGGTTATGTATATTGGGGAGGGTATGTGCTATGGTGAGTTTTGTGAAGTGTGTAAACCTGGCGATTCGCAGACCTGTATCCCTGGGGATAAAAATATATGTCTATAAAAAATAAAAAAAAAAAAAGAATTTTTGGATCAACCAGGAAACCAAAAAACTTAAACAATTTATGGAAACCAATGAGAATGAAGACACATCCAGTCCAAAACCTATGGGATACAGCAAAGGCAGTACTAAGGGGGAAATACATACCCATCCAAGCCTCCCTCAAAAAAATTGAAAAAATCAGAATATACCAGCTCTCCTTATACATTAAAGAACTGGAGAATCAAAAACAAATTAAGCCAACCCCACACACAAAAAGGGAAATAATCAAGAAGAGCAGAGATCAATGAGATAAATACTAGAGATACACTAGAACACATCAACGAATCTAGAAGCTGGTTTTTTGAAAGAATCAATAAGATCAATAAACCATTGTCCAAACTAATCCAAAAGAAAAGAGAGAGGATCCAAATTAATAAAATTATGAATGAAAAGGAAGAGATCACAACTAACACAAAGGAAATAGAAACAATCATCAGAAATTATTATCAACAGTTATATGCCAATAAGTTGAGCAACCTAGACAGAATGGATGCATTCCTGGAAAACTATAATCTTCAAAAACTGAATCAGGAAGAAATTGACAACCTGAATAGACCAATATCTAGTAATGAGATTGAATCAGGGATCAAAAATTCCCAAAAATCAAGAGCCGAGGACCTGATGGATTCCCTAGAGAATTCGAGCAAACATTCAAAGAAGAAATAATACCTATTCTCCTGAAGCTCTTTCAAAAAATAGAAACAGAGGGAAAACTTCCAGACTCTTCTATGAAGCCAGCATTCCCCCGATCCCCAAACAAACAAAGACACCACCAAAAAGGAGAATTTCAGACCAATATCCCTGAAGAATATGGATGCTAAAATTCTCAACAAGATCCTACCTAATAGGATCAAATAGCACATTAAAAGGATTATCCACCATGCCCAGGTGGGATTTATCGCTGGGACACAAGAGTGGTTCAACATTTGCAAATCAATCAATGTGATAGAACAAATCAATAAGAGAAGAGAGAAGAACCACATGGTCCTCTCAATTGATGCAGAAAAAGCATTTGACAAGATAAAACATCTGTTCCTGAATAAAACGCTTCAAAGTATAGGGATAAAGGGAACATTATTCAACTTCATAAAATCTATCTAAGAAAAACCTATAGCAAAAATCATCCTCAGTGAGAAAAAGCTGATAGCCTTCCCTTTGAGGTCAGGAACATGACAAGGATGCCCACTCTCACCACTCTTGATCAACATAGTACTAGAAGTCCTAGAAACAGCAATCAGACAACAAAAAAAATAAAAAGTATTCAAATTGCCAATGAAGAAGTCAAACTCTCTTCGGATATGACATGATACTTTATATGGAAAACCCTAAAGATTCCACCCCCAAACTACTAGAACTCATACAGCAATTCAGTAATGTGACAGGATACAAAATCAAAGCACAGAAATCAGTTGCTTTCTTATGCACTAACAATGAAAATATAGAAAGGGAAATTAGAGAATTGATTCCATTTACTATAGCACCAAGAACCATAAGATACCTGGGAATAAGAACCATAAGATAATAATAAGAACCATAAGATACCTAACCAAAGAGGTAATGGATCTGTACTCAAGGAACTACAGAACATTCATGAAGGAAATTGAAGAAGACACAAGAAGATGGAAGACCATTCCATGCTCATGGATCAGAAGAATAAACATTGTTAAAATGTCTATACTGCCTAAAGAAATCTATACTTTCAATGCCATTGTGATCAAAATTCCACTGGCATTTTTCAAAGAGCTAGAACTAACAATCCTAAAATTTGTATGGAACCAGAAGAGAGTCTGAATTGCTAAGGAAATGTTGAAAAAGAAAAACAAAACTGGGCGTATCACGTTGCCTGATTTTTTTTTTAAGATTTTATTTATTTATTTGTCATAGAGAGAGAAGCGAGAGTGAGCACAGGCAGACAGAGTGGCAGGCAGAGGCAGAGGGAGAAGCAGGCTCGCTGCCAAGCAAGGAGCCCGATGTGGGACTCGATCCCAGGACGCTGGGATCATGACCTGAGCCGAAGGCAGCTGCTTAACCAACTGAGCCACCCAGGCGTCCCACGTTGCCTGATTTTAAGCTTTATTGCAAATCTGTGATCACCAAGACAGCGTGGTACTCGCACAACAACAGACACATAGACCATTGGAACAGAGTAGAGAGACCAGATATGGACCCTCAACTCTATGGTCAAATAATCTTTGACAAAGCAGGAAAAAATATAAAGTGGTAAAAAGACAGTCTCCTCAATAATTGGTGCTGGGAAAATTGGACAATTGTGTGTAGAAGAATGAAACTCGACCATTCTCTTACACCATACACAAAGATAAACTCAAAATGGGTAAAAGACCTCAATGTGAGGCAGGAATCCATCAGAATCCTAGAGGAGAACATAAGCAGTAACCTCTTTGCCATCAGCCACAGAAACTTCTTTCAAGATATGTTTCCAAGGGCAATGGAAACAAAAACGAAATGAAGTTTTGGGATTTCATCAAGATCAAAAGCTTCTGCACAGCAAAGGAAACAGTCAACAAAACATAGAAGCAACCCACAGAATGGGAGAAGATATTCGCAAATGACACTACAGACAAAGGGCTGATATCCAAGAACTATAAAGAACTCCTCAAACTCAACACACACAGAATAGATAATCACATTAAAAATGGGCAGAAGACCCCTCTCTCTCTGCCTGCCTCTGCCTACTTGTGATCTCTGTCAAATAAATAAATAAAATCTTTAAAAATAAATTAATTATTTTTTTAAAAAATGGGCAGAAGACATGAACAGACACTTCTCCAAAGAAGACATACAAATGGCTAACAGACACATGAAAAAATATTCATAATTATTAACAATAGGGAGATTCAAATCAAAACCACATTGAGATATGACCTTACACCAGTTAGAATGGCCAAAATTAAAAAGACAGTAAAGAACATGTGTTGCAGAGGATGTGGAAAAAGGGGAAGCCTCTTGCACTGCTGGGGGAATGCAAGTTGGTGCAACCACTTTGGAAAACAGTGTGGAGATTCCTTAAGAAATTAAAAATAGAGCTACCCTATGATCCTGCAATTGCACTGCTGGGTATTTACCCCCCCCCAAAAAGGGCCATATATACCCCAATGTTTATAGCAGCAATGTCCACAATAGAAAATTGTGGAAAAAGCCAAGATGCCCTTCAACAGACTAATGGATAAAGAAGATATGGTCCATATATACAAGGAATATTATACCTCCATCAGAAAGGATGAATACCCAACTTTTGTATCAACATGGATGGGACTGGAAGAGATTATGTTGAGTGAAATAAGTCAAGCAGGAGAGTCAAGTATCATGGTTTCACTTACTTGTGGAGCATAAGGAATAACACGAAGGACATTGGGAGAAGTGCATTGGGGAAAATCAGAGGGGGAGACAAACCATGAGAGACTGTAGACTCAGAAACAAACTGAGGGCTTTGGAGGGTAGTGTGGTGGGGGGTTGGATGAGCGTGGTTGTGGGTATTATGGAGGGCACGTGTTGCATGGAGCACTGGGTGTGGTGCATAAACAATGAATTCTGGAACACTGAAAGGAAATAAGATAAAATAAAATGGAAAATAAAAAAAGAACATATATATGAAACCCATAGCTAATATCATGCTCCATGGTGAAAAGTGAGAGCTTTCCCCATATGATCAGGAAGTAGACAAAGATGTCCACTTTTACCACTGTTATTCAACATAATACTGGAAGTCCTAACCACAGCAATCAAACAAGAGAATGAAAGAAAAGGCATCCAATTCTTAGGGAAGAAATAAAACTTTCACTATTTGCAGATGACATGATACTATATGTAGAAAACCCTAAGCCTCCACAATAAAACTATTAGAACTAATAAATGAATTCAGTCAAGTTGTAGGATACAAAATCAATATACAGAAATCTGTTGCTTTTCTGTGCACTAATAATGAAGTTGCAGAAAGAGAAATTAAGAAAGCAATCCCATTTAGAAATGCACCAAAAATAATAAGATACCTAGGCATAAACCTAACCAAGGATGCAGAAGACCTGTACTCTGGAAAGTATAAAACACTGATGGAAGAAACTGAAGATGACACAAAGAAATGGGAAGACATTCCATGCTTATGGATTGGAAGAACAAATATTGTTTGAGTTTCCATAGCACCCAAAACAATCTACATATTTAATGCAATCCCTATCAAAATGCCAACAGCAATTTTCACAGAACTAGAAAAAGCAATCCTAAAATTTGAATGGAACCTCAAAAAACTCTGAATAACTAAAACAAGGTTGAAAATAAAAACAGAGTGGGAGTTCTCAAAATTCCATATTTCAAATTATACTACAAATCTATAGCAATCAGAACAGTATGGTACTCCCACAAAATAGACACATAGGTCAATGGAACAGGATGGAAAGCCCAGAAACAAACCCACAATTATGTGGTCAACTAATCTTCAACAAAGGAGGCAAGAATATGCAATGGGATAAAGATAGTCTCCTCAACAAATGGCATTGGGAAAACAGAACAGCTACATGCAAAATAATGAAGGCCACTTTCTAGGCCACTTTCTTCCACCATACTCCAAAATAAATTCAAAATGTATTAAAGTCCTAAATATGAGCATTGAAACCATAAAAATTCTAGAAGATTTCACAGGCAGTAATGTCTCTGATAACAGCCATTGCAACATTTTTCTAGATATATCTCCAGAGACAAGGGAAATAAAAGCAAAAATAAACTATTCACACTACATCAACATAAAACAAAAACAAAAACAAAAAAAAACTTCTGTACAGTGAAGGAAACAATCAACAAAAGTAAAAGACAACCTACTGAATGGGAGACATTTTACAAATGGCATATCCAATAAATTGTTAGTATCCAAAATATATAAAGTACCCATACAATTTAACACTAAAAAACAAATAATCCAACTAAAAAATAAGCAGAAGAAATGAACAAACATTTCTCCAAAGAAGATATAGATGGCCAAAAAACACATGAAAAGGTGTATAACATCACTCATTAGCAGGGAAATGTAAATCAAAACTATAATGAGAGATCATCTCACACCTATCAGAATGGCTACAAGAAAGAAAGAAAGAAAGAAAGAAAGAAAGAAAGAAAGAAAGAAAGAAAGAAAGAAAGAAAAGAATGGAAAGACAAAAGAAAAGTAAAGAAAAAGAAAGGAAGGAAGGAAGGAAAGGGAGAAGGAAGGAAGGAAGGAAGAAAAAGAAATCGACCATGTGTTGGCAAAGATACTGGAAAAAAGGAAATGTCGCATACAGTTGGTGGGAATGCAAACTGGTGCAACCACTGTGGAAAACAGTATGGAGGTTACTCAAAAGTATAAAATGGAACTTTCCTATAATTGTACTACTGGGTATTTATCCAAAAAATACAAAAACACTAATTTAGAAGCATATATGCACCCTCATGTTTATTGCAGCATTACTTACAATAGCCAAACTATGGAAGCAGTCTAAGATCTATCAATAGATGCATGGATAAAGAAGAAGGGGTATATAGACTCACTGAAATATTATTCAGTCATAAGAAAGAATGAAATCTTGGCATTTGCAACAACATGAATAGAGCTAGAGAGTATAATATTAAGCAAAATAAGTCAAAGAAAGACAAGTACCAGATGATTTCACTCTTATGTGTAATTTAAGAAACAAAATGAAGGGAATGAAAAAGAGAGAGAAACCAAGAGACAGACTCTTTGCTATACAGAACTAACTGACTCTTACCAAAGGGGAAGTGGGGGTAATCAGTGAAATATTTGATGGGAATTAAAGAGTGAACTTACCATGATGACAACCAAGCAATGTATAGAATTGTTGAACCACTGTGTTGTACACTCGAAACTAATTTATCATTATATGTTTACATGTATAACTATAATGGAAATAAACTAAAAATCTTAATAATTAAAAACATAAAGTAAAACAAACAAAGGATATAATATATATATATATATATATATATATATATATATATATATATAATGGCTTACTATTTAAAAATAAAAAAGAAAGAAATCATGCCATTTGCAGAAACATAGACTTTGATGGCATTATGCTAAGTGACATAAGACAAGGAAAGATAAATCTTAAGAAAGATACATATATGGTTTCACTTGTATGGAGAATATAGAAAAAAAAAAGAACTCATAGATACAGAGAACAGATTGGTGGTTGTCAGAGGTGGGGAGGGGGAATGAGAAAAATGGTAAAAAGGTACAAAAAGATCCAAATTCCAGTTATAAAATAAGTAAGTCATGGAAATCATAATGTGCAACAAGATGAGTATAGTTAATAATACAGTATTACACATTTCAAAAAGACTAACAGAATAGTTTTCAAAAAATTTTATTATAAGAATAATAAATTTTGGAACTAAATTGATGAATATTGACTTACCATAGTGATCATTTTATAATATATAAAAATATTGAAACATTACTTTGTATAACTGAAACTAATGTAATATTTGTATGTCAATTATATATCAATTTTAAAATTCTACAACCCTAGCAATTTTTTTTCAAAAAGTGTGGGTTACAACTTACCATCTTTTCTGAGCAAGAGTATAATAGGTCCTAGAGCCTACCCTGCCCAAATCTGGTCACAGCTTTCTGGCAGTCTCCATGTAGACACTACCTAAATCTTCCCCTTCTTATATCCCTCTTTCCTTACATCCTCAGGTTCTCTTGGGGCTGACTCCACTGGCTTCATATGTCTTAAATTAAACCCAATCCAAACTCACCCTCTCTACCATAGCTGAATTGTTTTCACCTTGACCTTAGCAAGGTGGTTATAATTTCCTCTTGTTCCTGTTCCTTTCTCTGACCTATAGGACAATGATTCTCAGACTCATGTGGTTAAGGGACCTCTTAATCTTAATTATGACTGAGAACCCCAAAAAGATTTTGTTGATGAGTGTTGTAGCTATTGGTACTTATCATATTGGAAATTGAAACTAAAAATATTTTTACTATACTTCATTTAGAAATAGCAGTAGATTCCCAATAAACATATTTGCATGAATAGCATTCTAAAATAGATACATTTTCTTTTAAAAAGAGTGGAAAATTACATTATTTTACATTTTTGCAATTTTCTTTAATGTTTGCCTTCATAGGAAACAGTTGAATACTTATATCTGCTTCTGCATTCAATCTGTTGTGATATACTTCTGGATGGAGAATATTAAGTCCTGGTCTCACAAAGATACATAGCTGGAAAATTAGTGGTATTTTAATAATTTTCAGATAATTATGGCAATATAGCAAATCTTGACAAATAGTAGTTTCTTAAAGGTTATATGAAATATGCAATATGAAAGCACACTGATGAATTCTTCATATCTGTTGTATCAAAATCCATTGGTCTTACACTTTAAAAGAATAGTTTACACATGCTTGATTTGTAGTACTGGTCACAAAGTTGTGCATCTCTTATGAATATTAGCACACTTCATTAAGCAATATAAAAAATCACATTTACTAATATCATCATGGAGCTTGTTAGAAGTCTTGAAGTATTGGAAAGCTGTCAAGACTATGGTAGCAGATACAAGTTTTTCAAAATTCTAATTTTCACTTAGAAAGCCCAAGTTTTATCGCAGGCAACAAACATTATCAGTTGTTTTCCTTGAAGTGACAGTCTCATTCTGTTTATTTTTGAGAAAATATCTTCCATATATTTGTGTATGAATAACCATAGTTAGTCCGTCAGGTATTCTTTCAAGTAAAACAAGTGTACCATGTCAAAGGGGCCCATAATTCCATTATTCCAATGATTACATAAGTGCTTTCCTGGAGATACTCCCCATACTTCGATACACAGCAGAAGTGTTCTATTTGTACAGCCCACTTAATCACATAGAATATTAAAGAGGCATGGTCTCAAGAGCTAATATTTAGCTAAAATTAATAATTTTTATGACTTCATCCAGGAAATTTGCAAGAGAAACTGGATTTGTTTTCCTAATGAGAATGTATGGTGATGAAGAATAGACAGCTAACACAATTTAGTGTTACTATGTTGATTCAGACACCTGCTGTTTTGCCCATCCTTGCTTTCGTACCATCACAGTAAAGGTGCATGGCGGAAAAGCAAATAGCATCTTAGTATTACTGTGCAAAGAGTGTGATCTTACAACACCCTGAAACATTTACCAAGATTCCTGGGGGTTCATGGACAAGATTTAAAGAACATTTGGTCTTGGCTTTTCATGCTTTAACATTTTTCAGCATATACAAGGTAAAGAAATTTGGAAGACAGGGACATTTCCAAGAAGGATAACAGTTAAGGAATTTCCCAGAATAAATCTAGACAGTTGGAAGATTATGATCAGATGAGGTTTTGATAAGGGCCCAGTCCTGAAAAAGAGAATAAGAGAGTGAGAATTTTGAGCTGATTCGAAATAAGTTCCAATATTTTTGACTTTCAGCTGAAACGATAAGCTATGGTGCAAGCAGCAGGGCTAGAGGGAGGTGGGGACAGAGCCACTTGATGATTATCATAGTTATCTTTTCTGAACAAATTTAGGAAATTGTTAGTGGGGATGGTAATGTAGTCTTTCTTTCTCTGTCTTGGTACCTACCCAGGCAGCACTTTTTACTGTGACCTTCTAAATCCATCTTCCAACCTAGAGGTCAACAAACTTTCTGTAAAGGGCCAGATAGTAAAAATTGTATATTTTGTGGGTCATATAGTTATATTTTGCAATACTCAACTCTGCTGGTGCAGTGAGTTTCAAAAACTTTATGGATGGACACTGAAATTTGAATATCACAAAATTTTTGTGTGTCACAAAATAGTATTCTTTTCCAACCATTTAAAGAACATTCTTAGGGCACTTGGGTGGCTAAATTGGTTGAGCCTCTGACTCTTGGTTTTGGCTCAGGTTGTGATCTCGGGGTCATGAGATCGGCCCCAGGTTGGGCTCCTGCTCAGTGTTGAGTCTGCTTGTCTTTCTCCCTCTGTTCTTCCCCCCACTCTCTCTCTCTTCCCATCCCTCTCTCTCAAATAAATAAATAAATAAATAATAAAATCTTCAAAAGATAAATAAAAATACAGAACATTTTTAGACTATGTGCTATACAGAAGTAGACAGTGGGCTGGATTTGGACGGTGAGCCATAATTAGCATAACTGACTCTAACTCAAAAGAAAGACTCTGATGATAAAAATTTGGAGTGCTATGAAGGGTAACTTCGATAAAGACCTTTTAATATTCTTTGATTCCTTTCTTTATTTCAGACTGACCTTATGCTCTCATCATCCAAATATATGTGATATTATTATTCTAACATTGCTGATAAAAAAATCACAAGGTCCTTTGACAAAAAAGAAGTCATGGAATATATATACAACATAACATAGCATAATACAATGTAATATATTGTGATAACAAGACCGTTGAAGTTTTTATTAAATGCTGCCAGTTTTCATCTACAAAGATATTTCACAAAATTGTGTTTGTACAAAAAAAGGAAAAGAAAGTAAACAAACTCCCCTCTGCATTTGGCCCCAGGCAGAATCAAAAAAACTAAAAGCAGAAACATGAGTTTCTTTAAGCAACTCAGTTCTGAAGGATCTAACTTATTAAACAATACTGTTATGAAATCTCAGATTAAGTACCTGAGTTTGATTTATCCCTGCCCACCCAGCCTTTCCAAAGTCTTAGAGGCTCTCCAAGCCCCAATTCAAATCTTACCATCTCTGTAAAGTCTTTCCTTGTCTAAGCCATCTCTCCTACCTGAATTCCTAGGCATTTATTTATGGCACTATTTATTTGACAATCATGGATTTAGTAGGGTCTTTTCTGGTATTTTCTTAAACTGTTTTTTGACTCCTCAATGTTTAACTGTAAACTTCTAGAGAATCACAATCCTTCTTTAGTTTTGTAGGGTCTTTTCTTGTATTTTCTTTTTCTTTTTTTTTTTTTTTTTAAGATTTTATTTATTTATCTGAGAGAGAGACAGTGAGAGAGAGCATGAAAGGTGAGAAGGTCAGAGGGAGAAGCAGACTCCCCGCGGAGATGGGAGCCCGATGCGAGACTCGATCCCTGGATTCCGGGATCATGACCTGAGCTGAAGGCAGTCACTTAACCAACTGAGCCACCCAGGTACCCTTCTTGTATGTTCTTAAACTGTTTTTTGACTCCTCAATGTTTAACTGTAAACTTCTAGAGAATCACAATCCTCCTTTAGTTTCTTATAATTTCTAGGTTCAGCATAATGCCTCGTTCACCATAAGAGCAACTCACCAAGTACTTGGTTAAAATCAAATGCAAGTAAAATAATGCATTTTTCGTTTACTATTTTTCCAGATTTCGCCATTCAATTTCTTCCTCATCCTCCCAGGAAGAATATTTCCCCATTAGTATTCACCCTGCTTTAGATTTTTTAATCTACTCAAGAAATTTTAAAAATCTAACATGAAATTTACAAACTAACATTATTTCATTTATTCAGCACATTGATACTATTGCCTAATTATGTGCCCTTTCATTTTTTTTTCAAATTCTACTAATCTAAACTACACTGAGGTATCTTTTGATGTGTCCAGAGGTTTTGAGTCATGTTGAGCTGGATTCTTAACATGAACCAGGTTATTTAGAACATTGATCTTCAAAAAACATCTGGAATTTAGAATTCAAATACAGATATATATTTAACATACAGGTAATTGTGTTGGGAAGCATAAAATTGCTATACTGCTTTTGAAAAGCAAATAACAATGCCCATCACAATTTTAATTGCAGATATCCTCTGACCCATGAATTGCACTTTTAGCATTTGGCTTTAGGTATATATTTACAAAAGTATTTCAAGATATATGAATAAGAATGTTTATTTTAGTATAATTTAGAGTAGGAAAAATACGCAGCAACCTAAATGCCTATTAAGTATGGAATTTGTTGAATAAATATGCTATTTTCATAAAATAAAACACTGCATTGTATTTAAAAGAACTAGACATGTCTGCATTTACTGATATTGAAAAATTTCTAAAATGTATTATTTAGTAGTTGAAAAATGAAGGTGGTGTGTGAGCCAAATAGTTTAATTTCATTTGAAAATATAAAAAGTGCATTTCTTATACAGATTTATGCAAAAACAAAACAAAACAAAACAAAAAAACCATTACTTTCCCTCAGAATACACACAAGATTGTTAACTGATAATATTTAGTAAAAGATATTAGTAGCTCAGAGAAGGAGACTTCTCCTTTTTTTTTTTTTTTTGGTGCTTCTGTATGACATGTGCTTAAAAAATATCTCTTCTAGAGGTATCACAAACATGAAATCTGAACTCATAGCAGTGCTTGGCAAGTAGCTCCTTTCCCTCATCTACATGTTTAGTCACTACTCTACTTTTATTTTTTTTCAGAAAATATTTACCCCAAGTTAGAAAATACATAAATAGTGATGAATCACCAATCGGTGGTGCTATTCTGTGTATTCAATTTGCAAACCGGATTTTTTTACTACCCCTACACAAAGTTCACTGTTTTCTGGTTTGTTCCGAATTGACAAAATAAAATAAATCTATATTTGAAAGGGTTTTTTCTCTCTTAAAGAATCTCCTTGTTTAAACCAGTATATATTTACGTGTGTGTGTGTGTGTGTGTGTGTGTGTGTGTGTGTGTGTGTATTCAGACAGGGAATTTTAAAATACTCTTACTATATTTTTTTAGGTAAAAACACAGTTATATGATGCTGATTCCACATGACTAACAAAAAAAATAACATTTTATCTCACATCCTAATAACTCAGAATTCCCTTATCAAGCCCACATGAAAGGGAACAAAAGTAAAGAAAAGAAAAGGGAGGGAAAAGAAGGAATGAAATAAATTAAGAAAAGTCCTCTCTTCTTGGGAGGCAAACATGACAAGGCCAGAGCAGAAGTCGGAAGCACCTTAGAGAATGTATGACCTATTCTATCTGCAGTAACTCTTGCTACACGTGAATGGTTACCTTTATACTCTACAAGATATTTTCACTAAAAAGAAGAAAAAGGATTTTTCATTATTTAGTTTGGTTTGGGTTGCTTATCGAATCATGATACAAATTACCTAATCTCAGTGTATTTCTATGACAACCAAGGGAAACCAAATATTACTTAGCTTTCCTTTAGACTCGGCCTCTGTAGATATTGAGCTTGCCACAATGTGTCTGCCGCCAACTGTACCTCATGGCAACAATGAAGGCTTTGTGAAAGCAGCATGGATTCCTCAGGAGTCTGTGTAATGCTTTCCTGGAATGTGGATGGACAAATCCTAGTAAATACATGAGGCTTTATCAAACTAAACCTACACTTTAAGGCATACTCAGAGTGAGGGAAATTTTTAAAAAACAGTGTGTTGAAATTCTCTTATAAAAGGTCATAACCTGATATGATAATGTTACAGAAACTTACTTGCATACTGTTTGAGTTTGGAGGGGAAAAAAGACCCACACAAGAGATCTCTAACATAGCCCTTTCATTTAAAGCTGATTATGCAAGAAATTTTTCTGACTCGCCTAAGTTGATACAAGAAGTTAATATATCTATGAAGAGAATCTGAAAGAACTGCATAAAATGAATGAGAGGTTATTCATTAGAGAATACATTTACCTTCCACAACTCATAATAAAGGTAACCATGGAATACCTGAAATAATCAAATCTAGAACAAACCCTAAATCTTGTTTTGGTAATTTGACTCCCTTCCCGACCAACCATTTATCAGAGCTAAAATATTAATCTGAATTTATTTTTTCTCTCCAGCATGGATTTAGTAAATTCTTTGGAATTGAGAGTAGTTTTAAAAAACTAGAAAATCATGGTCTAATGGACATACTTGTCAACTATGAGAGTATTAACTCCTAGAAGTATGTGTCGAGTGCTAATGCAATGTAGGGCAGGTGAATACTAAGGTAGATTGGGGTATCACAAAGGCTTCTTAAAAGAAACACTGATACAATTCAAAGAACAAGTAGGAGATAGTCATATAGACAAGAGAAGACATCCAGGTAGGGAAAAGAGCATATGCAATGACTAAGAAATATGAAAGTTTTCATGAAAGTTTATATTACAGCACAAGTCACAAAAGAACTATCTTGATCATGAGATTAGAAAGGCAACCAAAGAATATACAGAGTTTTTGTTGCCATCTTGAGTTTCAACTTGTGAAAGAATGACCTGAAACTTTTGAAACAGTAATTCTGCAGCTGTATAAAAGATGTGGTAAAACAAGTAACAAGGGCATCTTTCTTTCTTTCTTTTTTAAGATTTTAGTTATTTATTTGAGAGAGGGCATGAGAGAGAAAGAGATTGAGAGAAAGTTGGAAGGAGGGGTAGGGGGAGAAGCAGACTCACTGCTAAGCAAGAAGCCCAATGCGGGTCTCAAGCTCAGGATCCTGTGATTATAACCTGAGCCAAAAGCAGATGCTTAACTGACTGAGCCACCCAGGCACCCAAGGGCATCTTTCCATAGGAGACCAAAGTGAGATTAATTAATCTTAAAGACAAGGGAGTATGGTTAGAGAGAAATAGATAATTTTGAGAAAAGTCGAAGGAAATACACGAGTACCAATCAGCTTTTCTTGAGTAGGCAATGCATCTGTAAAGTGGAATTTACATAAAGTGACAATGGCTGAAAAAAGAAACTTTCCAATTTTACTCTTGGGTTATAGAACTGGAGGTTGCTTAGCCACAGTAATTTTCTTGGTACAGCCATATCTACCCTATGGTATTTACTCAAGTTTTGCACTGCTTTTATAATTTTGTATTTTGTCACCTCCCTGGGGTTTATGAAGGAAATTATTTGTTGTTATCCATTTACCATTTTAACAGGAAATTTGCCATTTATCCTTTTCTACTCCTTTTCACCTATTTGCCTAACCAGATTTTAAGTTCCTGTTTTATGAGTAAAAATATATAAATTTATATTTCTAGCATAATACCTTAGATAATATAGGATAACAATCTCTCTTTCTCCCTTTTTTAGTTTTGAGGTGCTCTTTGGAAGTGGAGACCCATGACAGTTTTCTTTTTGCAAACCTCTGTACTAGGAAAATAGCTACATGTCATTATTTAAAGCATAGGTATAATTTCATACCTGTTATATTTTCTCTTATCATAAGTCATCAGGAAATCTAGAGCTGTGATGAGGTCTTTATTAATGATATCAGGCTGTGGGGCAGGCATTTTGTTTATTAACTTTCACACTAATTGATTCTCATTTCTTTTACTCAAGTTCATGTGCTTTTGGGGCTGCCTGGGTGGCTTAGTGGGTTAAGCCTCTGCCTTCAGCTCAGGTCATGATCTCAGGGTCCTGGGATCAAGTCCCACATCAGGCACTCAGCTAGGCAGGGAGCTGCTTCCTCCTCTCTTTTTCTCTCTCTACTTGTGATCTGTCTCTGTCAAATAAATAAAAATCTAAAAAAATAAATAAATAAAAATAAAAATCACGTGCTTTTATAAATTGCCTCAAATCCTTTATGAAAGCAGTGGGGTATAAATTAGAAAAATAAAACTCTACATACAGCAACATTCAATAAATATTCATGGTTAGTGATCATAGAATATGCAATGTCAATCCAGAATAAGAGAGAATATGACAAATCTTGGTTATGTAACTTAGCTGTGGCTGTCCACTGCACAGTCTATTCAAGAAAGTATTTCCACCCATTCTGCTTCACAGAAATAATGAGATACCAGTATTAGAGTTTCTTCCAAGGAAATTTCCTGGACTGAATGGAATAATTAAATAAGCCAAGTTTGCTGAGGTTATCCAGGCTTCACTAATGAAGAACTCATCTTTTCTTTAAAATCTAAACCTTGCAGTTTAATGGGGTTACAACTGTTATCATAAGTCTTTCCTTTTGAGTGCATATGAAAATATACCCTCTGCTAAATAAGAGTATGAATAAACGAATCCTTATGCTGCTTCAATGGCTGGTTGAGGCACTAGAGATGAGAGAGTAAATAATACTGCACTTTGCAGAAAATGAAAGAATTTTAAAATTACTACATTTGGTCACTGCACTAAAGACTTCTGGCAGAAGAGCCTTTTCAGAATGATCCAAGCTCTAACTTTAATATAAACAATTAGCTAGAGTTTCTTTCTATCTCTTCTTCCTTCCCTACTTTTCTCTTTATAATAGATTGCTTACTTTAGTGGATTGTATGGCATGCCATCAAGACCCTCCTCCAGGAGTGCATGGGTGGCTCAGTTGGTTGAGCATTTGACTTTTGGTTTCAGCTCAGGTCATGATGTTGAGGTCCTGGGATTGAGTCCTGGGTCGAGTCTACATGGGGCTCTGTGCTGAATGTAGAGCCTGCTTGTCCTTCTCTCTTCCTCTCTGCCCCTCCTCACTCCAGACCCCCCATTCATGCTACTCATGCATGCACTCTCTCTCTTTTTCTCACAAATACATAAATAAATAAATTATATATTTTTAAAATCCCTGATCCAGAATTGAGGCATTCATCCCCCACCCCACCCCAGCTATTTAGAATGTTAGGGCTGTTGGCTCACAATAAGACCCTCTTGAGGATTTCAGCTGAAGACTTCTCAAAGACAACATTAGAAGCCAGAAGAAATGGAATAATATGCTCAAGCATTGAAAGTAAATAACTATCACTCTAAAATTCTACAGTCTGCTCAATGATGATCCAAAGGTGGAGCAAAGCAAAGAAGTTAAACAAAAGAGATTGAGAGGGGGCGCCTGGGTGGCTCAGTGGGTTAAGCTGCTGCCTTCGGCTCAGGTCATGATCTCAGGGTCCTGGGATCGAGTCCCACATCAGGCTCTCTGCTCAGCAGGGAGCCTGCTTCCTCCTCTCTCTGCCTGCCTCTCTGCCTGCTTGTGATCTCTCTCTGTCAAATAAATAAATAAAATCTTAAAAAAAAAGAGAGATTAAGAGGACTTATATTTAATTGATCCTCACTGAAAGAACTGCTAAAGGAACTATATCAAGAAAATGAAAATTGAACCCTGAAAAAAGAGTGAAATACTAGAACTCATGAGTGGTAAACATGTTAGAGAAGCTACCCAATTCAACAGCAATCACAAAGACCCCTATAATTACAGTGGTAGAGAAACACAATGGAAGTAAAGTGCTGAACAATATTATATAATATGATAGGAGGTAAACTGACAAAGTGCTCTGAGGTCTTTGTATCAAATGAGAGTTAAAATGAGATACAAACACAAGGAGGGGAGGAGTCAGGATGGCGAAGAAGTAGCAGGCTGAGATTATATCAGGTAGCCCAAGATCAGCTAGATAGCTTATCAAACCATCCCAAACACCTACAAATCCAACAGGAGATTGAAGAGAAGAAGAGCAACAATTTTAGAAACAGAAAATTGACCACTTTCTGAAAGGTAGGACCAGCGGAGAAGTGAATCCAAAGCGACAGGAAGATAGACTGCGGGGGGAGGGGCCGGCTCCCAGCAAGCGGAGAAGCAATGGAGCACAAAAGCAAGACTTTTAAAAGTCTGCTCCACTGAGAGACATCACTCCAGAGGCTAAAGAGGGGTGAAGCCCACGTGGGGGCAGTGTGGCCTCATGTCCCACGTGATCGCAGAAGGATCAGGGGTGTCTGAGTGCCGCAGAGCTCGCAGGTATTAGAGCAGGGAAGCCGGCTACAGAGACAAGGCTGAGGAGTGAGCTCTCAACTCAGGGTTACCTTGAACCATAATCCATGGCACAGGCCACTTCTCTGTGAGTGGGGTCTCCACAAGATCCAGGGAGACCCCCCTGGAAGACCCCAGGGATTTGCGGGGTTCGGAGACTCCAGGCAGGGCTGCGTGCCAGAGACTGAGATGCTTGGTCACAGGCTGGGTGAGCTCAGAGCGCAGCCAGAGGCCAGGGAGACAGGAGTGATTGAGCACTTTTCTCCGAGGGCGCACTGAGGAGTGGAGCCCCGAGCTCTCAGCTCCTCTGGGCTGGAGATTGGGAGGCTGCCATTTTTATTCCCATCCTCTGGAACTCTACGGAAAGCGTTCAGGTAACAAAAGCTCCCGGCAGCGAACCCAAGCGGATTACTTAGCCTGGCCCCTGGTAAGGGCAGTGCAATTCTGCCTTGGGGAAAGACGCTTGGGAATTACTACAACAGGCCCCTCCCCAAGAAGATCAACAAGAAATCCAGTGAAGACCAAGTTCACTTACCAAGGAGAACAGTGGAATTCCAGAGGAGGAGAAAGCAAAGCATGGAATTCATGGCTTTCTCCCCATGATTCTTTAGTTTTGCAAAGTTAATTAATTTATTTTATTTTATTTTATTTCATTTTATTTTTCTCCTGCTAAATTTTTTTTAACTTTTACCCTTTCCTTTTTTAACGTTTTTTAACTAGTTTATCTTAACAATATATTTCATAAAAAAAAATCTTTTTTGAAACTTCATTATTATAGTCATATTTTATCCTTCATTGTATCTAACTTTATTTTTTGTACACACATAGGGTTTTTTCTTCTAAAAAAATTGGGGTACAACTTCTTTTAATAGATCAAAATACACCCTAAATCTAGCACCGGGCTTGTTCTAGTCTCCAGCCTGAGCAAATTCTCTCCACTTTCTTTTTCTTTATTCTCCCAACCAACTTATCTTATCAACTCCTTTTTTAGAAATTTAAAAAAAAATTGCATCTTTATAGTCACATTCCATCCCTTCATTGTGTTTACCATTATATGTGTTTTTCATTCTTTAAAATTTTGGGAGATCAAAATTCTTCCAAAATTAAGTGGGTGACCCTGTTCTAGTCACTAGTCTAATATATTTATATATTTTCTTTATTAATATTTTTTTCTTTATTTATATATTTATAAGAAATATTTTATTTATTTTTTTTCCTGAACTTCTATTTACTCCCTTTCTCCCTGCCATGATTTGCGGTCTCTTCTGATTTGGTTAAAGCACATTTTCCTGGGGTCTTTGCCACCCTTTTAGTATTTTATTTGCTCCTTCATATATTCTTATCTGGACAAAATGACAAGGTGGAAAAACCCACCACAAAAAAAAAGAATAAGAGGTAGTACCAAAGGCTAAGGACCTAATCAATATGGACATTGGTAATATGTCAGATCTAGAGTTCAAAATGATGATTCTCAAGGTTATAGCCGGGTTTGAAAAAGGCATGGACGATATTAGAGAAACCCTGTCTGGAGAAATAAAAGCTCTTTCTGGAGAAATAAAAGAACTAAAATCTAACCAAGTTGAAATTAAAAAAAAGCTATTAATGAGGTGCAATAAAAAATGGAGGCTCTCACTGCTAGGATAAATGAGGCAGAAGAGAGAATTAGTGATATAGAAGACCAAATGACAGAGAATAAAGAAGCTGAGCAAAGAGAGACAAACAACTACTGGACGATGAGGGGAGAATTTGAGAGATAAGTGATACCATAAGATGAAACAACATTAGAATAATTGGGATTCCAAAAGAAGAAGAGAGAGAGAGTGGAGCAGAAGGTATATTGGAGAGAATTATTGGAGAGAATTTCCCCAATATGGCAAAGGGAACAAGCATCAAAATCCAGGATGTGCAGAGAATACCCCTCAAAATCAACAAGAATAGGTCCACACCCTGTCATCTAATAGTAAACTTTACAAGTCTTAGCGACAAAGAGAAAATCCTGAAAGCAGCCCAGGACAAGAAGTCTGTAACATACAATGGTAAAAATATTAGATTGGCTGCGGACTTATCCACAGAGACCTGGCAGACCAGAAAGAGCTGGCATGATATATTCAGAGCACTGAACGAGAAAAACATGCAGCCAAGAATACTATATCCAGCTAGGCTATCATTGAAAATAGAAGGAGAGATAAAAAGCTTCCAGGACAAACAAAAACTGAAATAATTTGCAAACACCAAACCAGCTCTACAGGAAATATTGAAAGGGATCCTCTAAGCAAAGAGAGACCCTAAAAGTAGTAGATCAGAAAGGAACAGAGACAATATACAGTAACGGTCATCTTACAGGCAATACAATGGCACTAAATTCATATCTCTCCACAGTTACCCTGAATGTAAATGGACTAAATTCCCCATTCAAAAGACACAGGGTATCAGAATGGATAAAAAAGCAAAACCCATCAATATGCTGCCTACAAGAAACTCATTTTAGACCCCAAAACACTTCCAGATTTAAGGTGAGGGGATGGAAAATAATTTACCATGCTAATGGACATCAAAAGAAAGCTGGGGTGACAATCCTAATATCAGATCAATTAGCTTTTAAGCCAAAGACTATAATAAGAGATGAGGAAGGACACTATATTATACAAGCACAAATAAGTATACAAATTAAAAATGTATAAGTATCCATCAAAGATACTGAATTTGTTACTTCCCAAGTATTAGTGGTACATAAAGTAGAAAGGGAGACCTTAAGCAGCCCATCAGAGAGTGTAAAAGAAGACACAGTTAGCAAGAGCAAGTATTTTTGGGTGCTCAAATGAGTCCCAGAAACCCCTCCCATGGTGGAGGTATTAATTCATTCCCTCAAATACTAATTGTTGGCTGTTGATGGCTCATCCTTGATGGGAGATACTTTGCACAAGTTTGTACCCTTTCTCTGGTGACAGCCTCTATCCAGTAACTGGTCAAAGCAGGAATATAAATCTCCAACTCACTTGCTTCAAGATGAGATGAATCAATCTTAAGACCC
Organism: Lutra lutra; assembly: GCF_902655055.1. Taxonomy (NCBI): domain Eukaryota; kingdom Metazoa; phylum Chordata; class Mammalia; order Carnivora; family Mustelidae; genus Lutra; species Lutra lutra. The sequence goes on along the minus strand of NC_062285.1, from coordinate 33,382,290 downwards.
TGTTAGCGCCAGAGCTCCCTGACTGTAGGATGAACTGAGAGTTTTGTTACAAATGGGTAACAGTTTAATTCCTTGCTTTGTCTAATCTTGCCTCCTTCTTTTCCTTACACACATTGATCACTAAAGCAATCCCCAATAACCTCTTACATATAATTTTCTATCTTTGAATCTTTTACCCAGGAACCTGGACTAAGGCAATTATCTCATATGTGCTAGACATCAGGAGACGAAAATGAGTAGAATTAGAAGATAAGATGTACCAAAGCAGTTCAAAGCTAATTTATCAAAATAGTTATACAGTTCGTTCTGGATTTTGATTTGCCACTGACTAGCTGTGTGACCATGAACAAATTCCTTGAACCTCAGTTTCCTCACCTACAGAATAAGGTTATGGTATACAATGAACTGAATATTTGTGCCCCAGCCCCAATTCATATGTGGATTTCTTAATCCCCAGTGTTATGATAATTTGGGAGGTGATTAGAGCAATGCAATCTAAAAGGTAGATCCCTCATGTTAGGATTAACATTCTTTTAAGAAGAGATGTAAGAGAACTTACACTCCCTCTGAATTCACAAAGAAGAGGTCATGGTGAGCGCATGGTAAGACAATGGACGCTTACAAGCCAAAAGAAGAGATCTCAGAATAAAACCTACCTTGATAGCATCTTAGACTCTTCATTTGCCAGAACTGTGAGAAATAAATTTCTGTTGTTTAAGCCACCAAGTCTATAGTACTTTGTTATAGCAGCCTGAATTGACTAAAACACATTTGTTGTTAACTAGGACGTGTTTAAATAGTACTAGATAATATTACTTATCATATATGAAAATACTGAGGGCATTAAAAGAAAAAGAAAGCTAAAATTGGAATTTGTTTTATTTCAAAGAAGACTTTGAAACAAGGTGACTTGAAGTTTAAACTTAGGAGATGAATAGGACACTGTCAGGGCAGAATTTAGATACAATGCCAAGCAGAAGAAAGGAATGAGGGGCACCTGGGTGGCTCAGCGTTAAAGCCTCTGCCTTCGGCTCAGGTCATGATCCCAGGGTCCTGGGATCAAGCCCACATCGGGCTCTCTGCTCAGCAGGGAGCCTGCTTCCACCTCTCTCTCTATCTGCCTGCCTCTCTGCCTACTTGTGATCTCTGCCTGATAAATAAAAAAATAAATCTTTAAAAAAAAAAAAGAAGAAGAAGAAGAAGAAGAAAGGAATGAGCCAAATTGCAAATGTGTGACAAATTGCAAATAATCTACATGGATTGGTGCATTGTTGAAGGTGGCAGCAAGTAGGACTGGAAAGATTTGAGCTAGTTTAGGCAGCTTGCATTTTAATTTGTAGTATGTAATAGGAAATTCCAATGCCCTTATAAATGAATGTGACGTGAATAAATTTGTATTTTTAAAAGATAACTGTTCATCACAGTGGGAAGGATATATTTTAAAAACTAAGGAGAATCTGGAAACCAGGAGACATGCAAGAAGCCTGTTGCATTGATCTAAGCAAAAGATGAGAATAGACTGAACTAGGTCAGTGGCAGAAGAAATTGATAATGAGTGATTGATTTTAAAAACACTTAGGAGGCAAAGTCAAAAGGATTTGGGATGCATAGATAAAAGTAGAGAAAGAAGGGGAAGTCAAAGTGAGTCTCCAAGTGTTTTAACTTAAGAGGCTGGGCAATGGGAAAAACTTTTATCTTGAACATGATCAGTTTAAGATATTAGATTAGCAAAGAATTATGTAAGAAAACCAGAGTGAAAGGGGCTCGATAAAACTCAAATAAAACAATACTTAAAGAGAGGTGTCATTGTGTATGGAGAAACAGTCTTCATATGTCAGTGTGTCTGCAAAATAATTTTCTACCTGGTTAGATTAGCATATGGTAATGTGTTTCTTCTCCCATGGAAAAAGAATGCTTAGGCAGTGAATACATAACAAATCATAGTACTTCACTCTGAATACCTGAATGTGGGTTTTCAATGAACAATTCAGACTGTATTTCATGCCCTGTTCACCAATAATTTATAATATGCATAAATAGCCTTCTCCATTAGATTTATATCCATGCATTTAAATTAAGATCCACTTAGTCTGATGCCTCAGAGTCTAGTTGAAAATATGCCAAAAGTTTGGCTTTTAAGTTTTCAAGCTTTGGGGGGATTAATTCATCCACCAGAAGCACAATAATTCCATATGTCCAAGTTTAGATGTATTTGCTACTTCTGAAAGAAACAATGATGACACTATGCTGACTTTCAAAATGAATCAAATAAAAGGAAAAGCATAATTCAAAGCCAAATTGGGATTCATTTGCACATATTTGGGACTTAAAAGATTTTTGTCATCATTTGACTGGAGCCCTGTTGGAAACTATTTATGAGTCATTTCCAGAGAGCTCTTTTCAGGATGCCCAGCTTTAAATTGCACTAAAGCCCTGTTTTGCTTTCCCTGATCATGCAACCAACTGACTGCCTTTTTATAATTGTGTCTCTGAAGCCCTGTCAGCAGGACAACTGTAAAGCCATCTTTAAATTTAGTGAAAACATAAAGTCCAAGATGAAATTTAGCACTTGAACTCCCAACTCAAGAGGCTGTATTGTAAAAGAAGGCAGACTTGAATGAAATTAGAAAATTTGATCTGGACATAAAACCATCCATTCCTAGGGTCTTAAAATGGCTGCCTGGGAGAAATTATACCTCTTTATTTTTTAAATAGTACTCAACTACCAAACAGTTCTAGTGGCAAGCCTATAAGAAATTTTACAAGTATTTCATAACAAAAATGAGCTTTATTGTCAAATTGTATTTGTTGCTATTTTCACTCATTCTACAATGGATCTCTCTTTTGAAAGGTTGTGTTATACTGTCTGTGCTTGCTGTCTGTGTTTCTCCAACCAATCCACATACATTCACTGAGCTCCTAGGGATGCTGAAATGTTCTTGAAGAAACAAAAGTAAAATATTTTTATACATGTATATAAACACTTGTTAAGCTTAAAAATAGTAGACTATCACAAAAGACAAAATAGGGGACAGGGGTAATCTGGCAGAAACAATGTTAAATAGAATTATGTACATTGATCATTATTTACATAGCCCAAAGTGAACCACCAGGGTCAGTATTTCAGACAACAGTGCTATTTTTAGCAATTCTAACTGTCTATTTGAAGTTTCTAAAAAAGATTCCTTTATTCTGTATTTCTCTGATTTTCGAAGTCCGGAAAAATTGTATCGTATCAGTGTATCTGTGGAGATTTGAAACATGTCCTCAAAGTTCTTTGACTTTACTCTTTGAGAGGTGGAGTTAAAGTCTTCTCCCAGAATTTGAGCTCTGACTGCTTAACCAGTGGAGGTAATATTGTCCTACTCTGGACCCAGGCCTTGCAAAACTAGGAACTTTCACTTTCTGTATCTTGGCACACTTTTTCTTTAAATTCAGATATAATGCTCTGAGGAATTCAAGCTGCCCTATAAAGACCCCTAAGCAGAGAAAAATCTTAGCCAAAAAAAAAAAAAAAAAAAAAAAAGGAGATGCTACCACCATAGTTGAGTTGACCCAGCCAATGTCAGGTGAAATGGAGATGAGATATCCCCACTGAATACTGCTCAAACTGAAAATTCATAAGAAAAAAAAAAAAAAACTTAAAAATCAAAATTACAAAAACATCAAAACAAATAGAAGGTCTATAAATTACGTGTGTGTGTGTGTGTGTGTGTATACATACACAGTGAAATTTAAAACTAAAATAAAAGTTTATTTGATAATTAGATACAATTAAAGGGAGATTTAATTAGGAAGAAGTCAAAATCAGGAAAACTGAATGTAATGTAACACCAAAAGCAAAAAAAAAAAAAAAAGAGAGAGAGAGAAAGAAAGAAAGAGGAAACATGAAGGAATGGTAAAGAAAGATGGAGTTTGTGTGCTTTGTGTTGAGGAATGAGGAATAAATAAAATGGAATAATGGCTGTAACTTATCTAAAATTTAAGAAAGACATATATTCTCCATTAAAATATCCAAAGTATTAATAGCAGGATAAATAGCAGGATGTACACATTTAGAATGTTTTAGTCTAAGTGAAAACCATGAAAGACAAAAATAAAATTTTCAAAGTATCCAGAGGAAAAATACAGTTTACCCACAATGAACTTAAAAAAGAAAAAAAAAAAAAAAGATTACCTACCTCTCAACAGAAGTAATAAAAGACAAAAGATAGTGTTAAAATATTTTCCACATACTAAGAGAAAACAAATATCAATGTAGAGTTGTATTCTCAAAACAAAATTATTGTAAAACTAAAAAGAAACTAAGCAAAAGCTTAGAGAGTTTATTATTATTAATAGGAAGCATTATTGCTCTGTTGTGACCTGTCACTCATAATAGCTTCCTCCAAAGAGATGTTAACTAGTACAAATCTATCCATCTATCTCTATCTATCCTCCATCTATCCCTTTAATCAAGAAAACTCAGGAAAGTTTAAGAAAAACATCCTTACAGAGTGAATCTCTTATTGTTTAGGAATAAAAGAACAGAAAACATATCTTCTGTTCAGCTTTTCCTAAGACATCACCTCTGTCCACTGTTATATAGCCTCCCTAGCTAGTAAAGAAAATGTTGTATCCTTTTATACCTATCCAAATGTCTTTCTCAACTGTCTGAACATGGACAAGGAAAAAGTGCACAACTTATAAGGAACTCTTTGAAAACTCCAACAATCACCTACAGAACCTCACTAAAAGCATATGTAAGAGATAAAAATAAAGGAGAAAAAAATAACCCTGGAAGGAAATTCTTAGATTCTAGAAGGAATTGTGAATTAATTAAATTATTTAAAATGTAGATATGAATAAACAAATAGTGGTTATATAAATCAATTATATTAATGTTGAATTGGTGGATTAAAAAATAAAGTCTCCAGAGTTTAAATCTAGGTAACATTACTTTATACAACTGAAAAAGGAATGGTGACTGGAATTAAAGTAACTTAAGGTTCTTCTATTGTTCAAGGAAAGAGTAAAAATTATATTAATTTTAGACATTATAAAGTATGCATATTATAATTTCAATAGCAATGATCAAGAGAATTTAAAAGAAATTACATTGTCCAAACAATAGTGGAAAAACAAAATCAGAAAATAAAAGGCAAATCCCAAACAAAGTCAAGAGGAAAAAAGTAGGACTAGGAAAAAAAAAAAAGAAAGAAAGTAAATAAAATTCTAAATAAAAATGTAGGATTATATATTAACATTATGAATATAAAAATGCTTCAAATGCCATAACAGAAATAAACTAGAAATTGGTTACATAAAGGTTTCAGATGATATCCTAAATATGTGAAAATTAAAAAAATATTTTGAGCCAAATAAAAATGAAATTGCAATGTGTCAAAATTTGACACAGAGACACAAAGGGAGAAGAATGTGATATGAAGATGGAGGCAGAGATTGGAGCGATGCACCTACAAACCAAGAAATGCCATGGATTATCAACAACCCCTAGAAACAAGAAGAAATACATGGGATGGTTTCTCAATCACAGCTTCCAGAAGAAACCAGTCCTGCCAAATCCTTGATTTCAGATCCCTAGTTTCAATAACCAATTGAGCCAGCTTTGGTATAGTCAGGAAACCATATTAAAGTTTACAGAGGAAACAGCTGTATTGCTAACTAGAAAAAGTGGTTGAATGGCATGTGTAAATGCCCCAAGTATTTACCAGAAACAGAAAAAACTTTTCTCTATACATCTTTGAGTATGTCAAAAAAATTTGCATTATGTACAGAGGAGTTTATTTTCTACAATTATAATAATCTATTGGATTTACCCTCAAAAAATTGCTGCAAGTTGTGTCAGAAAGTTCTCAGAAAAATATCGGAAACCATCAAGTTTCTGACTGGTGCAAGATTTTGCTAAGCCATCCCATAGCACCTCATGGAAGAACAGATGGCAAAATGTCTTAGAGTGAAGATAAGCAAGTTTATTTCAAGACACAACCAAAACATGGCAAATGAATTTTTCTATTACATGTAATATGATCTTAGGCTAGACTGTGAATGCTAGCTACGGATACTAATACATTACAATAGAAGTCCTTGTGGGACATTTCTTTTTTAAAAAATTCTTTTAGTAGGGGTGCCTGGGTGGCTCAGTGGGTTAAAGCCTCTGCCTTCAGCTCAGGCCCTGGGATTGAGCTCCGCATCAGGCTTTCTGCTCAGTGGGGAGCCTGCTTCTCTCCCTCTCTCTGCCTGCCTCTCTGCCTACTTGTGATCTCTGTCTGTCAAATAAATAAATAAAATCTTTTAAAAAATTATTTTAGTAGATTGGTTTCACTTACTTGTGGAGCACAAGGAATAACATGGAGGATTGGGAGATGGAGAGGAGAAGTAAGTTGGGGGAAATAAAGGGGGAGACAACCCATGAGAGACTGTGGACTCTGAGAAACAAACTGAGGGTTTTGGAGGGGAAGGGGGTAGGAGGTTGGGTGAGCCTGGTGGTGGGTATTAAGGAGGGCACATATTGCATGGAGCACTGGGTGTGGTGCATAAACAATGAATTTTGGAACACACACAAAAAAATAAAATTAAATTAAACTAAAAAAAAAAAAAGTTATAACCCTCCATTCCAAAACTAAGGTTATTCCTGGCCTAATTTTCAAAACAAGTCATATAATTTTCAACAACAATTGAAAAAATTTTGTGGAATGCAGCTTAAGAAGTTCATAGAGAAAGATCTATAATGTTAAATTATTATAGTAGAAAAAAGAAAAGTCTCAAATCAATAAAACAAGCTTCCATTTTAAGAAAGTAGAAAAAGATGAGTTAAATGAACCCAAAGCAAGCAAAAGTAAGAAAACAACATATCATATAGCATAAATTAATAAAACAGAAAACACAATTTAAAGATGCAGACAAAATCTGGTTGTTTAAAAATAACAATATAAATAATAAACTTCTAGCCAGACTATTCAAGAAATAAAGATGGAAAATACAAATTACCAAAAATGAAAGAAGTACTATCATTGTAGACACTAGAGACAAAAGACTAGTAAGAGAATGCTAAATACAACTTAAATGCCTGCAAATTAGACAATTAGATAACTTAGATGAAATAAATGAGTTCCTTCAATGGAAGGATATAAAATATAAAAATGCCAAAATTTACTTAAGAAGAAGCAGATCACCTGAAGAACTTACCATATACATTTAAATATTAGTTAAATTTTTTCCCACTAAGAAATAAAAACATAAAACATCCTCCAGTGTTAAGTGTTAAGTGGTATCATGGGTAAATTGTACAAAATGTTTAAGGAAAAAAATAATATAAATTCTACACAATCATTTCCAGAAATTAGACAAGAAAATGAAAATTTCCGACTAATTTTATAATGCCAGAATTTTCCCAATACCAAAATCCACCAGAGATATCACAAGAAAACTTCTAATAAATATTTTTCATGAATACAGGCACAAAAATCTTCAACAAAACAACAACAAATCAAAGTCAGCAACATATAGCAAAGAGTATCCATCATGACTAAGTTAAGTTTATCTTGGGAATCCAAGGCTAGTTTAACATTTAAAAATCAATGTAGTTTAATATTGATAAACTAAAGAATAAAAACTAAAATCAATCAATCAATGGGAAAAAAGCATTTGACAAAATTCAGTATCCATTTATGACAAATAGTAAACTTAGAGTTGGAGTGAAACTCTTTAAAACATCAAGGGCGGAGGAGTCAAGATGGCGGAGAAGTAGCAGGCTGAGACTACTTCGGGTAGTGGGAGATCAGCTAAATAGCTTATCTAAAGATTGCAAACACCTACAAATCCAACGGGAGATTGAAGAGAAGAAGAACAGCAATTCTAGAAACAGAAAATCAACCACTATCTGAAAGGTAGGACTGGCGGAGAAGTGAATCCAAAGCGACGGGAAGATAGACCGCGGGGGGAGGGGCCGACTCCCGGTGAGCGGCGGAGCAACAGAGCAAAATCAGGACTTTTAAAAGTCTGTTCCGCTGAGGGACATCGCTCCAGAGGCTTAACTGGAAGCCCAGGCGGGGTCAGCGCGGCCTCAGGTCCCGCAGGGTCGCAGAAGGATCGGGGGTGTCTGACTGTATTCATTCATTGTTTATGTACCACACCCAGTGCTCCATGCAATACATGCCCTCCATAATACCCACCACCAGGCTCACCCAACCCCCCACCCTAAAGAGTTCTTTATATATTTCAAACAACAGTGCTTTGTCAGATGTGTATTTTGCCAATATTTTCTCCCATGTGTGGGTTATTTTCTCATTCTCTTACTATTATCTTTCACAGAACAGAAGTTTTTAATTTTAATGAAATCCATCTTGTCAATTATTTTTTCATGGATCATGCCTTTGCTATTGTTTCTAAAAAGACATCACCATATCCAAAGTCATCTATGTTATCTTGTCAGAGTTTCATAATTTTATATTTTATATTTAGGTATAAGTCCATTTTGAATTATTTTTAAGTGATGGGTCTGTGTCTAGGCTCAATTTTTTGTTGTTCCAGTGCTTTGGCGAAAAGAGTCGGGGCTCCGTTGTATTCTTTGTTTCACTGCCAAAGATCAGTTGACTACGTTTGTGTGACTTGATTTTGGGCTCTCAGTTATGTTCTATTGATCTATTTACCTATTCTTTCACTTGTATCACACAGCTTTGATTATTGTAACTTTATAGTAAGTCTTGAAGTTACATAGTGTCAGTTTCCTAACTTTGTTCTTCTTCAGTATCATGTTGGCATTCTGGGTCTTTTGCCTCACTGTATAATCTTTAAGATTATTATTATTATTTTTTGCACTCAATAAATAACATCCTGGGATTTTTTTTTTAAGATTTTATTTATTTATTTGACAGAGAGAGATCACAAGTAGGCAGAGAGGCAGGCAGAGAGAGAGGAGGAAGCAGGCTTCCCGCTGAGCAGAGCCCGCCCCCCCCCCACAATGTGGGGCTCTATCCCAGACCCTGGGATCATGCCCTGAGTTGAAGGCAGAGGCTTAACCCACTGAGCCACCCAGGCACCCCAACATCTTGGGATTTTTTATTTTAACTTATAAGTTAAGTGGATAACAACTGACATCTTGACAATATTGAGTCTTCCTATCCATGAACATGAAATACCTCTCCATTTATTTTAGTTCTTCTTTGATTTTGTTCATCAGATTTTATGGTTTTTTATACATAGATCCTATAAATATTTTGTTACATTTAGCCCTTTATATTTAAGGGTTTTGGGACATTAATGTAAATGCTATGTGTTCTAAATATTAATTCCATTTGTTAATATCAGGTATATAGGAAAGTGATTAACATTTACACTTTAACTCTGTTATAACTGCTTCTTAGTTTTGGGAGTTTATTGTTGGTATTGATTCTATCAGATTTTCTACATAAGTGATCATGTCATCTGCGAACAAAGACAATTTTGTGTTTTCCTTTCCAATCTGTATAGCTTTTGTTTCCCTTTCTTTTCTTATTGCATTAGATAGGACTTTCATTGTGAAGTTGAAAAGGAATGATCTTAGTGAGAAAGCTTCAAGTTTTTATTAACATCGTAAGTTTTTTTTAAGCCATAACTTTTTTTTTTTTATTTAAAAAAAGATTTTACTTATTTTGGAGAGAGAGAGAGAAAGGCTTGAGCAGAGGAGGAGCAGACTTTATGCTGAGCAAAGAGCCTGATGATTCTGGGATCGTGATCTGAGCTGAAGGCAGTTGCTCAGCTGACTGAGCATCACAGATGCCCTAGGCATAATTGTTTTGTAGTTATTCTTTATCAAGTTGAGGAAGTTCCTCTCTCTTTCTAGTTTACTGGGAGGGTTTATTTATTTATTTTTTCAATATGATTTTTTCCCATTTTATTTTATTTCTTTTCAGTGTTCCAAAATTACTGGATTTTCTTTTTTTAAATCATGAATGGGTGTTAGCTTTTGTCAAATGTTTTTTCTACCTCTTTTGATTTGACCATATGATTTTTCTTTTTTAGTGTGATGATGTGGTAGATTGCATTCATTGATTTTTTTTAATACTGAACCAGCCATGTATACTTTGGATAAGTTTCACGTGGTCATGGTGGATATTTATTTTTAAATATTATTGGATTTGAATCACTAATATTTCACTGAGAATTTTTGTATAAATATTTATAAGAGATTTGCATCTAAATTTTTCTTTTCTTGTAATATCTTTATCTGGTTTGCTATTAGGGTAATTCTGGTCTCTTAGAAAAAGAATGACTTTGCATGTATTCCTCTGTTTCTATTCTTCTGAAAGAGATTATAGGGAACTGGTATAATTTCTTCCTTAAATATTTGGTAGAATTCATTAGTGGACCGATCTGGATATGATGTTTTTTGTTTTGGAAGATTAAAAATTATGAATTCAATTTATTTAATAACATATAATATTTATCTATTAAGAGTGTCTATTTCTCCTTGTGTGAATTTTAGAAGATTGTGTCTTTTAAGGAATTACTCCATTTTATGTTGGTTTTCAGATTTGTGGACATAGAGTTGCCCATAATATTCCTTTATAATTCTTTTAATGTCTAAAGAGTCTGTAGGGATGCCCCTTCTTTTATTTCGGATATTAGCAATTTGTGTTGTCTATCTTTTTTTGTTTTGTTTTGTTTTATTGATATTTTCAAAGAACCAGCTTTTGATTTCATTGATTTTCTCTATTGATTTATTGTTTTCAGTTTCATTGATTTCTGCTTTAATTCTTATTATGTCCTTTCTTCTGCCTACTTTGGATTTGTTATGTTCCCCCTCCCCCAAAGATTTTATTTATTTGTTTGTCAGAGAGCTAGAGAGAGAGAGAGAGAGAGAGAGCACTAGCAGGGTGAGCTGCAGGCAGAAGAAGGCTTCTGGCTGAGCAAGGAGCCCGATGTAGGACTCCGTCCCAGGACCCTGGGATCATGACCTGAGCTGAAGGCAGATGCTTAACTGACTGAGCCACCTAGACGTCCCTCTGGTTTTTTTTCTTTCTTTTTTTTTTTGGTTTAATTTTTATATGCAACTTATTTTCTTTTTATTTATGATTGAAGTATAATTGTTATACAATGTTATATTAGCTTCAGTTATACAGCACATTCATTTGACAATTTTATACATTACCCCATGCTCATCACAATAGGCATTGGCACCATCTGTCATACAGCATTATTACATTATTGTTGACTGTATTTCCTATGCTTTTCGTTTCTGTGACTTATTTATTGTTTGTTTAACTGAAAGTTATGCCTCTTAATCTGCTTCATCTGTTTTACTCATTCCCCTATTCACCACCCCTCTCATAACCAGCAATTTGTTTTTTGTACTTAAAAGTCTGTTTTTCGTTCATTTATTTTTTTATCCCATTTCTCAAAGTGGAATATCAGATGATTTATTTTAGATCTTTCTTCTTTTCTAATATATGCATTAAATGGTATAAATTTCTCTTTTACTGAATCTCACAAAATATGAAAAGTTGTATTTTCATTTTCATTTAGTTCAAAATATTTTGTAAATTAATATTTCTTCTGTGATGTATATGTTATTTAGAAGTCTGTTGTTTGATCTCCAAGTTTTTTTGGATTTTCCAGCTACTGTTTTTCTTATTGATTTCTACTTTAATTTCATTGTGGCTGAGAGCAGGCATTGTATAATCTCTAGTTTTTCAGTTTGTTAATGTGTGTTTTCCGGTTCCGAAGTGGCCTATCTTGGTGAATATTCCATGTGGTCCTGAGAAGAATGTGTATTCCGATGTTGTTGGATCTAGTAGGCTGTAAATGCCAATCAAATGTAGTTATTGATAATGTTTAGGTCAGGTATGCCTTACTGATTTTATGCCTACTCGATGTGTCTATTTCTGATAGAGGGGTCCTTAGTCTCCAATTATAATAGTGGATTCATTTATTTCTCCCTGCAGTTCTATCCATTTTTGCTTCCTGCATTTAAAGGAAAAGTAATTTTTCCATTATTTGTGTTATTGCAGTCAAATAGTGGTTCCCTAATCATTTGCCTTGCAAATCTGGGGCACAGATATGGTACCTAGAGATCGAAGAATTTACATATTTGTCTGTGTGTGTGTGTGTGTGTATGTGCTTGTGTGTAGAATGAATATATATATATGTATATATGTATATATTCCTAAACAATGGATACTAAAATATAACAGTTATCAATGTTGACAACTTTAGAAAGTAAAAGAAAAAATGCTGAGTTCCACTAGTATATTTAGGTGGCATTTACTATAAACATGAAAAAATAAAATATAGAAAACAAACAACAAACAAAAGAATATGAACATTTAGAGCAAAGGAATGGTCAGGTCCAAAACCATAGCCTTTTTCAAGAGGCACACTTTTGTGATTTATCCAATTCCTTTCTGGTAGTGTTTTTCATTCAGTATTGCTCTAGAGGACTGCTCCTTAGCATTTGACGCTATGTTGCTAGGTACGTATATATTAGGGATCGTTATGTCTTCTTGGAGAATTGACCCTTTATCATTACATAATAGCTCTCTTTATCTCTGATAATCACCCATGATTGGAAGTCTGCTCTGTCTCAAATTAAAGTTACTCTCACTTTCTTTTATTAGTGTTGGCATAGTTATGCTTCCCCATTCATTTACTTTTAATATATGTGTCTATATATTTAAAGTGGATTTCTTGTAGACTACCCTATAGGTGGTTCTTCTTTTTTCATCTAGTCTGAGAATCTTTGTCTTTTAATAGGTGTATTTAGACCATTGACATTTAAAGTGATTATTGATGGATTAAAATCTATCCTATTTATCACTGTTTTCTATTGGGTGCCCTTGTTCCTTGTTCCAATTTTTTTTCTTTTTCCTCCTTTTTGTGGAGAATTTTTAAGTAAGAATTTTATGTGACTCCAACATCTTTTTGGTGGGGTACTAGTTATACTTTTTTTTTTTTTTTTAAGATTTTATTTATTTATTTGACAGAGAGAGATCACAAGCAGGCAGAGAGGCAGGCAGAGAGACAGGAGGAAGCAGGCTCCCTGCTGAGCAGAGAGCCTGATGCGGGACTCGATCCCAGGACTCCGAGATCATGACCCACTGAGCCACCCAGGCGCCCTAGTTATACTTTTTTTTTTTTTAAGATTTTTATTTTTTTATTTATTTATTTGACAGAGAGAAATCACAAGTAAGCCGAGAGGCAGAGAGAGAGGAGGAAGCAGGCTCCCCGCTGAGCAGAAAGCCCGATGCGGGGCTTGAACCCAGGACCCGGGATCATGACCTGAGCCGAAGGCAGCGGCTTAACCCACTGAGCCACCCAGGCGCCCCCCTAGTTATACTTTTTTAAAAGCATTTTTCTACCAGTCCCTCTAGGGATTGCAATATGCATTTACAACTAATCCAAGACCACCCTTAAATAACACTATACTACTTCACAGGTAATGCAAGTACCTTATAATAACAAATTAATTCTAATTCCTACTTCCCATTTCTTGGATCATTGCCTTTATTTATTTCATCTATATGTAAGCTTACATGAGTAGGTATAGAAACATAATCATACATAATCAAATATGTTGTTGCTATTATTATTTTGAACAAACTCTTATCTGTTAGATCAATCAAAAATAAGAACATATTTTTTTTTTTACCCTCCCTCTTTTTTGGGGGCTTTTCCTTTCTTCATGTGCATCTCTGTTTCTGACCTATATCACTTTCCTTCTCTTTAAAGAATCTATTTTAATATTTGTTGTTAGACAGGTCTACTGGCTATAAATTCCATCAATTTTTGTTTGTCCCGAGAAATAAAGTAATTATTTCTCCTTCACTTTAGAAGGATAATTCCACTGGGTACAGAAAGAATACAGAATTCTGGTTGGTATTTTTTTTTCTTCTTACAACACTTTAAATAGATCACTCAACTCTCTTTTTACTTGCATGTTTCCTTAGGAATACTTGTAATTCTTACTGTTGCTTCGCTACAGGTAAGCTGTTCTTATCCTCTGGCTTCTTTTAGAATATTTCCCTTTTCTTTGACTTTCTTTAGTTTGAAAAGAATATGCCTAGATATAGGGGGATGTTGTGTTTTCATTGTCATTATTGTTTTGCATTTGTCCTTGTTGGTCTTCTTTGAGTTTCCTAGACCTGTGGTTTGGTGTCTGACATTGATTTGGGGGAAATTCTTAGTCATTATTGTTTCAAATATTTCTCCTGTTCCCTTCTTTCCTTTTGATATTCCCACTACATACATGTTATGACTTTTATGGTTACCCATGGTTCTTGGCTATTCTCTTTTGTTTTTCTTAAAACATTTTCTCTTTGCTTTCCTTTTGTGGAGGTTTCTATTAAGATAGCCTTTCACTAACAGATAGATGTTCACTCTACTAATAATCCCATCACAGGAATTGATCTATAGCATTTCTTTTTGTTTCTTTCTTAGGATTTCCATCTCTGTGCTTACATTGTCCATATGTTCCTTCATGCTGTCCACTTTATCTATTATAGCCCTTAGCATATTAATCACAGATATTTTAAATTTCCAGCCTGATAATTCCAACATCCCTTCCATATTTGAGTCTCATTCTGATGCTTGTTTTGTCTCTTCACACTGAGTTTTGTTTTTTATTATGTATTGTATTTTTTTCTTGATATCTGGGTGTGATATACTAGGTAAAATAATTTAGGTAAATAGGCTTTTAGTGATGTCACTCCAGATTGCAATGTCTAGAGAGAGGGGAAGCATCCTATAGTCCTATGAATAGGTCTCAGTCTTTTGGTGAGCCTCCAACTCACACATGAGGGTTTTTTGTCCCTCATCCCTTAGTTGAGACAGGATGACTAGAGTAGGCTGAAATTGAGTATTTCCTTTTCCGCAGAACAGTTAGGTTCTTCTAAACCCCCAGTTATTCAAGTTCTTAAGCTCTTTTCCCCAATCAGAACCATGAGGGGATTTTTCTTTGATATCCACTGGGAGAAACAGTTTAGGCTCTTGAAGAATGTGAGGCTCCTCCATGACTAAATGCTTTTTTAACTCTCTGAATTGTCTATACTAATCTTTTTAACTGGAGTTTTTAACTCTCTGAATTGTCTATACTAAGTTTTTAACTCTCTGAGTTTTTAACTCTCTGAATTGTCTATACTAATCCTCCAGCAATTCACCAAGTATAATTCAGGTTTCCCTACTCTGGCCTGGTCTACAGAGATTTTAGCTCTGAGTTTCTGCTTTGGTAGGTTGTGATTCTCTGTTATTTACCTGTTTGTCTCTCCATTTTTAAAAGCACCAGTTTGGCCAGTAACCTCCTTCTCTTACAGACCTAAGAAGAGTTGTTGATTTTTCCATTTGTTCAACTTTTCAGTTGTTAGGATGAAATGGCAACTTCCAAATTTATACATGCTGGATGAAAAACCAATACTATGTTATTTAGCTTTGCATGTTTTTGACCTTTATAGGAAAGGAATAACAAAATACATACTCTTCTGTGTGACTTTTTACTTAATGTCTTTCACTGTTTTGCCTTAAAAATTTATTCATGTTGGTGAATAAATATTGAATAAATATTGTGGTTCAATCATTTCAGTGTTCTGAGATATTCTGGTGTGTGTGTGTGTGTGTGTGTGTGTGTGTGTGTGTGTATGTGTATAATTTATCTCTTCTTCTGTCAATAAATATTTGAGTTATGTTTAGTTGTTTTTCTTTGCTTTACAAATAACATTTATATGACAATTTTGTACATTTCCATGTTTTCTTGCTTATGTAGAAGAGTTTCTTATGGAATATCTTCTATCTATCATCTATTGTCTATGCATAATATATCTATCACCTATCTCTCTATCTACAATATTTATCAATTATTGTTAATTATTATTATTGTCTATCACCTGCTTATTTTCTCCAGAATGGAATTATTCGATTAAAAATATACATACCATAAGTTTTACTTTGCAATGCTAAAGTACATTCCAAATTACTTTCCATGGCCTCAGTAGCTCTTGGTATGATCAAACTTCTTGATTTTTAAAAATTTGATGGGGAGGAAAATAATGTCTTAACTATGGTTTCAATTTGCATCATTTTTATTACTAATGACATTTGGCTAAATATATTTCCCTTTTTTGCAAGTGTCTCCTTATGTTATTTATCATTTTCTTGCTACTCATTAATTATTGGGAATTTTTTGTAATTACAGTCACTAATCCTTTGTCAATAATATGTGCTGCAAGTATCATCTTTCAACTTATAGCTTTTTTTTTAAAACTTCATTGGTGTCTTCGATTAACAGATTTAAGTGTAGTCAAATATATTAAAGTTTTTCTTTGTGATTTATTCTTTTTGTATTTAAAAAATCTTTATCTAGGGGCACCTGGGTGGCTCAGTGGGTTAAAGCCTCTGCCTTCGGCTCAGGTCATGATCTCAGGGTCCTGGGATCGAGCCCCGCATCGGGCTCTCTGCTCAGCAGGGAGTCTGCTTCCTCCTCTCCCTCTGCATGCCTCTCTGACTACTTGTGATGTCTGTCTGTCAAATAAATAAATAAAATCTTTTAAAAAAAAGAAATCTTTATCTATTGTGAAGTATCAAGGAGTATATTTTCTTCTAAATCTTTAATAATTTGACTTTCACATGAAGCCTTAAACCCTCTAGAACTGATTTTTATATGTTAACTGATTTTTGTGTTTCATTTTCATGTGTATGAACTTATACCCAACTATTTTTTGTTAAATAATTTATTCTTTCTCCTCTGACCTATAATGCCATAGATATTCTATGTCAACTTTTTTAATATGCATGTATTTGCTTTCAAGCTCTCTATTCTCTTTCATTGGTCTATTTTCCTACCCCTACACTAATTATTATGTTAATTATTGTAGCCTAATTCTATTTATTAATATCTGGCATGCATGGCATATCAAACTTTTCTTCCTCTTTCTTCTCTCCCTCCTTCCCTCCACATCTTCCCTTCTCCCTCTCTTCCTTCTCCTACTCCCATCCTTCCTCCATCTTCTACCCATCTTCCTTCTCCTCCTTTGTCTTCTTCATTCCCCCCTCCTTTTTTTCAGTTGTCTTGACTCTTTTTCGCCTTTTCTTTTTTACACACTTTAGAATCTATCCTCTATCTCTCTATCTATCTATTTATCATCTATCATCTATACATATACATAGAAATTGCCACTTGGACATTTATTCAATCTAAGAAACAATTTGTATAGGAGTGGCATCTTTATTATAGTAAGCTTTCCCAACCAAAAATCATTGTATTTAACTCCCTTTAGTGAGATCTTCTTTAGTGTTTTTTTTAATAGAAGATTGAAATTTCTCCATAAAGATCTTACACAATTTTTATTATATTTATTGATAGGCATTTTATTAGTTTCTACATGACGAAGTACATCAAAGCTAGTGGCTTTAAACAGTTTGTTGCCATTATTATAGTTCTATGGATTGGGAGGGTTCAACTAGGGACTGGTTCTTATTTGGGTTCTGTCATACAATATCGTCAGACCATCAGATTGTTTCTGGGGTTGGGCTGGTGTCTCCTGAAGGCTCAACTGTGCAGAATTGTGGGCTGTTTGATGTTTATTAGGCATGTACAAGACTTTTGAATAGAAGTCAATCTACCTATCTTTTATTGCTTACTTTAAGATATATTGACTGTATCATGAGTTTAGACTAGGGATGGTAGCAGCCATCTTTCTCACCACCTGGAAAGAGCTTACCTGAGAATAACACAAGCATACAGTGAGAAGCAGAATCCAGACATGGCAAGATAGCAAGTGTCCTAACAACATTATTTGAGCACCCAGACCCAACAGTGTCTAAAGCTATCCTATAACCCATTTCAAATTAGGTTAAACAAATGAACAGCTACAAAACAACAACAAAGAAATTCATTGTCTAAACAAACAAAAGAGATGGTTTCTTACATGGCTGGGAAATGATCCTAACAGTTGGCTAGATGTTTAACTGGAGCTACAAAATAGAGGCTTTATGAACTCTCTGTTTGGTCTCTCAATGCAAATTGATCTTCTTAAAGTGTGTTGGCTTTGTTCCATAGAGATTGTCCCATAAGCAAATGTAGTAGAAGCAGGTGTTTTTTTTTTTTTTTAATTTTTTTTTAAGAGCAGGTGTTCGAAGAGAACAAGGTAAAAGCTAGAAAAATTTTTGCCACCTAGTGTTGGATAATGTCACTTCTGCTATACTCCGTTGACAGAAACAGTCACAAGCTCTCTCATGTAATGAAAGGAGTATCAAAGCATTTTGGAGCCATATTGTAATTTTGGAGCCATATTGTAATACTGCCACACTAGGTAACTTTTTCGTTCCTTTTGTCATTATAAAAAAGACTAATGGTAATTTTTTTTTTTTTGCATTAAAAAAAATAACATATGTATTAATTGTTTCAGGGGTACAGGTTTGTCATTTGTCAGTCTTATATAATACCTAATGCTCATTAAACACATACCGTCCCCAATATCCATCTCCTAGCCATGCCATCCCCTCACCTTCCTCTCCTCCAGCAACCCTCAGTTTGTTTCTTATGATTAAGAGTCTTCTTATGATTTGTCTCCTTCTCTGGTTCATCTTGTTTCATTTTTAACTCTTTCCTCCTATGATCCTCTGCCTTGTTTCTTAAATTCCACATTTCAGTGAGATCATGCTAATTGTTTTTCTCTGATTAACTTACTTCACTTAGCATGATACACTCTAGTTCCATCCATGTCATTGCAAATGGCAAGATTTTATTTTTTTGATGTAATATGCCATTGTATATACATATGCCATTGTATATACATACCACATCTTCTTTTACCATGACTAATGGTACTTTTAACTACCTACATTTTCTATTAAGTGCATAAAATGCAACTAACTTTGGATATTAATTGTAAATTAATTCTATTAATCGAAGAAGCTTTTTCTTATTAATTTACAAAATTTATCTGTAGGTTTTTAGGAGTTTTTCATGTAGGCAATCATATCATCTACAAATAAGAAATGTTTGTTCCTTCCTTTTCAATCTTTATATATTGAAGTATTATTATTATTATTATTAATTTTATCCCAAATTGAAAGCTAAGATATCCAGGATAATGCTGAATAGGAATGGTAATAGTGGCCATTTTAGTCTTGCTTCTGATTTTGAAGAGAATGTTTTCAGATGAGGAAGATTCCTTTTATTTGTAATTTAGTGTTTTATTGTAAATAAGTTCTAAATTTTATTCAATATTTATTTTGCCTCTATTGAGGTAATCCTATTTTTCTACTTTAATTTGATAGTGTATTTAATTATTAGGGTTCCTTATGTTGAACCACTTTTGTGTTCTTGAGGTCATGTTGTCTTAGTATATATCTTACATTTGTTTTCTTATTTTTTACTTAGATTTCTGCATTTATATTCTTTTTTTTTAAAAAAAGATTTTATTTATTTATTTGACAGTCAGAGAGAAATCACAAGTAGGCAAAGCAGGCAGAGAGAGAGGAGGAAGCAGGCTCCCCACTAAACAGAGAGCCTGATGCAGGCCTCAATCCCAGGATCCTGGGATCATGACCTGAGCTGAAGGCAGAGGCTTAACCCACTGAGCCACCCAGGTGCCCTGCATTTATGTTCTTGAATGAAATTGGCCTGTAATTATTTTTTATCTCGTGCTTTTTGTCTAGATTTGGTAACAAAGTTGTGTTGACTTTGACAAATAGGGAGGGTTCTCTTTTTTTCCTTTTTTTCTCCTTTCTCTGAAAGAATATTTTTTTGTGAATATGTAACTGAATACATCGGTAAAAACAATGGATCCTAGCGAATATTTTAAAGTGTGGATCCATTTTTCAAAATGGTTGTAGCAGGTGAGGTTTCCTACTTCATTTTGAGATAGGTTGGGTAATTTGTATTTTTATAGGGATTTGTCCATTTAACCTAAGATTTTAAATGTATTTCCATCAAGATATTTCTACTATTCTCTTAGAGACAGTCCTCTTTTAGTTCTCAATATTGTTTTTAATGAGTCTTGTCAGGGGCTTTTCAGGTTTATTACTCTTTTGAAAAACTAATTTTCTTTCTATTTTATTAACTTCTGCTCTTGGTTTATTATTTTCTTACTTCCACTTGCTTTTTTTTGGTGCATTTGCTCTGTTTTTCTTTCCTAACTCTTTAATGAATTTGCTTTATATATTAATGTTATCTTTCCTTCTTTCTTAGTACAAGAATTTTAGCTTTTAAAATAACCATTCACCCTTTTAGTAGGATCCTACCATTATTTATTTTTTTTAATTTTATTTTTATTTATTTATTTATTTTTTTAAAGATTTTATTTATTTATTTGACAGATAGAAATCACAAGTAGGCAGAGAGGCAGGCAGAGAGAGAGGAGGAAGCAGGCTCCCCGCGGAGCAGAGAGCCCCATATGGGGCTCGATCCCAGAACCCTGGGATCATGACCTGAGCTGAAGGCAGAGGCTTTAACCCACTGAGCCACCCAGGTGCCCCGGATCCTACCATTATTTAAATTTAATATTTTTACTATTTAGTTCAGAATATTAAATTTCTATTTGACATAAATTTTTATCTATGAACTATTCAAAAGTGCATTTTATACATTTCCAAATTATGGGATTTGAAAGTTGTTTTTCTAAGTTAATTGTGTTAAAATTAGAGAAAGTGTTTTTCCTGATACATGATTTTTTGAATTTTTAGACTTGTCTAATTTTCAAAACTTTTGAAAAATATTCTTCAATCATCATATAATATACTATAACTGCCTATTAGATTAAGTTTCTGAATTGTATTGCTCAAATTATGTAACATCTAGTAAGTTTAATACTCTTAGAGAGTATTAAAACATTTCACTATGATGGAATTTCTCATGATTTTGTCAATTTTTGCTGTAATTATTTTAAAGTCTAGTTTAATATCATTTTCCTGGTTTACTGAATTTTTCACTGTTATCTAGAGACTATATATTTGTCTCTAGTTGTAGTTATTTCTTTAAGTCTGGTAATATGCTTCACTAACAAAGTTTTTGGAGAGAATACTATTCATCTGTTGTATCTTTTTATGTAATTTCCTTTCAACATTCTGAAATTCAGTTTTTTTATAATAAAATGATTTTTGTATTTTAAATGAAGATATTTATGTTTACTATTATTATTTGAATATTTAGATTTACTTATACTATATTTTTATTTCAATTTGTCACACTTTTTTTGTTTTCACCATTCTTCTCCTGGTTAAAATTACTTTTTTTTTGGTCATTCTATTTTCCCTCTCTTTATAATTATTACCTGAAAAAGTTGAGCATAATAAAATTAAACATAGCTTAATAATTTCTAGTACTAATCAGTATCTTTACCCTCTCTCTGAAAAATCAAGATCTTGGGAGGAGTCAAGATGGCGGAGAAGTAGCAGGCTGAGACTACTTCGGGTAGCGGGAGATCAGCTAAATAGCTTATCTAAAGATTGCAAACACCTACAAATCCAACGGGAGATTGAAGAGAAGAAGAACAGCAATTCCAGAAACAGAAAATCAACCACTTTCTGCAAGGTAGGACTGGCGGAGAAGTGAATCCAAAGCGACGGGAAGATATACCGCAGGGGGAGGGGCCGGCTCCCGGCGAGCGGCAGAGCAACGGAGCAAAATCAGGACTTTTAAAAGTCTGTTCCGCTGAGGGACGTCGCTCCAGAGGCTTAACTGGAAGCCCAGGCGGGGTCAGCGCGGCCTCAGGTCCCGCAGGGTCGCAGAAGGATCGGGGGTGTCTGACTGTCGCAGAGCTTACCGGTATTAGAACGGGGAAGCCGGCTGCAGAGACAGAGCCGAAGAGTGACTCTCAGCTCGGGGTTGCCTTGAACCGGTCGCAGGCTCGGTCAGCTCGGAGCGTGGCCAGAGGCCAGGCTGACGGGAGTCATTGGGCGCTGTTCTCTGAGGGCGCACTGAGGAGTGGGGCCCCGGGCTCTTGGCTCCTCCGGGCCGGAGACTGGGAGGCCGCCATCTTCATCCCGTCCTCTGGAACTCTACGGAAAGCGCTCAGGGAACAAAAGCTCCCGAAAGCAAACCCGAGCGGATTACTCAGCGTGGCCCCGGGTAAGGGCGGTGCAACTCCGCCTGGGGCAAAGACGCTTGAGAATCACTACAACAGGCCCCTCCCCCAGAAGATCAACAGGAAACCCAGCCAGGACCAAGTTCACCTACCAAGGAGAGCAGTTTTAATACCAAGGAGAGCGGCAGAATTCCAGAGAAGAAAGCAAAGCACGGAACTCATGGCTTTCTCCCCATGATTTTTTAGCCTTGCAGTTAATTTAATTTTTTTTTTTCTTTTTCAATTTTTTTTTCTTTTTCTCTTCTTCTGCTAAAATTTTTTTTAACTTTTACCGTTTTCTTTTTTAACGTTTTTTAAATAGTTTATCTAATATATATATATATATATTTTCCTCTTTTTATATTTTTTCTTTATTGGCTTTCTTTTTTTAAATAGTTTCTTTTTTTTTTTCTTTTTGACCCCTTTTTATCCCCTTTCTCCCCCCTCACAATTTGGGATCTCTTCTGATTTGGCTAAAGCATATTTTCCTGGGGTTGTTGCCACCCTTTTAGTATTTTACTTGCTCCTTCATAAACTCTTATCTGGACAAAATGACAAGGCGGAAAAATTCACAACAAAAAAAAGAACAAGAGGCAGTACCAAAGGCTAGGGACCTAATCAATACAGACATTGGTAATATGTCAGATATAGAGTTCAGAATGACGATTCTCAAGGATCTAGCCGGGCTTGAAGAAGGCATGGAAGATATTAAAGCAATCCTCTCGGGAGATATAAAAGCCCTTTCTGGAGAAATAAAAGAACTAAAATCTAACCAAGTTGAAATCAAAAAAGCTATTAATGAGGTGCAATCAAAAATGGAGGCTCTCACTGCTAGGATAAATGAGGCAGAAGAAAGAATTAGCGATATAGAAGACCAAAAACAGAGAGTAAAGAAGCTGAGCAAAAGAGGGACAAACAGCTACTGGACGACGAGGGGAGAATTCGAGAGATAAGTGACACCATAAGACAAAACAACATTAGAATAATTGGGATTCCAGAAGAAAAAGAAAGAGAGAGGAGAGCAGAAGGTATATTGGAGAGAATTATTGGAGAGAATTTCCCCAATATGGCAAAGGGAACAAGCATCAAAATCCAGGAGGTACAGAGAACCCCCCTCATGATCAATAAGAATAGGTCCACACCCCGTCAACTAATAGTCAAATTTACAAGTCTTAGTGACAAAGAGAAGATCCTTAAAGCAGCCCAGGAAAAGAAGTCTGTAATGTACAATGGTAAAAATATTAGATTGGCAGCAGACTTATCCACAGAGACCTGGCAGGCCAGAAAGAGCTGGCATGATATATTCAGAGTACTAAATGAGAAAAACATCCAGCGAAAATACTATATCCAGCTAGGCTATCTTGAAAATAGAAGGAGAGATTAAAAGCTTCCAGGACAAACAAAAACTGAAAGAATTTGCAAATACCAAACCAGCTCTATAGGAAATATTGAAAGGTGTCCTCTAAGCAAAGAGAGACCCTAAAAGAAGTAGATCAGAAAGAAACAGAAACAATATACAATACCAGTCACCTTACATGCAATACAATGGCACTAAATTCATATCTCTCAATAGTTACCCTGAATGTTAATGGGCTAAATGCCCCAATCAAAAGACACAGGGTATCAGAATGGATAAAAAAACAACCCATCTATATGTTGCCTACAAGAAACTCATCTTAAACCCGAAGACACCTCCAGGTTTAATGTGAGGGGGTGGAAAAGAATTTACCATGCTAATGGACATCAGAAGAAAGCAGGAGTGGCAATCCTTATAGCAGATCAATTAGATTTTAAGCCAAAGACTATAATAAGAGATGAGGAAGGACACTATATCATACTCAAAGGAACTGTCCAACAAGAAGATCTAACAATTTTAAATATCTATGCCCCTAACGTGGGAGCAGCCAACTATATAAACCAATTAATAGCAAAATCAAAGAAACACATCGACAAGCATACAATAATAGTAGGGGATTTTAACACTCCCCTCACTGAAATGGACAGATCATCCAAGCAAAAGATCAACAAGGAAATCAAGGCCTTAAATGACACACTGGACCAGATGGACATCACAGATATATTCAGAACATTTCATCCCAAAGCAACAGAATACACATTCTTCTCTAGTGCACATGGAACATTCTCCAGAATAGATCACATTCTTGGTCCTAAATCAAGTCTCAACCGGTATCAAAAGATTGGGATCATTCCCTAAATATTTTCAGACCACAATGCTCTGAAGCTAGAACTCAATCACAAGAGGAAATTTGGAAAGAACCCAAATACATGGAGACTAAACAGCATCCTTCTAAAGAATGAATGGGTCAACCAGGAAATTAAAGAAGAATTGAAAAAATTTATGGAAACAAATGATAATGAAAACACAATGGTTCAGAATCTGTGGGACACAACAAAGGCAGTCCTGAGAGGAAAATATATAGCGGTACAAGCCTTTCTCAAGAAACAAGAAAGGTCTCAGGTACACAACCTAACCCTACACCTAAAGGAGCTGGAGAAAGAACAAGAAAGAAACCCTAAACCCAGCAGGAGAAGAGAAATCATAAAGATCAGAGCAGAAATCAATGAAATAGAAACCAAAAAAACCATCGAACAAATCAACGAAACTAGGAGCTGGTTCTTTGAAAGAATTAAGAAGATTGATAACCCCCTGGCCAGACTTATCAAAAAGAAAAGAGAAAGGACCCACATGAATAAAATCATGAATGAAAGAGGAGAGATCACAACGAACACCAAAGAAATACAGACAATTATAAGAACATACTATGAGCAACTCTACGCCAACAAATTTGACAATCTGGAAGAAATGGTAGCATTCCTAGAGACATATAAACTACCACAACTGAACCAGGAAGAAATAGAAAGCCTGAACAGACCCATAACCAGTAAGGAGATTGAAACAGTCATCAAAAATCTCCAAACAAACAAAAGCCCAGGGCCAGATGGCTTCCCAGGGGAATTCTACCAAACATTTAAAGAAGAACTAATTCCTATTCTCCTGAAACTGTTCCAAAAAATAGAAATAGAAGGAAAACTTCCAAACTCATTTTATGAGGCCAGCATCACCTTGATCCCAAAACCAGACAAGGAACCCAACAAAAAAGAGAACTACAGACCAATATCCTTGATGAACACAGATGCAAAAATTCTCGCCAAAATACTAGCCAATAGGGTTCAACAGTACATGAAAAGGATTATTCACCACGACCAAGTGGGATTTATTGCAGGGCTGCAAGGCTGGTTCAACATCCGCAAATCAATCAATGTGATACAACACATTAATAAAAGAAAGAACAAGAACCATATGATACTCTCCATAGATGCTGAAAAAGCATTTGACAAAGTCCAGCATCCCTTCCTGATCAAAACTCTTCAAAGTGTAGGGATAGACGGCACATACCTCAATATTATCAAAGCCATCTATGAAAAACCCACCGCAAATATCATTCTCAATGGAGAAAAACTGAAAGCTTTTCCGCTAAGGTCAGGAACACGGCAGGGATGTCCGTTATCACCACTGCTTTTCAACATAGTATTAGAAGTCCTAGCCTCAGCAATCAGACAACAAAAGGAAATTAAAGGCATCCATCGGCAAAGAAGAAGTCAAACTATCACTCTTCGCAGATGATATGATACTCTATGTGGAAAACCCAAAAGACTCCACTCCAAAACTGCTAGAACTTGTACAGGAATTCAGTAAAGTGTCAGGATATAAAATCAATGCACAGAAATCAGTTGCATTTCTCTACACCAACAACAAGACAGAAGAAAGAGAAATTAAGGAGTCCATCCCATTTACAATTGCACCCAAAACTATAAGATGCCTGGGAATAAACCTAACCAAAGAGACTAAGAATCTCTACTCAGAAAACTATAAAGGACTCATGAAAGAAATTGAGGAAGACACAAAGAAATGGAAAAATGTTCCATGCTCCTGGATTGGAAGAATAAATATTGTGAAAATGTCTATGCTACCTAAAGCAATCTACACATGTAATGCAATTCCTATCAAAGTAACATCCATTTTTTTCAAAGAAATGGAACAAATAATCCTAAAATTTATATGGAACCAGAAAAGACCTCGAATAGCCAAAGGAATATTGAAAAAGAAAGCCAAAGTTGGTGGCATCACAATTCCAGACTTCAAGCTCGATTACAAAGCTGTCATCATCAAGACAGCATGGTACTGGCACAAAAACAGACACATCGATCAATGGAACAGAATAGAGAGCCCAGAAATGGACCCTCAACTCTATGGTCAACTCATCTTCGACAAAGCAGGAAAGAATGTCCAATGGAAAAAAGACAGCCTCTTCAATAAATGGTGTTGGGAAAATTGGACAGCCACATGCAGAAAAATGAAATTGGATCATTTCCTTACACCACACACGAAAATAGACTCAAAATGGATGAAGGGTCTCAATGTGAGAAAGGAATCCATCAAAATCCTCGAGGAGAACACAGGCAGCAACCTCTTCG
This sequence comes from Lutra lutra, assembly GCF_902655055.1. Lineage (NCBI taxonomy): Eukaryota > Metazoa > Chordata > Mammalia > Carnivora > Mustelidae > Lutra > Lutra lutra. The sequence continues at coordinate 33,355,759 of NC_062285.1, read as the reverse complement.
ACGTCAGCCGCAGCAACATCTTCCTAGGAACATCACCAAAGGCAAGGGAAGCAAGGGCAAAAATGAACTTTTGGGATTTTATCAAGATCAAAAGCTTTTGCACAGCACAGTAAACAGTTAAAAAAACCAAAAGACAACTGACAGAATGGGAGAAGATATTTGCAAATGACATATCAGATAAAGGGCTAGTGTCCAAAATCTATAAAGAACTTAGCAAACTCAACACCCAAAGAACAAATAATCCAATCAAGAAATGGGCAGAGGACATGAACAGACATTTCTGCAAAGAAGACATCCAGATGGCCAACAGACACATGAAAAAGTGCTCCACATCACTTGGCATCAGGGAAATACAAATCAAAACCACCATGAGATATCACCTCACACCAGTCAGAATGGCTACAATTAACAAGTCAGGAAATGACAGATGCTGGCGAGGATGTGGAGAAAGGGGAACCCTCCTACACTGTTGGTGGGAATGCAAGCTGTTGCAACCACTCTGGAAAACAGCATGGAGGTTCCTCAAAATGTTGAAAATAGAACTACCCTATGACCCTGCAATTGCACTCCTGGGTATTTACCCTAAAGATACAAACGTAGTGATCCGAAGGGGCACGTGCACCCGAATGTTTATAGCAGCAATGTGTACAATAGCCAAACTATGTAAAGAACCTAGATGTCCATCTACAGACGAATGGATAAAGAAGATGTGGTATATATACACAATGGAATACTGTGCAGCCATCAAAGGAAATGAAATCTTGCCATTTGCGACGACGTGGATGGAACTAGAGGGTATCATGCTTAGCGAAATAAGTCAATTGGAGAAAGACAACTATCATATGATCTCCCTGATATGAGGAAGTGGAGATGCAACATGGGGGGTTAAGGGGGTTGGAGAAGAATAAATGAAACAAGATGGGATTGGGAGGGAGACAAACCATAAGTGACTCTTAATCTCACAAAACAAACTGAGGGTTGATGGGGGAAGGGGATTGGGAGAGGGGGGTGGGGTTATGGATATTGGGGAGGGTATGTGCTATGGTGAGTGCTGTGAAGTGTGTAAACCTGCCGATTCGCAGACCTGTATCCCTGGGGATAAAAATATATGTTTATAAAGCTGTAAAAAAAAAAAGAAAAAGAAAAAAGAAAGGATGAATACCCAAGTTTTGTAGCAACATGGACGGGACTGGAAGAGATTTTGCTGAGTGAAATAAGTCAAGCAGAGAGAGTCAATTATCATATGGTTTCACTTATTTGTGGAGCATAACAAATAGCATGGAGGACAAGGGGAGATGGAGAGGAGAAGGGAGTTGAGGGAAATTGGAAGGGGAGGTGAACCATGAGAGACTATGGACTCTGAAAAACGATCTGAGAATTTTGAAGGGGTGGGGGGTGGGAGGTTGGGGGCACCAGGTGGTGGGTATTGTAGAGGGCACGTATTGCATGGAGCACTGGGTGTGGTGCAAAAATAATGAATACTGTTATGCTGAAAAAATAAAAAATTAATAAAAAAAATCAAGATCTTATCATGTTAAAATTGTAATCAATTTCTTTCCCTTTATATATGTTATTTATTTTATTTTATTTTATTTTATTTTATTTTATTTTATTTTTTTAAAGATTTTATTTATTTATTTGACAGAGAGAGGTCACAAGTAGACAGAGAGGCAGGCAGAGAGAGAGAGAGAGGGAATCAGGCTCCCTGCCGAGCAGAGAGCCCGATGCGGGACTCGATCCCAGGACCCTGAGATCTTGACCTGAGCCGAAGGCAGTGGCTTAACCCACTGAGCCACCCAGGCTCCCCATATTTATTTATTTTAAAAGGTTTTATTTATTTATTTGACAGAGGTAGAGAGAGAGAGCACAAGCAGGGGGAGCAGGAGGCAGAGGGAGAAGAAGAAGTAGACTTCCCACTGCATAGGGAGCCAAATGTGGGGCTCAATCCCAGGACCCTGGGATTATGACCTGAGCCCAAACACCCTCCACTTGCTTTAATGCAATATTTTAAACTCTACCTTGTTTCATTAAATTCTATAAAATGTATTATTTTTACCATTATTATTATTGTCTATGCAACTATTGTTTGACTAGATTTCTGGATATATGGCTTTCTTTTTCTTTCTAGAGAGTAGCCTTTAGAATTTCCTTTAGTGAAAGTCTGTTAGAAAATCTGTCAGAATTTGTCTGAAAAATGTTATTCTTTTCAAAAGATTTTCCTTTTTCCTCAATTATAAAATTATTTGTCTTACCTTTTGGTTTATTCATTTGAATCTTTTTAAAAAAAATTATTTGAGACAGAGTATATGCGGGTGGGGGAGGGGCTGAGAGAGGGAAAGAGAACCTCATGCAGGCTCCATGGCCAGTGCTGAGCTCAATTAGAGCTTGATCTCACTATCTTGAGATCATGACCTGCACTAAAACCAAGATTCCGATGCTTAACTGACTAAGCCACCCAGGAACCCCTCATTTGAGTCTTTTAATTTATTAAGGTTCTCTGGCTTGCTTTTTAAGCAATTTATTTTTAAAATATATATTTTCTAAAATTTCTATCTCATATGTAGATTTCCAGACCTATTTTATCCTTTTTTAATTTTCCTTCAATATTTGGCCATGTCTTCAACATTACTTTTAAATGTATTAAGCATACTAAATTTTTATTTAATATCTGATCATTAAAAGAGCTGTAGGATTTCTTAAATAGTTCTATCTGCTGTTTCTACAGATTCTTTTTCATAGTAATTTTAATGAATTTTTAAAATGTTTTTTATTGCATTAAATCATCTCAATTTTATTTATAAGACTTTATGGACTGGGTTAAGGTGTTTAAAAGATTTAGAATAACATCAGCCAGGTCCTCTACAAATAACTTTCATATTAAATTCTTAGCTTGAGTTTGGGAGGGTGGGCTACAGGTGTGTAAATTCTGGCCTCAAACCTGTATGAGAGCAAATTTGATTGGAAAATATTAAAAGAGTAGGCATTACACCTTCTCCTCCACACATAAAAGCCAAGGTTATCTCTCTCTTTAGGGAGAATCTGTCTGGCCATTCTCTTTTTGGGGCTTCATTTGGATTATGAGAGTCTTTTTTGGTGGTCCCAGCTTTGTGTGGTAATTTTGGTCAAATCTCCCACCTTGAGTAGGTTCTACATTTTGTTTTCTTTCCCCACTTCAATTAAACCCAAAGAGTCTAGGAGCCATCAGGGGTTGGCAGGTGCCCCAGAATGGTTGCTGGCTTTGACTTTATTACTTTTCTGAAGTCTTAATATTTTCATTGTTTTTATTCTCTGGAAGTTCTCTTTACTTTCTTGTTTGACTGTCATGTAAGATGTTTAAAATTTTCCCCGGTATTTTTAGATATTTCTTAAAGAACATGTTCCCTTGTGTGATTGCTTCATGAAATGTTAAGACCCTCTCGAATACATATATAAAAACAGGAAATTCTCTCATCACCCTTTTAAATTATACCTCTTATTACCCTTGCATTGCCAAAACATTATTTAAAAAATAGACTTCAATCATCATTTCAACTTTCTTACATTCTACTGTTGATGGAACTTACCTGCAGTAAGACCATTTTCTACTTTGCTGCAGGATAAGTTGCAAGGGAAGCAAATGCTGAGATATAAATTGGCATGTAGTACATTTATTACAGGGTATTCTTGGGATCAACACCTTCAAAAGGGAAACAACAGAAGAAGGTTGGAGCGGAGGGAGAAGCTGAGCTGCTGTGTTGTCTCAGTGGAACCTCTGCTGACTCCAGCAGAAGTTCTGAAGATGCAGTGAACTGTCAGAGCTGTCTGCAGTTGGAAAGAGAGAACAGGGACATTATACCCATATCAATCAGTCATTGGATTTAAGCTATCACAGGAATGGGGATGTGACCTTAGGTAAGATGCTTTCTGCAACTGAAGCAAACTCCAAAGAGGTTTGATAGCTGAGGGTTAAGTGTAGGCAGCTCTCCCAGCAGCTTGAATATTCTTACATCCTTTATAGCTGAAGGAGGGATCTGGGTGGTACATCATGGAGTCCACCCACAGTGCATCCTTATAATTGAATGATTTCTTTTTTAAGATTTTTAAGTAACCTCTACACCCAATGTAGGGCTTGAACTCACAACCCTGAGATCAAGAGTCATGTACTCCACTGACTGAGCTAGCCAGGCAACCCCATACAATACTGAAAGCACATGTGCACACACACACACACACACACACACACACACACATGCATATACAAACAACACACACACACACACACACACACACTGAGCATTCAAAGTGGAAATTCTTTTAATCAAGTGAAGTAAGTAAAGTTCAAGAAAGGCAAGGAAAACAATTAGACCTTTATGTTGAATGGAATTATGATCATATTTAAAAGTTAATGTTACCTTAACCATGAAGGTATAAAATACAGAAAAAAAATAGGTAACTGAGAAAGACATATTTATAATCAGTTTCCAGATATGTCTGTGTTTTTATTTTATCTAATAGATTTTATTTATTTACTTGAGAGAGAGAGAACAAGAGAAAGAAAGCACATGAGTTGGGGGCTAGGGGCAAAGGGAGAGGGAGAAGCAGACTCCCCACTGAACAGGAAGCCTGACAGCCCCCAGATAAATGTTCTTAAAGGATGGAGTAAGGTAAGACCAAATTGTATAAAATACATATTAGAAAATCTTTCAATACAGATTCTAGACTGTAAGTCATTTTCTGGTGGCAGCTTACCAAAAAAAAAAAATTGGGGGCCCAAATGAAAAGTTCTTTTCTTTGCTTTTTTTATTTATTTACTATTTTGAAGATTTTCTTTCTTTATTTGACAGAGAAGGAAAAGGAGAGAGAGCACAGGTAGGAGGAGTAACAGAGGGAGAGGGAGAAGCAGGTTCCCTGCTGAGCAGGGAGCCAGATGCAGGGCTCTATCCCAGGACCCTGGGATCATGACTTAAGCTGAAGGCAGATGCTTAATTGACTGAACCACGCAGGTGCCCTGAAAAGTCCTTTTAATTATTGATTCGATGATGGTAAGTATACTTTGAATTATTCTTTGAAAAAAGTGGCACAAAGCTTTATTACACAATTCATGTACGTCATATTTAACATTTAATATCTTTCACCTTCTGATGACAAATAAACTCGCTTATTGGATAATGGATGAAAAATGGATGATTTTAATTAAAATTCATTTAAATGCCATTGTTTAAGAGACAATGCATTTTGATGCAAATTTCATTTACAATTTAGAAAATCATATTTATTACAGAAAGCTAATTTTGCGTAAGAAGATCAATGCTCAGACCAATTGGTCCCATTTTGACATCACATGTTGTAAGGGTCCTGATTCACATACTAGGTATACAAATGGCATTTTCTGTTACTGAGTAAAGTCAGAATAATGACTGAGAAGAGATGCCTAAAATTCTGCCAGATAAGGAAATATATTAGAGTGCAGGGGTCACATACTGGTGACCTGAGAATAAAATTTGGACCCTTCCCCAAGAAAAGAAGATAACTACTTTTAGACAGGTACTCTGTCTTACCTCCTCAGGCTCACTAATTTATGTTGCCTTCAGGGCATTTGAGTTTTGTGCTTCTTGTGTTTCAGATGATTGCTGAGGAAATTTATTAATTGTAGCTCTTAGGTCACTTTGTTAGAGCTAAATACAGAGGTCTCTACTGTAAGGGTACCTGATATGTTGATCAGATTCTATTACTGGGACTGCAAAATACTCAATCACAGTCTTTTCTTTAATGAAAGATGGTTTCAAATTTTTATTTCACCACAGATACGTTGACATGCATCAAATCGAGAGTCTCCCATGATTCATAGTATCCAATGTCAAAATTCTTCATCCAACTTCATCTTTCTTACAGCAGTCTTCATAGGCCATTGAAACATGTAGCTTTGCCTTGACTTAGGGTATTCAGCCTTAAAGATATATATGTTAAAGAAGCCAACTCTAGGTCAACAAATACATTTTTCAATATTTTGTTCTTTTAAAAGTTATTATCTCCTCTATATTTCACATATAAAAATAATAATTAAATGCGAGTGTAAGAATTCTGTCAGTCATCTCCCCTAACTGTACCAGAATAGATCTATGTAGTACAGCAAACTCCCAAAGTTCATTTCCATTTAATTCAGATTTTCTAAGAACAAATATAAATCAGCATTTTTATTGTTTAAAGAACATTTAGAATTTTTACCACCTCAATGAGTACTAAACAATATCATAGATAAAACAATTTGAGACAGGTGTTTCTTTCGTAGTATAGGAATTACTGGCAAAAATGGGGTTTTGATGGCCTTGATATAAGTGGTGACTCAGGTAATTTTAACCACTTATAGATTGCTCACTATCCATGCAGACATCTGTGTATTCTTCAAGTGAAGAGTGCTAGATTGACAAATAACTCACATAAATATCTTTTTTGTTAAAAATTTAGATTTAAAAAAATTTAAAAACACTATAAACATTTTCAATAAACATATCTTCATAGATAAAATCAACATAAATATAGTGAAAATTTTAAAATATAGTGTGAATTAATTGCCCAAGAACTGAGTCTTCCAACCAATTCAATTTTGATTTTAGGGCACTTGACAGTGCTATGTTCTAGCAGAACCCTTAAAATGGTAGGTATAACTACTTGGAAACCAATTATGTCAGGTTTGGATTTGTGTTGGTGGCTTTCTTTTTTTGGAGTTCCAGAAGATCCTAAGTTAAACCCACCCATTCACAGCAGCATTTACCCATTTGTGGGGAAGTAGAATCATTCTCTTGCAAGAAGTTGAGTTTTGCAGCTTGTGAAATTCCATGGTAAGAACTGCTGACAGCTTGAGTGGGCAAAGAAAAACCCTATCTGAAAAGGCAGCTGTTTGATTTGACCATGGCATGGCATCTTCCCTTCAGGAAGTGTCACCTCCAACAAATGATGGTATATCTGCTCCCGGTTTTTGTTGTAGTCTGTCTTAAAACTGACATAAAATGACATCTCTAATCCTTGTGCACTTTGGGTTACAGCCCCATATGTCAAAATAAAAGCCAGCAAGGGAGGCTAGGAAGTCTTACTAAACATGCTCTCTCTATATACACTCTCCCTTCAGACTGGCCAGTCCATGCTTGTGGCAGCTACATTCTGAGAGGTGAGAGCTGCTGGTTACCAGCTCATGTAAGCCCAGCCTGGGCTTGTATGGATTGTTAATGAGCTGTCAAGAGTCACAAGAGCATTTCAGGAAAAAAGAAGTACATGCGAATGCCTTAAATTTCATGAACATTAATCTTATAGTAACATATTAAAATTTTGTGATTTTCATTATCATTTGGGAGAAAAGTTTTTTTCCTGTGCTTTTTATTATTCATATAATCAAAGGGAGAAACATGGAGATAATTCCAAAGAATGAATAATGCCAGTGTTATTTTCATTTGGCTCTGGAATGCTGTTTTTGATTTTTTGTGGGGCCACAGATTTTTTTTTTCAGATGAGGTTCTCTTTTTTTAATTTTAATGTTTACATTTTCTGAACTTGGCAACTGCCCTAGGTTGGAAGTACCACAGTGGCAAACCAGTCTGCTCAAAAAATTTTTGAATGCTAATCTGTCTGTAAATCCCAACTAGTAAGGATAGTGATAATGATGATGATGCCAGCAACTAAAGTTCATTGATTACTCATTATGTACCTAGCACTTTTATAAGGTCCTCAGTTTTATCATCTGAAAGATGAGAAAATGTATTTACCTAAAGGGTTTACTGGAGAAATTAAATTAATATACATAGAGCACTTGGAATAGTGACGGATGCATAAAAACATAGTAACTATTATTATTTAATCATCATCACATTTTTTTTTAAGGTGTCTTAAATTTTATTTTTTTTATAAACATATATTTTTATCCCCAGGGGTACAGGTATGCGAATCGCCAGGTTTACACACTTCACAGCACTCACCATAGCACATAACCTCCCCAATATCCATAACCCCACACCCCCTCTCCCAACCCCCTCCCCCATCAACCCTCAGTTTGTTTTGTGAGATTAAGAGTCACTTATGGTTTGTCTCCCTCCCAATCCCATCTTGTTTCACTTATTCTTCTCCTACCCCCTTAACCCCCCATGTTGCATCTCCACTTCTTCATATCAGGGAGATCATATGATAGTTGTCTTTCTCCGATTGACTTATTTCGCTAAGCATGATACCCTCTAGTTCCATCCACGTCGTCGCAAATGGCAAGATTTCATTTCTTTTGATGGCTGCATAGTATTCCATTGTGTATATATACCACATCTTCTCTATCCATTCGTCTGTAGATGGACATCTAGGTTCTTTCCATAGTTTGGCTATTGTAGACATTGCTGCTATAAACATTCGGGTGCACGTGCCCCTTCGGATCACTACGTTTGTATCTTTAGGGTAAATACCCAGCAGTGCAATTGCTGGATCATAGGGTAGTTCTATTTTCAACCTTTTTTTTTTTTTTTAAATTTTTTATTTTTTCAGCATAACAGTATTCATTATTTTTGCACCACACCCAGTGCTCCATGCAATCCGTGCCCTCTACAATACCCACCACCTGGTGCCCCCAACCTCCCACCCCCCACCCCTTAACAAAATTCTCAGATCGTTTTTCAGAGTCCATAGTCTCTCATTGTTCACCTCCCCTTCCAATTTCCCTCAAATAAGTGAAACCATATGATAATTGACTCTTTCTGCTTGACTTATTTCACTCAGCATAATCTCTTCCAGTCCCGTCCATGTTGCTACAAAACTTGGGTATTCATCCTTTCTTTTTTTTTTTTTTTTTTTACAGCTTTATAAACATATATTTTTATCCCCAGGGGTACAGGTCTGCGAATCGCCAGGTTTACACACTTCACAACACTCACCATAGCACATACCCTCCCCAATATCCATAACCCCACCCCCTCTCCCAACCCCCTCCCCCCATCAACCCTCAGTTTGTTTTGTGAAATTAAGAGTCACTTATGGTTTGTCTCCCTCCCAATTCCATCTTGTTTCATTTACTCTTCTCCTACCCCCTCGACCCCCCATGTTGCATCTCCTCTCCCTCATATCAGAGAGATCATATGATAGTTGTCTTTCTCCGATTGACTGATTTCGCTAAGCATGATACCCTCTAGTTCCATCCACGTCGTTGCAAATGGCAAGATTTCATTTCTTTTGATGGCTGCATAGTATTCCATTGTGTATATATACCACATCTTCTTTATCCATTCGTCTGTTGATGGACATCTAGGTTCTTTCCATAGTTTGGCTATTGTAGACATTGCTGCTATAAACATTCGGGTGCACGTGCCCCTTCGGATCACTACGTTTGTATCTTTAGGGTAAATACCCAGGAGTGCAATTGCAGGGTCATAGGGTAGTTCTATTTTCAACCTTTTGAGGAACATCCATGCTGTTTTCCAGAGTGGTTGCACCAGCTTGCATTCCCACCAACAGTGTAGGAGGGTTCCCCTTTCTCCGCATCTTCGCCAGCATCTGTCATTTCCTGACTTGTTAATTTTAGCCATTCTGACTGGTGTGAGGTGATATCTCATGGTGGTTTTGATTTGTATTTCCCTGATGCCGAGTGATATGGAGCACTTTTTCATGTGTCTGTTGGCCATCTGGATGTCTTCTTTGCAGAAATGTCTGTTCATGTCCTCTGCCCATTTCTTGATTGGATTATTTGTTCTTTGGGTGTTGAGTTTGCTAAGTTCTTTATAGATTTTGGACACTAGCCCTTTATCTGATATGTCATTTGCAAATATCTTCTCCCATTCTGTCAGTTGTCTTTTGGTTTTGTTCACTGTTTCCTTTGCTGTGCAAAAGCTTTTGATCTTGATAAAATCCCAAAAGTTCATTTTTGCCCTTGCTTCCCTGCCTTTGGTGATGTTCCTAGGAAGATGTTGCTGCGGCTGAGGTCGAAGAGGTTGCTGCCTGTGTTCTCCTCGAGGATTTTGATGGATTCCTTTCTCACATTGAGATCCTTCATCCTTTTGAGTCTATTTTCGTGTGTGGTGTAAGGAAATGATCCAATTTCATTTTTCTGCATGTGGCTGTCCAATTTTCCCAACACCATTTATTGAAGAGGCTGTCTTTTTTCCATTGGACATTCTTTCCTGCTTTGTCGAAGATGAGTTGACCATAGAGTTGAGGGTCCATTTCTGGGCTCTCTATTCTGTTCCATTGATCGATGTGTCTGTTTTTGTGCCAGTACCATGCTGTCTTGATGATGACAGCTTTGTAATCGAGCTTGAAGTCCGGAATTGTGATGCCACCAACTTTGGCTTTCTTTTTCAATATTCCTTTGGCTATTCGAGGTCTTTTCTGGTTCCATATAAATTTTAGGATTATTTGTTCCATTTCTTTGAAAAAAATGGATGGTACTTTGCTAGGAATTGCATTAAATGTGTAGATTGCTTTAGGTAGCATAGACATTTTCACAATATTTATTCTTCCAATCCAGGAGCATGGAACATTTTTCCATTTCTTTGTGTCTTCCTCAATTTCTTTCATGAGTCCTTTATAGTTTTCTGAGTAGAGATTCTTAGTCTCTTTGGTTAGGTTTATTCCCAGGCATCTTATAGTTTTGGGTGCAATTGTAAATGGGATGGACTCCTTAATTTCTCTTTCTTCTGTCTTGTTGTTGGTGTAGAGAAATGCAACTGATTTCTGTGCATTGATTTTATATCCTGACACTTGACTGAATTCCTGTACAAGTTCTAGCAGTTTTGGAGTGGAGTCTTTTGGGTTTTCCACATATAGTATCATATCATCTGCAAAGAGTGATAGTTTGACTTCTTCTTTGCCGATTTGGATGCCTTTAATTTCCTTTTGTTGTCTGATTGCTGAGGCTAGGACTTCTAGTACTATGTTGAATAGCAGTGGTGATAACGGACATCCCTGCCGTGTTCCTGACCTTAGCGGAAAAGGTTTCAGTTTTTCTCCATTGAGAATGATATTTGCGGTGGGTTTTTCATAGATGGCTTTGATAATATTGAGGTATGTGCCGTCTATCCCTACACTTTGAAGAGTTTTGATCAGGAAGGGATGCTGTACTTTGTCAAATGCTTTTTCAGCATCTATGGAGAGTATCATATGGTTCTTGTTCTTTCTTTTATTAATGTGTTGTATCACATTGATTGATTTGCGGATGTTGAACCAGCCTTGCAGCCCTGCAATAAATCCCACTTGGTCGTGGTGAATAATCCTTTTCATGTACTGTTGAATCCTATTGGCTAGTATTTTGGAGAGAATTTTTGCATCTGTGTTCATCAAGGATATTGGTCTGTAGTTCTCTTTTTTGATGGGATCCTTGACTGGGTTTGGGTCAAGGCAATGCTGGCCTCATAAAATGACTTTGGAAGTTTTCCTTCTATTTCTATTTTTTGGAACAGTTTCAGGAGAATAGGAATTAGTTCTTCTTTAAATGTTTGGTAGAATTCCCCTGGGAAGCCATCTGGCCCTGGGCTTTTGTTTGTTTGGAGATTTTTGATGACTGTTTCAATCTCCTTACTGGTTATGGGTCTGTTCAGGCTTTCTATTTCTTCCTGGTTCAGTTGTGGTAGTTTATATGTCTCTAGGAATGCTACCATTTCTTCCAGATTGTCAAATTTGTTGGCGTAGAGTTGCTCATAGTATGTTCTTATAATTGTCTGTATTTCTTTGGTGTTCATTGTGATCTCTCCTCTTTCATTCATGATTTTATTCATGTGGGTCCTTTCTCTTTTCTTTTTGATAAGTCTGGCCAGGGGTTTATCAATCTTCTTAATTCTTTCAAAGAACCAGCTCCTAGTTTCGTTGATTTGTTCGATGGTTTTTTTGGTTTCTATTTCATTGATTTCTGCTCTGATCTTTATGATTTCTCTTCTCCTGCTGGGTTTAGGGTTTCTTTCTTGTTCTTTCTCCAGCTCCTTTAGGTGTAGGGTTAGGTTGTGTACCTGAGACCTTTCTTGTTTCTTGAGAAAGGCTTGTACCGCTATATATTTTCCTCTCAGGACTGCCTTTGTTGTGTCCCACAGATTCTGAACCGTTGTGTTTTCATTATCATTTGTTTCCATAAATTTTTTCAATTCTTCTTTAATTTCCTGGTTGACCCATTCATTCTTTAGAAGGATGCTGTTTAGTCTCCATGTATTTGGGTTCTTTCCAAATTTCCTCTTGTGATTGAGTTCTAGCTTCAGAGCATTGTGGTCTGAAAATATTTAGGGAATGATCCCAATCTTTTGATACCGGTTGAGACTTGATTTAGGACCAAGAATGTGATCTATTCTGGAGAATGTTCCATGTGCACTAGAGAAGAATGTGTATTCTGTTGCTTTGGGATGAAATGTTCTGAATATATCTGTGATGTCCATCTGGTCCAGTGTGTCATTTAAGGCCTTGATTTCCTTGTTGATCTTTTGCTTGGATGATCTGTCCATTTCAGTGAGGGGAGTGTTAAAATCCCCTACTATTATTGTATGCTTGTCGATGTGTTTCTTTGATTTTGCTATTAATTGGTTTATATAGTTGGCTGCTCCCACGTTAGGGGCATAGATATTTAAAATTGTTAGATCTTCTTGTTGGACAGTTCCTTTGAGTATGATATAGTGTCCTTCCTCATCTCTTATTATAGTCTTTGGCTTAAAATCTAATTGATCTGATATAAGGATTGCCACTCCTGCTTTCTTCTGATGTCCATTAGCATGGTAAATTCTTTTCCACCCCCTCGCTTTAAACCTGGAGGTGTCTTCAGGTTTAAGATGTGTTTCTTGTAGGCAACATATAGATGGGTTTTGTTTTTTTTATCCATTCTGATACCCTGTGTCTTTTGATTGGGGCATTTAGCCCATTAACATTCAGGGTAAGTATTGAGAGATATGAATTTAGTGCCATTGTATTGCCTGTAAGGTGACTGTTATTGTATATTGTCTCTGTTTCTTTCTGATCTACTACTTTGAGGGTCTCTCTTTGCTTAGAGGACCCCTTTCAATATTTCCTGTAGAGCTGGTTTGGTATTTGCAAATTCTTTCAGTTTTTGTTTGTCCTGGAAGCTTTTAATCTCTCCTTCTATTTTCAATGATAGCCTAGCTGGATATAGCATTCTTGGCTGCATGTTTTTCTCATTTAATTCTCTGAATATACCATGACAGCTCTTTCTGGCCTACCAGGTCTCTGTGGATAAGTCTGCTGCCAATCTCATATTTTTACCATTGTATGTTACAGACTTCTTTTCCCGGGCTGCTTTCAGGATCTTTTCTTTGTCACTAAGACTTGTAAATTTTACTATTAGGTGACGGGGTGTGGACCTATTCTTATTGATTTTGAGGGGGGTTCTCTGAACCTCTTGAATTTTGATGCTTGTTCCCTTTGCCATATTGGGGAAATTCTCTCCAATAATTCTCTCCAACATACCTTCTGCTCCCCTCTCTGTTTCCTCTTCTTCTGGAATCCCAATTATTCTAATGTTGTTTTGTCTTATGGTGTCACTTATCTCTCGAATTCTCCCCTCGTGGTCCAGTAGCTGTTTGTCCCTCTTTTGCTCAGCTTCTTTATTCTCTGTCATTTGGTCCTCTATATCGCTAATTCTTTCTTCTGCCTCATTTATCCTAGCAGTGAGAGCCTCCATTTTTGATTGCACCTCATTAATAGCTTTTTTGATTTCAACTTGGTTAGATTTTAGTTCTTTTATTTCTCCAGAAAGGGCTTTTATATCTCCCGAGAAGGTTGCTTTAATATCTTCCATGCCTTTTTCAAGTCTGGCTGAACCTTGAGAATCGTCATTCTGAACTCTATATCTGACATATTTCCAATGTCTGTATTGATTAGGTCCCTAGCCTTTGGTACTGCCTCTTGTTCTTTTTTTTGTTGTGAATTTTTCCGCCTTGTCATTTTGTCCAGATAAGAGTTTATGAAGGAGCAAGTAAAATACTAAAAGGGTGGCAACAACCCCAGGAAAATATGCTTTAGCCAAATCAGAAGAGGGGGGGGGAGAAAGGGGATAAAAAGGGGTTCAGAAAGAAACTATTAAAAAAAGAAAGCCGATAAAAAATATAAAAAGGAAAAAATATATATATATTAGATAAACTATTTAAAAAACGTTAAAAAAGAAAACGGTAAAAGTTAAAAAAATTTAGCAGAAGAAGAGAAAAAAATTGAAAAAGAAAAAAAACATTAAATTAACTGCAAGGCTAAAGAATCATGGGGAGAAAGCCATGAGTTCCGTGCTTTGCTTTCTCTTCCTTTGGAATTCCGCCGCTCTCCTTGGTATTGAAATTGCACTCCTTGGTAGGTGAACTTGGTCCTGGCTGGGTTTCTCGTTGATCTTCTGGGGGAGGGGCCTGTTGTAGTGATTCTCAAGTGTCTTTGCCCCCGGCGGAGTTGCACCGCCCTTACCCAGGGCCGGGCTGAGTAATCAGCTCGGGTTTGCTGGGTTTGCTTTCGGGAGCTTTTGTTCCCTGAGCGCTTTCCGTAGAGTTCCGGAGGACGGGAATGAAGATGGCGGACTCCCGGTCTCTGGCCCGGAGGAGCTGAGAGCCCGGGGCCCCACTCCTCAGTGCGCCCTTAGAGAACAGTGCCCAATGACTCCCGTCACCCTGGCCTCCGGCCGCGCTCTGAGCTGACTGAGCCTGCGACCGGTTCAAGGTTACCCCGAGCTGAGAGTCACTCCTCGGCTCTGTCTCTGTAGCCGGCTTCCCCGTTCTAATACCGGTAAGCTCTGCGACACTCAGACACCCCCGATCCTTCTGTGACCCTGCGGGACCTGAGGCCGCGCTGACCCCGCCTGGGCTTCACCCCGGTTAAGCCTCTGGAGCGATGTCCCTCAGCGGAACAGACTTTTAAACATCCCGATTTTGTGCTCCATTGCTCCGCCGCTCGCCGGGAGCCGGCCCCTCCCCCCATGGTCTATCGTCCCGTCGCTTTGGATTCACTTCTCCGCCAGTCCTACCTTTCAGATAGTGGTTGATTTTCTGTTTCTAGGATTGCTGTTCTTCTTCTCTTCAATCTCCCGTTGGATTTGTAGGTGTTTGTAATCTTTAGATAAGCTATCTAGCTGATCTCCCACTACCTGAAGTAGTCTCAGCTCCTAGTGCTCCGCCATCTTGACTCCTCCGTCGTCATCACAACTTTTAAAAAAAAAGATCTATTTATTTATTTGAGAGATAAAGAGAGGTAAAGAGAGGGGAGGCACAGAGAGAGTCCTAGGCAGACTCTATGCTGAGCCCAAAGCCTGACCAGGGCTAAATCTCAAGAGCCTGAGATCACAATCTGAGCTGAAACCAAGAGTTGGGTGCTTAATCAACTGCACCACCCAGGTGCCCCTCCTCATTGCTGCTTTGTAAGCCCAGTGTTATCACTGATGCCATTTTACAGATGAGGAAATTAAAGGGTAAATGAAATAAACTTGCCTAAAGTTGCAACATTAAGTGGCATAGGCGCATTAGAACCCAGGTGTTCTGTTGACTAAACTGTTCATTTTGTTTGAGCTTATCTATTTTATTGGAAAAGGCTTGTAAGTCCAGGGATTAATGATTTGGAATCATTTATATTGCATATGATTAAAGCTCATAGGGACCTGTGATTAACTGTGGATTTGGTCAAGTAACTATATCCCTACATTTTTATCCCCAGATGAAAAATAAGGGAGATGAACTAAGTGATCTCTCAGGATCTTCCCAACACTATGAAGAGTCTATAAACGTATGAAGTTTATGCTTTCTCAGGCAATTCACCAGGTTTCACTTGACCTCCAGACAAAAGGAAATTGGCTTAAATTGTACCAGAAGGTCTTTTTTTTTTTTTTTTAAAGAATATTTTTCTGGTAATAGGGTAGTAAAATACTGAAAAGAGAAGCTTTTAAAGCTTCTTACCTAAAGCTCTGTAAGAAGAATGTCCACACCACTAGGAATTGTCAGTGGGCTCTTATTGCCTAGAGGCTGAGCACAAACTAGGTTATAGATTTCTTGCAGCTAAATGGTTCTATATTTTTCCAATGATGTTAACTCTGCAGTAGCTGTGAGGATTCATGGTTCTAGTCAAATAATTGACTTTAGCATCAAGCTGTGAGATTAGTGTTGGTAAAGGGAAGCAGGCAAATGCTGCACTCACATCTTCCTCTTGCTTAAGAAGCAGGTGTATAAATTAAAAGGGCACTGAAAGAATTGACATTAGTGGGATCAGTTTTGGCCCGAGACTAAATTATGAAGTGGCTGGGTTTTCTTTGGGACCTTTCAGCCACATTGCATACTACTCTATTCTTCCCTTCAGGAACTTGTGTCATGATTTAAGAATCGTTCCAGTAACACCCAATGCTAAGTTTTCCTTCCTTCCTTCTTCCCTTCCTTCCTTCCTTCCGTCCTTCCTTCCTTCCTTTCCATATCCATTCCCTTAGGTCCAATATTTTGGCAAGGAAGGGCCTGTGATAGTTTAATGTGTAATACCTTTCAGGTAAACTCATAGCTTTCATAGTTGCCTTAAATATTGTATCTGAAATTTATCATTTGTGGACAGTTTTAGACAAAGAAGCAAAATCATTGTATGTGAAATGTTTTCTCATTATGTAAGAGAGGAGATGACTTCTCACCCTACTTATGGACAAAGGTAGTCTTTTTTTTTTTTTTTAATTTTTTTATTTTTTCAGCATAACAGTATTCATTATTTTTGCACCACACCCAGTGCTCCATGCAATCTGTGCCCTCCACAATACCCACCACCTGGTGCCCCAACATCCCACCCCCCACCCCTTCAAAATTCCCAGATCGTTTTTCAGAGTCCATAGTCTCTCATGGTTCACCTCCCCTTCCAATTTCCCTCAACTCCCCTCTCCATCTCCCCTTGTCCTCCATGCTATTTGTTATGCTCCACAAATAAGTGAAACCATATGATAATTGACTCTCTCTGCTTGACTTATTTCACTCAGCATAATCTCTTCCAGTCCCGTCCATGTTGCTACAAAACTTGGGTATTCATCCTTTCTTTCTTTCTTTCTTTTTTTTTTTTTTTTTACAGCTTTATAAACATATATTTTTATCCCCAGGGGTACAGGTATGCGAATCGCCAGGTTTACACACTTCACAACCATAGCACATACCGTCCCCAATATCCATAACCCCACGCCCTCTCCCAACCCCCTCCCCCCATCAACCCTCAGTTTGTTTTGTGAGATTAAGAGTCACTTATGGTTTCTCTCCCTCCCAATCCCATCTTGTTTCATTTACTCTTCTCCTACCCCCTCAACCCCCCATGTTGCATCTCCTCTCCCTCATATCAGGGAGATCATATGATAGTTGTCTTTCTCCGATTGACTTATTTCGCTAAGCATGATACCCTCTAGTTCCATCCACGTCGTCACAAATGGCAAGATTTCATTTCTTTTGATGGCTGCATAGTATTCCATTGTGTATATATACCACATCTTCTTTATCCATTCGTCTGTAGATGGACATCTAGGTTCTTTCCATAGTTTGGCTATTGTAGACATTGCTGCTATAAACATTCGGGTGCATGTGCCCCTTCGGATCACTATGTTTGTATCTTTAGGGTAAATACCCAGCATTGCAATTGCAGGGTCATAGGGTAGTTCTATTTTCAACATTTTGAGGAACCTCCATGCTGTTTTCCAGAGTGGTTGCACCAGCTTGCATTCCCACCAACAGTGTAGGAGGGTTCCCCTTTCTCCGCATCCTCGCCAGCATCTGTCATTTCCTGACTTGTTAATTTTAGCCATTCTGACTGGTGTGAGGTGATATCTCATGGTGGTTTTGATTTGTATTTCCCTGATGCCGAGTGATATGGAGCACTTTTTCATGTGTCTGTTGGCCATCTGGATGTCTTCTTTGCAGAAATGTCCGTTCATGTCCTCTGCCCATTTCTTGATCGGATTATTTGTTCTTTAGGTGTTGAGTTTCTTAAGTTCTTTATAGATTTTGGACACTAGCCCTTTATCTGATATGTCATTTGCAAATATCTTCTCCCATTCTGTCAGTTGTCTTTTGGTTTTGTTCACTGTTTCCTTTGCTGTGCAAAAGCTTTTGATCTTGATAAAATCCCAAAAGTTCATTTTTGCCCTTGCTTCCCTTGCCTTTGGTGATGTTCCTAGGAAGATGTTGCTGCGGCTGACGTCGAAGAGGTTGCTGCCTGTGTTCTCCTCGAGGATTTTGATGGATTCCTTTCTCACATTGAGATCCTTCATCCATTTTGAGTCTATTTTCGTGTGTGGTGTAAGGAAATGATCCAATTTCATTTTTCTGCATGTGGCTGTCCAATTTTCCCAACACCATTTATTGAAGAGGCTGTCTTTGTTCCATTGGACATTCTTTCCTGCTTTGTCGAAGATGAGTTGACCATAGAGTTGAGGGTCCATTTCTGGGCTCTCTATTCTGTTCCATTGATCGATGTGTCTGTTTTTGTGCCAGTACCATGCTGTCTTGATGATGACAGCTTTGTAATAGAGCTTGAAGTCCGGAATTGTGATGCCACCAACTTTGGCTTTCTTTTTCAATATTCCTTTGGCTATTTGAGGTCTTTTCTGGTTCCATATAAATTTTAGGATTATTTGTTCCATTTCTTTGAAAAAAATGGATGGTACTTTGATAGGAATTGCATTACGTGTGTAGATTGCTTTAGGTAGCATAGACATTTTCACAATATTTATTCTTCCAATCCAGGAGCATGGAACATTTTTCCATTTCTTTGTGTCTTCCTCAATTTCTTTCATGAGTACTTTATAGTTTTCTGAGTATAGATTCTTAGTCTCTTTGGTTAGGTTTATTCCTAGGTATCTTATAGTTTTGGGTGCAATTGTAAATGGGATGGACTCCTTAATTTCTCTTTCTTCTGTCTTGTTGTTGGTGTAGAGAAATGCAACTGATTTCTGTGCATTGATTTTATATCCTGACACTTGACTGAATTCCTGTACAAGTTCTAGCAGTTTTGGAGTGGAGTCTTTTGGGTTTTCCACATATAGTATCATATCATCTGCAAAGAGTGATAGTTTGACTTCTTCTTTGCCGATTTGGATGCCTTTAATTTCCTTTTGTTGTCTGATTGCTGAGGCTAGGACTTCTAGTACTATGTTGAATAGCAGTGGTGATAATGGACATCCCTGCCGTGTTCCTGACCTTAGCGGAAAAGCTTTCAGTTTTTCTCCATTGAGAATGATATTTGCGGTGGGTTTTTCATAGATGGCTTTGATAATATTGAGGTATGTGCCGTCTATCCCTACACTTTGAAGAGTTTTGATCAGGAAGGGATGCTGTACTTTGTCAAATGCTTTTTCAGCATCTATGGAGAGTATCATATGGTTCTTGTTCTTTCTTTTATTAATGTGTTGTATCACATTGATTGATTTGCGGATGTTGAACCAGCCTTGCAGCCCTGGAATAAATCCCACTTGGTCGTGGTGAATAATCCTTTTAATATACTGTTGAATCCTATTGGCTAGTATTTTGGCGAGAATTTTTGCATCTGTGTTCATCAAGGATATTGGTCTGTAGTTCTCTTTTTTGTTAGGATCCTTGTCTGGTTTTGGGATCAAGGTGATGCTGGCCTCATAAAATGAGTTTGGAAGTTTTCCTTCTATTTCTATTTTTTGGAACAGTTTCAGGAGAATAGGAATTAGTTCTTCTTTAAATGTTTGGTAGAATTCCCCTGGGAAGCCATCTGGCCCTGGGCTTTTGTTTGTTTGGAGATTTTTGATGACTGTTTCAATCTCCTTACTGGTTATGGGTCTGTTCAGGCTTTCTATTTCTTCCTGGTTCAGTTGTGGTAGTTTATATGTCTCTAGGAATGCATCCATTTCTTCCAGATTGTCAAATTTGTTGGCGTAGAGTTGCTCATAGTATGTTCTTATTATTGTCTGTATTTCTTTGGTGTTCGTTGTGATCTCTCCTCTTTCATTCATGATTTTATTTATTTGGGTCCTTTCTCTTTTCTTTTTGATAAGTCTGGCCAGGGGTTTATCAATCTTATTAATTCTTTCAAAGAACCAGCTCCTCGTTTCGTTGATTTGTTCTATTGTTTTTTTGGTTTCTATTTCATTGATTTCTGCTCTGATCTTTATGATTTCTCTTCTCCTGCTGGGTTTAGGGTTTCTTTCTTGTTCTTTCTCCAGCTCCTTTAGGTGTAGGGTTAGGTTGTGTACCTGAGATCTTTCTTGTTTCTTGAGAAAGGCTTGTACCGCTATATATTTTCCTCACAGGACTGCCTTTGTTGTGTCCCACAGATTTTGAACCGTTGTGTTTTCATTATCATTTGTTTCCATAAATTTTTTCAATTCTTCTTTAATTTCCTGGTTGACCCATTCATTCTTTAGAAGGATGCTGTTTAGTCTCCATGTATTTGGGTTCTTTCCAAATTTCCTCTTGTGATTGAGTTCTAGCTTCAGAGCATTGTGGTCTGAAAATATTTAGGGAATGATCCCAATCTTTTGATACCGGTTGAGACTTGATTTAGGACCAAGAATGTGATCTATTCTGGAGAATGTTCCATGTGCACTAGAGAAGAATGTGTATTCTGTTGCTTTGGGATGAAATGTTCTGAATATATCTGTGATGTCCATCTGGTCCAGTGTGTCATTTAAGGCCTTGATTTCCTTGTTGATCTTTTGCTTGGATGATCTGTCCATTTCAGTGAGGGGAGTGTTAAAATCCCCTACTATTATTGTATTCTTGTCAATGTGTTTCTTTGATTTTGTTATTAATTGGTTTATATAGTTGGCTGCTCCCACGTTAGGGGCATAGATATTTAAAATTGTTAGATCTTCTTGTTGGACAGTTCCTTTGAGTATGATATAGTGTCCTTCCTCATCTCTTATTATAGTCTTTGGCTTAAAATCTAATTGATCTGCTATAAGGATTGCCACTCCTGCTTTCTTCTGATGTCCATTAGCATGGTAAATTCTTTTCCACCCCCTCACTTTAAACCTGGAGGTGTCTTCAGGTTTAAGATGAGTTTCTTGTAGGCAACATATAGATGGTTTTTGTTTTTTTTATCCATTCTGATACCCTGTGTCTTTTGATTGGGGCATTTAGCCCATTAACATTCAGGGTTAGTATTGAGAGATATGAATTTAGTGCCATTGTATTGCCTGTAAGGTGACTGTTATTGTATATTGTCTCTGTTTCTTTCTGATCTACTACTTTGAGGGTCTCTCTTTGCTTAGAGGACCCCTTTCAATATTTCCTGTAGAGCTGGTTTGGTATTTGCAAATTCTTTCAGTTTTTGTTTGTCCTGGAAGCTTTTAATCTCTCCGTCTATTTTCAATGATAGCCTAGCTGGATATAGTATTCTTGGCTGCATGTTTTTCTCATTTAGTACTCTGAATATATCATGCCAGCTCTTTCTGGCCTGCCAGGTCTCTGTGGATAAGTCTGCGGCCAATCTAATATTTTTACCATTGTACGTTACAGACTTCTTTTCCCGGGCTGCTTTCAGGATCTTTTCTTTGTCACTAAGACTTGTCAATTTTACTATTAGGTGACGGGGTGTGGACCTATTCGTATTGATTTTGAGGGGGGTTTCTGAACCTCCTGAATTTGGATGCTTGTTCCCTTTGCCATATTGGGGAAATTCTCTCTAATAATTCTCTCCAATATACCTTCTGCTCCCCTCTCTGTTTCCTCTTCTTCTGGAATCCCAATTATTCTAATGTTGTTTCGTCTTATGGTGTCACTTATCTCTCGAATTCTCCCCTCGTGGTCCAGTAGCTGTTTGTCCCTCTTTTGCTCAGCTTCTTTATTCTCTGTCATTTGGTCTTCTATATCGCTAATTCTTTCTTCTGCCTCATTTATCCTAGCAGTGAGAGCCTCCATTTTTGATTGCACCTCATTAATAGCTTTTTTGATTTCAACTTGGTTAGATTTTAGTTCTTTTATTTCTCCAGAAAGGGCTTTTATATCTCCTGAGAGGGTTGCTTTAATATCTTCCATGCCTTTTTCAAGCCCGGCTAGAACCTTGAGAATCGTCATTCTGAACTCTATATCTGACATATTACCAATGTCTGTATTGATTAGGTCCCTAGCCTTTGGTACTGCCTCTTGTTCTTTTTTTTGTTGTGAATTTTTCCGCCTTGTCATTTTGTCCAGATAAGAGTTTATGAAGGAGCAAGTAAAAGACTAAAAGGGTGGCAACAACCCCAGGAAAATATGCTTTAGCGAAATCAGAAGAGATCCCGAATTGTGAGGGGGGAGAAAGGGGAAAAAAGGGGTTCAGAAAGAAAGAAAAAAAAAAAAGAAACTATTAAAAAAAAGAAAGCCGATAAAGAAAAAATATAAAAAGAGGAAAAAAATATATATATTAGATAAATTATTTAAAAAACGTTAAAAAAAGAAAACGGTAAAAGTTAAAAAAAATTCAGCAGAAGAAGAGAAAAAGAAAAAAAAATTGAAAAAGAAAAAAAAATTAAATTAACTGCAAGGCTAAAAAATCATGGGGAGAAGCCATGAGTTCCGTGCTTTGCTTTCTTCTCCTCTGGAATTCTGCCGCTCTCCTTGGTAGGTGAACTTGGTCCTGGCTGGGTTTCCCGTTGATCTTCTGGGGGAGGGGCCCGTTGTAGTGATTCTCAAGCGTCTTTGCCCCAGGCGGAGTTGCATCGCCCTTACCCGGGGCCGTGCTGAGTAATCCGCTGGGGTTCGCTTTCGGGAGCTTTTGTTCCCTGAGCGCTTTCTGTAGAGTCTGGTGGACGGGAATAAAGATGGCGGCCTCCCGGTCTCCGGCCCGGAGGAGCCGAGAGCCCGGGGCCCCACTCCTCAGTGCGCCCTCAGAGAACAGCGCCCAAAGACTCCCGCCACCCTGGCCTCCGGCCACGCTCCGAGCTGACCGAGCCTGAGACCGGTTCAAGGCAACCCCAAGCTGAGAGTCACTCCTCGGCTCTGTCTCTGCAGCCGGCTTCCCCGTTCTAATACCGGTAAGCTCTGCGACACTCAGACACCCCCGATCCTTCTGCGACCCTGCGGGACCTGTGGCCGCGCTGACCCTGCCTGGGCTTCCAGTTAAGCCTCTGGAGCGATGTCCCTCAGCGGAACAGACTTTTAAAAGTCCTGATTTTGCTCCGTTGCTCTGCCGCTCGCCGGGAGCCGGCCCCTCCCCCCGTGGTCTATCTTCCCGTCGCTTTGGATTCACTTCTCCGCCAGTCCTACCTTGCAGAAAGTGGTTGATTTTCTGTTTCTGGAATTGCTGTTCTTCTTCTCTTCAATTTCCCGTTGGATTTGTAGGTGTTTACAATCTTTAGATAAGCTATTTAGCTGATCTCCCGCTACCCGAAGTAGTCTCAGCCTGCTACTTCTCCGCCATCTTGACTCCTCCTCCTGGACAAAGGTAGTCTTAACTGGAATGGAGAGGATTAGAACTACAAAGTGATCTATTTTTAAAATGTGGGAATGTGAATCAACAAAGTGGATAGAAATTTTGACTATATTTGGTTGTTAAAAATTTCCTAAGAAATTGTTAAGATACTACGTTCAGGTTATTTTCCATGGTTTCTACAAGTTATTTATTAATCACAGTAGTGGCAGTGGTGGAATAAAACAAAAGGGAGTAACATAATCAGGAATAGTAAAATTTTAGTTGTAGTGATTAAAACCTAGAAAGAGTATCTTGTAGTAGGTATGCTCATTAATATACTAACTACTGAGATAATGTGACATTTTCATTTAAAGTGATTGAACAAATTTAACCAGATATTTATATTTCTGGTTTTTTGAAAAATAAGCCAACATATGTATATCATTTCTCTTGCTAATTTCAGTTATTTATGGTAACATAAATCCATGTTACTACAAAGCTGAATTTTCTCTTATTTAAAAGATCTTCTGTTTAAGCTCATGGCAGCTTTCAATTAATTTCTAAGAAATTATATTCTTAGACTTCTACGGATATTTTGAGTAAATCATGAAAGTCTTTTTTGACATATAAATATAATTTACTTCCTCAATTTTATAATATCCATCTCCATTATGTGAAGACATAATGGTGGGTCATTCTTGATTATGCACTATTTCTTAGGTCATACATTATCCGATTTAATCTTTACTGCAAGTTAAGTATCTTTGTATCTGCTTTTCAGAGGAGAAAATTATAGCTCGAGAAATAAAATGTTACCCGTGATGCCATAGCTTGTAAGTGATGGGAAGGGATTCAAAGCAAAGCACACCCACCCAAGTTCAGTCTGTAAGAAAAACGCAGTTTCAAATCTCTGTTATTTTCATGCTACTTAATTTCTGAGACTAGCAGGACCAACTCTTTTTTTTATGCATCCGAACTATTTATAAATAAGAGTCCAGCCATGTTTCATAGACTAAATGCTTTCTCTTTCAGATAGGTAATAAAAGAAGACAAATTTGTTTAAATCTGTTTTCTAAGAATCTTTTATAACTACCATGTACATGTTTACAATTGACCTTGGATATGACATTTAGCTGGATGTTTAATGTTAAGATTCATTAGGGGTAAAAAAAGTCTGAGTGAATTATACTTCATTTTAAAACCTATGCTGTATTTCCAACCCATTCTACAAATATTCTGAGATCTCCTTAGCTTTGGGCATGACTAACTGAATGATGTGAATATGTTGGATCTACTCAATTCTGGAACCAAACCCCTGAATACTTTTCTCAGAGCAGGTGTAATCTTTAGAGGTAGATTGGGATTATTCTAGTCCCTTAGAAATCCTTCCAGCCTTCATCATAGCTGGTTTCTTGAGTCTCTTGGTATTGCTAGGATGTATTAGCTAACTTCCTCCCTATCTTCCCCCCACTTTTGTTCCCAAATACTATCTTATCTCTTATGAACTGAACCAGAACTCAGGGGCTCCTTAATATAAACCATAGTTTTATGGGCCATTTATATTTCTAAATTGTTGTGATGAAGATGCCATAACAATTATTTATGAACTCATTTATTTGCCTCCAAAATATCATCAATACCATAAAAATCTTAATAAGTTATATTAAGCTGACAAATCTAGATAATTTTATAGCATCTGAAAATAGTTTTTTATTAAATGTGAAATATATGTAGTCATCTAAAGCTTAATTATGGTGTCATGTGCAGATATTTTGATGATACCATGTTTTTTATGATTATTTCATGAAAGTCATGCTATCCTAGCTTATTGATTCTGAAGTGGTTTATTTAGGTAACTGTAAGAGTAGAGTGCTCTCGTCTTAATTGTGGCTATGTCATTAATATTTTTATGTATTACTCATTGCCCAGAAAACTTTGCAAAATTCCCACATTTACCTCCCTAAAGATACCCATGTCCTTCTGAAGTATAATATAGTAGGGATCGGAGGAGAGAGAAGTGTTGAGAATGACATCATGAAAATAAAACAAACAAACAAACAAACACAAAAATACAAAGACTTAATCTAGGAAGTTAAGTTTGTTCCATTGATGTAGCTGATGTGTAATAAATAAGCCCTAATAACTGACCTGTGGCAAACCCACGAGAATGCCACCCTCCCCATTATGACTGGGCTTTGATTTTTAGGCAAGACAGCAAGTCTTCAACATCCTGCTTCCATGGAATGGATGGCAAGATTCCATGACCTATAGAGTGTCATCCTGTCTGAACAGTTTTGCCAACATTATGTAGGGACCTCCATGAATAGTCTGTAAAGCTTGTTTCTTTCTTTCTTTTTTTTTTTTTAAAAGATTTTATTTATTTATTTGACAGACAGAGATCACAAGTAGGCAGAGAGGCAGGCAGAGAGAGAGAGAGGAGGAAGCAGGCCCCCTGATGAGCAGAGAGCCCGATTCAGGGCTCGATCCCAGAACTCTGGGATCATGACCTGAGCTGAAGGCAGAGGCTTTAACCCACTGAGCCACCCGGGCGCCCCTGTAAAGCTTGTTTCTAAAGGCAGTATTTAATACTTAGGAGTTTAAGAACATCTTCTTGTTTTCTTCTACAATATTTTTGTAGCCTTATTTTTTATTAATTTCTTGAACCATTTTCTAATTCTTTCTAATCCCAAATTCATAACTGATATGTATTAATCCACAGATTTTGCCTCCGGAAAGTAAATTTAATACAACTTGGATTCAAAACCATGATATTTCCATTAAAAAAGCTCACATTTCTAATGAGCTTTTGTAGAGCTAATAGTAGCTACTAGTAGAGCTAATAACCTAATGAAGCTGATAGTAGAATTGTATGCTATCTGGGAGCACGTAGAAAACACATAAGGCATATTATAAAAAAAATCCTTCTTGAAATAAACAAACAAATATACTTCCTGAAACTTCCTTTTCGTTTACAGAAAACTGTTAGTTGGTGCTGTTGGAACATTGCTGTAGTTCTGGCATAGCAAACTTGTATCTCAGTTGTTATTTTTTTTCTTTTCTTTCTTTCTTTTTTTAAGATTTTATTTATTTATTTGTCAGACAGATAGAGAGCGCAAGCAGGGGGAACAGCAGGCAGAGGGAAAAGCAGGTTTCCCGCTGAGCAGGGAGCCTGATGCAGGGCTCAATCCCAGGACCCTGGGGTCATGACCTGAGCAAAAGGCAGGCGCTTAATGGACTGAGCCTCCCAGGTGTCCCCACAGTTATTTTCACAGATAGCAATTCTTAAGAAGTATTAGATGGTACATATAAACATGGGCCTGCCTTATTTTCTTACCTGTTTAAGGGTGTTGATATTTGGTTAAAATAAGACATATTTGTAAATCTTCACAGAATCCAGATAATGGCATTTGGAATTATTTTATTTCTCTGTCTTTCCATCAATGCTGTCCATGCCCTCTGGGAGGTTATTCACAGTCATTTACTTCCCTGACCAGCACTAGTCCTAGAAATATGCCTTGTCTACATGAACAGTTCAAGAAATAGAAAAAATGTAACATGAAAAAAAGAATTTTCTTTCCTTAGGAGGGAAACAAAAGAAAAAAGTAGCTAAAAACCCCCTTTATTCATTATTATGTCTCCATTTTGTTGTTTTTAACTGATTGCAGCTTACTGCCCTGAGTCCTTTCGCTTAAAGGCCTTTCCAAGGTCAAGAAAGTGAGATCGCCCAGGCAACCAACCTTTAGAAAAGAGAAACTCAAAAGGCAATTTGCTAATAGAGCAGAAACTGGTGATGGTTACAGAAGGGAAAAGCAGAAAGTGAGTCATAGCCGACGATTCACTGGCTGGATAGGTAAAAATGAAGAGAAAATTAATTAGCAGTAAATCTAGCAGGAGATTGAGCTGGGTACTGGAGTAATTAGCCTTTTGCTCTAAATCCACTCTCCCTGCCTCACAGTGGCTGTGTTGCACTGCCTAGCTAATGAATTCTTCTGACCTCCTGCCAGATTTCTGTTTCATTCCCAACAGAATAAGGAGCACCTTGCTATATTTGTGGAGTTTCCAAGCCTCTTCAGTTTTCCTAAGCTGCTGTGATTTTGACCTATCTGGGCAAATAGACAAGGAAGACTGAGGTGCATATGTTAGTGTTAACAGCTAAGCCTTTGCAGGTTTACTCCAAAGAGGACTGCCCCTAATTGGAGGGCTCATGAGGAGTTAACCAATACCAGGAGAAAAATCACAAAAATATATGGTCTTATTTCCTTCCCTTTTTGGAATGATAATTTATGTTTGTTTTTAAAATTATTTTTAGTGGGGCGCCTGGGTGGCTCAGAGGGTTAAAGCCTCTGCCTTGGGCTCAGGTCATGATCCCAGGGTCCTGGGATCGAGCCCCGTATCGGGCTCTCTGGTCAGCAGAGAGCCTGCTTCCTCCTCTCTCTCTGCCTGCCTCTCTGCCTACTTGTGATCTCTTTCTGTCCAATAAATAAATAAAATCTTTAAAAAAAATAAAATTATTTTTAGTGTCCTAAAGGTACTGATTATATAATTTAACAAAACCTAGTGATTTTCTTTCAAGAATTCTATGATTTAATTTGAGATAAATAGACAATCTGAGGTGTTCATAGGAAAATAGCACTCTATCTGTATTGGACAAAGGAAGAAGAAGAAGAAAAAAACATGGTTCTAAGATCAACTGGTCATTTTTAGAACAAATTTCTTTATATTTATTGGGCATAGTTTATATTCAGAAATGATAATTTTAGTAATGCATCTAGTTAGAAAAAAACTGAAGCCCTTCTGTCGATGTTCCTAAAAAGAGTGTTTCATTGTGATTATGTTTTTTCAACAGTCACCTGTAAATCTTTCCAGTCATCTGAAAAAATATTACTGAAAAGTAAGATTTATCATAGATACAAAGCACAGCCATGTCTAATAAATTTGTTCAAAAATCTCTGACCCACTTATTCATTAAGAAATCATTAAAGTTTAACCATTTACAGAGGACAGGAAAAGTGGGTAACCCAAATCTAAAGCCGATTAGAGACACAGGGTCAAATTCCCTTATGCCAGACAGTTTTACCACTTTATTCCCCTGTTCTTTCTCCAGGAAGAATTTAGTAAAACACTTTGGCTTAAACAAACCTCTTTAGTTTGGTTTGTTCCAGAACTTGGGTTGGATACTATGAGTACATTTTCATCAGGAAAGTTGCAGGCAGAGGTAAGGGATGCAAAAGTGCTGGTTGCCATGCTGTAGGTAATTTTGTTTTGCATTTGACGTTCAGTGGATCCACAGACCACAATGATAACACTTACGGAGTCAAGTGTAACATCATCTAGTGTTGGCTCAGATCTCTCAGCTGTGTAGAAGACTAGAGAGCACCTCTTAGTCTTCTAGAACTCTGGTTGGGTCTGAATATCAATTAATTAATTAAAATCAATTAATTAAAATGGAATGTAGTCCACAGTGATTATATATTGGAGGAAAATTACAGAACTATTATATTACTGGGTAAAATCTGGAAGGTTTTTTTTTTAATAGAAATGGTCTTGTTTAAAGTTTACTATCATGTTGACAAAATAATTTGATTTATAAATATATTCTTATTTACTAGAAGATAGGCGAAAAAAATATACATGATCTTTCTATGGTATAAATCTAGGGTTGGCAAACTGCATTCTGCATTCTTTTTTTTTTTTTAAGATTATTTATTTATTTATTTGACAGAGAGATCACAAGTAGGCAGAGAGGCAGGCAGAGAGAGAGGAGGAAGCAGGCTCCCTGCTGAGCAGAGAGCCCGATGCAGGGCTCGATCCCAGGACCCTGAGATCATGACCTGAGCTGAAGGCAGCGGCTTAACCCACTGAGCCACCCAGGCGCCCCTACATTCTGCATTCTTAATATGGCCAACCAATAGTTTTTGTAAATAAAATTTTATTGGAACACAGCTCTACTCATTTATTACCATACCATCTATGGCAGCTTTTGTGTTGTAATGATAGAGTAGGTGTGGTGTGGCAGATTCCATATCACAAAGCCTAAAATATTTGCTATCTGGCCCTTTACAGAAGTTTCCTAACACCCGATTGTTAGTGATTTGATGGAGATAGGTTAGGAATATTAGATTCTCATAAAATATAAAATTCAGTGTTATTTATTAATTGAATCCAAATGTCTTTAAAATCTTAAACAGTGGAAGTAAGAATTATGACTTTCTGAAAATGAAAAAAAACACAGGTTGTACATTTTTTTTCAGAATTTGATCTTTTATGGACTTTTCTCCTCTGTGTATGCTAAAATCCTCTTTACTGCTTATTTTTATGACAGAATATCTTGTTGATAGTTTAAAGCCTTTGATGATGGGGATGATTTCAGTAGCATTCCATTTTTACTTTCATTTGGTTGCCAAATAAGCACAAAACTAGGCTTAGTTGATTAGAAGTAGATTCTGCAGCTTTTAACTATGGAATTCCCTGATGGTATGAAGTATCTTTTGGTATTCTGTGCCTAGAGATACACTCTTAAATGGCAAACTTTGTCATTTGCTATCACTAGATTTAAGAAGTTATTGCTGAATTAAGTCCATGAAATATTTGATGAGTACTTATAAAGTACCCGTCAAAGTCTTTCCTACCCTGTCAGGTTCCCCAGGTCAATAGTGTGTGGTGGCATCTGGCTGGTCATGCTTTATTCCTATTACCCTGGCATAGTATCATGTGGATAGCACAGTACTCTCAAACCTGAATGCCCAAATTCCAGTGACCTTCTGGGTAGGCCTTGATCATATTTCTTAATCTCCTGTGCCTCCCTTTCCTTGTCTGTATATACCTCAAAGGGAGACCTGAATGTCAAGAACTTAGAACACTGTCTAATTGTGAAATGTTACTATCATTATCCTTTTACTATAATGTCAGAAGCAGGTAAAGGTCTTTGCGAATTAGTAAAATAATTATTTAAAAGACACAAATTTTCATATTCTATAAGGATATAATTGATTCATCGGAATATTCTTAGATAAATTACTGGAATACAATATTTCTTCTTCTGATGCCAGAACATTTCTCTTTTGCTTGTTCTCTCTCTCTCTGATGTTTAGGAAATTTAAAAAGGTCACATTTGTAGTTTGGGTGTTATGTACACTGTCTTGGCCTAGGCAACACCTGCCACATTTTCCTCAAGTCCATGAAAAAGATTGATTCCCTGACAGAAACAAGAAGTCTAGCAAGTCAAAACATTGCCTCAATAGCTTGCTTAAGGTTATCTTGTTGTCAGACATGCATGTTTTTACCTGTATCCTCTCTCTGAAAATGTGAGGGATAATACATTTAACCATGGTTTTGGATAACATAAGTAAAATAGCAGCTCAGCCAAACAGATGAAAAGAACAGCTACTGCAGTATACAGTATAAGCCTTTTTTTTTTCTAAATGTTTTATCTTACCTGGTATAACACATAACATTTTTATTGTGAAAACAGAAAAGCGAGTGTCAAAAGGGCCAATGTATGGCACTTAGAGAGAAAGAAAAATGTCGAACATAACAAGTTCTCATGTCAGGGCCTGCACAGAGCCACCACACCTTTAAGCATCACTCAGAGGCTGGTTTCTCAATGGGTTTTATTTCCCCAAAGAATAGTTTTGATCTGCTAAATGTAAATTCTGCAAGAAGCATCAAAACCTTAAGGCTGCAGTATAACTTTAAATTGACCCAAAATTTAAATGTACAATGATGAAACTCCTAGCCAGGAAAATGAATAGTAGAATGAAAAACAGCTCAAGGATCAATTTTGAAGGAAATGCCAAAAAATGTTTTTAAAGATGTACTTCCTGCAGCTTTTGTCTTTCCTTTATATTACAGAGAATTTCTTTTCTCACAGTGGGATTTTAAATTAATTTATAATTATACACACTTGCAGGGGATGAGAGAGAAATGACCTAATTATAGACCAAATGGATACCCTCTGGCTATCTTGCAATTAGAGCTACTGGGGTAATAGATGGTGCTTTATTCCGCCTTGAGTGGACTCAGTGGTTAACCTGGCAGTGCATGTTGGAAGTGATTCACATAGTTCACAGCAAAATGTCAAAATCTGTGCAGATTATTTGGAAGAAAAAATAAACAGATAAAACTAAACCTGAAAAGTGATCGTGAAACTGAAACTTCCCCTGCCCTGAACAGATAGAAGTACAAACTCTGACCATCAAGGGAGAAAAAATAAGCAAAGGGTTTTAATGCTGTCTCTGTATCTAACTAGATTCTAATTAGTTACAATTATGTTGCTGGGGAATAACAGCTACAGTGACACTGAAGAAGAAAATGCCCAGTTCTAACATAATTCCCACCATTTCTTTAGATTTCTCTTTTTTGCTGAGATTTAGTTAGAAACGGTAGAGGAAGCAAAAGGTCTTAACAGGTATCTAACAGGGTCACTGAAGCAGCAAATTCCTTTTTAGTAATTCTTTGGCCTTCTTACTTTTCTCTCTGTACACTCTACAGCAAAGGGAATAATTGCTTTTATAATGTGTACTCAATTCTTTTCCCTTCTTCCAGCCAAGAGGGCATCTCTCTGCCTGTTCTTTCTGTACCAACCCCAAACAGGATACTTAACCTGCAATTTGAAAAGAGCCATGTTCTTTGTCTAGTTAACAAAAATATTCTGCCTATGGAGTTCCTAAAACCCATATGAAACACATAGTAAATGATATAAATGACATGTTATTGAGAAGGAGAAAAAGAGCCAATAATGTACTATTCATAGGTCGGGAGAAAATCAGCAGAACAGAGTATTGTCATGTGTGTACAATGGCTACACTGAGTATATCAACGAGGTGAGGAGATTATGACCCAGTTTATGTGTACTGAGGGGGATGGTGATGGTGTGTGACTGCTGACTGTCGAGACAATTCTTGCATTTCAAATGATTAATTATTTGGTACCCTTTTCTGTTTTCTTACATATAAAATGGGATTATCTAAAGCTGTGGGATAGTAAATACTTAAGGTATAAATATTTTATAGCATCATCGATACATTAATGTAGTTTTGTTAAACAAAACTATGTAACATTCTTTTAATGAAATTACACATATTTTAGTGAGCCATTGGTTAAAATATAGTTTGTCTAGATTTTCTAGCTATAATTCATGCAGTACTGTTTTTTTTTTTTTTTTTGGATAACAAAAAAAATTTCGAATATTTACCCAAATCTTGTAAAGTGAAATCATGAGATGTTCTGTTCTCAGATCTCTGTTTAAAGGATATATTCTAAATAGAAGAATCATTCAAGCAAATCAGAAACATAGTTACTTACTACAGGGAATGGAAGAAAATTGAGATTCAATGACAGTTTTAACTATATCAAAATGGAGTCACTTGAAAATATGTAAATAGGAGATGAAGAACATTTAAGAAATTAAATAACTCAATGGAAGCAATGAAGAGTAAGTTGGATATCTCACAAAACCAAATAGGTAAATAAGTAAACCAAGTAGGTAAATCTGATGGCTATACATCTATGCAACATTCACAATTATTTTTTATGTGCCAGATGTGTGGTGGAAAAGACAGAGAGTGGAGTTTAGGGTCTACAGGATGAGTTGGACCCAGACTCTTAGGAAAAAGATAGTGATGGAATTTTAAAAGAATAAACACAAATTTTGCTTCTATTTTCATGTTGCTAATACAAGTGCAAATATGCTTAAAGATGAAATAGCCAGTGGAATAAAAGTAGAAACAGAACTTCCAAACCAGACCTCTGTAATAAGGCTATCCAAAACCATTTCCCTACTCCATCACTTATGGAACTACTCACCTTGAGTGGTCTCTGAATATTTTTCATCACATTTTTCCTTTTCAAGATGGGTATATTAATGGTACCAACTTAATGTTGCATTAAATCTGCTAATATGTGTTGAAATTTGGGGACTATACCTATTTTATGGAAACCCTTTAATAAATGTTGGCTATCACAATTACAGTTATCATAAGGGGAAGTACAAGTTGGGCAATGGTGTTTGGCACATGGGTACTTAATAAATATTTTGAATGATCTAATGAATTAATATGGAAAAATATAAAAAAGTAAATAAAACTTTCTAATAAAGAAAAACATGAGAAGACTGAAATTAAAAACCAGAATTATTAAAATAAATGTAGGTAAAAATTACTCTATTGAAAAATTAGGACTTTATATTAATAGAAAGAAAGTTCATATATATTCTATCTCTAAGACATCACTCTTCAGGGGTGCCTGGGTGGCTCAGTGGGTTAAAGCCACTGCCTTCAGCCCAGGTCATGATCCCAGGGTCCTGGGATCGAGCCCCACATCGGGCTCTCTGCTCAGTGGGGAGCCTCCCTCCCCTTCTCTCTCTCTCTGCCTGCCTCTCTGCCTACTTGTGATCTCTGTCTGTCGAATAAATAAATAAAATCTTAAAAAAAAAAAGACATCACTCTTCAAACAAAAATGAAAGAACAATGTTGAAAATGTAGAACAGATCATGCTATACAAGGCAAATGAAAACCAACAGAAAGCAGGTGAGCAATACCAACATCAAAGAAAGAAGAATTCAGAGTAGACACATATTAAATGTGAGAAAAGAATGTTATTTTGAAATAGAAGATATGATTTAAAATGAATCTATGAACCTAAAGTATTATACCATATTGAAAGGAATAACTTGTATAAATATAAGGAGAAACTATAAGATCTCAAAGTAAGAAGGTATAATGTATTTGTCTTATACTTTACCAATTAAGTACCACAAAATGATTATTAAGTAGTAATTCTAATGGTTTAAAAAAAATCAATGCCCTCTTTTGATAAATATAAAAATCTCACACCATCTTTACATGTTATTTGAAATTTAAAAATAAATTGAATTATTAGTAAAATAAAGCTGATGGTAAATATAATTTTTTGAAAGCATATATACTGTATAATTTGATATAGTAAGCAGGAGTTTGTGGCCAAAGTTGAAAAACCACTGTGATACAGGATCTGAATAATATAGTTAATTAAACTAATTAAATGAACATACAGATAATCTACTTCACAAAGAAAACACATGTTATTTTAAAATATTTATGATGTATTTACAAAAATTGTTAATAAGGAAAACATGAATACATTCCCCAATACGTAGTTTGAAACATACACTATTTTATGGTAATTTTTGTAAGCCACAAAGCAACCTTACATGGACAAACCTAATCAGAATTGCACATCTGTGCATACCCATTGCAATAGAGCTGTAAATTTATTTTTCTTTGGAAAATAATTTTTGAACACCCTTTAAATGCATGTTTATTGGTTCAATGAAAGAACAAAAACCAACATTTCATGTCATTTAAAAATTCATAGCAATGAAAACAGTATATACTATAATCTTTAGCATTTGTTATCAGTCTCTATTGTCTGCATAATTCTAGGTCTCCATTTTGTTTATGCCAGCACATTCCTATCCTTTTTTTTTCTCTTGAATTGAAGTTTTTGGTAACAATTTGTTTGAATAAAGGATTTCACTATAAGTCAATCGGAGAAAGACAACTATCATATGATCTCCCTGATATGAGGGAGAGGAGATGCAACATGGGGGGTCGAGGGGGTAGGAGAAGAGTAAATGAAACAAGATGGGATTGGGAGGGAGACAAACCATAAGTGACTCTTAATCTCACAAAACAAACTGAGGGTTGATGGGGGGAGGGGGTTGGGAGAGGGGGTGGGGTTATGGATATCGGGGAGGGTATGTGCTATGGTGAGTGTTGTGAAGTGTGTAAACCTGGCGATTCGCAGACCTGTACCCCTGGGGATAAAAATATATGTTTATAAAGCTGTAAAAAAAAAAAAAAAGAAAGAAAGGATGAATCCCCAAGTTTTGTAGCAACATGGACGGGACTGGAAGAGATTATGCTGAGTGAAATAAGTCAAGGAGAGAGAGTCAATTATCATATGGTTTCACTTATTTGTGGAGCATAACAAATAGCATGGAGGACAAGGGGAGATGGAGAGGAGAAGGGAGTTGAGGGAAATTGGAAGGGGAGGTGAACCATGAGAGACTATGGACTCTGAAAAACGATCTGAGAATTTTGAAGGGGTGGGGGGTGGGAGGTTGGGGGCACAAGGTGGTGGGTATTGTAGAGGGCACGGATTGCATGGAGCACTGGGTGTGGTGCAAAAATAATGAATACTGTTATGCTGAAAAAAAATTTTAAAAAAAAATTAAAAAAAAAAGTAAATAAAGTGATTTATGCAAATTGCTAAAAAAAAAAAAAAAAAGAATCAACTCTAGAACCAAGAAAGAACAATTTGTTAATTTAAAAAGGAATAAAACAATAAATACAGGAAAAATTAATAGATTAAAATGGAGACTTTAATAAAATTATAGCTAAACTCCAGAGGTAGAAAATCTAATAAGAAAGCCAAATGAAAATTCATGTTCTGATATTAGGAATTAGACTACATAGGCATCATTAATAAAAAGCAAATATTAATTTAAATTTTGAGCTAATATATGTGTGTGTGTGTGTCTTATGTATGAAATATAAATCAGTAAAAGTTAAGCAATAAGAGTTAAAAAGAAAAAAGAAAAGAAGATTACACATAATAAATTTTACTTAGTCCAAGAATATAAGTCTCATTAAACATTGGCAAATGTAGTAATGTGATTCCTCATATTAGTGAGAAGACTGCATGACCATGTGACTAATTAAAAAACAAACATTAGCTATAATTCAGCAACCACTCTTTTTTTTTTTTAATATAACAGAACATTTAATTACATTAGTTTTCCATCAACACACTAGTCATTTAATGTTAACTACATTGTCCATTTCCATTGGTTGGCAGGAGGCTTTTCCACTAAAGGCTCCCATGGTTTCCACTGTATCATTTTTCTTGCCAGACCTAGTTCATTTCAGCCTGAAGAATCACCTAGGTAGCCTCCCTGAACTCGGTCTTCTAATTTCTTAATACCTGGTTCTGCTTTAACTATACTTAGCTTCTCATTTGTAACCTGTTCTGTATACTTTCTATATGCTGCATTTTTAGGAATTTGCTTAAGAACATCAAATCTTTGTGTACAATATACTTAGCCTTTTGTGTGGACTTTCACATAAGCCAATCCCACAAGGCCAGCGGTCTTCAGCAAACCCACCATGATAGCCATTCAGCATCCATTCTTACAAAATTTTTTAAAACACCAAATCCATGGTAACTAGGTATAGTTATGTAATAAGATGTTTTATCTGAACCAAGAGCAGATATCATGCTGAATGGAGGTATACTCAAGGATGTTCTGTTAATAACAAGAACAAAATACCAATGCCTGCTTTCACCTCTACAATGAACAGTGTTCTGAAAATTGTAGCAGGTATAAAAAGAGAATAAAAATAAATAAAAATTCATTCACTTTGGAATGAACCTACCGTTAGTTACTATTTTTTTTGATATTATAGAGAACATATGGTAATCAATTGCAAAATCATTTGAATTAATAAAAATTTAAATAGGTGTCCACTTATTTAGTAAATATACCAAAATATAATAGCTTTTCTGTATAGCAGTTAGAAAATATAATAGAAAAATAATCATTATATTCACAATAGCAAATAATCTATAAATTATTTAAGAATAAACTTAATAAAAGACATATAAGACAAATGTAATTATGAAACTACACTGACTATCATAGAATAAGAGCTGAATAAAAGAAGGTGCATGCTATTTTCCTGGATAGTAAGACAAAATAATTTAAATGTATAAATCTTCAAAAATTAATACTGAGATGTAATTCCAATTAAAAACTCTTGGTATAGTTTAATTTTTGATAAAATCATACTTAATCTTGAAGAATAAACATGAAAGAATATGGTTAGGAAATTTTTGAAAAAACGTAATAATTTGTCCTATCACATATTAAAACATATGATGAAGGTATAACAAATAAATAGCATTTTTCTAAAAGCAGGTTAGACTAGAAGCACTTAGGTGTTTCAGTCAGTTGAGGGTCTGACTCTTGGTTTGAGTGTCAGTCATGATTTCCTGGGTCATGAGATCAACCCCACCTTGGATTCTGCACTTAGTGAGTAGTCTGCTTGAAGATTCTCTCCCTCTGTCCCAACACTCTTCATGTGTATGCTCTCTCTCTTTCTCTCTCTCTCTCTAAAATAAATAAATAAATCTTAGAAAAATTATAGTAGACTAGAAACAGACCATAATCTTAAAATAAATTGAGACAAGTATAGATAAAAATCAGTATATGACCCCTCAAGCCATAGTATTATGGTATTAAAATACAATATTATAAGCTCATGATATTATAAGCTTATACAGTATTATGGCTCATCAAACCATTAAGTAAAAAGTGAACTATTTATTTAATGGTATGACAAAACAAGCTATACCATATTTTATAGACAACATTTCATTGTTATTGCATATGTCAACTGTAACTAAATTAAAAACTACCAAAAATCTATAAAATGTTTGATGCAAATTGCTGAATATATGAACAGTTATCCTGTGGGGTCAGGCCTTCCTATGCATGACCAACTGTAGAACCATAGGGAAATGTTCATAAATTGGCAAAAACCATAACAACAAAAGCCTTAAATAAAAACAGAAGGAGATAAAACAAAAATTTCAGAATTTTTCAGAAAATCACTATAAACGGTACTAGAAAGCAAACCACAAATCCAAAAAAAAAATTCTAGTGTCTATATGCAAATGCCCAATTCTGATATGTAAACATTTCTTTCAAGTTGGTAAGTAAAAAAGGAACATCTTAATGGAATATTGAGCAAAAAACACAGCATGAAAAAAAAAAACACAGCATGGAATTAAAATTAATGAATTAAAGTGGACAATAAATGAATAAATAGATGTTTGGATTCAATAGCAAGGAAAGAAATGCAAATAAAACAAAACCAAAATAGTATTTTCCATCTATCATATTTTTAAAGACTAAAATAATTACTAATAGTATAATCAGGATGTTGGAAAGTAGCCAAACTTCTGTTACAAGTTAATAAAACTTTTCTAAAGAGCTATTTAGGGCGCCTGGGTGGCTCAGTGGGTTAAGCCGCTGCCTTCGGCTCAGGTCATGATCTCAGGGTCCTGGGATCGAGGCCCGCGTCGGGCTCTCTGCTCAGCAGGGAGCCTGCTTCCCTCTCTCTCTCTCTCTGCCTGCCTCTCCGTCTACTTGTGATCTCTCTCTGTCAAATAAATAAATAAAATCTTTAAAAAAAAAAAATAAATAAAGAGCTATTTAAAAAAAGTATCATGTGCATACCCTTTAATCCAGCAATTCCATTTTTAGTAATTGCTTCTAAGGAAAAATACCCTCAAAATTCCAAGTGATAGTAGGATTATTATAGAGCTTAGATATATAATTTATATATGTATTAAGTAATCATAAATAATCTAAGTGTTGAATAATAGCAGCTTAGTAAATGAGTTATCTCAAAGTTATACAATGACCTATTACATAGTCATACTAATTGAATATGATAAAAATATATCAATGGAGAGAGATGAACAAGCACATTAGGGTGCCTAATATGGTCTCATTTTTATATGAAAATAGAAATCTCCCTTTCTCTCTGTATGTATATACATATGTATATATGTTATAGGCTGAACTGTGTCCCCTCAACATTCATAATTTGAAGTTCTAACCCCCAGAACCTCAGAATGTGAATACATTTGGGGATTGAAACTTAAAAGAGATTATTACATTAAAATGAGGTTATGAGGTTAATCCAATCTGACTGATATTCTTATAAGAAGAGGGAATTTGGACAAAGTAACACAGGGACACAGACATACACAGAAGAGGCCATGTGAGAACAGAGTGAGAAGGCAGCCATTTGCAAGCCAAAAGAGAGGCCTCAGAAAAAAACAGACCTGCCTACACCTTACTCTTGGGCTTCTAGTCTCCAGAACTTAGAGAAAAAAAATTTCTGTTGTTTAAGTCATTCAGTTATGATATTTTGTTAGGGTAGCCCTAGCAAATGAACGCTCTATGTTTGTGCATGTGCATGGGTCTATGTGTGTATGTGTATAAATATTACATATAAATTATAAGTGTATTACATATACTATATATGTGTGTGTGTATATATATATATATATATGTATTTATATAGACACAGACACTCATACACACGCACATATACATATATTTGGTAGGCTAGAATAATATATCCCACAATGTCGATAGTAGTTATTTCTAGACATTAATTATGATTTTGGGCTTATTTTTTCTAGATATTTATAATTAGTACTTGTTTTTATAAGAACAAAAATAAAGTCACTTTAATTCACAAAAAAAGAAGCTCAGTACTCAACTGATTCTTGTTTTGTATATCTAGTATAGTGCCTTATGCATAGAAAAGGCACAATATAAATTGTATTGATTAAAACAATTAAAGATTAAATTGTATGAATTGACAGGTTTTGTTAAATGACTCTCTAAAGCACAATAAACCTTCACGGAGATACAGTATCTACAGATTCTTTTTGTATTCAGGTCTATATTTTCATGGTGCTCTCTCTCCTACCCTACCCAGGAAGCAAATGCATAGGACTTATATTTGATTCTTAGCTATGTTTACTTCTATTTTTCTTTTAAGAAATTTCAGTTCCTTACTAGTTACAGATTCTATTTTTAGGCTTGATTGGCATCATTTAAATTTTTTTTCCTGACATTTGATTTGTGTGTGTGTGTGTGTGTGTGTGTGTGTGTGTGCTTTTTTTTTTTTTTTATTTTGTTTTTTTGTTTTCTCTGACACTGCATTTTGGTTAGGTTATGTATGAACTTGGTGCAACGGCTCCCTGACATTCACGTTTCTCTTCCTGTGGCCCACCATCTCCCTGTTTCCACCTCTGAAGCTACCATGGCATATTGACAAGTGAGAATGGATAGAGCCTCAGTGTCTGACATAGATAAAGCTATCAAAAAACACCCTGCAGGGGCAAGCCCCAGGTCCAAATAGGTCTTGTTAGATCTGTGTAGACACTTTAGAGTTCCTCTTTCTGAACATACATTTAATCATTGTACAGATGCAAGCCATTTTCCCTTTGCCCCTAAACTCTGGATCCTGAGATCACAAATCTGTACCTCCTGCGGGCATGTATCTTTTATTAATGGAAACATCAAAATTCCAGTGTAGCTTTGGCAACTCAGTTTGCAGAGAATTATTAAGCTATTTTGAGTGCTCCAGAAAAGTAGGATGCATATCTGGTATTAAAAAATGTCATACAGAGATGGAAATCTAATCAATCGTATTTCAGATGAAGGAATAAATATCCTTTGTGATTTATGTTATTTGTGAAACTAGTTAATAGAAGTAAATTAGGTTTTTGTGTGATAGAGACATTATCAATTAGTAGCTCCTGCATTTTCAGTACCTTATGTATAATAAAATAATAAAGTAAAATAAAATAAATCCTTGTCTTTAGACCTAGAATCTTAAGTGTCACCAGACAGAAATGTATTTCCTCCTTTTTTGGTTCAATCATTTAAAATTTCTCAAAGATACATAAGATAAATTAATGAAAGAAAGGTTGGTCATGGAAAGGGGGAAATCATAAGTTTCTGTGATGGTGGAAAACAGAAAGCATACAACTAATGTCATTTATCTATTAATAACCATCACTGAAATTTGTGGATTCAGGGTTGCTATAACAGGAAAATTGAAATTGAAAGACCTCCTGTTAGGAATGCGTATTGCTTCTCATAGCTAAGCTTCTCAGGGGTTTGAGTTCAGTACTTCATCAAGGGAAGGAAGCTTCTCATGTAATGTATGTGAATGCAGGAATCAGTGTTCTGAAATACATATTTCCCAAAGTACAATCTTAATTTAATTTTCTGCAGCCTTTCTGGGGGATGGTTTTGCTGAGGTTGCCATTTAGGTAGCTTCATGTTGCAGCATTTATGGGTTTGGGTTCAATGGTTTGCTTATGCAGATCCTGCTGCACTTGCCCCCATGTTGGCCAAAGTAAGAAAACACAGGTATTTCCAATTTTCTGTTCTGTAAGGAAGATAACAGAGATTGAAAACTAAACTACTTTTATAGAGAATCTGAGAGATATGAAATGGAATATTTCTATTTGAAGTATAAAGGGGTTTTCTAAATGGGAACAATATTGATGAAAAGGATTCTGTTAGAAATATCCTAGGAAAGCTATAGTTAAGAAATTTAAACTAGATCCTTTTATTAAGTCTAGTTAACATTAAGGCTTTAAAGGCAAAACTGTTGTAGAAGGTAACACTAAATGCTTATTATGTGCTAAGACTAATTACCTGAAATCACATCGTAATTTAATTAAATGATGGAACCAGGTTTAAACTTGTTTAGCCTGAATCCAGAGCCTTGTCAACTAACAAGTTGTATGATACTCTTTTATTATGAAATGGTGGGAGATAGAAAGCTACTCAAGGCAGTGAATCATGAAAATACTGCCTGACATACTAGAATCTTCTTTAGACCTCAGAGTGTCTTATAAAATTAAATTCTGGTCAAATATATAAATAGATATATAATTATCACAGTCCGGTGTTGATGGTGCAGGAATTAGTCAAGAGGAACAAATTTTTAAAAAATTTTAAAAGTTAACCATAATCCATCCCTTCTTTCCTTCCTTCTTTCCTTCTTTCTTTCCTTCCTTCCTTCCCTCCTTCCTTCCTTCCCCTATATTTGATATTTAGTCACTTGCTATACAAAATTGAATTTCCATTTCATCCAGTGTCTCCAATTTTCTTTTTAAAATTTATTAGACTTTACTTCTTAAAGATAGTATTAGGTTCACAAAAAATTGAGCAAAAAGTACATCAAGTTTCCACATCACCTCTCCCTATGTCCCAGTTCCCCCATATTTAACATCTTGCACCAGTGTTGGTACATTTGTTATTATCTGTGAGCCAATATTGATACATTATTATTAACAAAAGTACATTATTTCCCTTCCCCTTGATTGTGGACTGGATGTAGTGATTCAGTTCTAAAGAGTGGGTAGAATTAATTGTATGTGACTTCCAAGCTTGGATTATAAAAGGCATTATAGCTTCCTCCATGCTCATTCTCTTGCTCTAGGGGAATCCAACTGCCTATGTCACAAGGATACCATGTCAAGCAGACCTATGGAGAGATTAACATGGCAAGAAACTGAGACCTCCTGCCAATAGCCATGTGAGTGACCATCTTGGAAAGTAGACCCTCCAGCCCCAGTAAGCCCTCTGATGACTGCAGCCCTGGCCAACATCGTGATAGCAACCTTATGAAAAATGCTGTCAGGCCACTTAGCTAAGCTGTTCCCAAACTCACAGAACCTAAATAACGTAATAAATGTCCATTGTTACATAAGCTTTGGGTTGCAGCATAATTTGTCTCACTGTAATAGTTAACTGATACCCAAGGAGAGATGATTTGTCAAAAAGTTTCTCCCAACTCCTGAAGTATCATAGAAAAGAGGGAAAGGTTGGAAGGTCTAAAGCATATTGAAACATTGAAAGAAACGGAGCAATGGAAACAGAAACCTTAAGCTCAAACTGAAATCATGTCAAAAGAGCTTAAGAAATAGTAACATTGATATTCTAGGAAAAATACTGTCATTTTAGAGTATAATATTTTAAAAATTTAAGAATCGTTTTCCTTGCAAACACTTTTGGTATTTAGGTTACCTATTAAATCCATTCATCCATCCAATTTCTCAAGCCAGAAATCTGGAGCCTGGTAGATTCTGTTCTTCCACTGGCACTCTTTTGCTAACTGAAAACCAAGTGCTGTTATTTTCAAAACTTCATTAATTTTAAAAATCTGTCTGCTTTTTCCTTAATTCTGCCACTGCTTTATTTCCAGCACTCATTGCTTACTACTTACAACTCTGCAGTCACTTCCTGACTACAATGTATTCTTCATTCTATATCAAAGTAATCTTTCTAGAAAGCAAATATAATCTTATCACTCATCTATCCTGATGATTATCCTGATTAACTCAACATAGAGATTCCATGATTTGGCTTCAGACTACCTCTTAAATTTCTTTTCCTGAACTCACAGTCTCTCTCTCTCTCCTCTCTCTCTCTTTTTTAAAGATTTATTTATTTATTTCAGAGAGAGAGAAAGAGACCAAGAGAGAGTATGAGCCAGAGGGGCAGAGGGAGACAGACAGAAAGATCTAAGGCAGACCCTGAACTATATGCAGGGCTCAATCTCACTACCATGAGATCACAACATGAGCCAAAATCAAGAGTCAGATGCTTAACTGACTGTGCCACCCCTCAACTTCTCTCTTACTACAATGTTGTTTCATACCTCCCTGCCTCCCTATAGGTGCAAACCTGAGCTCCGCTATGACTTGTATGGGTATGTGGACTTATTCCTTCTTTCTCTAAGTCTCAGAACCCTCATCCATAAGGGAAGAGCAATCATAGGATATGATCAATAGAGTTGTTTTGATTATTATAATAAGTAAACGTTAATGTAAATTACTTGGGTGGGTGTCTTATGCATAATAAATGCCTATTACCTCCAAAAGTTCTTTCCTCTATCTCCATCATCCATCTTTCTTTTCTTTTC
Organism: Lutra lutra; assembly: GCF_902655055.1. Classification (NCBI taxonomy): domain Eukaryota; kingdom Metazoa; phylum Chordata; class Mammalia; order Carnivora; family Mustelidae; genus Lutra; species Lutra lutra. The sequence continues at coordinate 33,311,924 of NC_062285.1, read as the reverse complement.
TTTTCTTTTTTTTAAGATTTATTTATTTGAGAGAAAGAAATCACAGATGGTGGGAGGCAAAGGGATAGGGAGAGAGAATCTCAAGAAGACTCTGTGTTGGGGCGCCTGGGTGGCTCAGAGGATTAAGCCTCTGCCTTCGACTCAGGTCATGGTCTTAGGGTCCTGGGATTGAGCCCTGCTTCTGGCTCTCTGCTCAGCAGGGAGACTGCTCCCCCCCTACCCCACCTGCCTCTCTGCCTACTTGTGATCTTCACCACCCACCGCTCTGCCTGCCTCTCTGCCTACTTGACACTTATTTTTGTCTGTCAAATAAAAAAAAAAAAAAAAAAAAAAGACTGTGCTGAGCTTGGACCTAGACGTGGGGCTTGAGATCATGACCCCAGCTGAAACCAAGAGTCCGACACTCAACCAACTCTGCCACCTATGCACTTAACATACCCCCTTCTTTGCCTAGCTGGCTCCTACTCTCTTTTCAGATTTAATGAAGATTATAACACCTTGGAAAGTTTCATTCAGCCATGTTGATTTTGATGCTTTCTTTTTGTGTTTCTATAGACCTATTGCCATGGTAATAATCTACCTTTTTTTTTTTCAAATTGTTCTTTTGTCAAACTCATTCTCTCTAAACTTAGTTCTTTATTATATATTTACTACCTAACCTCTGCCCATAGTATTTTTAGGGAAAAGATTTATTAAATAAATGAACAAAAAAACCCCAGAAACTGTCTACATCTATAGCTTAATTTAATTGTACTTTTGTATTTTTGTGTTCTCAAGGTAGATGACCATCAGTGAACACTCACCAAAATTATACAAAACTTCTAATGTCATACCAGGTTTCATAGTAACTTATTAATTTACCCTGAATGGGATATCTCATTTAACAAATCCATCAAACAAATAAGCAGACAAGCCAGGATATCAGGAGTGTAAACTTGAAAGATATTAACTAATAGACAAACAAGTATAAAGTTTTTCCTGCTGTATATGCACCATAATATTAGACGCTATAGTATGTTAATTTACCCATGATAGAAATGACATTGTCGTGTATAATGTGTATCAAAACTGTGGATAAAAACTAAAGTTTAAGTTTGTATGGTATGATTATACATGTTAAATTTTTTGAAATAATTTATTTAAATTACAATGTTAAATCATCTTCTTCGAGCAATCTATTACATAAAAGTCCCTATTACATATGTTTATATGCAACTCAAATCTACTGACTCCATAAATCCTTGCATGTTAGTGTCCAAATATATTGTAGTGATGCAGCGACGTGTCACCCAGACCCTCTTCAGAATTAAAATGTTCATTCCTTTAGCTATGAGATCTCTCTCAGAATTGTCCTTGACAGAAAAAAGACCACCTTTCTCAAGGTCATGCCCACTCTCAGAGGCCTCTACCAAGGCCTTTGTTTGTGACTGCAATGCAACCCAGTTGTGCTAATCACCTGAGGCATCCTTCCCTTCCCCCACAGCTATTAATCCCAAAAGCTTTTCCTAATAAACATCTTTTTTTTTTTTAAAGATTTTATTTATTTATTTGACAGAGAGAGATCACAAGTAGACGGAGAGGCAGGCAGAGAGAGAGGAGGAAGCAGGCTCCCCGCTGAGCAGAGAGCCCTATGCGGGACTCGATTCCAGGACCCTGAGATGATGACCTGAGCCGAAGGCAGAGGCTTAACCCACTGAGCCACCCAGGCGCCCTTTTCCTAATAAACATCTTGCATGCTAATCCCTGTCTCAGTATTGTCTTTGCCAGGAGCTTTCACTATAGCATGTATTAAGTCTTCAAATCATTCTTATGATTGAATTTCCATAACAACATATTTGACTTTTGATGTCACACATGCACTTATTTAAGAACACATTCCATCACTTGTACACTCATTCACTAATTCATCTAATTTATTAATTTGCTAATTAATCTCTTCTTTTGTGACATTTCTAAAAATATTTAGGAAGACCATGTAGTATTACTTTGTGAAAATCAGAATTGCCTTGCTTTATCCATTCTGAGATGAATTCTTTTTCTTTTTTCACATTTTACCATCTATGTGACATCTTGATAGAGTAGGCAGTTAACTAGCTGTAAGCAAGGAACAAATGCTTTCTGACTATTAAAAGGGCAGACCCAGGTTCTAAACAGCACAGAAAAACCCTGGGGGGATACTCATGGGTTCCTCCTGTAATTGCTGCCCTACGGTAACCTACAGCTTCATTATAAAACATTTACTTTGAGGTTTTGACCATCCCCCGATCCCCACAGAGGAGGGATGCCATGACCATTTCCAACAGGGATCACATAGGGCCAAAAACTTCCCCTCCTGACCCATAGGAGAAATCCCTTAGATGACTGGTCTCAGTCAGAGACCACTGTAGCTATGAACCATAGCCCATGCAAGTATAAAAAACAAGACAACCCTGACCCCTGACATAGTCGTCACCCCTTGGCTTGTCTGCTCTTTCATCTTAAAGTATGCTTTTTTTTTTTTTTAATTGCTATTAAACTCTTGCTTAGTTGAGAGTTTGGCTCTTAATTCTTTCTTGGCTGAATTTAAGAAGAAAGGTTGGTGCTGAGGCCGGGGAGGAACATGCCTATGAAAATCTTACCATCTCTGTTCACCAGACAAGTTCATAGAGTAATTGTCATTGCTATGAAAGTATAAAACTGGTTATTATTATTGATGACTGAGGGAACAATTAAAACCTCCTAGTAATTTAAGTGATGTATCATTTAGAGACTATTGGAAGTAATGTGAATCCTAATTGTTGAATATATACTTTTGTTGATATTTTTGGATAAGATTGAAAAACACCTGTTTCAAAACTTGCAGAACGGTTTCTAGCTTTTAGCATAATGATTGATTTACACAGAAGATATTAATGAATACTAAAACCATTATACAATAGGCTGCTGAGGAATTGGATATTGACAATATCTTGCTGAGGGAATGGGATACTGACAGTATCTTGGAGTACTTCTCAATAGATGCTTACTAGTTTTTTTTTATTAATTATTTAAAAAAATTAAAAAAAAATTTTATAAACATATAATGTATTTTTAGCCCCAGGGGTACAGGTCTGTGAATCGCCAGGTTTACACACTTCACAGCACTCACCATAGCTCATACCCTCCCCAATGTCCATAACCCCACCACCCTATCCCTCCCCCTGCCACCACCACCCAGCAACCCTCAGTTTGTTATGTGAGATTGTCTCCCTCCCGATCCCATCTTGTTTGATTTATTTTTTTCCTACCCCTCAACCCCTCCCACATTGCATCTCTACTTCCTCATATCAGGGAGATCATATGATAGCTGTCTTACTAGTTTTTAAGTGAAATGTTGCCTTTATAATGAGGTTGTAGTAGACACCTGATTAACCAAGTAATTAAGCTTAACAATACTAATAGTGGAACAAACTTACACTATTTGCCTCCTGATGTGATGCAATTAGACATATATAACATCACCTATATAGCATTTTATCAAAAATGTTTAACCTGAAAATAATCATGAGGAAATTTTCAGGCAAATCCATAATGTGAGGTATTTTACAAGACAGGCTTGGACTCTCCAACAAAGTTAATGACACATATAAACCACACACAGATACACACACACACACACACACACACACAAACACAAACATGCACAGTGTGAGAAACTGTACCAGAATAGAAGAAACTTACAGAGGTAATAGCCAACTTGATTGAACCTTGGATCAGGAGAACAGACAGTTACCATCTAGGAACAATCAGGGAAGTTTAAATATGGATTGAATGTATTACTGATTTAATGTGAATTTTTTTAATAGGATCACTATCCTATTGTGGTTATTTTGGATAATGTTCTCCTCATAGGAGATACACACTAAGAAATTTAAGTGACATGTCATGATGACTATAACTTATTTTCAGATGGTCCATCAAAGTTCAAATGGGGAGAGGAAGATAAAGCAGCTGTGTAATATTACACAATATATCAGGGTTTACAGGAATTCATTGCATAACTTTTCAACTTTCCTGTAGGATTGATAATTTTCAACACAAAAAGTTGGGGTAATAATACTATATATGTAGGATTTATATATAGATACACACATACAGATTTACAGAACAGGTGTCAGCAGCTTGGAAAAAAATTCCTGGATACAAGAATGAGCACTCCCAAGAAATACTGCATAATCAGTGCTCTTCATGATATGGAGGTTGACATTGTGTGCAAAGTTGTAGACTCTAACACTTTCTAATCAGACTAGGAAGTAAAGAATTTTTAAGAATACTTTGACCAGGGGTGCCGGGGTGGCTCAGTGGGTTAAACCTCTGCCTTCAGCTCAGGTCATGATCTCAGGTCCTGGGATTGAGCCCCACATTGGGCTCTCTGCTCAGCAGGGAGCCTGCTTCCACCCTCCAGCCGCCTCTCTGCCTACTTATGATCTCTGTTTGTTAAATAAATAAATAAAATCTTTTTTAAAAAAGAGAATACTTTCACCAATTCATTTTGTTTATAATTTCACTTTTATGTGTGCACTCAAGCAAATGATTTCTAATGATACACATGATTTCTAAATCATCCTAGTTTTTAATAAAGCAGAAATAAAAAAAACAAAATAAAATAAAGGGATGAGAGCATTTTCAGTGGTTTAATTGGCAGAGTTCTTTCTTAGTGATACATAAAGTAATGGTGTGACTTATAGTTAGTTGATGGCATTTTAAATTGGGTAAAATATGCTCAAAGAATTGCAATATTTATTTCTTCTCAAATCAAATTGGTGAATGGTGTAGTGATCTTATGAATGCCAAAATAACAAAATACTTTGCAGAATTGGTAATGTTAGTCTAAATAATAATATCATCACACTGATTGCTAAATTTTGATTAAATATTATACCAGAGATGATCTATACATAATGGAAATTGTGATTCTTTAAAAGAGGAGAAACAATTACCAAAACCAAAACAACAAAGTAGAAAGCCATAATAACAACCATAGCCTGCCATTTTCTATATTTAACCTTTTACTGTAAACATTCTAAAACATATGCATTTATAGAAAGAATAGAACAATTAAACCTCAAGTACATCATCCAGCTTTGATAATCACTAAGATTTGTCCAATGTCCACCAAGTCTTTTGAAATGATCCAAGAAAATGATTTATTTATAGATCAGATTCAAAGACTTCTCAGAGTTTCTTCTGTATCTATGATTTCATTTTAAATATTTTATTTATTTATTTGACAGATGGAGATCACAAGTAGGCAGAGAAACAGGCAGAGAGAGAGAGGAAGCAGGCTCCCCGCTGAGCAGAGAGTCTGATGCAGAGAGCTTGATGCGGGGCTCAATCCCAGGACCTTGGGATCATGACCTGAGCCGAAGGCAGAGGCTTTAACCCACTGAGCCACCCAGGAGCCCCTGTATCTATGATTTTTAAATTTGTTGTCTTAGTAGACATTGAATGAATACACTTTCACAATATATACATATATATATTTTGTATATATTGTATATAAATATATTTTGTATATATTGTATATATTGTATATATATATTGTATATATTGTATATGTATATATGTATATATGTATATATTGTATATACATATATATATTTTGTATATATTGAATACACTTTCACAATATATACAAAATATACATATATATATTTTGTATATATTGTATATATTGCATACAATATATACAATATATTATATATACATACATATATACTATATATATAATATATTGTATTCTTATGCACAAATTTCCTATGCACAAACTGTATACATATATATGTATACAATATATATGTATATATGCCCATACAGATATATAGATATGGATATATAGATAAAAATACATACATGCCAATGCATGTATATGCTTGTTTGCATTTATGGTCTGTGGGTTCTATTTTACTGTGAGGTACTGAAGAATGCAGATGATTTGCTCTAGGGAATTAAATTTATTTAAGATAGATTTAGGGCCATGACCATTCTAAACTTTCATCCTTAAATTTCCTGAAATAAAAAGCAATGAGGATAATTCAGGGAAAAAATTATAATAATAAAGAAAATTATTAAAATAGACATATAAAAAATAGAAGTGTCTGTTAGGAAATAGTTTGAAAATCTGAAATAAGCACAGGTTATTATTCCTTGGTTGGGAATTTAAAATCCTGTTGAATAAAGTTACCATATGGCTGAGGACATATTACTCTGAACTGATTTACTAGGTTTCTCCTATCACCCACACACCTAAAACTTAACATATTTTCTTTTTACTCCAGTTACAGAGATTCTTTAAATCAAATTCTGGTTATCTAGATTTTTAATTCTTGCCATACATATTATATTCACCTTTGCTTTGTATACAATGTTCTATTCGGTGAATATGCATTCTTCTGTCTCTAAGGAATTATTGATTTGGATGTAGCTGGATCTCTCCAATATGAGGCAGTTTGAAAATGCTATTTTTATTCAGATTAAAGAATTTGGAATTCAACAAGTCAATAGTATATGGAGGATGTCAGGCTGATTCATTCCCTAAGTAGTCTTTTCAGATACCCTGGGGTAAGGGATAAACTATGTATAGATTATTCAGGTCTGACTGCACAGCATTCTATTTTAATTCCATTTTACGTTAATAGCTATGCGGAATGTCTAAGGGCAGCAAATCAATTGGACTACAAGGGATGTATTGAATCATTGATTTGAACACAGCATAGTGCCTTGCGAGATATAAAATATTGATTAAAACAAACTAAGGCAGTTTTTTCTACCTCCTTTATTTAAAGTTATTTAATGTTTTGATTTTACTAGTTAGATGGAGATATGCAAGAATTATGAGACTTATATGAGACTATTTGAGACTACTTCAATGCTCGTCAGTAAGAACCTGTGAGACTTTTTTAATATTCCAAACTGACATTTTCTGAATATTCAACTTTATACTGATGAGTTGTACAGACAGAATTTACCTACTGATATTTATCTGGTGTTGAGTCTTGGCACAGAGTAGGGTTCTGTTAAAGTTACACTAAAAAACCATTTTTTTAAAAAACTCACATAGAATCATTTGTAAATGACAGTTTTCTTAACAGTTTCACAATGCAATGAAATAAACTGATTATTAACAATCTCACATATTAATGGAGATGCACATCTATAAAATGTGCAGTTTTAAATTAAATTGAAATCTTGAAAATAAGCAGACACAATCAAAATAATTCCAAGTGTTCTAGAGAAGTTGGACAAAGGTTAAGTCCCCCAAAACATTTCAGAAATGATAGTTTCCTCTTGGTCCAATTAGGGAACCTGAATGTCATTATGTTGTTGAGGTTCTCAGGAGCCTAATTGCACATAAAATCTCCCTTCAAATCATAACACATGTGCTATTTCTAAGTTTCTTTCCATCCTAAACAAAAGACGAATTATTTAAATGTGGTGAGATTTCATGCAGAATTGGCAGTCAGTTTAGAGGGCAATAATTTAACACTTGCACCGTGAAATTAAAATTTACCTCCACTCAGTGTGATTCTACTGACCAGCAACAGGCAGTTGTATTTTTATTTTATTTTACTTTTATGAGAGCAGAGAGATTTAATTACTTTAGTTTAAACAGAATTGCCTACCACTGCTTGTTGACAGGCCTCTGGTGCAGGCAAATTATGGCAGATAATGTTACTGCTCCAACGAGCTTCCTGAGGGGCACCCTGTCTCCCTGCTCTGAGCTGAGCTAAATAGAAGGCCCTGGAGGCAGTGGCTCAGGGTCCCCTGCCAAGAAGTCACCTTTTTGCTAAAAGAAAGATGCTTTGAGAATCAGATTTGCTGCTCAGCTCTGCTGCCCCTACAGATTACAATCTCACGCTTTTTCCCTTTTGTAAATTCTTGCTTCTGAAGACAAAATTTTGTTCCTTTTCTTTGTATGTATAGTATAATAAGAGTAAAGTATAATTTCCTCTTAATTGAAACATATGGGCAGTTAAATATACATTGTTGTTATTGTTGTTATAGGAGTTGTTATGAGTTGTTACTCATAGCTTAGCTTTAATTAGGATAGGAATGGTCGAACTCCCTCCCCTGAACAAGCAAACAATCAAACAGATTTATAACAGTGATTTTAGATAAACTTTCTCACCCAGTGGCTATTCCTGGAGCAGTGAATACTGTCTAATTCCCAGATAAACAATGAATTCAGATTATATTCTTGTTGAACTGATGTAAAATTCAGTTTAATATGTCTGAGCAGAAAATATGGAGAGAATTATTATGCTGACTGTAAGCATTCACTACACAACCATGCATTTTTTTTTAAAAAGCTTAAAAATGTATAGAATGCATGTCATTATGTCTTTACAATTTAAAAAGCATGATATTATTACAGAAAAATACAGACAAGGAATGTTGTTTCTCTCTATCTGAGTCAGTAACATCTCACTGTTTTTTAACTAATCAGCTGTTTAAAAAGGTAGCCCTAGGCCTAGCTTCCTGCATGTGTGACCTGTGCAGTTAACAGGGCCTGGCACTGTAGGCCTCATGCTTGGTTTAGTGCTCTGTTGTCCCTGTCTTGAAATTCTTAACAATTTTTGAACAAAGGGTCCTTCATTTTCATTTTGCAGTGGGGCCTGCAAATTCTGCAGTTTGGGCCTGGATATCCCTAATTGTAAATAAGCTAATGCTGTACTTCACAGGCTTAATTTTCCCTTCTCCTTCCAAGTGTGTTGTATGGTTCTTGTCTGGGTTATGAGGTTTAGCCTATTTTTACCTTTCTGCACTGCTTCTTATGTTCCATTTTCATGGTGTTTAGATTATAGCAGACACGAACTTCCTGTGTCTCAGCGCCGGCCATGAATCAGGCTGGGAGCTGGGACTACAAGCCTGTCAGGGGAGCTGCCTGGTTCCAGCTTTAAAATAACAAGAGCTTGACAGCTTAGTTTACATAACTGCAAAATTGTGGCTATATTCTAAAACTCAGTTACATGTGACATAATAACTAGGGACTTAATTTATTTAGACTTTTTCCCTACAATATAATTTCCAATAAATAAATCTCCCAGGGGCAGGAAGACATGGCATTTCACAGTGCTCACATTTTCCTCCCTGAATTTGGACCTGCTTTCCTTTCTTGGCAGTTAAAAAAAACGAACACTGCACCTCATAATTTTACATTTACCCTACTTGCAATAGCTTATGTGCAGGGCTTATGTGAATGTATGGAGTGCTCATGGACTGTGTTAAAACAAGTTTCATTTCATTTTTAATGTGGGTTTTTTTTTCATCTTTTTTCCAATATTTTTTCTTTCTAAGTATCCAAAATAACATTGATGATAATCTACCAGAGTGTAATAAAAATTAGAATTTTTTAAGGCGCTATAACAATGTGTAGAAAATTAGGTTTCATTTACATATGCATGTTTTCCAGTTATTTTTAAAAATAAAGGTTTCAGTTAAAATGTTTAAGTGAAAAGTGAGGAAGGTGAAAGTAAATACTGGAAAACATCCCCTTCCCTCCAGAGGAAAGAACAGTCATTGTCTTGTTATTATTTAATATTTACATAAGGGCAGAGACAGCTAGGGCCAAGCATAAGCACAATGGATGAAATTGTGCCAAAGATGAACACAATCCCTGCCTTGAGGTGCTTTCTGCCTAAGGCTGGGTCAAGAGTGCATTCAAGGGAAGGAAGTGAGCTGAAGAATCTAGAATTCCACTGAGTGGTGAGTGCCAAGACACCTGTGGGCTTTGAACAATGGCTTTGGTTGGGAAATGGAGAATTTCTTCTGAAAAGTAGAAAAACTCATAGTAAGACTTGAAGGTTAACAACTTTTATAAGTGTATGTACTTATGAACAAGTATACATAAATGTATTTATTTTTAATGTTTGACAAGTGCTGATTATTAAGGTAGGAAGTTCTTAAGACATTGAAAGAAAAATTTTGTGGATAATCATTACAATCTTGAACAGAAACATAACCATGTCTGGCTTCAGCCGATCAGACTGACTGCAGTTCCGTCTGAGTGGTCAGAGTAAACAAATGAATTCTCTAAGGGTCAGAACTTCTCTTCTTCTCAAATTATAGTCTTGAAGATTCTATGTGAAATGAGCTGTGTTAAATGGATTAAAATTTGCTTCTTCTTATCTCTATATTCATAACTGCTTAATTCATATAGTGAATAAAAATTTCAATGGTGAGAAGAGGAATCAAGACATATGAGGATAGTTTAAAATTTTTTTGTGCAGCTCCTTACATGTATATTTTGTTTTCATTGGAGATACTCATAATCATTCAGTATAAGAAGACTTATAATGCAGAATGATACGATAGAAAAAAGTAAGAAAATAATTTTTGGATGGATAATTACCTATGAAAAAAAATTAAAAAGTAATATAGGAAGAGCAATAAATTCCACTCTTCAATCAAACGAAGATTGGATACTTGGCAACTCTCAGTAGCTTCTTAAAGAGTAATCTTAAGTGGGAGTTCCTCCTCTACTCTTTCTAGTCCATAAAGTATCCACTATTTTTATTGGGGGTCTTTTTCTCTGCAAAGAGTAAGAAACCTTTTCTCACAACTTCACTAAGCTTACATCTTTTTAGGGTTCTTTTCCATCTTTTCTCCTTCACTTGATTTTCTTTCTGGCATAGTGCATAGAACCAGTATATGTAGATTCTGGGTATATAAGAAATAGCAACAAACAAACAAACCAACCAACGAAAAAGACACCAGTAGAATAGAGATCTCAGAAACAACTTGTCACATATATGGTCAAATAATTTTCAGTGAGGGTGCCAAGACTATTTGATGAGGAAAGGTGAGTCTTTTCAATAAATGATACAAGAAAAATGATAGATACATACAAAAGGATGAAGCTGGATTGTTACCTTACATTATATAGAAAATAACTCAAAATGAATTTAAAAATTTAACTGTAATAACAAAAATTATAAAATTCTTGGAAGAAATCAAAGCAAAAAATCTTCATAACATTGTATTTGGCAGCAATTTCTTGGATCTGACACCAAAAAATAGGAAATAAAAGAAAAAGTAGGTAAGTGTTGGACTGGATCAAAATTAAAAATTTTGTGCATTAAAGGCCACTATCAGTAGAGTGAAAAATATATCCCACAGCATGGGAAAAGTATTTGCAAATCACTTGCTTGGTGTCATATAAATATTTAGAATATAGAAAGTACTCCTATAGCTTGACAGCAAGAAAAAAAAACAAAAACAAATAACCCAACTAAAAAATGAGCAAAAGACCTGAACAGACAGTTTTCTAAAGAAGATATACAAATGGTCAATAAGTACATGAAAAGATACTCAAACCACTAGTCAGAAAAAAAATGCAAATCAAAACCAGAATGAGATCACTTCATATCCATAAAAGTGGCTATTAGAAAAAAGAATGGGAAGTAAAAAAAGTGTTCACAAGGATGTGGAGGAATTGGGATATTTGTGTATTGCTATAGGAATGTAAAATGGTGCAGCCATTTTAGAAAACAATATGGTATTTCCTTAAGAAGTTAAACATAAAATTACGATAAGACTAGTAATTCTCTTCTAGATACATACTCAAAATAATTGAAAGTAGAAACTCTAACATAAACTTGTGCACCAATGTTCATAGCAGCTTTATTTACAATAGCCAGAAGATAGAAACAACCCTGTTATTCATCCACAGATGAATGAATAAACAAAATGTGCCATATGCATATAATAAATTATTATTCAGCTCTAAAGAGGAATACATTTTGATACATGCTGCAACATGGATGAACCTTCAAGACATATGCTAAGTGAAATAAGGCAGACAAAAAAATGACAAATAGTATATGATCCAACTTACTTAAAATACCTACAATAGGCAAATTCATATGAATAAACTAGAATGGTGGTTGCCAGGGGCTAGAGGAATGAAAATTTGTTGTTTAATGAGTAGAGTTTCATTTTGGGATGACAAAAAGCTTCTGGAAAAAGATTGTGGGGATGATCACATGACATTGTGAATGTACTTAATGTCACCAGATTGCATACTTAAAAATAGTTAAATTGGTATAAAAAAGGTTAAAAAATGAAAAGAATACATAGGAAATTTTCTTGGAGACACACTTCTTTTTTCTTGCTCTGGCAGGTAATGCTTATCCATCCACTTTTTTTGTTGTATAGGTAGGAAATCAGAGCTGCATGTTGACCATGAGACTGTGCTACTGCTGTAACCATATTGACTTTATTGAGTAACTCACCAATCAATAACCTACATTAAAAATCAAGTGAGTTCAGTTAAATAATTAATTAGTACATTTAGACATAGTGTGCAGATCTTGACTGCAGTTTTAGGACCAATTAAGTCTAAATATCTCCTAGAACTTAATGGTATGTTACTATTATCTCCTTATCAAAATTGGTGGAATAATAATATCCTAGGCAATATATCATGTAGACATAATGAAGAGAGATATGTATATGAAGTGATTTGATTTTACATATATGCATGTCATGTCTCCCCAGTCAGACTGTAACTGTCCTGAGGGGCATATGGAAACATTTCAGATCCTTTACAAAGCTCAGTACAAAGCTTTGAATTATTAAATATTCCATTCATCTTCCCACCACTTAACAAATAATTTTTCTGCTCAAGATGTTGGTGAGGGCTAGGAAAACAAAAATGAAAAAGTAGAAAATGAAACAAACAGAAACCAAAATCCGTTACTTTATTGGCAGAGACACAGTCATACTAGTGGTAGATGAGCAAAGGGTACTACTGAGAGTCCAGTTCAATACAGAATATTTTGATAATAGTTTTCTTGGGGAATATAATATCCACACAAGGCCAGTTAGAGTAGCTAGACTAGTGAATACAATGAAAGGGAGCCATAGAAAAGTTATGGTTACCCAGGCCCACAAGAGAAGCCAGATTGAGCGCTGGAACTATACACCGTGCCTCCAGATTTCTATTTTCTACTACTGAGGATTCATCAAAAGTATATTTTAGATAATACACTTTTTATAGATACAAAATAAGATGATGGGTCTTAAAGAGTCATTTGTCATGACAGGCCTATCTCTACTTTTTCCAGTCCATACAGTAACCACTGATCCTATCTGGATATTCTACTGACTTTACTAGGTCTCATCTTGTGATGAAACCTAACTGTTAAATACATATTACATATAAAAGGCCTTATAAAACTTACCTTCAAAAGTCACTAATTAAACTTGACAACAGAATATGCCTTTTACCTTCCCTATGCCCTATTTAACTCCTACTTTATGTCTGTTTTTTATGTCCTACAGTTCCAGCTGGTTCCATGTGACAATGAGAGTGTGGGGAGAAGAAGGGACATAAAAGCAAAAAATTAAGGATGAATTAACAAGTCAGAAGATTGGTGAATTGTAGGTGATTTGTAATTATGAACTTTTTTCCCCAGGGCTTTAATGATTTAGGCTATGTTTCTTCTTTGCTAATTCTTTTATGACTAAATATTTACCAAAGGAATTTTTCTTTAAAGAGGAAAAGACCAGTTCTTTGCTGGACATGAGTGAAGGCTTTATTTAACAACACACAGGTACATTCACACATTGTTCCATAATTTGGGGTATTATAGCATAAATCTCTTACATAAGTAACTTAAATTTATGTATGGATAGGTTCTGATGAAAGTTTTAGATAGGGTGGGGTGTATTTATAAATGCAGGATTTCAAGATGGATGTGGAATTTATATGTCATTAGTCTGAAGAAGCTATTTGGTTTGAAAAGAAATAGAACTTAACTGACAAAAGTGATATTCCATATGAATAGAAAAAGAACACCAAATATAGCTTCTGGCATAAAACATTATGGGTCTGGGGGGCCTGGGTGGCTCAGTTGGCTAAGCATCTGACTCTTGATTTTGGCTCAGGTCATGATCTCAGTGTTGTGAGATTGAGCCCCATGGAGGACTCCTCGAGCTCAGCTAGGAGTATGTTTGAGATTCTCTCTCTCTCTGCCCCTCTCCCTACTGCACACATGCTCTCTCTCTCTCTCTCTCAAATAAATAAACAGGTCTTAAAAAAAAAAAAAAAAAAAAACCCAAAAACCAAAACCAAAAACAAAACAGAAGAAAATAATTACAGTTTTTTTTATTTTTATCCATTTTTTAAATAAGTATTAATTGAGTACTATGCTATTGCTAAAGTCACAAATGTGAATGAGATACGCTCTAGATTCTCACAGTACAGTTTGGAAAGAGACGCTGATACAAATATGTATACTACAGGAACTGGGAGGCTCAGTCAGTTAAATGTCTGCCTTCAGCTCAGGTCCTGATCCCAGAATCTGGGATTCAGCCACTCATTGAGCTCCCGGCTCAGCTGGGAGCCTGCTTCTCCCTCTACCTCTCCCTCTGTTGTTCCCTTTGCTTGTGCTTGCTTGCTCTCTCTCTGTCAAGCAAATAAATAAAATATGTAAAAAAAACAAATATGTATATTATAGTATGGTTTTAGTGAAATGAATGAAGTACTTAAGAGAAGACAAAGCTGCGCGCCTGGGTGGCTCAGTGGGTTAGGCCGCTGCCTTCGGCTCAGGTCATGATCTCAGGGTCCTGGGATCGAGGCCCACATCGGGCTCTCTGCTCGGCAGGGAGCCTGCTTCCCTCTCTCTCTCTCTCTGCCTGCCTCTCCGTCTACTTGTGATCTCTCTCTGTCAAATAAATAAATAAAATCTTTAAAAAAAATAAAAAATAAATAAAAAATAAATAAAATAAAAAAAATTAAAAAAATTAAAAAAATTAAAAAAATAAATAAAAAAATAAAAAAATAAAAAAATAAAAAAAATAAAAATAAATAAAAAAAAAAGAGAAGACAAAGCTAATTTGGCAGGTAGCGCAAAGATTTCTTCAAGGATATGACATTTGTGCTGAAATATTTCTAGGGGAAGAAGAGAGGGAAGTACACTGTAGTTAGGGAGGAAGTGGATCTTACAGTCACCATGAAGAAACTGTAGCTGTTCATGCCTAAATAATGATGATGATGATAACTATGATTGTTAATATTTTTTTTATTTATTTTATTTTATTTTTTTATTTATTTGACAGAGATCACAAGTAGGCAGAGAGAGAGGAAGGGAAGCAGGCTCCCCGCTGAGCAGAGAGCCCGATGCGGGGCTCGATCCCAGGACCCTGAGACCATGACCTGAGCCGAAGGCAGAGGCTTAACCCACTGAGCCACCCAAGTGCCCCTGATTGTTAATATTTACTGATTATTTCCTCTATGGCAGTACAACTCAAAGCATCTTATATGTATTATTATTTTTTTAATCCTCACGATATTTCTGTGAAGTAGATTCTTGTAACGGTTTTCTATTAAGTTCTACCCCAAAATGCAGTACCTTAAAATAACAACTATTTGTTTACTTCATTATTCTCTGTGGGTTGGCATTTTAAGCTAGAATCCATTGGGTGATTATTCAGGGCTTGCTGAGTCCCCTTGTGAAGGTGTGTTCAGCTCCTGGGTTACTGGGGGCTTGGCTGGTGTAGAATGAACTGAGCCATATTGTTTTTTCAGCCCTTTATGGTATTGAGCTTTTCAGCATTCTGACCTAAGCTTCTTCACATAGCAGCTGGGCAGGTTTCTATGCGAAACAGTAGACACACATAAGATTCCTAGAGTCTAGGTCCAGAACAGAAACACTATCATTTCTGCTGCTTTTCTATTGTCCAAAGCAAGTCACAAGACCAGCCCAATTCAAGGGGAGGGAAATAGACTCCACCTCTTAATGGGGAGAGTTATAAAGTCACATTACAACAGGGCATAGCTCCAGGAATAATATTGTGGCCATCCTTACAAATTATCTTCCATAATGCTATTACTATTTCCACTTTACAGATGAGTAAATGGAGGCTTAACTGAGAAACTGTAAAGAAGGTGATCCATGAGTTATGTTTGCACTGCCTAATTCAGAAACTGGACCTTGGTATGAAATGAATTAAATAAAAAATAATATGGGCTGATGGACTGGCAAAAGGATGGATAAATGTATGATAAATCAAATACCATATATAATGTTACTTTCAGAATCCATGTGGTTAGTTTCCCCTCTAAAGTTCTTTCAATTTTTTTTTTTTTTAATATTGGAAGGTTTTCCTAGTAAAATCTGAGGTTTTGAAAATAGGATTTGAAATTAGGTTCTGGGTTTGAACCTAGGTTCTGTTACTTGTTAGTCATATATCTTAAGAAATATCCAGAATATTCAGAAAGCCTCAGTTTCCCATTCTGTAAACTGGGGGAGATGTTGATAGCTAATCCATAAAATTGCAGATTAAACAAAAATAAGGGTCCAACATGTATGAATATACAAAGAATTTTGCACATTCTGTAGCAAATATAGGGCTAAGCACTTCACATGTAAACATGTTAATAAATAAGTCTTCAGTAAATAATGACTATCTTGTAATAACATAAAACATGCTTGCAATCCTTTCAGTAAGCTATTAAAATTTTCTCCCAGAATATCTATAATAGATCTTATTTGATTCATTCCTTCAAAAAAAATCCTGACCCTGTTGAACAAATAGAGATGTATACTTTGTACTGAGCACTCAGTTCTTTGTTGATTGATTTCAAAGAAAGAAGGTATCTTACTTGACGTATAATTTTTTATAGAAGGAATTTGCAAAATACAGAAAAATTTAGAATGTTAAGAATTTAACATTAATTTTTGAAGAGCAACTAAATACCAAGATGAAAAGACAATCAGAACTTCATTTAAAGCCATTTAATAAAGAGTCATAAAAAAAGAATTAAAATTTAAGTACTTAAAAAGTCTTTTATTCAGCCAGTAAAAGGAATAAAATATACATACCGTAACAAGGATAAACCTTGAAAACATTAAGTGCAGGAAGCAAGTCATAAAAAAACACATATTACCTGATTCTATTTACGTGAAATACCCAGAATAGGCAAATCTATAGAGAAAGAAGGTAGATTAGTAGATGCCTAGAACAGAGGATAGGAAAAGGGGGCAGGAAATAAGGAGGCTATAGCTAAAGGTATGGAGTTTCTTTTTAAGGTAATGAAAATATTGTAAATTTGGCTGTGATGATGACTGCACATGTCTGTGCATGTGTGCACAGAAAATAAAAACTGTTGAATTGCAGAATTTTAAGTGGTTGAACTGTGTGATGTGTGCCATATCTCAATAAAGCTCAAAAAGGTCAAAAATCATTGACCAACAATAGACAGTACTGAATAATGCAACGTGTAAATAAATGCTCACAATTTTTTTAGTTCATATGTTTTTTCTCAAAAATATACTCTTACTAATACAGTATTTCTCTGTGAGACTCACATTTAAAATAAATTAAAATAGAAATACCCCAAATCATAATTTTAAATATAAAAAACACTATTTTATGTATAAGCTTATCGATTGTTAGCTAACTATATTTTTTAAAGTAAAATAAACCTAACATTTAGTTTCTTTGCTTTTCCACATAACAAAAAAATAATTATTTTAACAAAGATAACAAAAATCTGAAAAGGTAGAAAAACTGGAACAAAGATAAAACAAAAGATGGTTAAATTATTAACTTATTCCTGAATAGACTAGAAACAGAGAGAAGGAAAGAATGGAGATTTCTGCAAAATTCATTAGCATTAAGTGAGTCTACAAATATCACAGGATCAGTACCCCAGACAGTCAGCTTGGCCTCCAATTTTTCCCCTGGTAAAACTTTTCCAAGGTTTGCTGAGTGATGTCAATGCAAAGTTTCCCCAAACTTCCTGGAAATTTTACAAGCAATTCACTGGAGATACAAAAAATATCTGGGGCCTTAGCCAACAGCATTCCTCTATGAATACTGGCTCTCAATTTGCCTTTTATTTTTCTTAATTGGGGTTATGCAATCTTAAAGATTTACAGTTAAGGAAAGAAGCAAAATATAAAACTTAAAGAAGAAGTAACAAACATGAAAAAAATAATCCTTTTAACCCTATTATGGACTTTTTAAAAAAATTCTTGTGTAGAAACAAGCTGGATTTTTCTACACAAGCATCCTTTTTTTTTTTTTTCATTTTTTAATTTTTTTATTTTTTTAGCATAACAGTATTCATTATTTTTGCACCACACCCAGTGCTCCATGCAATCTGTGCCCTCTACAATACCCACCACCTGGTGCCCCCAACCTCCCACCCCCCACCCCTTCAAAATTCTCAGATCGTTTTTCAGAGTCCATAGTCTCTCATGGTTCACCTCCCCTTCCAATTTCCCTCAACTCCCTTCTCCTCTCCATCTCCCCTTGTCCTCCATGCTATTTGTTATGCTCCACAAATAAGTGAAACCATATGATAATTGACTCTCTCTGAACAAGCATCCTTTTAATGAGCTCTACTGTATAATAAATTTCTAGGTTAAATCTTTTTGGATCCTATTAAAATGAATGTTTTAATCCAGTGGCTTAGTTAGTAAAATGTAATTTATGTCATTTAAGGAAAAAGGCACATTTTCTCAACTGGGAGAAAAAAAGGCAAAAGAAAAAAAAATCATGTCTTCTTTTTCTCCAAAATGGTTTGTTTTTGTTTTGTTTTAATTTGTTTTTATCATTGACATTTTATTCCTTTTTGTATCTCTAATTCCATTGTCTGGACATGTCTCAGTGTGAGTACTAAATATGAGATCGACTAGGCACCTCAGACAAAATCTTATTCTGGGTTATTAGACAGTGTCTGATGATGCCGCCTTCTTCTCATGGGCTTAGCAAGCACAGTCTCCGGGAGAGGCTTTTTTTTGGGGAAAGATCGCTCAGGAAAAATGCGTGTCCTTGACGAGTCGTTCCAGGTTGGGTGTCCCTGAAAGTATATGGGGGTGGTGTCCCTTTAAGCACAAGGAAAGGGCAGGTCCCGCTGTTATCCTTGACCCTCTGACAAAATAGTCAGGCGCTGTTTGTAAAAGAGCCAAGTAATTAAAAGTATCCCAGGGTTATGGTGAAATAGGGCAAGTAAAATACGCTCCTGGATACCAGCTCTCTTTCAGGACCAGCTCTTTTGTATTTTCTCTCTATTTTGTTTTCTTCTTTATTTCAATTTTTCATGGCACAGTTTCCCCTCTCCTACATTGTTCTTCCCTGCCTGTCAGTTGGTAAAATGATAAGTACCATTATTACTGCTTATCCAGTTTGAGTTCTTTCTGGAACTATTTGCTTCCAACCCCCAACGGACCACCAAATTCCTGAATTATATTTTTTCTTCTTAATTTCAGAACAAATTATTAATTATTAGATGTAATAGGGAAGGGTACAGAAATAGAGTGATTCAGTTACACAGCAGAAGGATGAGGCATTTCTCATAATTTTATTCATATTTTTGATGATGTCTCTAACAAAGACAGAGACCCAGATCATGCACTTTGGCTACCTTTAGATTGACCATATATCCCTATTAATATAGAGCAGTTGGATATATGCCTATTTTGATAGCTTAATTATTAATAGTATGTCTTTTCACTCTCAAAAGCATTCTTCATTAAATGTAGATGTAGATTCTTTATGAAATTAATACTACTACTAAATGTAGTAGGAATCCTAATTCTCTTGCTTGTTGAATTATTGGGTAACTGCTCAATACATAGAGAAATTAGTTCTAAGTTTGCTTAGAGAGAGGTATTCTCTGGGTAATCGCCTAACCTTTGTTATAAAATAACTACTTGTACAACTAGACTTTGAAATGGAAACAATTTGTTATTGTTCAAATATTCCCTACATCTCCAAAAGATATTAGGGAGCAGTAGAATACATAGGTACTGTGTTAGGTAAGGATGGATATGAATTGGTTATGTCACTCAAAATAACCCTGGGCAGATCATTTAACTACTCTGAGTTGAATCTTCCTTTTCTATAATATGCACATAATAATTTTGGCCCTGGATTGTCACGAGGATTAAATAATAGATGGTTATAGTTACATAATTATATTAGTTCATATATCTATCCATCCATCCATCCATCTATCCATCCATCCATCCAGGTATTTTATCATTATATAAACACAATGCCTGGTACTACAACTCAAAATGATTTAAAATAGTAAGAATGCATTATGTTGCTAGACAAAACTCTTAATTTAAATAATGCAAGCTTAATTCGTTTCCTAAATTGAGTTCATTCTAAGAGTCGTTCCTAAGGATTATAATCTGGGTACAGCAATTCCAGGTATCACATCCACAGCTAATAACATCCATAGGCAGAAGAAAGTATTGCCTCAATCTTAGGTCCCTATCTTTTGAGGAAACTGTCCCCAAAAGACCCTTCTCATACCTCCTCTCCTTCCTTCTTGGCCTGAGTTACAATGCATGCCAATGCATTTGTCTACTATTAGTAAGGAAAATGTGATCCTCAAAGTGAGTTGGCTAAGATGGCTCTTTCTGTTTGGAGAAAATTAGAAAATTTGGTGTCTGATTAAATCAGGGATCAGTGTACTAGTATGAGGGTGAGCATGTGCCCATGGTGGATGTAATGTAGTCATCAGAATATCTGAAATCAGGATATCTGAATTCCAGCCAAGGATGTAACATCAGACAGCTGTAAACTTGAAAGTCACTTTCCTATTCAAGCTTCCATAAGTACTTCCATTTCAGGCAGTGCAGAAAATGAGGTGTTAACTTCCTAATAGTAAAAGGTCCCTTCAACCATTAACATTCTGTTTGGTTTACTTAAAAACCAATAGCCTTAAATTCACATGGACACCATTCCTAATTCATAATCTATTTCAGATTCACCACACGATTTTCAGATACTGATGAACTGATAAGGATACTAGAATAAGAGTTAGAAGACCTGGTTTCAAGCCCAGATTCACTGCTTAATAATGTTATGACTGCAATTCATGAAAGAAAAAGCTCTTAGGGTACATTTGACAAACTGCTATGATTATTAAAAAACTCTTTCTTAAAAATTCAGGGTGCCTTCTCAAGCTTAGTTTGAATAACTAGTTTGGAGATGGTAGAAAAATCAGGACTGTAGCTTGAACTGTTTCCACATCTGCTTTTTGTTTCTCCAGGGGTGGGGGGTTGTATATAAAAAGAAAAATGGGGCTTTTGCCTAATCCAGTATTCCCAACACATTCACTATTCACAATTTTCATATAACATGTTTAACTTTAGAACATGAAGATGTGGGGCACCTGGGTGGCTCAGTCGTTAAGCGTCTGCCTTCGGCTCAGGTCATGACCCTGGGGTCCTGGGATCAAGCCCCATATTGGGCTTCCTGCTTGGCAGGAAGCCTGCTTCTCCCTCTCCCACTCCTCCTGCTGTATTCCCTCTCTTGCTGTGTCTCTCTCTGTCAAATAAATAAAAACAATCTTTAAAAAAAAAAAAGAACATGAAGATGTTGTGTGACTTATATAAAGCTATAAAATTAATAAGTAGTAATGACAGAAACTGCTGTCACCAAGTACCCTCTTTCTACCACTCCTTTTTCACTGTCATTTAGTGCCCAAGTTTAAACATGGCCTTTCATAAGTGACAATAGACAGCACATATCCTTGGGAGTCTTGTGGCATGTGCACAAATGTTGTTTCTGTGTCGTAAGAATGAAGTGGAAGCAGGGAGTGTGATTTGTGCAGCGCTGTCTTCCCTAGTGTAACTCTTTTCAGTGATGAAGCTGCATGTCAAAGAGCTCCTTTTAATTACTATCTTTAGGAGCTGCAAATGGTGGAACGAACACTGAGGGACTAGTGCACTGAGTCAGGGTGCTTTATATCTTTGGACCTTGGCTTTCTCATGAAAAGTGTGTGTGTGTGTGTGTGTTGGGTGTTGGCAGGGATGGGGGTTGAGATATGAGAAACAAATGCATCTCTAGCTTTTCTCCAGGGCTAGCATTCTAAAACTCTAGGTTCTTTGACAGAAACACTCTATAGAGGTAGAGATGTGGAGAGAATTGAATTGTACAGAATTACCGATTCAGAATGTGGGTGATCAAATGATAGTTAAGGGCAAGGACAGGGGCTTGGAAAGCTGGTAACTGTAATCAATAGGTGACACCATTGTTGCATAAGAGCAACATGGTGACATCTATACCAACTGCAGGGAAGCTTCCCTGGTGACCACACACCCACAGATAGGTGCTACTGGGTACCACTGACAGGAACTTCCTTTGAAGCTATAGCTGGGACTGTCACAGAAGGCAATAGCTTAAGCTTATGCCAGAGAATGCTTATGATTTAGAGGTTTTTAATCTTTTGCTATCTGTTATCTTTCCAGAAAGCCCCAGATTTTTCTTTATGCTTCATCCTTCTTTTTTCTGATTTTGAATGATGGAGACCATTTTAATAAATGATCATGTTTTACTTTTTTCTCCTATTCTGGTGGGGGAGGGCCTTGAAAAATAAACCTTGTTAAAAAATTAAACCACGTGTATTTATTCAAGAAGCTTCCTGAAAAGGTCAACAAGTGGCAGTCAGTTCTCAGCTGTCACATTCTTTGTTATGATCCTAGTACTTCGTTTTTATCCTCTTTCCTGTCTTCTGGTCATTTTTCTGCTCATTAGCTACTAGAGCTTAGGGTGGGCAAGAAATGAGATGGAATTTTAAACCTGTCAAGTTGAAGTCTGGTTAACAGCCATGCAGAGGTGCAATGGACAGAGAGGAGGAAATGAATTCTATTATTTTGTAGAAAAAGTGGCTGTGGTAGAAAATTAGTCTTACTTTCTTTCCCTGATATTAGTGGCTGACTGTGACATAGTCTCCAATATTTCCTATGGGCAAGCATTTTCAAAATATAAGTTTAAAGAATTAAAGATATAATAGCTCCAAGAGGGAATTCCTATCTATCAAACCTCTTGATTTATAGACGAGTAAATTATGATCCAAAGATATAAGGAGATTTGCTCTTAGTGAATAAAATAGTTATGACTTATTGAAGGTTAAAGAAGATTGAAGGCATGGTCCAAAGCCCTAATTTGACAGTTTTTCTACCATGCCACCTTGATTTGCCAAGGGTCATGGTGCTTATGACAAACCAGCACCCAATTGGAGTATATATATGTATATATATATATTTTAAGATTTATTTAGTTATTACTTGAGAGAGAGAGAGAGGCAGGGGAAGGGCAGGGGAGGGGCAGAGGGAGAGAAAGAATCCCAAGAAGCTCCTCAAGACTCAGGGCTGGATCTCATGACCCTGAGATCATGGCCTGAGCTGAAGTCAAGAGTCAGATGCTTAACCAACTGAACCACCAAGGCACCCCTAGAGCACATTTTATTAAAGACTATTGAAAGCAAATTTCTTGTGAAGAATTTTGTAAATTATAATTCCCCTCAGGATAAAACAGATATCTTTAATCTCTGTATTTCCAGGACCAGCCATAATTTCTGATATGAAGTAGATTTTCATTAACTATTTGGTTAATTAAATGAGTATTTTATGTCTTCTTGAGTTAAAAATTATAGAACTATGTAACAAGGTTCATAATTAAATACACTTAGAAGCAGAAATATTTATATTTTTTCTTTGCAGAAATGTCTGTTCATGTCCTCTGCCCATTTCTTGATTGGATTATTTGTTCTTTGGGTGTTGAGTTTGCTAAGTTCTTTATAGATTTTGGACACTAGCCCTTTATCTGATATGTCATTTGCAAATATCTTCTCCCATTCTGTCAGTTGTCTTTTGGTTTTGTTAACTGTTTCCTTTGCTGTGCAAGAGCTTTTGATCTTGATAAAATCCCAAAAGTTCATTTTTGCCCTTGCTTCCCTTGCCTTTGGTGATGTTCCTAGGAAGATGTTGCTGCGGCTGACGTCGAAGAGGTTGCTGCCTGTGTTCTCCTCAAGGATTTTGATGGATTCCTTTCTCACATTGAGATCCTTCATCCATTTTGAGTCTATTTTCGTGTGTGGTGTAAGGAAATGATCCAATTTCATTTTTCTGCATGTGGCTGTCCAATTTTCCCAACACCATTTATTGAAGAGGCTGTCTTTGTTCCATTGGACATTCTTTCCTGCTTTGTCGAAGATGAGTTGACCATAGAGTTGAGGGTCCATTTCTGGGCTCTCTATTCTGTTCCATTGATCGATGTGTCTGTTTTTGTGCCAGTACCATGCTGTCTTGATGATGACAGCTTTGTAATAGAGCTTGAAGTCCGGAATTGTGATGCCACCAACTTTGGCTTTCTTTTTCAATATTCCTTTGGCTATTTGAGGTCTTTTCTGGTTCCATATAAATTTTAGGATTATTTGTTCCATTTCTTTGAAAAAAATGGATGGTACTTTGATAGGAATTGCATTACATGTGTAGATTGCTTTAGGTAGCATAGACATTTTCACAATATTTATTCTTCCAATCCAGGAGCATGGAACATTTTTCCATTTCTTTGTGTCTTCCTCAATTTCTTTCATGAGTCCTTTATAGTTTTCTGAGTAGAGATTCTTAGTCTCTTTGGTTAGGTTTATTCCTAGGTATCTTATAGTTTTGGGTGCAATTGTAAATGGGATGGACTCCTTAATTTCTCTTTCTTCTGTCTTGTTGTTGGTGTAGAGAAATGCAACTGATTTCTGTGCATTGATTTTATATCCTGACACTTTACTGAATTCCTGTACAAGTTCTAGCAGTTTTGGAGTGGAGTCTTTTGGGTTTTCCACATATAGTATCATATCATCTGCAAAGAGTGATAGTTTGACTTCTTCTTTCCCGATTTAGATGCCTTTAATTTCCTTTTGTTGTCTGATTGCTGAGGCTAGGACTTCTATTTTTAATATTTGAAAAAGTTAAGCTGTTAATTTGATTATCCTTTTTGATTATGTAATTTTGTTATTAGGTATGAGGCTATGTGTTCTAGGTCCTTCCTGGTTTATTGTGGTAGCACCAATACTGCTTAATGCAGTGCTTTCCTTGCACAACAGCAGATTCACAACAGACATTATTAATTTTTTTTCACTTTCCTTTACTTCTATAACCAATACTGAAAAGATATTGTTGAACATATGGCTTTCCATGACCCTAATAACAAGCTTTTCTTTGGATTATATCACCATCATGATTTTAGTATTTAAATGACATCACAACTCAATGAAATAGTAACCTTAATTTTTTGACATTACTTTTTATGTTACCATAAGAACATCAAAATAAGATAGAAATTGCACAGACTTTGAACTCAAAACATACCTGGCTTCACATTTCTGTTCTGTCATATAATGGCTGTGTGGCTAGAAAAGCCTCAGGTAAAAATGGGGGCTAGAATCATCCTTGACACAACAAGAATATAGTGTTATTTTGTTTTTTTTGTTTTGTTTTGTTTTTTAAAGATTTTATTTATTTATTTGAGAGAGAGACAGTGAGAGAGAGCATGAGCTAGGAGAAGGTCAGAGGGAGAAGCAGACTCCCCATGGAGCTGGGAGCCTGATGTGGGACTCGATCCCAGGATTCCGGGATCATGACCTGAGCCGAAGGCAGTCGTCCAACCAACTGAGCCACCCAGGCATCCCTATAGTGTTATTTTGATGACCAAATAAAATATCACATTAAGTCTTAGAAACATACCACTGCTTGGCACATAAGTAACGCCTAATACATTTCTGATGAATAAATAACTGGTGCTCAATAAACACTATTTCTCTTAAATTTGGCTGTAGTGGAACATGACAGATAAAGCACCATCTTCTTTCTTTTTTTTCCCTTCTGCCTCTATTCAGGTACATGAGTGATTTCTCCACTGTCAGAAAAACAAGGAGGGAATGTAAATAGGAAACACATTCTTCATTTAGCTCTGAGCCTATTTGAGCTATGCTGGGTGAAAATGTAGTCCGGCTTCTGGGATTTTTGCTCCTTTTTCATACCCTTGAGGGAAGAGATGAGTTTTACATCTGTTCCTGGATGTGGTAATATTCGGCTGAAGAGGTATATCTCTACTGGAAAACACTTAGACCTTCTGGCTTTCAATCAAAACAGCTCTTCCTCTGGATCCTCAGTTTTGCTCCGGAGACTCCCAGTTGAAATGTTGGTTATCACAGATGTGAGAGTAAACGCAGCCAATAGAAGCAGGATGCAGAAACTCAATATCTCACATTCCCAAACACACTCTAATTGTGTGATTAAAAAAAAAAAAAGGTGGTTGAGCTTAATAGATGTAATATGTAATTCCTCAGTGAGTGGCAGGGGCTCTCTCACCAGCTGGGCAACACCAGGCACAGAAGAGCCCAGAAACTAGTTTATGCTTCAAGCAAAAACAAGCAACAACAACCCCTTGGTAGCTCCCCCAAAGCCTGCGTGGATTTTTAATGGGGATCTCTTGGGATTTTAGTCAAATGTAGTTAGAGTGGTTGAACATCTAATCTGCCTTTCAGAAAGAGTATCCTGCACATAATGGAAGGAAGAAAAGTGAAAATAAAGCCACCTGAATCTAAATAAAAAGGCTTGCATAGCAGGGGTTTTCAGTGAGTTTCCAGGTTTGAAGTATAAGCCGGAGGACTGAGCTGAGCTTTGCCTAGGGCAATGGAGAGGTAATTTGAAGAGGCAGCCTGTTGTATAAATCCCAGCCCCTGTTGAAGGGGTTCAGCTAAATAGAAATAACGATGAGAATTGTTCGTGAAAAGCCTGGGCAGTTGGGTGTTTGGCCTTCCGTGGAATTGCTCCATTGATACTGACAGCTCCAACATTTCCAATGTGTTGTGGTTGGATTAGACATTCTTCTCCAAGCCAAGATTGCTTCTAACAGCTGGTGTAATAACCCCTCCCCAACCTCCCCAATTCTGTTCCATTTCTTTCTTGAGACCATCTGAAAGGGGAGTTTAAAATTACTAAATGTCTTTTGGGTAAAGAGCTTTTACTTTTCCAGACTGAACTGCCAAAGACCTTAAGGAAATTAAAGTAAGAAAGAAAAAGTGAGCTGCTATGTCTGGTAAATGGCATTTCTCTAATTTGGTGTCTGTATGGTTATTAAGGTAGAGTTGTTGGATATTCTGAAGTGCTATTTATTTACCTTGGCATAGACTTAGAATGCTCAACAGCAGAGTGGGAATATGGTGACAGGATAAGGGTAATGAGAGGAAGCAAATCCATTGTGAGATAGCTGGATTCTGAAAATCTTATAGAATTTGTTTCCCTAGGGGAGAGATAGGAATATTACCTCATTGCAAAAGTTATTAAAATATAATTGAGTGATTCACAGATGACAACTGCTCACAGTTAACAATGTCTAAATTCACTTTCAGTGAATATTAAAATCAAAATCAATACCCTGATGCAAAGCAATAACACAAATTATGGAACAATACCAGAAATCCTTTCTGGGAGATTTAGAATATGCTTTACTTAAAGAAAAAAAGAAAGAAAGAATCCCCACTGTTGCTCTTCACAGAGTATATTCTTGGGAAAATATAGCTGGAAGGGGAACTTTCTAAATAGAAGGTCTTAGAGACATATGCAGAGGAGATAGAATATTTGTGAGCCACTTTCCCTCCCTTTCCTGGCTCCCTTTCCCTCCTTCCCACAGATTCCATATCCCCATCCAGTTGTATTAAATTAGAATAATAGGGAGGCAGCATTATTCCATCTCATCCATACCTATACAACATCATCTCCACATTTTCAAATGTATATAAAAGAAAAAGAGTTAAAGATACCTTTTTACGGGTACCTAGGTGGCCCAGTTGGCTAAGCATCTGCCTTCTCCTCAGGTCATGATCATGGGGTCCTGGGTTTGACCCCTGTGTTGCACTCCCTGCTCAGCTGGGGAGTCTGCTTCTCCCTCTCCCTCTTCCCCTCCTGGTGTGCTTGCTCTTTTGCTCACTTTTTCTCTCAAAATTAAATTAAAAAATCTTTAAAAAACACTTTTTTAGTAAAATTCATTAAGCATTTATTATGTTCAGAGTTAAGTTTACTGTATATGCTGTGGGACTTGAATGGATTGACAACGTGATTATTCTACAACCCATAGATGATTAGCTAATTTGACACTATTTTATATTTAGTTTTCCATGATTCTGCCCATATTTTCTGACTAAATGGGTCATATTTCAGTCATTCATTTAATTATTTGTGAATATTTATCAAATACCTGCAATGTGCCAGGCTTTGTGGTAGAGGAAAAGCAGTCCCTGTCTTACAAGGAGTCTGTCTTAAAAGGATGATGGGGAAGGGAATGGTCACATCATGCAGGATATAATGAAAGAAATTTGTTCAGGACCATGTGAAGAACCTAAGAGGATATTTACTTTGCAAGTCTTAGGGAACTAGGAGACAAACATGGCAGGAGATAAGACCTTGGACCCAACTGGGTTGAATTAACATCCTCAAATAAAATTAGGACCTCTGAAGTGTTAAAACATCTGTCAAAGAATGCATGAGAAAAATTCTTCCAAGGATACAAGGTTAAAAGGAAAAATAAGAAAAGAAAGAAAGAAACTCATCTTATTCTCTGTAGTGAGAAGAAAACTCCTTCTGAGAGTATATAGCTATTGCTATTGCCACCTATGGCTTTTGGTTCCAATTTACATACCCCTCACTGTCTTGTAAGCTCAAGCTGAGAAATAACTCAAACATGGTCCCAGGCCAGTGATAACCCTTAGAGGTAAAAGTAAACCTTACTTCTTCAAGTTAGGTCAAATAAGAATTCCACAGATGAAATGTCCCTGAAGATGAACTTGTAATAGGAAAGTTATGAAAAATATGAGTGGGTAATATACCATGAGCAAGAGTCAGCAAATATGGTAAACAGCTGAATTGTACCTCTAAGAATTTCAAATAATAAAGCTATGTGGAAATTATAAATAAATGTTTAAAATGATTGAAGACATTAAAGAAAGAATAGGAATGTGAAAAAAGAACAATATACTATGTAGCAAAAATAGATATGTTTGAAAAATAACCAAATATAATACATAGAAATAAAAAAATAATCATTGAGATTAAAAAAAAATAATTTGGGGGTGCCTGGGTGGTCAGTGGGTTAAGCCGCTGCCTTCAGCTCGGGTCATGATCTCAGGGTCCTGGGATCGAGTCCCACATCGGGCTGTCTGCTCAGCAGGAAGCCTGCTTCCCTCTCTCTCTCTCTCTCTCTGCCTTCCTCTCCGTCTACTTGTGATCTCTCTCTGTCAAATAAATAAATAAAAATCTTAAAAAAAAAATTAAAAAAAAAATAATAATTTGTACCTACTCAGAATAACAGCTTAGACATAACTGAAGAGAGAGTTAGTACAATGGAAGACTGAGCTAAGGAGAATGAGAAATTGGGAACAGGGAATGTAGAGTGAATGTTTATATTTTTTTGTGTCTGGGAGAAACATTTGTTAAGAGATACTAAAGATACAGAAGAGGAAGATACCTGATGGAACAGAGACCTAAAACAGGCTGAAAGGATTAAGCTGGGTCAGAAAAATAACACTATCCAACTATGCAAGAATAAAGGATGAAAGAATAAGTGTGATCCAGATAATTTATAGAAAGAAATTTAGGAGTTTTTGTTCAAAGTCTTCACTTTTCTCTGTAAAGTAATAATAATTTATTAAGCATATACTATATGTCAAAAAATTTTCTAGGTGCTTATTATATATTTTCACATTTATTCTTCATTCTTAATAGCAGAGATAGGTATTGCTACTATTTCCATTTTATAAATGAGGAAACTAAAGCCTGGTCAGGTAAAGTAAGTTGCTTAAGGTCCCACAACATAGTGGAAAGAAAAAAGTGGAAAAAAAAAAAGATTCAAATCTAGTTAGTGTATTGTGTGGAGAAAAGTGTACCAGGCTACATGCTAAGTGAGGAGAGAAGTGACAGGATAGAAAAGAGAGGGTGAGAGGAAAAAAGGAAGAAGAAGAAAGAAGAAAGAAGGAGAAGAAGAAGAAGAAGAAGAAGAAGAAGAAGAAGAAGAAGAAGAAGGAGGAGGAGGAGGAGGAGGAGGAGGAGGAGGAGGAGGAGGAGGAGGAGGAGGAGGAGGAGGAGGAGGAGGAGGAGGAGGAGGAGGAGAAAGGGGAGGGAGAGGGGGAGGGGGAGGGGGATGAGGAGGAGGAGGAGGAAGAGGAGGAGGAGAAGGAGAAAGAAAAAAAAATAGCCTAATGGGTACAGGAGAGAAATGACTTAACTTGTAAGTAAACATGGACCAGCTTAGGTTTAAAACAAAATCACGTGTTTTCTTTTGAATTCTTTCTTTTTTAAAAATTAACATATGATGAATTATTTATTTCAGGGGTACAGGTCTGTGCTTTATCAGTCTTATATAATTCACAGTACTCAGCATAGCACATACCCTCCGCAATGTCCATCACCCAGCCATGCCATCCCTCCCATCCCCCTCTCCTTCAGCAATCCTCAGTTTGTTTCCTGAGATTAATAGTCTGTTATGGTTTCTCTCCCTCTCTGATTTCTTCTTGTTTCATTTTTCCCTCCCTTCCCCTATGATCCTCTGTCTTGTTTTTCAAATTCCTCATATCAGTGAGATAATATGATAATTGTCTTTCTCTGATTGACTTATTTCGCTTGGCATAATACCCTCTAATTCCATTCATGTCTTTGCAAATCACAAGATTTCATTTCTTTTAATGGCAGCATATTATTCCATTGTATATATATATATCACTTCTTCTTTATTCATTCATCTGTTGATGGACATCTAGGTTCTTTCCATAGTTTGGCTATTGTGGACATTGCTGCCTTAAACATTCAGGTGCACAGATCATTCATTACATTTGTATAGTTAGGATAAATACCCAGTAGTGCAATAGCTGAATCATAGGGTGGCACTATTTTCAACTTTTTGAGGAACCACCATATTGTTTTCCAGAGTGGCTGCACCAGCATGCATTCCCATCAACAGTGTAGGAGGGTTCCCTTTTCTCCACATCCTCGCCAACACCAGTCATTTCCTGACTGGTTAATTTTAGCCATTTGACTGGTGTGAGGTTGTATCTCATTGTGGTTTTGATTTGTATTTCCCTGAAGCTGAGGGATGTTGAGCACTTTTTCATATGTTTGTTGGCCATTTGGATGTCTTCTTTGCAGAAGTGTCTGTTCATGTTTTCTGCCCACTTCTTGTCTGGATTATTTGTTCTTTGAGTTTTGAGTTTGATAAGTTCTTTATATTTCAGATACTAGCCCTTTATCTGATATGTCATTTGCAAATATCTTCTCCAATTCTGTCAGTTGTCTTTTGGTTTTGTTGACTGTTTCCTTTGCTGTGCAAAAGCTTTTGATCTTGATGAAGTCCTGATAGTTCATTTTTGCCTTTGCTTCCCTTGCCTTTGGTGATATTTCTAGGAAGAAGTTGCTGTGCTTAAAGTCAAAGAGTTTCCTGCCTGTGTCCTCCTCAAAGATTTTGATGGATTCCTGTCTCACATTGAGGCCATTCATCCATTTTGAGTCCATTTTTGCATGTAGTATAAGGAAATGGTCCAGTTTCATTCTTCTAATTATGGCTGTCCAGTTTTCCCAACACCATTTGTTGAAGAGACTATCTTTTTTCTATTGGACATTCTTTCTTGCTTTGTTGAAAATTAGTTGGCCATAGAGTTGGTCCATTTGAAGGTCCAACTTCTGGACTCTCTATTCTATTCCAATTGATTTCTTTCTTTAATGTTGCTAATAGACATTGAATCTGGAAGATAGTTTGATGGAAACTCTTTTAGGGTAATTTTTTGATACTCAGTGAAGTTGAAGATGCATATAACCCTATAATACAGCTGATGTTAGCAATCTTTTCTAAGAGGGAAAATTCCTCACAATACGAAGAGATGTCTACAAGGAATTATATGTATTTGAATTTATTTTGTCCACCTGGCTGTGTGTTCTTTCTTAGTACCCAGTGATCCATGGTTCAGTTTCAAATCAGGTGGTAAAAATGCAACTCATAATTGCATAGATCTCCACATTCCACATCTTTGAGAAAATCCATTTCAAGCAAGTGATCACTCTCATGCTAAACAAAAATTCATTTTTAATCTGTGCACTTCTTTGCATTTCTTGCTATCACATTGTCCAAATCATCATCATTTCTTTCTGGATCCCAACAATAGTCTCCTTATTGGTCTTTCTGTTTCTAAACTTTCCCACTTAAATTCACAAAGAATTAAGTGTGAATTTTTAAGAACACAAACTAGATCATAGCATTTTCCTTAAAACTCGATGATAACTTTATATCAGTCTTAAAATTCCTTTTTCTGTAAACCCATACTCAACCTGGCTAATGCTTACCTTTTTTCTTTTTTTTTAAAGATTTTATTCATTTGCCAGAGAGAGAGAGAGAGCAAGTGAGTACACACAAGCAGGCAGAGAGGCAGGCAGAGAGGCAGGCAGAGGCAGCGAGAGAAGCAGGTTCCCTGCTGAGCAAGGACCCCAATGCAGGACTAGATCCCAGGACCCTGGGATCATGACCTGAGCTGAAGGCAGCGGCTTAACCGGCTGAGCCACCCAGGCGTCCCTAATGCTTACCTTTTAGCAACAATTTAACATTGTCCAGACAGACTGGCTTTTTTTTTTTTTTTTCCTGTTCCTCAAAACCACAATCCTGTCTTTACCTATGGCTGGAATTAGGGGAGGCAACTAGGGCACTAAGGCACACAATTTAAAAAGGAGCTCACTCTCAGGAGCCGACCCTGAACTTGCACAGCCTTGAGACTCAGTGCTGCTTATGAATGAGGTTCGAAGGCTGAAAATGTAAGGTGATACTCACTCTCAGGATTATACAAGTTCCAAAGCCAGTGCTGAGAACGAGCACCTCCTTACATTATGCATCCTATGTGCCTGAAGTCCCTTTCCTAGTCCTAGATTTTTTCCTACCCCAAGGCCTTTCTACCCTGTGTATTCTTTGCTGGGACACAACTTCTTACTGCTACTTCCCTGAATATCTTCTTATGATTGGCTCTTTAACTTTCACAACTTAGTTCAAATTCTATATGTTACAATTACCAACAGGCCTTACCTGATACACTCATATGTTATACAGCATCATTCACATCGTTTTTTGTTTTTGCTTTTCTTTTTTTTTCTCTTTAAATTCCTATCACTATCTGGAATTAATTTTTTTTTATTTGTTCATGTGTTTATTGTTTGTCTTCTGACTACAAATACGGAAGAAGGGATGGGATGAACATTGAATTTCAGCTTCAGGGAACCAAAGTAGAATATTGTTTTTTTCCTGGAAGTGATTATCTCAAATCCTCTCCTGATAGAAGATGTGATATTCCAGAACCCAATCTAAGTTTGGGGACTGAAGAGCACATATGCAAACTCTTAAAATCTGTCCTGGCTGCACTTGATATAAAGAACATTCCCTGGATCTGGGCTGAGATGAGGGTATACTACTAAAAAAGGAGATAAGGGGTTTCTTTGAAAATAGGAGGTAAGAGCAAGATGAAGAATCTTTATCTAATTCTAGAGAGTTTTTTTGGGGGGTGGTTAGGATTAGGAATTTGGAACTAAATTAAGAAAAAAAGATGGCCTCACCAATAAAAGAAAATAATAAAAGAGTGGCTGAATATCTGAGGTCTTTCAGAGCAAGGAAGTGATAAATGTAACCTGTGCTTGAGAGGGTCATAAGGGATTTAATAGGTACAATTCCAGAATACTACATCATCTGTGATGTATGCAAATTCCATGTTCGGTGCATATGTTTGTGTGTATGTGTGTGTGTCTGTGTCTGTTTTCTTCTGAAAATCACCTAGACAATGTAGACTTTTATTAGGACCTTCAGAAAGCCCTAAGTTCTAGAATTATGGTGTCCCTAAATATATACCTCAAAATTAAAATAATACTAAACTATAAGACATAATCCTAAAATTTTCTCATGATCATTTTTTAAAAGTTAATTTTTTTATAGAATTGAAAATTCACATGCAGTTGTAAGAAAATTAGAGAGGTACTGTGTGTTTGTATCCTATTTTCTTCAATGATTATACCTTGGGAAACTATAATATCACAACCAGGAAATTGACATTAATACAGATCATTGATTTTATTCAGATTTCCCATTTTATTTGTATTCATTGTGTGTATTTATTCAGTTCTATGCAGTTTTATCACAGGTAGTTTTGTGCATCTACCACCGTAGTCAAGATACTAAATAGTTCTATCACCACAAGGGTTCCTAGTGTTTCCATTTTATAAGTACAATCCTAGTGTTTTCATTTTATAAGATCCTTGAGGGCTGATCAAGGAAAAAGGTATGACCATGAGGCAGTAGCCCACACAAGCTTTATTGGGTGATGCTTGGACAGATTTGGCTGTCTGGGAGGTCCTTCATAGGAAGAGACTATCAGGAACTCCTGCATGGGGGTCATTATTCGGAAGGGAAGGAGGACAAGGAGCGCCAGGGGAAAGGGGAATTGGAGAGTGGGCTTATATGTCTCAGTGACGTCAGTCTCTCAGTCATAGAGCTCTGAAAGGCAGCTCTGGTTTTGGATCTTTATAGGCTGAGGACTTAGCTATGATTAGGCGATGTTAGGTGCAGTTTTGTGGGGGTATGAAAAGGAAGCAAACTCTAAATTGTTAAAAATCTACTAATTTGACCTATGTTTAAAACAAATGAATGTGTGAAAACTTAAATTTCATGCCAGTAGGCTTTTGTACCAATGGATCTTATTTAACCTTCTCTGAAGAAATAAATGACTTAGAAGCCAAAATAGATTTTATTTGTGGGTGTGTTTCAAAATCCCTTGGGTAAATACCAAGGAGTGGGCTTGTTGGACTGTATTGTTTTAGTTTTTAAGTTTTGTAAGAAACTTAGTTTTAGTTTTGTAAGAAACCACCAAACTGTCTTCCAAAGTCGCTATACCATTTTTTATTTCTACTAGCAATGAATCAGAGTTCCTGTAACTCCACATCCTCACCAGCATTTGGTGTTGTCAGTATTCTGGATGTTCACCTCTCTAATAGGTGTGTGGTAGTAGCTCCTTGTCTTAATTTGCATTTCCTTGATGATATATGATGTGGAGCATGTTTTCATATAATTACTGTCATTTGTACATCTTTTTTTTTGTGTTATATGCCCATTCAGTTTTTTCATCCATTTTTAAATCAAATTGTTTTCTTTGTTGATTCTTAAGTTTTATATCTTGGATAGCACTACTTTATCAGATATGTCTTTTGTAACTATTTTCAACCAGTCTCCAGCTTGTCTTCTCATTCTCTGGACAGTGTATTTCATGATCAGAATTCTTTAATTTTTAATTTTAATGAAATACAATTTTTCAATTATTTTTTCCATGGATCATGCCTTTGGTGTTTTATCTAAAGGTAATCACCAAACTGAACTTCAGATTTTCTCTTATGTTATTTTTTAGAAATTTTGTATTTTTGTACTTTACATTTAAGTCAATGATCCACTTTGGGTAATTTTTGCAAAGGGTGAAAGTTCTGTGTTCAGATTTTCTTCTTTTTACTTGTGAATGTCCAGTTGTTCCAGTACCATCTATTGAAAAGAATATCTTTGCTCTATTGTACTGATTTTTTGTTTTGGTCAATATCAGCTGACCATATTATGTAAGTGTATTTCTAGCCTTCAATTCTGTTACATTGATCTATTCATCTGGTCTTTCTCTCAGACATTGTCTTCATTATTGTAGATTTACAGTAAGTGTTGAAATCAGGTAGTGTTAGTCCTCCTACTTTGTTCTTCCTTTTCAGGATTGAATTGGCTATTCTGATATCTTTTATCAGTCCATATAAACATTAGAAACAGTTCATAACTATCCACAAAATAATCTGCTGGGATTTTTATTGTGACTGAAATTGAATCTGTAAATCAAATTGGGAAGACATCTTGACAATATTGATTCTTTCTATCAATATTGATTCTTTCTATTCATGAACAAAAAATAGCTCTCCATTTTTTAGTTCTTTTAATTCATTTGTCAGAGTTTTATAGTTTTCCTTATAGAGCTATTGCATATATTTTTGTTAGATTTATACCTGCATGTCTCATTTTTTGAGTGCTAGTGTAAATAGCATTTCTTAAATTTCAAATTCCACTTGTTTATTGCTGATATATAGGAAAGTGGTTTACTTTTGTATATTAACCTCATATCCTACAATATTGCTGTTATTGCTTATTGGTTCCAGGAGTTGTTATTTGTTTGTTTGTTAATTCTTTCAGATTTTCAACATAGATGATCATATAATCCAAAAACAAAGACTGTTGTTTATTTCCCAAGCTCTATAGCTTTTATTGAGGTTTTTTGTTTGTTTGTTTGTTTTTGGTCTTACTGAACTAGCTTGTAACTCCAGAATGACACTAAAAGGAAATGGTGAAATGGGACATACTTTTTTGCTCCTTATCTTAGTAGAAAAGTTGCTATTTCCTCACAATTAAGTATGATGTTAGCTGTAGGTTTTTTGTACATGTTTTTATTAAGTTCAGGAAGTTTTCCTTTATGCCTTGTTTACTGACAGTAGTCTTCTTAATCATAAGTTGATTTTGGATTTAGTCAAATATTTTTTCTGCATCTATTGATATGATCATATAATTTTTCTTCTTTAGCCCCTCAATGTGAGAGATTCCATAAATTATTTTTAAATTGCAAATAATGAACCAGATTTGCACACTTGGGATAAATGTCACTTGGGCATTTTATGTAACTATTTTTATATATTATTGTAATTCAGTTTACTCGTATTTCATTGAAACTTTTTGTGTCTGCAGTCATAAGGAATATTGTTCTATAGTTTTCTTTTAAAGTCTTTGTCTGATCTTTATATTAGGTTAATGTTGGCCTCATACAATGAGTTAGGAAATATTTCATTTGCTTTTAGCTTCTGAAATAGAAGATAATAGGAATAATTTCATCTTTAAACGTTTGGTGGAATTCACCAGTGAACCCATCTGCTCCTGGTACTTTCTTCCTGGAAAGTTATTAGTTATTAATTCAATTTCTTTACCAGATATAGGCCTTTTCAGATTTTCTATTTCTTCTTGTGCAAATATTTCTTCTTTTTTTCAGTTTTCTTTGAAGTATAATCTACAAATAAAATTGTAAAATATTTAAGGTATACATTGTGATGATTTGATACATGTACACAGTGTGAAAGGATTTCCCTCATCATTAATTAACATTTAAGTTCTACTACTTAGCAAGTTCCAATTTTATAATACAGTGTTATTAACTACAGTCACTGTATTAATACTTCAGTTCCTCAGACCTTATTCATATTATAGCTGAACTTTTGTACATTTTAACTAATGTTTCCCTATTTCTCATTTCTGTCACCTGGCAAGACTTTTCTACTCTCTATTTCTATAAGTTCAACCCCTTTTTAAAAAAATTCCATATGTAAGGTATACTGTGTAGTACTTCTCTTTTGCTGACTTCTTTCACTTAGCAAAGTGTCCTTAATATAATGCCGACATGGTTCATCCATGTTGTAGCAAATGGTAAGATTTCCTTTTTTTTTTTAAAGGCTAGATAATATTCCTGTGTGTGTGTGTGTGTGTGTGTGTATGTCTGTATGTCTGTCTGTGTGCGTATATGCACACAATCCATTATTCATCCATTTATTCATTAATTTATTGACAGACACTATGGTTGTTTCCGTATCTTCGCTATTGTGAATAATACTGTAATGAGCATGGGAGGATAGATATATTTTAAGATTATGGTTTCATTGCCTTTCAATATATACCCATAAGTGGAATTAATGAATCATATAGTTCTATTTTTAGTTTCTTGGGGAAACCCCATACTGTTTTCATTACTGGTTTTATCATTTTCATTCCTACCTATAATACAGAAGGGATTTTTGTTCTCCACATCCTCTCTAGCATTTGTCATCCCTTGCTTTTTGAGTATAACCATCCTAACAAGTGCAAGGTGATATCTCATTGTGTTTTTGAATTATAGTTCCCTGATGATTAGTGATGTTGAGTACTTTTTTATGTTCCTATTGGCCATTTGCATTTCTAAAAAATACTCATTCAGGTCCTTTGGCCATTTTTAAAAAACTGTATTGTATGAATTCTGTGTATATTTTGAATAATAATCCCTTATCAGATATGTGGTTTACAAATATCTTCTCCCATTTGGTAGGTTGCGTTTTCATTTTGTTGATGATTTCCTTTGCTGTGCAGAAGCATTTTCATTTGAAGTAGTCACATTTTTGGTATAAAATAGAGATCCAGGGGTGCCAGGGTTTCTCAGTGGGTTAAAACCTCTGCCTTTAGCTTGGGTCATGATCCTGGGGTCCTGGGATAGAGCCCTGCATAGGGCTCTCTGCTCAGTGGGGATCCTGCTTTCTCCTTTCTCTCTCTGCCTGCCTCTCTGCCTACTTGTGATCTCTGTCAAATAAATAAATAAAATCTTTAAAAAAAATGCAGATCCAGTATCACTCTTTGCGTACCACTCTTCAGTTTTCCCAAAACTTTTTATTGAAGAGACTGTCCTTTCCCCCACTGCATATTCTTGGCTCCTTTGTTGAAAATTAATTCATCCTATCTGTAGGTTTATTTTTGAATTCTTTATTATATTCCATTGATCTATGTTTCTGTTTTTATACCAGTACCATAGTGTTTTAACTAGTATGGCTTTGAAATATTGTTTGAAGTTAGAATGTGTAATGCCTCTACCTTTGATCTTATTTCTTAAGATTGCTTTGGCTATTTAGGTTCCCATACAAGTCTTTGTAGTTTCAAACAAACTTTGGGATTTTTTTTTTCCCTATATCAGAAAAATACATTTGGAATTTTGATAAGGATTGTATTGAATCTGCAGATTGCTTTGGGTAGAAAAGACATTTTCACAATATTCATTTTTCTGATCCATGAGCATGGCATATCTTTCCATTCTTTCATGTCATCAAGGTCTTTTGGCTTTTAGTATACATGTCTTCCACATTCTTGATTAAAAATTTATTTAGAAGTGTTTCATTCTTTTTGCTGCTGTTCTGAACTAGATTTTGATGCTCTATTTTTCAGGTCATAAACATTGAGCATTTTCTATTTTCTTGGAGAACTGGGTTCTTTATCATCACGAAATGAAGTCTTTTCTGTTTGGAATTAATACAGCTACCCCCACGTTCTTCTAATTAATGTTAGCGTGTTATATCTGTCTTCATCCTTTTACTTTTGATCTATATGTCTTTATATTTAAAATGGGTTTCTTATAGAGAGTACATAATTGAGTCTTGCTTTTCAATTAATTCTGAACATTTCTTTTAGTGTATTTAGAAAACTGATATTTGAAGTTATTATTGATATAGCTGGATTAATATCTATCATGTTTGTTATTGTTATTTGTTGTCCTTTTTCTTTTTTATCTTTTTATCTTTTGTTATTTTTATCTTCCACTATTTGATCGCACTTGTAGTTTTAATTGAGAATTTCATATTATTCTATTTTCTCTCTTTTCTCAAAATATCAGTTATAGTTTAAAATAACTCTTTTTTTAGTGGTTGCTCTAAAGTTTTCAAGGCATATTTGCATTTAACTTAAATCTAATTTCAAATAACACTATTTCAGTTCAAGGATAGTTCAAATGCCTTAAAATAATAAAAAAATTTCTAATTCCTCCCTCTTGACTTTTCTCTCATTGCTTGTTATTCATTTCAATTAGACATAAGCATGTACATATATGTTTACTATTATGTATGCATACACACACAAGAATATGCTATCACTCTTATTTTGAATAGTTATCTATTGAATTGATTAAGAATGAGAAATGGAAGAAGTTTTTTATTACTTTCACTTTTTCATTCTCTAGTGCTTTCTTTTAAAAAAAAGATTTGTTTATTTACTTTAGATAAAGAGAGACTGTGTGTGTTCTTAGGCACTTGGGGGGAGGGGCAGAAAGCGAGAGA
The DNA here is from genome assembly GCF_902655055.1 of Lutra lutra. Lineage (NCBI taxonomy): Eukaryota > Metazoa > Chordata > Mammalia > Carnivora > Mustelidae > Lutra > Lutra lutra. The sequence continues at coordinate 33,272,178 of NC_062285.1, read as the reverse complement.
ATCCCAAGCAGACTCCCCACTGAGCTTGGAGCCCAATGTGGGGCTCAATCTCAAGACCCTGTGATTATGATCTGAGCTGAAATCAAGAGTTGGATGCTCCGCCAACTGAACCATCTAGATGCCTCTCTAGTACTCTTTCATTACATATGTATTTCTGAGTTTCTGACCTTTATAATTTTCTTTCTTTGTTAAGAACTTCTTTAAACATTTCTTCCAAAAGAGATCTATTGGCAATAAGTTCTCCAATTTTTGTCTGAGAACGTTTTTATCTCTCCCTCACTTTGAAGGATAATTTACAGTATACAGGATTCAAGTCATTCTTATTTTGTATCAACACTTTAAATATTTCACTTCACTTTTCCTTGTGCAGTTTCTGAGGAAAAATCAGATGTAATGTTAATCTCTACCCTTCTGTAGGTAATGTGTTTTCCTCCTTTGGCTTCTTTTGAGTTTCCCTTCTTTATCTTTGATTTTTTTGTAACTTGAGTATAATGTGGCTATATGTAGTGTTTGTTGAGTTGTTTGTTTTAGCTTATATCCTGTTTTGTGTGTCTGGGCTTCTTGCATCTGTGGCTTACATCTGACACTAAATTTGGAGAAATTCTCAAACATTATTCTTCTATTTCTCTCCATTATCATTTTATGCTTCAGGTATTTCCATTACACATATTTTATACTTTTTCTATTTGTCCCATAGTTCTTGGACATTCTGTTCCTTTTTTATATTTCTGTCTTTATTTTGTTTTTCAGTTTTCCTCTGACATCTCATCAACTTAGAGACTTTTTACTTGAGCCATAACCAGTCTCATAAATGAGCCTCATAATGAGACATTCTTCATTTCTCTTATAGAGATTTTGATCTCTGGCATTTCTTTTGGATTCTTCACTAGGATTTCCATCTCTCTGCTCTATTCTTGGATATTGTCTACTTTTTTCCCATTAGTGCTCTTAGCATATTAACCATAGTTCTTTTAAATTCACAACATGATTCCATGATTTCTACTTTTTCTGGGTCTGATTCTGACACTCTGTGTCTTCAAACTATGGTTTTTACCTTGGTATGTCTTATAATTTGTTGTTGTTGTTGTTAACAGGAGACTATAGTGTGCTGGGTAATAGGAAATTTGGTAAGCAAGTCTTCAGTATTATAGCTTTATGGTGTTGGGTTTAGGGAAGTCTTCCAAAACAATATCATTTGCCCTTGGTCCTTTACTACGTCTGTGGCCATGGAGTATGAAATTCGCAAGTGCTTCTCAGTATCCTCCCCTTAGTTATTAAAGGATAGTTAGAAGAGGTGGAGTTGGGTATTTCCCCTATCCCCAGGTTATTTAGGCTCTGATAAAACCTCAATAAATTAAGTTGTAGTAAAATAGTTTCTCATGAGATCAAGCCTTTTTAATAAACCAGTAGGTTCTGGAGTATTTTAAAAATAGTTTTGGAAAAAAATTGAAGGCTGGGAAGACAGCAGAGTAGGAGGACCTTAAGCTCACATTGTTCCATAGATACAGCTAGATAACATTCATATCAATGTAAATAACCCAGAAAATGACCCAAAGACTGGCAGAGTAAACTCCACAACTAAATGTAGGGAAGAGGCCACACTGAAGAGGGTAGAGAGGACAGACAGGCGGTTTGGACCTAAATGGACACACAGGTCTGTTTGAACTAGGGAAGGACACCCTAGGCAAGGGAAAGGGAGAGAAACAGACTATCATACCAGGAAGCCCACACAAGGAAGACAAATCTCCATAACACTTGACATTGAAAACTAGAGGGTCTGAGTTGCATGAGTTTTTACAGCTAGTGGGACTTACAGTCTGGAATTTCAAAAATCAGTGGGCTCATCTCTGAGAGAGCCAAGAGGATCAGAGGAAACTGAGTTCCTTTCATTAAAGAGATAACCCATGGAGATACTGCATAGAAGAAGCAATTTGAAAAACGCCTAGGGCATACAGGAGGGAGAGTGATTTACTAATCTCAGAACATGTCCCCAAGGAACAGAGATCACTGGGAGGCCCTTCCAGGAACAAAGGACCTGGCAGAAGCCATTTCCCTGTTTTCTCCCCACAGCCACCTGCAGGAACCATCATAGTATCTACACTCTGCCTAATTTCCTTACATTACACTCAGTCTACCTATACTTTGTTGGGTCCACCATTTCCATCCAGGCATGACTAGGTTCTGGCAACAGTGGCTGTGCCCTCTTGCAGAGGACCTGCACATGAAACTTGCTGGAACTGTGTGGCTCTCACTCACACACATTACAGATCCACACCCTCTAATATATTCTTGGCCAGTGCCCATCCAAAGCAGTGCCACAAACAGCAGTGTGTAAACAGCTGTCCAAAGTGACCCCTGCCCTGGGGAAAGAGAGAGATAACCACACACACCAGTTACACTATGAATCTAGCTGTGGGCTGGGGGTAGACAGCTGTTCTGATCACAGTACTTGTGTTGGCTTATCAGGGAACAACACAGGGAAAACATCCAGAAGTTTAGTGCTACTGCATTGCTGGCAAACACCTGGGCTGATTCAACTCAAGACCAAGAGAGCACCAAACTAGCCCACTAACACCAGAGGAAACAAATACTGCAAAAATAGGCAAAGAAAACCACTGTAGACAACTGGACTGAAGGAAAAAGTGGTTCAGTCATAACAACAGGGCATAAACAACACACACAGGAGTCACTCCTGACTTCTTCTTCAGAAGGCCACTGTATTCAAGATCAAGATCTGTAGCTGACTTTCCTAACACAGAGAAACACAGAGTTAGACAAAATGAGAAGACAGAGGAATATGTCCCAGATGAAAGGACAAAACAAAACCACAGCATGAGGCATAAGTGAAAAAGAGATAAATAATATGCTTATAGAGAATTTCAAGTAATGATCATGAATATACTCAATGTATTTGATGAAAGTGTGGAGGACATCAATGAGACTCTTAGAAAAGAGATAAAAAAGAACAAATCAAAGATGAAGGACACAATAAATAAATTAAAAATGCACTAGATGAAATAAATGCCAGTGCAGAGGAAGCAGGAGAATGAATCAGTGACCTGGAGGACAGACTAATGGAGAATAATCAAGTTGAGCCTGTGAGAGAAAAAAAAATATGCAAAATGAGAATAGATTTAGGGAATTCAGTGGGAATATCAAGTGTAATAACATTCAGGTTACAGGGATTGCAGAAGGGGAAGAGAAAGAAAAGGAAATAGAAAATTTATTTGAAGAAATACTAGCTGAAAACTTCTCAAATCAGGGAAGGAAACAGAAATTCAAATCAGGGAGACATATAGATTCCCCAAATTCCCCAACAAAATGAACCCAAGTAGGTTCACACCAACATGCATAGTAATTAAGATGGCAAAAAGTAGTGATAAAGAGAGAATTTTAAAAGCAGCAAGAGAAAAGAAACAGATACATACAAGGGAAATCCAATAAGACTGTCAGTGGGTTTTTCAGCAGAAACTTTGAAGCCAGAAGAGAGTGGCATGATATATTCACAATGCTGAAAGGAAAATAAACAAATAAACAAACAAATAAATAAATAAATAAACAAACTGCAGCCAGTAATACTCTATCCAGCAAGGATATCTTTCAGAATAGAAGAAGAGATAAAGAGCTTTCCAGACAAATAAAAGTTAAAAGAAGTCATAACTGCTAAACTACCCTACAAGAAATCTTTAGGAGGAATCTTTGAATGGAAAGGAAAAAAATAAGCAAGAGTAAGGAAAGAAGTAAACACAAAAGCAGTAAAAATAAATGTGTCTGTGAAAATCAATCAAGAGAAACACAAAATAAAATGATATTCAGTATCTCACCATATATCTAAAATGTGGGCAGAAGCTGAGTTACAAATGCATTCAAACTTAAGCAACCATCAACTTAATATAGATTGCCACATACAACATATGTAATATACAATCCTAATGGTAACTATATGCAAAATCCAGTAAGAAATATGCAAAGGAAAAAGAAAAAGAAATCCAAGCATATCACTAAAGAAAGCCTTCTTATCATGAAAGAAAAGAGCAATGGAAGAAAAAATGGAGAAAAACAACCATAAAACAGAAAACAAAATGACAATAAATACATACCTATCAATAATTACTTAGAACATAAGTACATTAAAAGCTCAGATCAAAAGACATAGGATGATGGAATGAATAAAAAAGACAAGACCCAACTATATGCTCCTTAGAAGAGACTTATTTCAGACCTAAAGGAACAAGAAGATTGAAAGTAAGAGTATGGAGAAACATTTAACATGCAAGTGGATAGGAAATGAAAGACAGGGTAGCAATTCTTAAGCAGAAAAAACAGACTTTAAAGCACAGACTATAACAAGATACAAAAAGGATACTATATAATCATTAAGGGGACAATGTAACAAGAAGATGTAATAATTGTAAATATTTGTGCACCCAACATGGAAACACCCAAATACATCAGTTAATAACAAACATAAAGGAAATAATTGATAATAATACCATAATAGTAAGAGACTTTAACATCCCACTTATGTCAATGGACAGATTACTGAAAGAGAAAATTAGCAGGAAACAATGGCTTTGAATGACATATGGGACCAGATGGATTTAACAGACATATTGAGAATATTCTAATTGAAAACAATAGAATACACATTCTTTCAAGTGCACAAGGAACATTCCCCAGGATAGGTCACATATTATACCACAAAATAAGTCCCAAGAAATTAAAAAATATCAAAGTCATACCAATGCTATGAAACTAGAAATCAACCACCAGAAAAAATTTGGATGGAGCACAAATATATGGAGGTTAAATAACATGCTACTGAACAATGAATGGGTCAACTAAGATATCGAAAAGGAAATAAAATAATAGACTGAGAAAAATGAAAATTAAAAAAAAAAAAAAAAGACAGTGGTCCAAAAATCACTGGGCTGTATCAAAAGCTGTTCTAAGAGGGAAATGTGTAACATTACAAACCTGCCTTAATAAGAAAGAAAAATCCCCAGGAAATAACCCAAACTGACACCTAAAGGAATGAGAAAAAAGAAAATCAGCAACAACAAAAAATCCCCAAACCAGTAGAAGGAAGGAAATAATAAATACTAGATCATAAATAAATGAAATAGAAACTAAAAAACAAACAATAGAACAGATCAATGAAACTAGGAGCTGGTTCTTTGAAAAATCAGAAAAATTAATAAGCCCTTACCCAGTCAATTAAAAAAAGAAATGACTCAAATCAGCAGAATCAGAAGTGGAAGAGGAGAAAAAAACTGACACCACAGAAATACAAAGAATTATAAAAGAATATTATACAAGTTTACATGCAAACTGGATAATCTAGAAGAAATGAAAAAAAAAAAAAAAGGAAAACAAATAATTTACCAAAACAGAATCAGGAAAAATTACATTAAAAATTTGAACAAATTACCAGTGATGAAATTGAATCAATAGTCAAAAAATTCTCAGCAAACAAAAATCCAGGACCAGATGGCTGCATGGGTGAATTCTACCACACACTGTAAAAAGAGTTAATACCCATTCTTTTAAAACATTTCCAAAAACGGAATAGGAAGGAAAACTTCCAAGTTTATTCTGTAAGGCCAGCATTATCCTGATTCCAAAAACCATATAAAGACACCACATAAAAAGAGAACTATGGGCCAATATCTCTGATGCATAAGGATGCAAAAACCTTCAATAAAATAATAGAAAACCAAATCCAACAATACATTTAAAAAAATCAGTCACCATGATCAACGGGATTTATTCCTGTTTTGCAAGGTTGCTTCAATTTTCCCAATCAATCATCATGATGCATCACATCAGAGAGAGAAAGAATAAAAAAACATATGATCATTTCAATGGATGCAGAAAAGCATCTGACAAAGTACAACATCCATTTATGATAAAAACCCATAGCAAAGTAGATTTAGAGGGAACTTACCTTAATATAATAAAGGTATTATATAAAAAATCAATAGCTAGCATCACACTCAAGGTGAAAAACAGAGATTTTCCTCTATGGTCAGGAACAGGATAAGGATGTCCACTCTCACCACTTTTATTTAACATAGTACAAGAAGTCCTAACCACTGTTGTCAGACAACAGAAAGGAATAAGAGACATTCAAACTGCTAAGGAAGAATTAGAGCTTTCACTATTTGCAGATGACATAACATTATATACAGAAAACCCTAAAGACTTCACCTAAAAACTAATAGAAACTGAGGAATAATTTCTATAATCAATGTAGAGAAATCTGTTGGATCTATATAACTAATAATGAAGTTGCAGAAAGAGAATTTAAGAAAACAATCCCATTTACAAATGCACCAAGAATAATATTTATAGTCATAAACCTAACCAAAGAGGTGAAAGACTTATACTCTGAAACTATAAGGCACCAATGAAAGAAATTGAAGATGACACGAATAACTGGAAAGACATTCCATGCTCATGAACTGGAATGTCAAATATTGTTAAAATGTCTATACTGCCCAAAACAATCTACAGATTTAAGGCAATCCCTATCAAAATACCAACAGCATTTTTCACAGAACAAGAACAAACAACCCTTAATTTTGTATGGAACCATAATGCATTGCAAATAGCCAAAGCAATCTTGAAAAGAGAAGAAAAAAAAGAATACTGGAGCTATCATGATTCAAAATTTCAGGTTATATTACAAGTTAGGTTTTTATTTTAGTAATCAGAATAGTATCATATGGGCAGTAAATAAACACATAATTCAATGGAGCAGAATAGAAAACTCAGAAATAAACACACAATTATATATTCAATTAATCCTCAACAAAGGAAGCAAGAACATGCAATTGAAAAAACAATATTTTCAATAAATAGTTTTGGGAAAATTGGACAGCTAAATAATGAAAGTGGACCACTTTCTTACACTATACACAAAAGTAAACTCAAAATGGATGAGATACTAAATGTGAGGCCTGAAACCATAAAAATCATAGACAGCAAAGGTAGTAATGACTCTGACATCAGTCATAACATTTTTCTAGGTATGCCTCCTGAGGTAAGGGAAATAAAAACAAAAATAAAATATTGGGACCGCATCAAAAGAAAAAGTTTATACACAGCTAAGGAAACAATAAAACTAAAAGGCAACATGCCAAATGGGAGAAGATATTTGCAAATGACATATCCAATAAAGGGTTAGTAACCAAAATATGTAAATAACTTTTGTAATTCAATAACAAAAAGCCAAAGAATTCAATTTGAAACTGGGCAGAAGATATGAGCATATATTTCTCCAAAGAAGACATATAGTTGGACAACAGATATTAAAAGGTGCTAAACATCATAGATCATCAGTGAAATGCAAATCAAAATCTACAATGAGATATTACTTCACACTTGTCAGAATGGCTAAAAAAAAATACAAGAAACAACACGTGTTGGTAAGGATGTGGGGAAAAAGGAATTCTACACTTAGAGGAAATGCAAATTAGTGCAGCCTCTGTGTACTTACCACCCTCCCCTCAACAAAAAAACAGTAAGCCAAAGGGATACATGTGCCCCTATGTTTATTGCAGCATTATTTACAGCAGCAAATTATGGAAGCAGCCCAGTGTCCATCAATAGATGAATGGATAAAGAAGAAAAAGAAGAAGTAGTATGTGTGTGTGTGTGTGTGTGTGTATCCATATATATAGATACACACAAATATATATATATATATATATATATATAATTCATTCATAAAAAATGAATGAAATATTGCCATTTGCCAAAACATAGCTATATGTAGAGAGTATAATGCTAAGTGAAATAAGTCATTCAGAGGAAACAAATACTATTCCACTCAAATGTGGAATTTAAGAAACAAAACAAATGAACAAAGAGGGAAAAATAAAGATAGAAACCAAAAAACAGACTCTTAGCTATAGAGAACAAAGAGATGGTTACCAGAAGGAAGATGGGTGAGTGATTGGGTGAAATAGGTGAAGGGGATTAAAAGTACATGTAACAGGTTGGAAAATGGTGGCAGAGTGGAAGGACCCTAGGTGTATATTGTCTGAAGATTATATCTGGATAACTATCAAATCATCCTAAATACACCAGAAATTGACCTGAAGAGTGGCAGAACATACTCCACAACTAATGGTAAGTAAAAGGCCACATCAAAGAAGGTAAGAAGTGTGGAGACAAGATTTGGGAGAAAAGTGAACTGAGGCTAAGAAGTGAAGAGGGAGCCACAGGTGGAGAGAAGGGTGAGAAACAGACTAACACAAAAGCAAGTGCACAAGGAAAATAAATCCCATAGCAATTAGCTTGAAAAACAAGGGGGTGGGGAGTTGAATAAGCAACCAGAGAGGCTTAAAATTTGGATTTTTTAAAGGCCAAAGGGCTTGGCTGGGATAGAGCCCAGAGGGTATGGCACTGCTCTGGGACAGAAAGTGGGAAAACAATACATACACATACAGCATGGAAAGAGTTAACTGAAGAGGTCCTAAGGTGTAGAGTAGAGAGGTTATTTGCTCAGTTTTGACCATATCTCAGAGAGGTAACATTCACAGAGAGACCCCTCTGGGAGCAAAAGTACTGGCCAGCACCATTTCCATCCCACTAAGGACGCTAAGTGTAAGCATGAAGCCAATCCGAGGGAACCAGCATAATGCCAACACTTGCTACCAAATTTGCTTACCCCAATCCCTGTGCCCTGCACTCTGGTAGTCTCTCTTGCTTCAGTCTCATCATGGTACCCCAAAGACCAACTCAAACCCCTGGTCATACCTCAACACCTGATTTAGGAACTACGTGTATCTTTGATTCCAGTGGTGGCAGTGACATTTTGCAAGTTAAAATGCACCATATTCAGGCAAGATACCAAATACTGCCCACAACAAGCAGAAAGCCTCTGTGGATGACTGACCTGAAGGATAAAGTGGCCAAGACAAAACCGGAGAGCACACACACAACACATTAGAGACACTCTTGGAAAAGGCAGGCCCTGGGGAACAGGGGACACTACATGGCAGGGCAATATAGAACCTCTACATCATAAGGCCATTACCCTCAAGAACAGGAAATGTAGCTGACTTTTCTAACATAGACACACTTAGACATACTGAGAAAACAGAGAAATTTATTCAAAACGAAAGAAGAGAATGAGGCCACAACCAGAGATCTAATTGAAATCGATATAAGTAACATGCTTGATAGAGAATTTAAAGTAATGATCATAAGGATAACCACTGGACTTAAGAGTGGAAGGCATGAGTGAGACCCTTAACACACAGTCAAAGAATAACATAATAGAGACAAACTTCTCAATAAAAATGAGAAACATGCTTGATGAAACAAATAGCAGGATGGAAAAAGCAGAGGAACAAATTAGTGGTCTAGAAGACAGAGTAATGGAAAGTAATCAAGCTGAATAAAAGAGAGAAAAAAGAATTTTACAAAATGGGAATAGCCTCAGGGAAATTAGTGACTCAAATATAATAAAATTCATATTACAGAAATCCCAGAAGAAGAGAGAGAAAAGGTAACCTAACAATCACCATATATCAAAAACCACTAATAAATATATAAAGAATAAAAAGGAAGATACAAAAATATCACTAAAGAAAATCTGCAAACCACAAAAGCGAAAAAGACAAGAAAGGATCAGGGGAAATATTCAGAAAAAAAAATCACAAAACAAGTAATAAAATGATAATAAATATATACCTATCAATAATTACTTTGAATGCAATGGAATAAATCCTTCAATTAGAAGACATAAAGTGACAAAATGAATAAAAGAAACAAACAATACCTATTTTTATGCCACCTTCAGGGACTCATTTTAGCCCTAAAGACACCCACAGGTTGAAAATAAGGGGATGGAGAAACACTTATCATGCAAAAGAAATCCTGTGTAGCAATATTTATTTTGGACAAAATAGACCATAAAACACAGACTCTAACAAGAGACAAAAAAGGATGCTATATAATAATAAAGGAAACAATACAAAAAGAAGATATAATAATTGAAAATATTTATGTACCCAACATGGGACACCCAATACATAAAATAGTTAATAGCACACATAAAGGAACTAATCAATAGTAATACAATAATAGTAGGGGATTTTAATATCCCACTTACCTCAATGGACTAATCATCAAAATGGAAAATCAACAAGGAAATAATGGCCTTGAATAACACACTGGAACAGATGAATTTAACAAGTGTATTCACAACAGTTCATCCTAAAACAGAAGAATATGAATTATTTTCAAGATTCAAGAAGTTTGAAGTCATAATATGAACCTTTTCTGACCATGAAGCTGTGACATTAGAAGTCAACCACAAGAAAAAAAAATCTGGAGAAACAAATAATACATGGAAGTTATGTATCATGCTACTGAGCAATGAATGGAGTGGGTGCCTGGGTGGCTCAGTTGGATAAGTGTTTGCTCTTGGTTTCAGCTCAGGTCATGATCTCAAGGTCGTGATATTGAACCCCACTTCAGGCTCCATGCTGAGCAGAATCTGCTTGGGATTCTTTCTCTCCCTCTCCCTCTGTCCCACCACCATCTCCTCACACTCACACACACTCTCCTTCAAATAAATAAATCTTTAAAAAAAAATGAATGGGTCAATCAGGAAACAAAAAAGAAATATAATTTTTAATTTAAAAATGTTTTCAAAGGATTTTATTTTGAAATAATCTCTACACCCAAAGTGGGGCTCAAACTTAACAACCCCAAGATCAGGAATCTTATGATCTACCAACTGAGCCAGGCAAGTTCCCCTAAAAAAAAAAACAACAAAAAAACCCAAACAAACAAACAAAAAACCACACACACACACTACATGGGAACAAATGAAAAAATTTTCATCGTCATTAGCCATCAGGGAAATTAAAATCAAAACCACATTGAGATACCACCTTACACAAGTTAGAATGGCCAAAATTAACAAGACAAGAAACAACGAGTGTTGGAGAGGATGTGAAGAAAGGGGAACCCTCTTACGCTGTTGGTGGGAATGCAAGTTGGTGCAGCCACTTTGGAAAACAGTGTGGAGATTCCCAAGAAATTAAAAATAGAGCTACCTTTTGATCCTGCAATTGCACTACTGGGTATTTACCCCGAAGATACAGATATAGTGAAAAGAATGGCCACATATGCCTCAATGTTCATAGCAGCAATGTCCACAATCACCAAACTGTGGAAAGAGCCAAGATGCCCTTCAACAGACAAATGGATAAAGAAGATATGGTCTGTATATACAATGGAGTATTATGCCTCCATCAGAAAGGATGAATACCCAACTTTTGTATCAACATGGATGGGACTAGAGGAGATCATGCTGAGTGAAATAATTCAAGCAGAGAGAGTCAATTATCATATGGTTTCATTTACTTGTGGAGCATAAGGAATAACATGGAGGACATTAGGAGAAGGAAAGGATAAGTGAATTGCAGGAAATCAGAGGGGGAGATGAACCATGAGGGACTATAGACTCTGAGAAACAAATTGAGGGTTCTGGAGGGGGGTAAGGGGTTATGTAGGCCTGGTGGTGGATATTAAAGAGGGCACGTCTTGGGGCACCTGGGTGGCTCAGTGGGTTAAAGCCTCTGCCTTTGGCTCAGGTCATGGTCCTGGGGTCCTGAGATCGAGCCCCACATTGGGCTCTCTGCTCAGCAGTGAGCCTGCTTCTCCCTCTCTCTCTGCCTGCCTCTCTGCCTACTTGTGATCTCTCTCTGTCAAATAAATAAATAAAATCTTTAAAAAAAAATTCCATTAAAAAAAAAAAGGGAGGGCACGTATTGCATGGAGTACTGGGTGTAGTGCATAAACAGTGAATCTTGGAACACTGAAAAAATAAAATAAAATAAAATAATAAAATAAAATAAAATATTAGCAAACCAGTTCCAACAGTTCATGAAAAAAATCATTCACCACAATCATATGGGATTTATTCCTGGCTGCTTTGATATTCACAAATCAATGGGACACATCACATGTCCACCAAAAAACTGCTAGAACTGATAAATCAATTCAGTCAAATTGCAGGATACAAAATCAATGTACAGAAATCTGTTACATTTCCATACACTAATAATGAAGCACCAGGAAGAGAAATTAAAAATGTACCAATAATAATTGAACTACTGGATATTTACCCAAAGAATACACAAACTTATTCAAAGGGACACACGCAACCCTATGGTTATTGCAATTTTCATAATAACCAAGATAGTGAAGCAGCCCAAGTGTTCATCAGTTATAGAATAGATAAATAAGGAGTAATATATTTATACAATAGAATATTAATCTGACATAAAAATGAGATCTTGTCATTTGCAAATACATGGATAAAGCTGGGAAGTATTATGCTAAGCAAAATAAGTCAGGGAAAAAGAAATAGCATATGATTTCACTCATGTGGAATTTAAGACATAAAACAAAGGAGCAAATAAAAAAGAGAGATGAATCAAGAAACAGATTTTAAATTTTAGAGAACAAATTGATAGTTATAGAAGGTATGTGACTGAGGGATGGGTTAAGTAAGTGAGGGGATTAAGGGGATTCATCATTGTGATGAGCACTGGATGATATATGAAATTGTTGAATCACTATATTGTACACCTAAACTAATAAAACACTGCATGTTAACAAAAATAAAATAAAAAAGTACACTTATCTTGATGAACCCTCAGTAACGTATGGAATTGTTGAATCACTATGTTGTGTACTTGAAATGAATATAACACTATATCAAACACTGTATTAAACACTGGAATTAAAATAAAATAAAAATAAAAATTAAGAAAAATTAAACTGAAGGGTGAAAAAAAATTTAAATGGTTAGTTTTCCTTTCCACCTGCCCAAACTCTGAGGGGATTTTTTTTTTTTTTGTGACCTTCCTTGGGAGAACTTGGTAGAGCTCCTGGAGGTAACACTCACCAAAGTGTAGGGCGCTCTTAAAATGTGTACCTCTGTAAGTTTTTAACACTATAGCTTGTCCACACTGATCCTCTGGCAATTTTTCAGTTATGGTTCAGGTTTGCTAGCCCAGTATTTGTTCCCATGTAGGTTCCTGCCCATGGATTTCTGCCTATTAAATTGTGATTCTCTGTGTTCTCCTGTCTCTGTAATTTTTCAGGCAGTAATTTGCCCTGTGACCTTAGTTCTCTAACGGATCCACAAAGAGTTATTGATTTTCCAGTTTTTTTCAGCTTCTAACTTTTTGTTATGATGGAATGGGAATTTCCAAGCACCTTACACACTGGACCAGAAATCAGAAGTCCCTTCATTGTTGTTTTAATTTGCATTTCTCTGGCGAGTAATGAAGTTAAATACCTTTTCATGTTCCTATTTGCGATCTGTATATCCTCATTGGCATAATTCTATCTATTATCTATCTATCATCTATCTATCTATCATCTATTTATTTTCACCAATTTTCTAAGTGAATTAAAAAAAAACTATTGAGTTTTAAGAGTTATTTATATAGTCTTGATAATGCTTCTTTGTTGGTGTTGATTTGCAAACATTCTCTTCCAGCCTGTAGTTTTTCTTTTCAACCTCTTAATAGAGTCTTTCACACAGAAAAATATTTTAATATTTATGAGATCCAATTTATCAATGTTTCCTTTCTTCATCATGTTTTTAGTGTCAAGTCTAAGAACTCTTTTCTTAACCCTAGATCCCATAGATTCTTTCCTAACCTTTTTCTAAAAGTTTTATAGTTCTATCACTTGCATTTAAGTCCCTGATGCATTTTGAGTTCATTTTGTATAAGGGGTAAAGTTGAGATCAATGTTTATTTCTATTTGCCTGTAGATGCCTAAGTGTTCAAATAGCTTTTGTTTTAAAGGCTACCCTTCTTCACTGAACTGTTTTGAATCTCTATCAAAAATCAAGTGGACATATACGTGTTTGTATATTTTGGAGTTCTCTATTCTGTTCCATTGATCCATGTGTTTATTCCTCTAGCAAGACTGCACAGGTTTTATAACTAGGTCTATAGGTGGTGTAGGAATTGAATAGATTGATTCCTTCAATTTTACTTCTCTTTTTCTAGATAGTTTTAGCTTTTCTAGCACTTGTGCCTACTATATAAATTTTAGAATAAATTTTAAATAGACATACAAATTTACTGAAAATGTAATAGAAATTATATAAAGTCATATGTTATTTTGGAAGAATTGACATCTTTATAGTATTGAGTCTTCAATTCCATGAATGAAGTGTCTCTCTTAATTTGGACATTCTTTGATTTATTTATCAGTGTTTTCTAATACTCAGCACACAGATCTCTATGTTCTTGTTGTTTCATGTTCTTTGGAGTAATTACAAGTGATATTGTGTTTTTCATTTTCTTTTCTTTTTTTATTTTTTAAAAAAGATTTTTATTTATTTATTTGACAGACAGATCACAATTAGGCAGAGAGGCAGGCAGAGAGAGAGAGAGAGGAGGAAGCAGGCTCCCCACTGAGCAGAGAGCCCGATGCGGGGTTCGATCCCAGGATGCTGGGATCAGGACTTGAGCCGAAGGCAGAGGCTTTAACCCACTGAGCCACCCAGATGCCCCTGTTGTTCATTTTCTTTTCCACATGTTCATTGTTAGTATATAGAAGTACAATTGATTTTTATTTGTTGATTTTGGTGAAGTCATATTAGTTCTAGGAGTTTTTGGTTTTGGTTTTTAAATTCCTTGGAATTTCTACATGGACATGCATGTTAACTGCAAATGGAGTTAAGTTTTATTTTCTCCTCTCAAATATGTATTTCCCTCTTTCTTTTCATTTCTTTTTTTTTTCCTTATTTCAGTGACAAAAATTTATACATTATTATGTAGATTTAAGAGTGATGAGAGTAGACATCCTTGCCTTTTTCTTAATGTAAGAGGAGAAAACTCTATCTTTTACTATTAAATATAATACTAACTATAGGATTTTGAAGATGCTCTTTATCAAATTGAGGAAATTCTCCTTCACTCATAATTTGTTGGGAGTTTGATTATGAATAAATGCTGGATTTTGTCAAAGGCTTTTCTTTTCTTTTTTTTTTTGCACCAACTGATATATGATTTTTCTTTTTTTGTCTGTTGATGTTATGAATTGCATTGATTGTTTTTTAAATGTCAAACCAACTTTTTATACTTGGAATAAATCCTTCTTGGTCATTTCATTTGCTTGAATCTTGATAGATTGTAATTTTTGAGGAATTTATTGATTTCTTTTGAGTTTCCTAATTTATTTATTTTTTAAAATTTTTTTATTTATTTTTTTTTAAAGATTTTATTTATTTATTTGACAGAGAGAGATCACAAGTAGACAGAGAGGCAGGCAGAGAGAGAGAGGGAAGCAGGCTTCTTGCTGAGCAGAGAGCCCGATGCGGGACTCGATCCCAGGACCCTGAGATCATGACCTGAGCCGAAGGCAGCGGCTTAACCCACTGAGCCACCCAGGCGCCCCCTAATTTATTTATTTTTTAAAGATTTTATTTCTTTATTTGACAGACAAAGATCACAAGTAGGCAGAGAGGCAGGCAGAGAGAGAGGAGGAAGCAGGCTCCCTGCTGAGCAGAGAGCCTGATGTGGGGCTTGATCCCACGACCCTGGGATCATGACCTGAGTCAAAGGCAGAAGCTTTAACCACTGAGCCACCCAGGCGCCCGAAGTTTCCTAATTTATGAGTGTAAAGTTGTTTGTAAGATTATTTTGTTATTGTTTTGAAGACTGGAGGATCTGTAGTGATATCCTCTACTTCATTCCTGATATGGTAATGCCTTCTTTATTATTGTCATCAATTTTATTGATATTTTTTAAAGAACAAGCTTTTGTTTGTTTGTTTTCTCTCTTATTTCACAACAGTCATATGGAAACCAAAATTTAAAAAAAAAATGAACAACTGATATTTCAATCTCATTGATTTCAGTTCTCATCTTTATTATTTGATGCTTTCTGTTTGTTTTGGGTTTATTTTGCTCCTTTATTTTTTTTTTTAAAGATTTTATTTATTTATTTGACAGAGAGAGATCACAAGTAGAGAGAGAGGCAGGCGGAGAGAGAGGAGGGAGCAGGCTCCCTGCTGAGCAGAGAGCCCGATGCGGGACTCGATCCCAGGACCCTGAGATCATGACCTGAGCCGAAGGCAGCGGCTTAACCCACTGAGCCACCCAGGTGCCCTATTTTGCTCCTTTATATCTTGTTTTTGAGATTGAAACTTGTACTAATTTGTGACATTTCTTCGTTTATAATGTTAAGTATTTAGTGCTATAAAATTCCCTCTCAATACTGTGCTACTAGCATCCCACAAATTTTAATATTTTGTTTTCATTTTCATTTAGTTCTGTGTATCTTTGTGCTTCCTTTGGGACTTCTTTTTTGCTTATTTTTTTTTAAGTTTAGTTTAATTTCCAAGTGTTTGATGATTTTCCTATTGTGTTTCTCTTTCATTGATTTCTAGTTTGATTTTATTATGGTTGGAGAACATAATCTATATAATCTCAATTTTTCTTTTACATTTATTGAGTCTATTTTATGATCCAGGATGGTCTCCTTTGGTGATTATTCCTTAGGAACTTGGAAATAATAATATATATTCTGATATTGTTGAGTGGACCTTGGTATATAAAAGTCAACTACATTTGGTTAGTTCATGGTATTATTCAGTATTTTTCATATCCTTGCTATTTTGTCTGGCAGTTCTACCAATATAGGTGGTTGGGTGTTGAAATCCCCAATCAAAATTATTTTTTAAGATTTGTAAATTTCATATAAAATCCAAATTTATTCTGTTTGTCATTATTTTGCCAGTACATTATGTAGGTACTTGGTTGGGCTACTGGATAATCAATACTGATCCTGGTTATAAAACCATATTTAAGACTCCCAATTTAGATGATTGATTAATGACTATAATGGACTTCTTGGTTCTAACAAAATTTTAAAGAAATTTTAATTGCTTAAATAGCAAGAAATCTTATATCTTGATTATTTTCAATTATTTGCAAGATTTTTAAATTTTTTGAAAGTTTTGAACTTCAAACTATAATTTTTTTTTACTTTTTAACTTTAAATTACATTTTATCATTAGATCTTTTTTATGATTATTGATAAGATATTCATAAACTTTCTGACTAGAGTTGGGATTTTTTTTGGCCACAGAAAATTCCAATGCAAATTTGTATTTATCTGCTTATATTTTGTGCATCATCTTTATTTTCCAAGCTTAATTTGAACATCAGAATTAGTCCTCATGAAAATCATTTCCATTGTTTGTTAGAATATGCTCTAGACAACAAAACCAGTAAGTCATGTACTATCATTACCAAACACTGAAGATAGCTTTAAAAGTTTACTAATTGCATCAGGTCTATCAAATCCATTGATTTTATCATGTCATATATCTTCTCAAACCTTACAGTTGTTATTAGTCAGCTTGGAAAGAAATATTTATTGACGATATATCATGCTCCAGTTTCTTATCTATTATTAAGAAAGAGGAACAGGACCAGTGTCACCAAGATGGTGATATAGGCTCTTCATGAGTTTGCTTGCCACTAAGAGAATCTTAAGGGTGAGGCTGAAGCACCTCCTGCACCATAAAGACCATGAAAGACTGCACTAGGTACATACTGACGACATTTCTCCATTCCCAGGCCAGCATAGCACCATGGGGAGAGGTTTCCCCTGGACCTCCACTACGTCCAGTGGGAAAAGAGAGCCCAAGTGAGACAATAAGCTTCTTCTGCACGCATTGTGGAATGCTTTGAGGGGCATGCTTCTTTGACCTGGCATCATGGGACTTGTAGGGAAACCTCCCTTAAAAATCTGAGTGTGAAGGAGAATGGGGAGGGGCTTAAAACAACAAACATGGGTAACTTGGTAGACCAATTTAATACCTGCAGTGCCCAAGTAGTAATACCAACCAGAGATTTTGCTCATCTGCAGAATCAAGTCATGGGTGCGCTCTGACTAGGAAACTTGGCAGGTTGAAGATCTGTTTGATTCAGATCCTCAAGGAGTTTTGCTGGCCCCCAAGCCAGCATAGAACATTCATTAAGTCTAAATGATCATTGTGAGTAATCTTATTAGTTGACTTTAAAATTGAATGCATATGATAAATTTTGACTTCATCAAATGCACTATTATTTTATAATAATTACCATTAATTAAAGCTACTTTAAAGTCTATAGCAAGTATCTCCTTTCTATTTTTACCTAGTTTTTTTTTTTAAATCAAGATATTTTGAATGCCTCAAATATGGCTACTTTTCTTTCTGCTGTAAAGAAGTCTATGATACTTTTAATGTTGCATTCAATATTGTTGAATACATGTTTACCCAGTGAAAGTCTGCTCAATTCCTTGATATAATAATATATCAGTGATATTTTATTTATTGAATCTACTTATCTACATCATTTAAGGTCTAGTCTCTTTATACAAATAACTACATAAGTAAACATGAAAGGGAAAAATGAAGTAAGAAGTCTTGATATTTCAACTAGCTCAAGCTGAATATCAAGATACTTAAATGCTTCTGGAAATTATATATCTATAAAATGCTTTTTATTTCTTAACAATGTAGCAGCTATAGGTGCATTTTCAAAAGACATATTGGAAAAGACAATTTATATAGATGACTTGAAGAAGATTAAAGCTCATCAAGGAACCTTCCTAAGGTCACTACAAAGTGAAATGACAAGAGTGACTAAAAGTATTAATCTATGCTACTGATATAGGAAAACAATGTTAGGGTTCAAAGCCAACAACCAAGAAAGAATTCTTGAGATGTCTTTGGTGCAAAAAGGTGATTTTATTAAAGCACAGAAACAGGACCTGTGGGTAGAAAGACTGTAATCGGGTCATGAAGAGTGGTCCATTATATACTTTCAAGTTGGGAGGGGGTTAGGGAGAGCATAAGTCTCTAAGGAATTATGGAAGCAAGGTTTCCAGGACCTTGAGGGGGCTAGCTATTATTGGGAAAATGCCATTTATTACCATCTAATAACACCTTAGTCATGAGACCCTTCAGATATATATCGGTGGGTCATATGCTTGGGGTATGATTGCCAACTCCTATCTTGGAGGGTTTAGAGATAAAGGAAGTTTCCAAAGGAAATTTTATATCTTAGAGTAGGTTTACAGAATCCCAAGGGGGTCAGGGGTCAGACTAAGATTACCACAAAAGGCAAATACCTTAGCAAAGTATTAACATTGAGGTAGTTGAGTCCCTAGAAGAATGTCACTCTACCTGTTTCAAGGACTTGTCAATGGGCTGTAGGTTGCAAGGAAATGTAATAATTTTTTCTTTTTGTTTTTGTTTTCCACATCACTACCAAATGCAAATCAAGAGAGTGAACAACAGTAACTTCTCTAGGGTTTGCCTATTATCAGCTCTCACAGATGGGAGAGCATTGCATTTCAGGTTCTCCCCACCCACACTGTGTCTTAGAGTTATTCCAGTCACTTGTTCATTTTATAATCTTTGGCAAATCACTTTATCTCCAAGTATCTTAACTTTTTAATCTTTAGTTCCTGTGGTGGTGGTAGAGTGATGGTTCAGGTAAACTAAGGACAGTTTTAAACTGTAGCTTATATAACTCTATGGTATATATGTCACAAATCAATTATTTCTGTGAAATTGTTTCTATAAATTGTTATAAATTTTAGAGACCCTTATTTGAGAGGGTCTTAAAAGCTGTTTCTGTAATGATCCAAAAATGTGGGAAGGAAACTATCATTGGAAAGCCTTGAACATCTCTTCGTGCGGGGGTGTGCTATATCCTAATTTGCTCTGCCAAAATTTAAGATCTGAATCCTGATTGTGATGAGGGAGCAGAAGGCTGGTTGAAAACAAAGCATAAACTGACACTCTGCAACCTCCCCCACCCCCCACTCCTGGATGGGACATGTGTGACATTTTTCCAGGAATCTACCAAATATCTTAATGTTAATGCCTTGTTAGAGGGAAAAACAAGCTTAACTTGACAAGGGCAAGGCCTTGGGTATCTCCTAGGTCCTCTTTAGCATATGCAAGTTCTTTTGAAACCTCCCTTTTTCTTTGCCTCCCAAGTGCCATAGTATATAAATCACCCCTCACAACCCAGGTGAAGCATGTCTTTCTGCCCACTGGTCCTGTCCCATGCTTTAATAAACCACTATTTTGCACCAAAGACGTCTGCAGAATTCTTTCTTGGCCTTTGGCTTTGAACCCTAACGTCATATTTCCTACATCAGTTGCAGAGGAGATCAGAGTGAAAGCAAACTGATGTTCTCCCCATGGAAATGAGTTTCATTTGAGTTTTACAGAAAAAAAGTATAAGATAGGCAATTATTTTTACTTTTCAGAAAGCTAAGCATATTAAAAATATTTTGCCTGTTGATGCTATTAGGGCCAAGGGCAGGCTGCTGCAAGATTGGACCACTTTGGTATGAACATTATTTGAGTTAAAAACAATAAAAATCCATTAGATTCAGGAAAAGCCCTTTACCTCTCCCTCAACTGCCTGCTTATATTAGGAAGAGAGCTATACAGGGAGACACCTCTTTACCTCAGAAACTTACCTACATAATAGGGCAACCTTTGTTTCCCAAACAGTGCCTTTCACGTTCTTCCTAATGACCTTTCTCGCTTTTGCATCCTTAGTCCTCTACCCCTCGCCTTAGCTCATATAGGTAAGCATCATGTTGCCTGACTGTTTTTGTAATTTCCATGTCCGTGTTGATTCCCCATGCCTACACTATTAAATTTGACTTTCTCCTGTTAATCTGTCTCATGTCAATTTGGTTCTTAGTCCTGATAGAAGGACCTTGAAGGTCTGAGGTAGTTCTTCCTCCCTGAAAATGTTTCTTAGGGAATCAAAATAGTTTCGTAAGGTTACAGCTTCTGATAAAAAGATGTTGATCGTCTATATATAGAAAATAAACAGAAGTCTTAGATATACGAATGTTAGCAAAATAGAGCTCAACAGTTCTAATTTGCACATGTATATTTAACTATTAAATGCCATCTTCAATATTTTTTCAATCTTTTTGTCTTTATTGTCTTTTTGTTTTTAATGTGGTAGAATTTTATGTATATGCATATGTATATGCATATATATATGAGACAGTTGAAGTATATTGACAAATTTAGGCCCATAGATGAAATCTAGCCTATCTCATCTTTTGTATAGCCTGTAAGCCAAAGATATTTCTTTAATGGTTTTTAATGGTCAAAATAAAAGCATAATATTTCATGGGATATGAAAATTATATGAAATTCAAATTTCAGCACTATAAATAAAATTTTATTGGGATACAATTTCTATATTTCCATCAGAGTTGAGTAGTTGTAACAGAAACTCAGAACCTGAAATATTTACTAGCTGGTTTTTTATAGATAAAGTGTTCTGGTCTGATCACTTCTGTCTTTCATCTTATTTTCTCTCTCCTACAAATGGTTAAAAAACAAAAATGTTAGGATTAATTTGCAAAATAATTTGGTGTATTTACTATACACAAAGACTGGTATGCTGGCAACATAACTGGAAAAGGGCAAGATAGTAATGCTGGTTAATATATGGCATATTAAGAAGAGATGGTTTCCAAGCCAATGGAACTCCTCAAGATATGCTATTTTACAAAATAAGGCATCCATCTCCCTTAAAAATATCAGATTGGTGCTATTTTGTTACTTGATTGAAATACAGAATGTAATCAAAAGAACAAATACAAAATATTGAAAAAATATTCCGTAATTTGTATTTTCAACTCATTCAAACTGGGTTTTCCTCCTAGCAATTAGTGTGAATTAATCTTTCTTACAGTGGTTTTACTGACTTCTCTAAATATAGGCAAGTCATTTTTATTCATTAGTGTTCTGAAAGAAGAAATAAATAAGAAATAAACCAATTATACCAAAAT
The DNA here is from genome assembly GCF_902655055.1 of Lutra lutra. Taxonomy (NCBI): domain Eukaryota; kingdom Metazoa; phylum Chordata; class Mammalia; order Carnivora; family Mustelidae; genus Lutra; species Lutra lutra. The sequence continues at coordinate 33,250,288 of NC_062285.1, read as the reverse complement.
TATTATAAGGTTACAATTTATGTAACTCTTTTTTTTTTTAAATTTTATTTTTAATAAACATATATTTTTATCCCCAGGGGTACAGGTCTGCAAATCGCCAGGTTTACACACTTCACAGCACTCACCATAGCACATACCCTCCCCAATATCCATAACCCCACCCCCCCTCCCAACCCCCCTCCCCCCTTCAACCCTCAGTTTGTTTTGTGAGATTAAGAGTCACTTATGGTTTGTCTCCCTCCCAATCCCATCTTGTTACATTTATTCTTCAATTTATGTAACTCTTAATTAACTATATGGGGATTATTCATTATATGCTATAGAAAAGAACACTGAGAAGATAGAAGATAAGGTTTCAGTCCTTAAGAATTAAAATCTTTGTTAAGGCCAGGAGCAAATTACATTAAAAACACAGGGGTGAAACAAAGAAACAAAAACAGAAAAGAGATGCCAATTGTCTGAACTGATCAGAGCAATAGCAAATTCCAAGTCTTTAGACTCTTTGACTTACTTATTATCATATGGTCATAGTGGAAAATATCTTATAATTTGGTTGACTTAGATAAAGATTTAAATTAGTGTTTGCTTTAGAAATATTGATTAGATATCCCGCAGAAAGGTAGTTTAATTATGGCAGGATTGGGGTTTAGGGGGTAGTTTAATTATGGTGGGATTGGGGTTTAGGGGGGATAGGATGGTTCATATCCAAACATTTGTTGAGTGAGTGATTCTTCCCCTTAGGTAATAACTCACAAACATTCAGATTTTAGTCTCCATTGTCCTGTTACACCTCAATTTTGACATGTGTTATTTATGACATATTTATGACTTATTATGACATATATTATTTGTTAGTGATTTGTTTATCTTTTTTAAGATTTTTATTTATTTGACAGAGAGAGTGAGAGTGATCACAGAGGGAGAGGATGAAGTAGACGGGCCACAGAACAGGGATCCCAATGTGGGGCTCAATCCCAGGACTCTGGAACATGACCTGCTTATGTCATCTGTATCAAAATAAGAATTGTTTCCATAGATGAGAGTTCCATGTTTCAACAAACATGGATTTGGCTGTAGTGTTAAGAATATCAATATTTTGGAATAATGTTCAATTGAAAAAGCAGCTTTCTAAATTCTTTTTTTTTTTAAGATTTTATTTATTTATTTGAGAGAGAGAGCACAAGCAGGGGGAGGGAGAAGGAGAAGTAGACTCCCTGCTGAGCAAGGACTTGGGGCTCTGATCCCAGGACCCTGGCCGTCAAGACCTGAGCTGGAGGCATATGCTTAAACAACTGAGCCACCTAGGCACTCCACAACTTTCTAAATTCTTATACTCCTCAGGGAACGATTCAGTTGTAAATAAAGACTCCAACGTTTCATGGAGCAAAGTAACAACCATGTTTTTTCAGATAAATAATTTTTTCCAAGTATTAGGACAACACAATATATTTTCTGATAGTTTAAGTTACTCATGCTTTCAGTTCATTTAACCTAGAAAATGTAGAAGTATAAATCTTTCATTTCTAATCCCCCAAGATACCCAACCCCAATAAAATAATAACTTTAAATTTCTGTTTCTTAAGGCTTTTTATAGATTTGCACTCAAAGTTGCCTCTATCTAGCCCATTCCTTGGGCACTATTTTATTTTATGGAGTATAATCATAGCCCCGTTTGTTCTGTAACAGAGATTTGACGGTCTGTGGATATGGCTGCTATTTATTTGTAACACAGTAAGATATATTGTCAGCCCCTGGGTGAAAGTTATTAGTGCCAGAACATATGTGTTTTCCTGTGCTGGGAGTAAGAAAAGAAAAAAATGAGGGCTTTGCATGCTTTAGCTTAATATTTCTGTTTTGTCCACTAATGAAGCAAATTTCTAATATCTAATGTTTAAAGTAAAGAACTCTGTTTTCCCACAGAATTTAGAGTGCCAGTCTTATCACTCAGTTTGAAGTAAATGTCCTTTCACTCTTCAAGGAGCATCTATTGGATTAGGCTGAGTCTACAGGTCAGGATTTTGATTGATTTTGAGATCACCCAAGTGAAATATGTGATATCTTCTGGTTATTTTCTTTGTGGTAGAATGAAGAAACTATTTGACAAGACAGTGGCATAAATTCTGGTAATTAGCCATCTAGATTAAAGATGCTTGTTTAACACGATTATATAGATTAGCAGGATTTGTGCCTCAGCAAGACCTGTAAAGCTACCCAGCACTCTTGTCTGAATTATTACTTCATATCATACTATCTTAATTTCTTTTTCTCCCCCGCCCCCGCTTTTTTTTTTTTTTTTTTTTTTTTTTTTTTTTTTGGTAAGCTAATCTTGGCATTCACCATTATGGTGATAATAAAATATTGACTACTGTTATAATGGATGAAGAGTAGAAATTAATCCCTAACTTCTGCCAGTTTTGCCTTCTACAGTCTCTTAGCATCTGTCCACTCTTCCACTTCCCTCCACTATACTTCAGCTATAAAACTGCCACCTTTGCACTTGTCTGGACTTGGGTAGAGCCTTCAAAAGACTCAGGATCCAAGCAATGGGGCCCCTTTCCAATTTTTTCTCCACCCTGAAGCAGAGTAGTATTTGATAAAACCAAATTTGGTCATATCAACTACTTCCCCTTCCGAGAACTCCTTAATCAGTTCCAATTACTATTAGAATAAAAGACCTTCCCTGCCCCCATTAATCAATTAATCAAGTACTATGTAGTCTTCCACTTATATGTAGAATATTTATGGAATTCTATTCTAGGCAAGATCTTTGTAGTCTTGGACCTCACCTTGAATGGTATGGGATATGCTGTCCATGTCTCCATCCTGACCATAAACTCCCCTTGCTCACTACACAGAGATTTCTTTCAGGCCCTTTCTCTTGCCTTGCTCTTCATTTGTCACATGCACTTTCTTAATCTTTCTATTCTTTCAGTGGACCTCAGTTCTGGTGTTCCTCCTACAGTAAAGCATTCCTTGACTTTCCTAACTAGGTATCCTTGCAACTATATGTTGTCTTAGCCAATTATGCTTCTCCATGATATTTTTATATGTGCTTTTGATTATTTAACTGCTATCTTACTCCACCAGTTTGAAGACAAATTCTTGAGGTCAGAGGCCACTATTTTTGCCAGGCACCTTATTTCTGGTGCTTATCACAGGTCCTGGTGTACAAGAACCATCAATAAACATTTGTTGAGTGAGTGAGTCCTAATCCATAGGTAATAAACCATAAACATTCAGGTTTTTGTCCCCATTGTCCTGCTATACCTCCATTTTGACATATATTATTTATGACATATTTATGACATGTATTATTTGTTAGTGATTTGCTTTTTTTGTAAGATTTTAAGATTTTTATTTATTTGAGAGAGAGTGAGAGTGAGAGAGATCACAGAGGGAGAGGGTGAAGCTGACTTGCCGTGGAGCAGGGATCTAAATGTGGGGCTCAATCCCGGGACTCTGAGATCATAACCTGAGTTGAAGGCAGAGGCTTAACTGACTAAGCCACCCAGGGACACCCATTTGATAGGGATTCAATATTCCATTAAGTAAACTGAAAAACTGCTAGGAAAAATAAATCTATCTATCCAATCTATCTATCACCATTTATCTGGTTATAAATAAATATAAATTCAATAATTCATTTTTTCCTCTCTCATATTCTCTTTTTTCTAGATTAATAATTGTTTATTCAACTGTTCTCAAAATATATGATTATAGATGATCAGTAGAGACTTAACCCTTTTCCTCACTTTTTTTACATAGAACTTTTCATCATATGATATTCACCCCAGAATTCTGAATCTTCAGTGATTAGAACAATGTTGAGCACATATAGATATTCAATAAATATTTATTATAGCAATAACTCATCCTCTTTACCTTAATTTTTATATAATTAACTTTAAAATTGTATCTCATGTGGGGTGTGAGTGCTTTTCTATATTTTATTATGTGATATATATAATATATTATACATATAAAATAATATATTATGAAATATAATGAAAGTATAACCTATAAACTCATCACCTGATTTAAGAAATGGGTCACTGACATTGAAGGCCCACGTGTACTTATTCCATTCCCTTGCCCCGAGGCTTGATGTGAGTCCTCCTGAAGTGATATAAATTTTTTTAATTGCTTGGATTTTCTTTATAATTTTATTCCATATGTTTCTGGATGATGTATAATTTCATTCTGTGCTTTTAAATTTGTAAAGGTGGTATACTGATACTATAAATGTTGTTGACTACTTATTTTCTGAGTCATTCATTTTGGAATTATGTATCAATTAGTATTCTGAGAGAAAACAAAATTTATTTATTTGCTGTCTGGGCAAGGTTAAAAAGACAAAATGATTCTATTAAGGCAGGATAGCTCATTGAATAAGAGGAGAGAGGCTTCTATTCAAATGTTGGTTTCATTCCTTACTATTTAACAGCAGGCACATCATGTATATTTTCAAGTGTCTCTGTAAGCTCATTTGTAAAATGGAGATATAACCATATTTACATCATAGATTGTGAAAATTACACAAGCATATCGATATAAATTACATAGATCAGAGCTGCATATGGAATGAGCATTACCTAAACGTTAGCTGATTCTATTGTAATCATCTTTATCTTTATTATATCATCATCATTCTCATCTTCATCAAATAATATTATCTTAATCTCTGCCGTATGTATAATGTTTCTTATATTTCTACCTAAGTAATTCATATTTTTGGTGCTATTGAAGATAGTACTATTTAAAAATATATTTATATAATTACTTATTGCAAGCATATCAAAATACCTATTGTTTTTGTATATTGACCTTGTATCATGTGATTTTGCTAAATTCAGTTCTAAGTTCTAGTGTTTTCTTATAAATTTTTTGGGGCTGCCCTCCTAAACAATCATATTCTCTGTGAATATGGAGAATGTTTTGTTTTATGTTTTCAAATCTGTTTGTTTTGCTTTATTTTTACACTTGTTAGGACTTTCAGTATGATATCAAATAAAAATGTTAGAGTTGATATCTTTGTCTTGTTCTTGATTTTATGAAGTCAATGGTGGTTTTTTTTTTTTTTTGGATGCCCTTGATGTTTTTTTTTTTATTATTAATTTTTTATTTTTTCAGCATAACAGTATTCATTATTTTTGCACCACACCCAGTGCTCCATGCAATCCGTGCCCTCTACAATACCCACAACCTGGTGGCTCCAACCTCCCAGCCCCCACCGCTTCAAAATTCTCAGATCGTTTTTCAGAGTCCATAGTCTCTCATGGTTCACCTCCCCTTCCAATTTCCCACAACTCCCTTCTCCTCTCCATCTCCCCTTGTCCTCCATGCTATTTGTTATGCAACACAAATAAGTGAAACCATATGATAATTGACTCTCTCTGCTTGACTTATTTCACTCAGCATAATCTCTTCCAGTCCCATCCATGTTGCTACAAAACTTGGGTATTCATCCTTTCTTTTTTCTTTTTCTTTTTCTTTTTTTTTTACAGCTTTATAAACATATATTTTTATCCCCAGGGGTACAGGTCTGCGAATCGCCAGGTTTACACACTTCACAGCACTCATCATAGCACATACCCTCCCCAATATCCATAACCCCACCCCCCCAATACCCATCCCCCCATCAACCCTCAGTTTGTTTTGTGAGATTAAGAGTCACTTATGGTTTGTCTCCCTCCCAATCCCATCTTGTTACATTTATTCTTCTCCTACCCGCTTAACCCCCCGTGTTGCCTCTCCTCTCCCTCATATCAGGGAGATCATATGATAGTTGTCTTTCTCCGATTGACTGATTTCGCTAAGCATGATACCCTCTAGTTCCATCCACGTCGTTGCAAATGGCAAGATTTCATTTCTTTTGATGGCTGCATAGTATTCCATTGTGTATATATACCACATCTTCTTTATCCATTCGTCTGTGGATGGACATCTAGGTTCTTTCCATAGTTTGGCTATTGTAGACATTGCTGCTATAAACATTCGGGTGCACGTGCCCCTTCGGATCACTACGTTTGTATCTTTAGGGTAAATACCCAGCAGTGCAATTGCTGGGTCATAGGGTAGTTCTATTTTCAACATTTTGAGGAACCTCCATGCTCTTTCCCAGAGTGATTGCACCAGTGATTGCATTCCCACCAACAGTGTAGGAGGGTTCCCCTTTCTCCGCATCCTCGCCAGCATCTGTCATTTCCTGACTTGTTAATTGTAGCCATTCTGACTGGTGTGAGGTGATATCTCATGGTGGTTTTGATTTGTATTTCCCTGATGCCGAGTGATATGGAGCACTTTTTCATGTGTCTGTTGGCCATCTGGATGTCTTCTTTGCAGAAATGTCTGTTCATGTCCTCTGCCCATTTCTTGATTGGATTATTTGTTCTTTGGGTGTTGAGTTTGCTAAGTTCTTTATAGATTTTGGACACTAGCCCTTTATCTGATATGTCATTTGCAAATATCTTCTCCCATTCTGTCAGTTGTCTTTTGGTTTTGTTCACTGTTTCCTTTGCTGTGCAAAAGCTTTTGATGTTGATAAAATCCCAAAAGTTCATTTTTGCCCTTGCTTCCCTGCCTTTGGTGATGTTCCTAGGAAGATGTTGCTGCGGCTGAGGTCGAAGAGGTTGCTGCCTGTGTTCTCCTCGAGGATTTTGATGGATTCCTTTCTCACATTGAGATCCTTCATCCTTTTGAGTCTATTTTCGTGTGTGGTGTAAGGAAATGATCCAATTTCATTTTTCTGCATGTGGCTGTCCAATTTTCCCAACACCATTTATTGAAGAGGCTGTCTTTTTTCCATTGGACATTCTTTCCTGCTTTGTCGAAGATGAGTTGACCATAGAGTTGAGGGTCCATTTCTGGGCTCTCTATTCTGTTCCATTGATCGATGTGTCTGTTTTTGTGCCAGTACCATGCTGTCTTGATGATGACAGCTTTGTAATAGAGCTTGAAGTCCGGAATTGTGATGCCACCAACTTTGGCTTTCTTTTTCAATATTCCTTTGGCAATTCGAGGTCTTTTCTGGTTCCATATAAATTTTAGGATTATTTGTTCCATTTCTTTGAAAAAAATGGATGGTACTTTGCTAGGAATTGCATTAAATGTGTAGATTGCTTTAGGTAGCATAGACATTTTCACAATATTTATTCTTCCAATCCAGGAGCATGGAACATTTTTCCATTTCTTTGTGTCTTCCTCAATTTCTTTCATGAGTCCTTTATAGTTTTCTGAGTAGAGATTCTTAGTCTCTTTGGTTAGGTTTATTCCCAGGCATCTTATAGTTTTGGGTGCAATTGTAAATGGGATGGACTCCTTAATTTCTCTTTCTTCTGTCTTGTTGTTGGTGTAGAGAAATGCAACTGATTTCTGTGCATTGATTTTATATCCTGACACTTGACTGAATTCCTGTACAAGTTCTAGCAGTTTTGGAGTGGAGTCTTTTGGGTTTTCCACATATAGTATCATATCATCTGCAAAGAGTGATAGTTTGACTTCTTCTTTGCCGATTTGGATGCCTTTAATTTCCTTTTGTTTTCTGATTGCTGAGGCTAGGACTTCTAGTACTATGTTGAATAGCAGTGGTGATAACGGACATCCCTGCCGTGTTCCTGACCTTAGCGGAAAAACTTTCAGTTTTTCTCCATTGAGAATGATATTTGTGGTGGGTTTTTCATAGATGGCTTTGATAATATTGAGGTATGTGCCGTCTATCCCTACACTTTGAAGAGTTTTGATCAGGAAGGGATGCTGTACTTTGTCAAATGCTTTTTCAGCATCTATGGAGAGTATCATATGGTTCTTGTTCTTTCTTTTATTAATGTGTTGTATCACATTGATTGATTTGCGGATGTTGAACCAACCTTGCAGCCCTGGAATATATCCCACTTGGTTGTGGTGAATAATCCTTTTAATGTACTGTTGAATCCTATTGGCTAGTATTTTGGCGAGAATTTTTGCATCTGTGTTCATCAAGGATATTGGTCTGTAGTTCCCTTTTTTGTTGGGATCCTTGTCTGGTTTTGGGATCAAGGTGATGCTGGCCTCATAAAATGAGTTTGGAAGTTTTCCTTCTATTTCTATTTTTTGGAACAGTTTCAGGAGAATAGGAATTAGTTCTTCTTTAAATGTTTGGTAGAATTCCCCCAGGAAGCCGTCTGGCCCTGGGCTTTTGTTTGTTTGGAGATTTTTGATGACTGTTTCAATCTCCTTACTGGTTATGGGTCTGTTCAGGCTTTCTATTTCTTTCCGGTTCAGTTGTGGTAGTTTATATGTCTCTAGGAATGCTACCATTTCTTCCAGATTGTCAAATTTGTTGGCGTAGAGTTGCTCAGAGTATGTTCTTATAATTGTCTGTATTTCTTTGGTGTTCGTTGTGATCTCTCCTCTTTCATTCATGATTTTATTCATGTGGGTCCTTTCTCTTTTCTTTTTGATAAGTCTGGCCAGGGGTTTATCAATCTTATTAATTCTTTCAAAGAACCAGCTCCTAGTTTCGTTGATTTGATCTATTGTTTTTTGGTTTCTATTTCATTGATTTCTGCTCTGATCTTTATGATTTCTCTTCTCCTGCTGGGTTTAGGGTTTCTTTCTTGTTCTTTCTCCAGCTCCTTTAGGTGTAGGGTTAGGTTGTGTACCTGAGACCTTTCTTGTTTCTTGAGAAAGGCTTGTACCGCTATATATTTTCCTCTCAGTACTGCCTTTGTTGTGTCCCACAGATTCTGAACCGTTGTGTTTTCATTATCATTTGTTTCCATAATTTTTTTCAATTCTTCTTTAATTTCCTGGTTGACCCATTCATTCTTTACAAGGATGCTGTTTAGTCTCCATGTATTTGGGTTCTTTCCAAATTTCCTCTTGTGATTGAGTTCTAGCTTCAGAGCATTGTGGTCTGAAAATATTTATGGAATGATCCCAATCTTTTGATACCGGTTGAGACTTGATTTAGGACCAAGAATGTGATCTATTCTGGAGAATGTTCCATGTGCACTAGAGAAGAATGTGTATTCTGTTGCTTTGGGATGAAATGTTCTGAATATATCTGTGATGTCCATCTGGTCCAGTGTGTCATTTAAGGCCTTGATTTCCTTGTTGATCTTTTGCTTGGATGATCTGTCCATTTCAGTGAGGGGAGTGTTAAAATTCCCTACTATGACTGTATTCTTGTCGATGTGTTTCTTTGATTTTGTTATTAATTGGTTTATATAGTTGGCTGCTCCCACGTTAGGGGCATAGATATTTAAAATTGTTAGATCTTCTTGTTGGACAGTTCCTTTGAGTATGATATAGTGTCCTTCCTCATCTCTTATTATAGTCTTTGGCTTAAAATCTAATTGATCTGCTATAAGGATTGCCACTCCTGCTTTCTTCTGATGTCCATTAGCATGGTAAATTCTTTTCCACCCCCTCACTTTAAACCTGGAGGTGTCTTCGGGTTTAAGATGAGTTTCTTGTAGGCAACATATAGATGGGTTTTGTTTTTTTTATCCATTCTGATACCCTGTGTCTTTTGATTGGGGCATTTAGCCCATTAACATTCAGGGTAAGTATTGAGAGATATGAATTTAGTGCCATTGTATTGCCTGTAAGGTGACTGTTATTGTATATTGTCTCTGTTTCTTTCTGATCTACTACTTTGAGGGTCTCTCTTTGCTTAGAGGACCCCTTTCAATATTTCCTGTAGAGCTGGTTTGGTATTTGCAAATTCTTTCAGTTTTTGTTTGTCCTGGAAGCTTTTAATCTCTCCTTCTATTTTCAATGATAGCCTAGCTTGATATAGTATTCTTGGCTGCATGTTTTTCTCATTTAGTACTCTGAATATATCATGACAGCTCTTTCTGGCCTGCCAGGTCTCTGTGGATAAGTCTGCTGCCAATCTAATATTTTTACCATTGTACATTACAGACTTCTTTTCCTGGGCTGCTTTAAGGATCTTCTCTTTGTCACTAAGACTTGTAAATTTGACTATTACTTGACGGGGTGTGGACCTATTCTTACTGATCTTGAGGGGGGTTCTCTGTACCTTCTGGATTTTGATGCTTGTTCCCTTTGCCATATTGGGGAAATTCTCTCCAATAATTCTCTCCAATATACCTTCTGCTCTCCTCTCTCTTTCTTTTTCTTCTGGAATCCCAATTATTCTAATGTTGTTTTGTCTTATGGTGTCACTTATCTCTCGAATTCTCCCCTCGTCGTCCAGTAGCTGTTTGTCCCTCTTTTGCTCAGCTTCTTTATTCTCTGTCATTTGGTCTTCTATATCGCTAATTCTTTCTTCTGCCTCATTTATCCTAGCAGTGAGAGCCTCCATTTTTGATTGCACCTCATTAATAGCTTTTTTGATTTCAACTTGGTTAGATTTTAGTTCTTTTATTTCTCCAGAAAGGGCTTTTATATCTCCCGAGAGGATTGCTTTAATATCTTCCATGCCTTCTTCAAGCCCGGCTAGAACCTTGAGAATCGTCATTCTGAACTCTATATCTGACATATTACCAATGTCTGTATTGATTAGGTCCCTAGCCTTTGGTACTGCCTCTTGTTCTTTTTTTTGTGTGAATTTTTCCGCCTTGTCATTTTGTCCAGATAAGAGTTTATGAAGGAGCAAGTAAAATACTAAAAGGGTGGCAACAACCCCAGGAAAATATGCTTTAGCCAAATCAGAAGAGATCCCAAATTGTGAGGGGGGAGAAAGGGGATAAAAAGGGGTCAAAAAGAAAAAAAAAAAGAAACTATTTAAAAAAAGAAAGCCAATAAAGAAAAAATATAAAAAGAGGAAAATATATATATATATATATTAGATAAACTATTTAAAAAACGTTAAAAAAGAAAACGGTAAAAGTTAAAAAAAATTTTAGCAGAAGAAGAGAAAAAGAAAAAAAAATTGAAAAAGAAAAAAAAAATTAAATTAACTGCAAGGCTAAAAAATCATGGGGAGAAAGCCATGAGTTCCGTGCTTTGCTTTCTTCTCTGGAATTCTGCCGCTCTCCTTGGTATTAAAACTGCTCTCCTTGGTAGGTGAACTTGGTCCTGGCTGGGTTTCCTGTTGATCTTCTGGGGGAGGGGCCTGTTGTAGTGATTCTCAAGCGTCTTTGCCCCAGGCGGAGTTGCACCGCCCTTACCCGGGGCCGCACTGAGTAATCCGCTCGGGTTTGCTTTCGGGAGCTTTTGTTCCCTGAGCGCTTTCCGTAGAGTTCCAGAGGACGGGATGAAGATGGCGGCCTCCCAGTCTCCGGCCCGGAGGAGCCGAGAGCCCGGGGCCCCACTCCTCAGTGCGCCCTCAGAGAACAGCGCCCAATGACTCCCGTCAGCCTGGCCTCTGGCCACTCTCCGAGCTGACCGAGCCTGCGACCGGTTCAAGGCAACCCCGAGCTGAGAGTCACTCTTCGGCTCTGTCTCTGCAGCCGGCTTCCCCGTTCTAATACCGGTAAGCTCTGCGACACTCAGACACCCCCGATCCTTCTGCGACCCTGCGGGACCTGAGGCCGCGCTGACCCCGCCTGGGCTTCCAGTTAAGCCTCTGGAGCGATGTCCCTCAGCGGAACAGACTTTTAAAAGTCCTGATTTTGCTCCGTTGCTCTGCCGCTCGCCGGGAGCCGGCCCCTCCCCCTGCGGTATATCTTCCCGTCGCTTTGGATTCACTTCTCCGCCAGTCCTACCTTGCAGAAAGTGGTTGATTTTCTGTTTCTGGAATTGCTGTTCTTCTTCTCTTCAATCTCCCGTTGGATTTGTAGGTGTTTGCAATCTTTAGATAAGCTATTTAGCTGATCTCCCGCTACCCAAAGTAGTCTCAGCCTGCTACTTCTCCGCCATCTTGACTCCTCCCAAGATCTTGATTTTTCAGAGAGAGGGTAAAGATACTGATTAGTACTAGAAATTATTAAGCTATGTTTAATTTTATTATGCTCAACTTTTTGAGGTAATAATTATAAAGAGAGGGAAAATAGAATGACCAAAAAAAAAAGTAATTTTAACCAGGAGAAGAATGGTGAAAACAAAAAAAGTGTGACAAATTGAAATAAAAATATAGTATAAGTAAATCTAAATATTCAAATAATAATAGTAAACATAAATATCTTCATTTAAAATACAAAAATCATTTTATTATAAAAAAACTGAGTTTCAGAATGTTGAAAGGAAATTACATAAAAAGATACAACAGATGAATAGTATTCTCTCCAAAAACTTTGTTAGTGAAGCATATTACCAGACTTAAAGAAATAACTACAACTAGAGACAAATATATAGTCTCTAGATAACAGTGAAAAATTCAGTAAACCAGGAAAATGATATTAAACTAAACTTTAAAATAATTACAGCAAAAATTGACAAAATCATGAGAAATTCCATCATAGTGAAATGTTTTAATACTCTCTAAGAGTATTAAACTTACTAGATGTTACATAATTTGAGCAATACAATTCAGAAACTTAATCTAATAGGCAGTTATATTATATGATGATTGAAGAATATTTTTCAAAAGTTTTGAAAATTAGACAAGTCTAAAAATTCAAAAAATCATGTATCAGGAAAAACACTTTCTCTAATTTTAACACAATTAACTTAGAAAAACAACTTTCAAATCCCATAATTTGGAAATGTATAAAATGCACTTTTGAATAGTTCATAGATAAAAATTTATGTCAAATAGAAATTTAATATTCTGAACTAAATAGTAAAAATATTAAATTTAAATAATGGTAGGATCCGGGGCACCTGGGTGGCTCAGTGGGTTAAAGCCTCTGCCTTCAGCTCAGGTCATGATCCCAGGGTTCTGGGATCGAGCCCCATATGGGGCTCTCTGCTCCGCGGGGAGCCTGCTTCCTCCTCTCTCTCTGCCTGCCTCTCTGCCTACTTGTGATTTCTATCTGTCAAATAAATAAATAAAATCTTTAAATAAATAAATAAATAAATAAAAATAAAATTAAAAAAAATAAATAATGGTAGGATCCTACTAAAAGGGTGAATGGTTATTTTAAAAGCTAAAATTCTTGTACTAAGAAAGAAGGAAAGATAACATTAATATATAAAGCAAATTCATTAAAGAGTTAGGAAAGAAAAACAGAGCAAATGCACCAAAAAAAGCAAGTGGAAGTAAGAAAATAATAAACCAAGAGCAGAAGTTAATAAAATAGAAAGAAAATTAGTTTTTCAAAAAGAGTAATAAACCTGAAAAGCCCCTGACAAGACTCATTAAAAACAATATTGAGAACTAAAAGAGGACTGTCTCTAAGAGAATAGTAGAAATATCTTGATGGAAATACATTTAAAATCTTAGGTTAAATGGACAAATCCCTATAAAAATACAAATTACCCAACCTATCTCAAAATGAAGTAGGAAACCTCACCTGCTACAACCATTTTGAAAAATGGATCCACACTTTAAAATATTCGCTAGGATCCATTGTTTTTACCGATGTATTCAGTTACATATTCACAAAAAAATATTCTTTCAGAGAAAGGAGAAAAAAAAGAAAAAAAGAGAACCCTCCCTATTTGTCAAAGTCAATACAACTTTGTTACCAAATCTAGACAAAAAGCACGAGATAAAAAATAATTACAGGCCAATTTCATTCAAGAACATAAATGCAGGGCACCTGGGTGGCTCAGTGGGTTAAGCCTCTGCCTTCAGCTCAGGTCATGATCCCAGGATCCTGGGATTGAGGCCTGCATCAGGCTCTCTGTTTAGTGGGGAGCCTGCTTCCTCCTCTCTCTCTGCCTGCTTTGCCTACTTGTGATTTCTCTCTGACTGTAAAATAAATAAATAAAATCTTTTTTAAAAAAAAAGAATATAAATGCAGAAATCTAAGTAAAAAATAAGAAAACAAATGTAAGATATATACTAAGACAACATGACCTCAAGAACACAAAAGTGGTTCAACATAAGGAACCCTAATAATTAAATACACTATCAAATTAAAGTAGAAAAATAGGATTACCTCAATAGAGGCAAAATAAATATTGAATAAAATTTAGAACTTATTTACAATAAAACACTAAATTACAAATAAAAGGAATCTTCCTCATCTGAAAACATTCTCTTCAAAATCAGAAGCAAGACTAAAATGGCCACTATTACCATTCCTATTCAGCATTATCCTGGATATCTTAGCTTTCAATTTGGGATAAAATTAATAATAATAATAATAATACTTCAATATATAAAGATTGAAAAGGAAGGAACAAACATTTCTTATTTGTAGATGATATGATTGCCTACATGAAAAACTCCTAAAAACCTACAGATAAATTTTGTAAATTAATAAGAAAAAGCTTCTTCGATTAATAGAATTAATTTACAATTAATATCCAAAGTTAGTTGCATTTTATGCACTTAATAGAAAATGTAGGTAGTTAAAAGTACCATTAGTCATGGTAAAAGAAGATGTGGTATGTATATACAATGGCATATGTATATACAATGGCATATTACATCAAAAAAATAAAATCTTGCCATTTGCAATGACATGGATGGAACTAGAGTGTATCATGCTAAGTGAAGTAAGTTAATCAGAGAAAAACAATTAGCATGATCTCACTGAAATGTGGAATTTAAGAAACAAGGCAGAGGATCATAGGAGGAAAGAGTTAAAAATGAAACAAGATGAACCAGAGAAGGAGACAAATCATAAGAAGACTCTTAATCATAAGAAACAAACTGAGGGTTGCTGGAGGAGAGGAAGGTGAGGGGATGGCATGGCTAGGAGATGGGTATTGGGGACGGTATGTGTTGTAATGAGCATTAGGTATTATATAAGACTGACAAATGACAAACCTGTACCCCTGAAACAATTAATACATATGTTATTTTTTTTTAATGCAAAAAAAAAAATTACCATTAGTCTTTTTTATAATGACAAAAGGAACGAAAAAGTTACCTAGTGTGGCAGTATTACAATATGGCTCCAAAATTACAATATGGCTCCAAAATGCTTTGATACTCCTTTCATTACATGAGAGAGCTTGTGACTGTTTCTGTCAACGGAGTATATCAGAAGTGACATTATCCAACACTAGGTGGCAAAAATTTTTCTAGCTTTTACCTTGTTCTCTTCGAACACCTGCTCTTAAAAAAAAAATTAAAAAAAAAAAAAAACACCTGCTTCTACTACATTTGCTTATGGGACAATCTCTATGGAACAAAGCCAACACACTTTAAGAAGATCAATTTGCATTGAGAGACCAAACAGAGAGTTCATAAAGCCTCTATTTTGTAGCTCCAGTTAAACATCTAGCCAACTGTTAGGATCATTTCCCAGCCATGTAAGAAACCATCTCTTTTGTTTGTTTAGACAATGAATTTCTTTGTTGTTGTTTTGTAGCTGTTCATTTGTTTAACCTAATTTGAAATGGGTTATAGGATAGCTTTAGACGCTGTTGGGTCTGGGTGCTCAAATAATGTTGTTAGGACACTTGCTATCTTGCCATGTCTGGATTCTGCTTCTCACTGTATGCTTGTGTTATTCTCAGGTAAGCTCTTTCCAGGTGGTGAGAAAGATGGCTGCTACCATCCCTAGTCTAAACTCATGATACAGTCAATATATCTTAAAGTAAGCAATAAAAGATAGGTAGATTGACTTCTATTCAAAAGTCTTGTACATGCCTAATAAACATCAAACAGCCCACAATTCTGCACAGTTGAGCCTTCAGGAGACACCAGCCCAACCCCAGAAACAATCTGATGGTCTGACGATATTGTATGACAGAACCCAAATAAGAACCAGTCCCTAGTTGAACCCTCCCAATCCATAGAACTATAATAATGGCAACAAACTGTTTAAAGCCACTAGCTTTGATGTACTTCGTCATATAGAAACTAATAAAATGCCTATCAATAAATATAATAAAAATTGTGTAAGATCTTTATGGAGAAATTTCAATCTTCTATTAAAAAAAACACTAAAGAAGATCTCACTAAAGGGAGTTAAATACAATGATTTTTGGTTGGGAAAGCTTACTATAATAAAGATGCCACTCCTATACAAATTGTTTCTTAGATTGAATAAATGTCCAAGTGGCAATTTCTATGTATATGTATAGATGATAGATGATAAATAGATAGATAGAGAGATAGAGGATAGATTCTAAAGTGTGTAAAAAAGAAAAGGCGAAAAAGAGTCAAGACAACTGAAAAAAAGGAGGGGGGAATGAAGAAGACAAAGGAGGAGAAGGAAGATGGGTAGAAGATGGAGGAAGGATGGGAGTAGGAGAAGGAAGAGAGGGAGAAGGGAAGATGTGGAGGGAAGGAGGGAGAGAAGAAAGAGGAAGAAAAGTTTGATATGCCATGCATGCCAGATATTAATAAATAGAATTAGGCTACAATAATTAACATAATAATTAGTGTAGGGGTAGGAAAATAGACCAATGAAAGAGAATAGAGAGCTTGAAAGCAAATACATGCATATTAAAAAAGTTGACATAGAATATCTATGGCATTATAGGTCAGAGGAGAAAGAATAAATTATTTAACAAAAAATAGTTGGGTATAAGTTCATACACATGAAAATGAAACACAAAAATCAGTTAACATATAAAAATCAGTTCTAGAGGGTTTAAGGCTTCATGTGAAAGTCAAATTATTAAAGATTTAGAAGAAAATATACTCCTTGATACTTCACAATAGATAAAGATTTCTTTTTTTTAAAAGATTTTATTTATTTATTTGACAGACAGACATCACAAGTAGTCAGAGAGGCATGCAGAGGGAGAGGAGGAAGCAGACTCCCTGCTGAGCAGAGAGCCCGATGCGGGGCTCGATCCCAGGACCCTGAGATCATGACCTGAGCCGAAGGCAGAGGCTTTAACCCACTGAGCCACCCAGGTGCCCCTAGATAAAGATTTTTTAAATACAAAAAGAATAAATCACAAAGAAAAACTTTAATATATTTGACTACACTTAAATCTGTTAATCGAAGACACCAATGAAGTTTTAAAAAAAAAGCTATAAGTTGAAAGATGATACTTGCAGCACATATTATTGACAAAGGATTAGTGACTGTAATTACAAAAAATTCCCAATAATTAATGAGTAGCAAGAAAATGATAAATAACATAAGGAGACACTTGCAAAAAAGGGAAATATATTTAGCCAAATGTCATTAGTAATAAAAATGATGCAAATTGAAACCATAGTTAAGACATTATTTTCCTCCCCATCAAATTTTTAAAAATCAAGAAGTTTGATCATACCAAGAGCTACTGAGGCCATGGAAAGTAATTTGGAATGTACTTTAGCATTGCAAAGTAAAACTTATGGTATGTATATTTTTAATCGAATAATTCCATTCTGGAGAAAATAAGCAGGTGATAGACAATAATAATAATTAACAATAATTGATAAATATTGTAGATAGAGAGATAGGTGATAGATATATTATGCATAGACAATAGATGATAGATAGAAGATATTCCATAAGAAACTCTTCTACATAAGCAAGAAAACATGGAAATGTACAAAATTGTCATATAAATGTTATTTGTAAAGCAAAGAAAAACAACTAAACATAACTCAAATATTTATTGACAGAAGAAGAGATAAATTATACACATACACACACACACACACACACACACACACACACACACACCAGAATATCTCAGAACACTGAAATGATTGAACCACAATATTTATTCAATATTTATTCACCAACATGAATAAATTTTTAAGGCAAAACAGTGAAAGACATTAAGTAAAAAGTCACACAGAAGAGTATGTATTTTGTTATTCCTTTCCTATAAAGGTCAAAAACATGCAAAGCTAAATAACATAGTATTGGTTTTTCATCCAGCATGTATAAATTTGGAAGTTGCCATTTCATCCTAACAACTGAAAAGTTGAACAAATGGAAAAATCAACAACTCTTCTTAGGTCTGTAAGAGAAGGAGGTTACTGGCCAAACTGGTGCTTTTAAAAATGGAGAGACAAACAGGTAAATAACAGAGAATCACAACCTACCAAAGCAGAAACTCAGAGCTAAAATCTCTGTAGACCAGGCCAGAGTAGGGAAACCTGAATTATACTTGGTGAATTGCTGGAGGATTAGTATAGACAATTCAGAGAGTTAAAAACTCAGAGAGTTAAAAACTTAGTATAGACAATTCAGAGAGTTAAAAACTCCAGTTAAAAAGATTAGTATAGACAATTCAGAGAGTTAAAAAAGCATTTAGTCATGGAGGAGCCTCACATTCTTCAAGAGCCTAAACTGTTTCTCCCAGTGGATATCAAAGAAAAATCCCCTCATGGTTCTGATTGGGGAAAAGAGCTTAAGAACTTGAATAACTGGGGGTTTAGAAGAACCTAACTGTTCTGCGGAAAAGGAAATACTCAATTTCAGCCTACTCTAGTCATCCTGTCTCAACTAAGGGATGAGGGACAAAAAACCCTCATGTGTGAGTTGGAGGCTCACCAAAAGACTGAGACCTATTCATAGGACTATAGGATGCTTCCCCTCTCTCTAGACATTGCAATCTGGAGTGACATCACTAAAAGCCTATTTACCTAAATTATTTTACCTAGTATATCACACCCAGATATCAAGAAAAAAATACAATACATAATAAAAAACAAAACTCAGTGTGAAGAGACAAAACAAGCATCAGAATGAGACTCAAATATGGAAGGGATGTTGGAATTATCAGGCTGGAAATTTAAAATATCTGTGATTAATATGCTAAGGGCTATAATAGATAAAGTGGACAGCATGAAGGAACATATGGACAATGTAAGCACAGAGATGGAAATCCTAAGAAAGAAACAAAAAGAAATGCTATAGATCAATTCCTGTGATGGGATTATTAGTAGAGTGAACATCTATCTGTTAGTGAAAGGCTATCTTAATAGAAACCTCCACAAAAGGAAAGCAAAGAGAAAATGTTTTAAGAAAAACAAAAGAGAATAGCCAAGAACCATGGGTAACCATAAAAGTCATAACATGTATGTAGTGGGAATATCAAAAGGAAAGAAGGGAACAGGAGAAATATTTGAAACAATAATGACTAAGAATTTCCCCCAAATCAATGTCAGACACCAAACCACAGGTCTAGGAAACTCAAAGAAGACCAACAAGGACAAATGCAAAACAATAATGACAATGAAAACACAACATCCCCCTATATCTAGGCATATTCTTTTCAAACTAAAGAAAGTCAAAGAAAAGGGAAATATTCTAAAAGAAGCCAGAGGATAAGAACAGCTTACCTGTAGCGAAGCAACAGTAAGAATTACAAGTATTCCTAAGGAAACATGCAAGTAAAAAGAGAGTTGAGTGATCTATTTAAAGTGTTGTAAGAAGAAAAAAAAATACCAACCAGAATTCTGTATTCTTTCTGTACCCAGTGGAATTATCCTTCTAAAGTGAAGGAGAAATAATTACTTTATTTCTCGGGACAAACAAAAATTGATGGAATTTATAGCCAGTAGACCTGTCTAACAACAAATATTAAAATAGATTCTTTAAAGAGAAGGAAAGTGATATAGGTCAGAAACAGAGATGCACATGAAGAAAGGAAAAGCCCCCAAAAAAGAGGGAGGGTAAAAAAAAAAAAATATGTTCTTATTTTTGATTGATCTAACAGATAAGAGTTTGTTCAAAATAATAATAGCAACAACATATTTGATTATGTATGATTATGTTTCTATACCTACTCATGTAAGCTTACATATAGATGAAATAAATAAAGGCAATGATCCAAGAAATGGGAAGTAGGAATTAGAATTAATTTGTTATTATAAGGTACTTGCATTACCTGTGAAGTAGTATAGTGTTATTTAAGGGTGGTCTTGGATTAGTTGTAAATGCATATTGCAATCCCTAGAGGGACTGGTAGAAAAATGCTTTTAAAAAAGTATAACTAGGGGGGCGCCTGGGTGGCTCAGTGGGTTAAGCCGCTGCCTTCGGCTCAGGTCATGATCCCGGGTCCTGGGTTCAAGCCCCGCATCGGGCTTTCTGCTCAGCGGGGAGCCTGCTTCCTCCTCTCTCTCTGCCTCTCGGCTTACTTGTGATTTCTCTCTGTCAAATAAATAAATAAAAAAATAAAAATCTTAAAAAAAAAAAAAGTATAACTAGGGCGCCTGGGTGGCTCAGTGGGTCATGATCTCGGAGTCCTGGGATCGAGTCCCGCATCAGGCTCTCTGCTCAGCAGGGAGCCTGCTTCCTCCTGTCTCTCTGCCTGCCTCTCTGCCTGCTTGTGATCTCTCTCTGTCAAATAAATAAATAAAATCTTAAAAAAAAAAAAAAAGTATAACTAGTACCCCACCAAAAAGATGTTGGAGTCACATAAAATTCTTACTTAAAAATTCTCCACAAAAAGGAGGAAAAAGAAAAAAAATTGGAACAAGGAACAAGGGCACCCAATAGAAAACAGTGATAAATAGGATAGATTTTAATCCATCAATAATCACTTTAAATGTCAATGGTCTAAATACACCTATTAAAAGACAAAGATTCTCAGACTAGATGAAAAAAGAAGAACCACCTATAGGGTAGTCTACAAGAAATCCACTTTAAATATATAGACACATATATTAAAAGTAAATGAATGGGGAAGCATAACTATGCCAACACTAATAAAAGAAAGTGAGAGTAACTTTAATTTGAGACAGAGCAGACTTCCAATCATGGGTGATTATCAGAGATAAAGAGAGCTATTATGTAATGATAAAGGGTCAATTCTCCAAGAAGACATAACGATCCCTAATATATACGTACCTAGCAACATAGCGTCAAATGCTAAGGAGCAGTCCTCTAGAGCAATACTGAATGAAAAACACTACCAGAAAGGAATTGGATAAATCACAAAAGTGTGCCTCTTGAAAAAGGCTATGGTTTTGGACCTGACCATTCCTTTGCTCTAAATGTTCATATTCTTTTGTTTGTTGTTTGTTTTCTATATTTTATTTTTTCATGTTTATAGTAAATGCCACCTAAATATACTAGTGGAACTCAGCATTTTTTCTTTTACTTTCTAAAGTTGTCAACATTGATAACTGTTATATTTTAGTATCCATTGTTTAGGAATATATACATATATACATATATATATATTCATTCTACACACAAGCACATACACACACACACACACACAGACAAATATGTAAATTCTTCGATCTCTAGGTACCATATCTGTGCCCCAGATTTGCAAGGCAAATGATTAGGGAACCACTATTTGACTGCAATAACACAAATAATGGAAAAATTACTTTTCCTTTAAATGCAGGAGGCAAAAATGGATAGAACTGCAGGGAGAAATAAATGAATCCACTATTATAATTGGAGACTAAGGACCCCTCTATCAGAAATAGACACATCGAGTAGGCATAAAATCAGTAAGGCATACCTGACCTAAACATTATCAATAACTACATTTGATTGGCATTTACAGCCTACTAGATCCAACAACATCGGAATACACATTCTTCTCAGGACCACATGGAATATTCACCAAGATAGGCCACTTCGGAACCGGAAAACACACATTAACAAACTGAAAAACTAGAGATTATACAATGCCTGCTCTCAGCCACAATGAAATTAAAGTAGAAATCAATAAGAAAAACAGTAGCTGGAAAATCCAAAAAAACTTGGAGATCAAACAACAGACTTCTAAATAACATATACATCACAGAAGAAATATTAATTTACAAAATATTTTGAACTAAATGAAAATGAAAATACAACTTTTCATATTTTGTGAGATTCAGTAAAAGAGAAATTTATACCATTTAATGCATATATTAGAAAAGAAGAAAGATCTAAAATAAATCATCTGATATTCCACTTTGAGAAATGGGATAAAAAAATAAATGAACGAAAAACAGACTTTTAAGTACAAAAAACAAATTGCTGGTTATGAGAGGGGTGGTGAATAGGGGAATGAGTAAAACAGATGAAGCAGATTAAGAGGCATAACTTTCAGTTAAACAAACAATAAATAAGTCACAGAAACGAAAAGCATAGGAAATACAGTCAACAATAATGTAATAATGCTGTATGACAGATGGTGCCAATGCCTATTGTGATGAGCATGGGGTAATGTATAAAATTGTCAAATGAATGTGCTGTATAACTGAAGCTAATATAACATTGTATAACAATTATACTTCAATCATAAATAAAAAGAAAATAAGTTGCATATAAAAATTAAACCAAAAAAAAAGAAAGAAAGAAAAAAAACCAGAGGGACGTCTAGGTGGCTCAGTCAGTTAAGCATCTGCCTTCAGCTCAGGTCATGATCCCAGGGTCCTGGGACGGAGTCCTACATCGGGCTCCTTGCTCAGCCAGAAGCCTTCTTCTGCCTGCAGCTCACCCTGCTAGTGCTCTCTCTCTCTCTCTCTCTCTCTCTCTAGCTCTCTGACAAACAAATAAATAAAATCTTTGGGGGAGGGGGGACATAACAAATCCAAAGTAGGCAGAAGAAAGGACATAATAAGAATTAAAGCAGAAATCAATGAAACTGAAAACAATAAATCAATAGAGAAAATCAATGAAATCAAAAGCTGGTTCTTTGAAAATATCAATAAAACAAAACAAAACAAAAAAAGATAGACAACACAAATTGCTAATATCCGAAATAAAAGAAGGGGCATCCCTACAGACTCTTTAGACATTAAAAGAATTATAAAGGAATATTATGGGCAACTCTATGTCCACAAATCTGAAAACCAACATAAAATGGAGTAATTCCTTAAAAGACACAATCTTCTAAAATTCACACAAGGAGAAATAGACACTCTTAATAGATAAATATTATATGTTATTAAATAAATTGAATTCATAATTTTTAATCTTCCAAAACAAAAAACATCATATCCAGATCGGTCCACTAATGAATTCTACCAAATATTTAAGGAAGAAATTATACCAGTTCCCTATAATCTCTTTCAGAAGAATAGAAACAGAGGAATACATGCAAAGTCATTCTTTTTCTAAGAGACCAGAATTACCCTAATAGCAAACCAGATAAAGATATTACAAGAAAAGAAAAATTTAGATGCAAATCTCTTATAAATATTTATACAAAAATTCTCAGTGAAATATTAGTGATTCAAATCCAATAATATTTAAAAATAAATATCCACCATGACCACGTGAAACTTATCCAAAGTATACATGGCTGGTTCAGTATTAAAAAAAATCAACGAATGCAATCTACCACATCATCACACTAAAAAAGAAAAATCATATGGTCAAATCAAAAGAGGTAGAAAAAACATTTGACAAAAGCTAACACCCATTCATGATTTAAAAAAAGAAAATCCAGTAATTTTGGAACACTGAAAAGAAATAAAATAAAATGGGAAAAAATCATATTGAAAAAATAAATAAATAAACCCTCCCAGTAAACTAGAAAGAGAGAGGAACTTCCTCAACTTGATAAAGAATAACTACAAAACAATTATGCCTAGGGCATCTGTGATGCTCAGTCAGCTGAGCAACTGCCTTCAGCTCAGATCACGATCCCAGAATCATCAGGCTCTTTGCTCAGCATAAAGTCTGCTCCTCCTCTGCTCAAGCCTTTCTCTCTCTCTCTCCAAAATAAGTAAAATCTTTTTTTAAATAAAAAAAAAGTTATGGCTTAAAAAAAACTTACGATGTTAATAAAAACTTGAAGCTTTCTCACTAAGATCATTCCTTTTCAACTTCACAATGAAAGTCCTATCTAATGCAATAAGAAAAGAAAGGGAAACAAAAGCTATACAGATTGGAAAGGAAAACACAAAATTGTCTTTGTTCGCAGATGACATGATCACTTATGTAGAAAATCTGATAGAATCAATACCAACAATAAACTCCCAAAACTAAGAAGCAGTTATAACAGAGTTAAAGTGTAAATGTTAATCACTTTCCTATATACCTGATATTAACAAATGGAATTAATATTTAGAACACATAGCATTTACATTAATGTCCCAAAACCCTTAAATATAAAGGGCTAAATGTAACAAAATATTTATAGGATCTATGTATAAAAAACCATAAAATCTGATGAACAAAATCAAAGAAGAACTAAAATAAATGGAGAGGTATTTCATGTTCATGGATAGGAAGACTCAATATTGTCAAATGTCAGTTGTTATCCACTTAACTTATAAGTTAAAATAAAAAATCCCAAGATGTTGGGGTGCCTGGGTGGCTCAGTGGGTTAAGCCTCTGCCTTCAACTCAGGGCATGATCCCAGGGTCTGGGATAGAGCCCCACATTGTGGGGGGGGGGGGCTCTGCTCAGCGGGAAGCCTGCTTCCTCCTCTCTCTCTGCCTGCCTCTCTGCCTACTTGTGATCTCTCTCTGTCAAATAAATAAATAAAATCTTAAAAAAAAAATCCCAGGATGTTATTTATTGAGTGCAAAAAATAATAATAATAATCTTAAAGATTATACAGTGAGGCAAAAGACCCAGAATGCCAACATGATACTGAAGAAGAACAAAGTTAGGAAACTGACACTATGTAACTTCAAGACTTACTATAAAGTTACAATAATCAAAGCTGTGTGATACAAGTGAAAGAATAGGTAAATAGATCAATAGAACATAACTGAGAGCCCAAAATCAAGTCACACAAACGTAGTCAACTGATCTTTGGCAGTGAAACAAAGAATACAACGGAGCCCCGACTCTTTTCGCCAAAGCACTGGAACAACAAAAAATTGAGCCTAGACACAGACCCATCACTTAAAAATAATTCAAAATGGACTTATACCTAAATATAAAATATAAAATTATGAAACTCTGACAAGATAACATAGATGACTTTGGATATGGTGATGTCTTTTTAGAAACAATAGCAAAGGCATGATCCATGAAAAAATAATTGACAAGATGGATTTCATTAAAATTAAAAACTTCTGTTCTGTGAAAGATAATAGTAAGAGAATGAGAAAATAACCCACACATGGGAGAAAATATTGGCAAAATACACATCTGACAAAGCACTGTTGTTTGAAATATATAAAGAACTCTTTAGGGTGGGGGGTTGGGTGAGCCTGGTGGTGGGTATTATGGAGGGCATGTATTGCATGGAGCACTGGGTGTGGTACATAAACAATGAATTATGGATCACTGAAAAAAAATTAAGTTAAAAAACTCTTTAAACTCAAATAATAATAATTTAAAAAAAAAAAATTCAGTTGAAATGGGCCAAAATCCTTAACAGGTATGTTACCAAAGAAGATATACAAATGGAAAATAAGCATATGATGAGATCCTCCACATCACATGTCATCAGGAAAACACTAATTAAAACAATAAGGTACCTCTACACACCTCTTAGAATAACCAAAATTCTGAACACTGACAACACAAAATGCTAGTGAGGATGTGGAACAATAGGAACTCTCATTCATTGCTGGTGGGAACACAAAATGATTCAGCCACTTTGGAAAACAGGTAAGTAGTTTCTTACAAAACTAAGCATTTTATTATCATATGATCCAGCAATCATTCTCCTTGATATGTATCCAAAGATGTCTAAATAACATCAATATGAAAACCTGCACATTGATGTTTACAATAGCTTTATTCATAATTACTAAGAGCTGGAAGGAACCAAGATGTCTTTCAGTAGGTAAATGGATTAATAAACTGAGTTATATTCACACAATGGAATATTATTCAGCACTAAAAAGAAATGAGCTATGAAGCCATGAAAGACATGGAAGGACATTAAGTGTGTACTATTTAGTGAAAGAAGACAATGAAAATCCTCTACACTTCCTGAATGCAACTATCTAACATTTTCAAAAAGAAAAAAGTGTAGAGACAATTAAAAAATTTGTAGTTTCCGACAGTTGGGGTAAGGGGAGGAGTAGAACATAGAGGATTTTGAGGACAATGAAAATAATCTGTATGATACTGTAATACTGGATAATTCCATTATATATTTGTCTGAATCTATAGGATATACAATGACTAGAGTGAACCCTAAGGTAAACTTTGACTGTTACCAGTCTGGTATAGGATGTTGATAATGGGGGAGACTAAGCAATTGTAGAGGCAGAGAATATGGAAAATCTCCATACCTTTTCTGCGTGTGACTTGAATTTCATTTTTTGTTTATGTTTTTGTTTTAATTTTAATTCCTGTATAGTTAACATTCAGTGTTATATTAATTTCAGGTGTACAATAGAGTGATTGAACAATTGCACACATCACCCAGTGCTGATCATGACAAGTGCACTCCTTAATCCCCATCTCCTATTTTATCCACCACCCCCCCACTCTCATCCCCTCTGGTAACCATCAGTTTGTTCTCCGTGGTTAAAGGGCTATTTCTTGGTTTGTCTCTCTCTCTTTTTTTTCCCTTTGCTGGTTCATTTCTTAAATTGCACATATGACTGAAATCATATGGTATTTGTCTTTCTCTGACAAATTTATTTCACTTAGCGTTATACTCTCTAGATCCACCCATGTCATTGCATATAGAAAGATTTCATCCTTTTTCTATATCTGAGTAATATTCCATTGTGTGTATATAATACATCCTCTTTTTTTAAAGATTTTATTCATTTATTTGACAGAGAGAGAGAGAGAGAGATCGTAAGTAGGCAGAGAGGCAGGTTCAGGGTGGGGTAGGGTATAGCAGACTCCCTGCTGAGTAGAGAGCCCAATGTGGGGCTCCATCCTGGGACCCTGAGATCATGACCTGAGCCAAAGGCTGAGTCTTAACCCATTGAGCCACCCAGGTGCCCCTATAAAATACATTCTCTTTATCCATTCATTAATCAATAGACACTTGGGCTAATTGGCTATTGTTAAAAATGTTGCTCTAAGTATAGAAGTGTTTATATTGAACTAGGTTTTTTTTGTGTTTTTTTTTGTTTTGTTTTTTGTTTTGTTTTGTAAATACCCTATAGTGCAATTACTGGATTGTAGGGTAGTTTAATTTTTAACATTTTGAGGAAATGCCACAGTTTTTTCTACAGTGGCTGCACCAGTTTGTATTCCCACAAACAGTGCAAGAGGCTTCCTTTTTCTCCACATCCTTGCCTAGACTTATTCTTTCTTGTATTTTTTAACTGTTTTGATGTATGTGAGGTGATAACTCATTGTTGTTTTAATTTGCATTTCCTTGATAATGAGTGATGCTGAGCCTCGTTTTATGTATCTATTAGTCCTCTGGATGTCTTCTTTGGAGAATGTTTGTTCATGTTTTTTGCCCATTTTTAATTGGGTTGGGTATAGAGTTGTATACTTTTTTAATATATATTTGGGGCACTCTTTATTAGATAGGTATTTGCAGATACCTTTTCCCATTCAGTAGGTTGCCTTTAGTCTTGCTGAATCAACAATCCTAAAATTTGTATGGAACCACAAAATACCCTAAATAACCAAAGCAATATTGAAAAAGAAAAGCAAACCTGCATCACAATTCCAGACTTCAAGTATATTACAAAGCTCCATTAATCAAAACAGTATGGTACTGGCACTAAAATAGACACATAGATCAATAGAAAAGAATACCCAGAAATAAACTGACAATTATATGGCCTATTAATCTTCACAAAAGAAGGAAAGACTATCCAACAGGAAAAAGACAATCTCTTCCACAAATGGTGTTGAGAAAACTGGACGGCTACAAGCCAAAGAATGAAACTCAACCACTTTTTTACACCACACATAAAAATAAACCCAAAATGAATTAAAGACCAAAATGTGAGACCTGAAACCATAAAAATCCTAGAAGAGAGCACAAGCAGTAATGTCCCTGACATTAGCCATAACAACATTTTTCTATTTCCATTTCTATTTCTATTTCTATTTCTATTTATTTCTATTTCTCCCCTAAGGTCGGCAAAATAAAAGCAAAACTATTGGGACTATATCAGAATAAAAAGCTTCAACACAGTGTAGGAAAAAATCAATAAAACTTAAATCTGTGTATCTTTTTAATTTTGCTGTAAATAAACCCAAAACTTCTCCAAAGAAATAAAGTCTTAAAAAAAACTATTCAGACTTTGGAAAGTAAACAAACAAAAACAAGGAAAGGTAAAGAGAAAGTTAGTTACCCTTGAGTGTAGAGGCAAGAATTTACTAACAATGGAAACTTAGGAAGGTTTTAAAACTATCCATAATATTTTATTAAATTGAACAATAGGTACAATAGTGAAGCAACATCTTTTTGGACTTGAGACCCTTATTCCCATGTGTGCTTTGGATCCTATTCCCTCCTACTTTATCAAGAAATATATTATAACAAATGTATATATTTTTCTCTTATATAGTCATTTCTCTTATAAACATCCTATTTCATACAGTGTGGGATTGTGAAATATAGAAACTAAAGCATTCTATATATTTTAACATTCATAGCACCTTGTTGTGAAAGTTACTAAAGATGTTATATTAATATGTATTTTTTTATTTTCTGCATTTTATGATTTGACATCCTAAAAAGCTTCCTGGCCAAGCAGAGATAGACCCGGCAAGGGCTACCCATTTTCTACAGTGTACTTTTCAAATACAAACCAATCAATCCAAGTCTACACTTCAGCCACCTGCTTATCTAACTGCACATCACACTCTAAGTCATCTCTGAGCCACGGATCACTAACCACAATCCACCCCTATAGCCCAAAGTTCCCAAGAATTATTCAATCTTAAGCATTTTATTCTGACTTGCTCTTTTTTCGTCACAGAAACCCCAATAAAAGCTCTGCCCTAGACTTTCCCCCTCTTTCTTATTTTCAACCACCTGACCAAAACTTGGCATCTCTCCTGGTCAGGTGGCCCTGAGTGGCATGCAGTGACTCTTTTTCTGGCACCTGTGATTATGATAAACCTCTTCTTCCTAAGCCTAGTTCTCATTTCTTCTATGGTTGCACCAACTGCACCACACCATCTTTAGGACAGATATCATATAAACATTTCTGTAGTCTTGCATTTCTTAACAATCAAATCAAAATTCTTGAAGCCTGCATGTGTAGCTCATAGCTCCTGTACTGTTTCAGTATTTTGTGTATGGTGCATGTCATATATAAATATTTCTTTACATTGGAATCAAAATAAATATTTTTCAAAATGAGTTCAACATTTTAGCCATTTTTTTTGTTATTGATGCTTAACATTTTTCCACATTTGGCTAGATTGTTTAAGCCTTCAAATCACAAGATTATTTGTTATAATATCCAGTTTCTGTACATTGTTCAAAGCATCTACATAAAATATATATATTAATATATTAATATAACAAAACCGAGCCTCTCTATGGAAATTCATGGATCTTGTCAAATTTGTTCTGGAATCAATAGATTATAAAATTAGCTCAAGATTATTTTCAGTTTGACTAAAAAGCAACTTGTTAACCTGGTAGATCCAAAATTAATGTCATTTCCTTGGAACGATGGCAATGAAAGTGGGAGGAAGAGAGAAAGGGGCTTTTCTCTTAAACCTTTGACTTAGATCAAGTTTTACCAAAATAATGTTAAGGAATAAATGGTGACCTAGTTTATTTTACTTTAATAAAAATTTGGCAGAATTGTCTAATATAGTTCCTGGTCTGATTTTAATTGTGTCTGGGAAGCTCTTATCATCCCACATAAAAATCACTTCCATGTTGCCAGATGTCCCTGCTGATTTATTTGGCAGCAAGAAGTTGCTGTGGTCTCAGACATGAACCAAGAGGGCCGACTCACCAAGTCTGCACAGACCTGATATGTGCCTTCAGAGCCCCTTTGACAGTTAGGGTCATTACAGTACATATTCCATGGGGGGAAAAGTGTTGTTATAGAAAACACTATGACAATACTTGACAATAACAGTGCTATGGGGCCTGAATATTGATTCTAAATTCTACATTATCTAAATATATGTAGAAGAGGGCCACAGTACAGTTATCAAGAGAGTCAATTACTCGAGGTGCAAAGGAAACTTTACTTTCATTTTGATCTATGTGATACTGAAGCATATTTTTTCAAATAAACACAAAAGTTCAAAGCTATATCAAGTACTATGTCTTGAAAAAGTGTCAAAAACATGGAGCAAACTAAAGAGCTTACCTAACTTCAACTACCAATAATTTCAAAAATAAAAATCTGAATTTTTCAGTATAGATAAGGCTTTGTTTAAAAAGAAAAACAGAATGGTGAATTCTGTGAAAGCAGGAAGAACCTACCCCTTTCTTTTTCCCCATTCCCAGACCTTGGTTTATAACACAAATCATAAGAAGTAGTTATACTGAGTCCCAACCACAAGTGACCTCTGGCTTTCACCTGCAGAGACTTCTGCTCTAGGCCTCATGGGACAGAAGGAGTGTAAGCCTACATGCAGCTCAGGTTTATGCTTATAAGCCAAATAATTGGTGAGTTTGGCCAATATTCAAGTTCATTTCAAAGCATTAAATCAAAGTGTTGCAGGTTTGGTTCCAACATTTCAGAATGCCTATAGCAGTGAATTACAAATCAGTCACCTTCTTTCCCCTGTAATCAATCTAATCTAGGTGACAGAAACAAAGTAGCACCAGGACCTGGCCTGAATGGCAAAAATAAGCCAAAGAATTAGCACAGTAAATTTCACTGTTAATAGCTCTTCTGAGGAAAGAGGGGGTACTGAAAAAGGAAAGGAAATAATGCAACAAAGAAGACACTTGGAAGAGAAAGAAAAATCATTTCAGTGTAGAATTGGAGAGAAAGAGCGGGAATAGAAAACAGAGGGAAAGTATCTTAACACACCCCAAAGATAGGCCAAATTGTAAGACAGTTGGTAGAGCGTCTTGAACTTGAAAAAAAAAAATTAATAGAAGAAGAGAAAACAGAAGAGACAAGAAACAAATTGGAGTAAATGTGCATTTCCCCAAGGATATATTAGAAGCAGAAGCTTACAGGAAGAGATCTTTGAGGAAGGTGGGAGATGCTGGCTGTGCCAAAAACCAGAAGAATGTCTGAAAGCCTGAGACATTAACTCTTTGGTTTTTAAACACTGAAAACACTGAAGTTATTAGTTGGAGAAAAAAAAATTTTTTGTTAAATAGATAAATATCTTTTTAATTAACCAGAGATAACACTGAAATATATCAAGGGGGAATAAATGTCAATTATACTTTCCAGATCAAGACCATTTTGATAAAATTATAATCTCTAGCACATCAACTCATAGAACTTGGAGAATATTCAATTAAATCTGATTTTTTTTATATAAATAAAAGGCAGATGTGAGGAAACTCTAATAAGCAAATGCATTACACTTTCTTTTTTCAAAACACAAATTGGGATGTCTTGATTAATAATGACACCAGCCTCTACTTAGAGTCTGCAGAGGATAATTTTTTCAGGTAAGAGGGTTTACTAATGCTGCTACATGATGCCAAATGGATTTTGGTCTAAGAGTCAGGAGGGGTGGGTGGAGGTGGCTGGGGAAATGGAAAGGTGATGATCTTAACTAATGAAAGGCATACAAAGACAAGACTCTTAGCAATTCAAGCTTTCTGAAGCACAGACGAATAACAATGCTAACTGAAAGAAAGTAACATACAAGCATATGATATGCTAGAACTTACTGCCCTATCTTTAAAATGACATTGTTAGACATTTCACTTTTATGAAAAACAAAGATCAGGGTTTTTTTTCCCCCCTATTCTCCATGTAAAAGTCCCTATTACTATTAATTAAAGCTGGAACATTTCATCTTTTTATCTGACAGATTCTTCTACTATGCTATAGAAAAGAACTTAACTCAGGAAAATGTACAGCCTTCTCCACTGTTTCTAAATAATCATGACTCCATAGATTATCTTCCAGGCTCTGTGAGGAACAGAAAGCTTTTCCTAGTATGTGTGGGGAGGTGGGAAGAGGGAATTCTGAAGCAGGCTGAAGGCAATTTTTCCCCCAGCTCTCATGTGACTTTTAAGAGCCAGCCGGTCTGGAAAATGTTGAATTTGTTTTTAGGAAAGGTAAACACTGCCAAAATCAACAAGTTCCTTCCTTAGGGGGCTGTAGAGAAAATTGGTCTGCAGATTAAGACAGTTCAGACAACTTATGTTGGAGTAGAAGTGAACCCCTTTGGCACCCAGGTTTCACCCCAGAACTGTATTAGAAACCTGATAAATCTCTGTTGGAGGAATTACAAACTGTGTACTCCAGAGGTAAAGGAAATTAAAATTGATCTCTTCTATAAATATCTTAGACAAAGCGATTTTTTTTAAATGAATAAGTAGGCCAGGAGGCTTAGTGAATTGAATTAAATGGTTCAGCCACATTGACTAGATTGCTTGTTCTGTGTGACTTAACTGACTAGACCTATATAAAATGGTTTCATAGGTGATTGGTTGCAAGTCAACAGAAATGTTTTGATTAAAATGGAATGGCTAAACATTTTCTCCATGTTATACAATTAGGGCTGCCAAATAAAAATGCAGGGTACTGGCTACATTTGAAATTCAGATAAACAATAAATAATTTTTTAGAATAAGCATGTCCTACATATTGCATGCAACATACTTACACCAAAAAATTATTCATTGTTTATCTAAAATTCAAATGTGACTGTACATCCTCTATTTTTATTTGTTAAGTCTGGCAAACTCACCTATAACACATATAAAATAGAGTATGTGTTTTTTATACTCCCACCCCGAAAAGCACACTGAATTTTATTTGAGTCAGTATAGCCAATACCTATGTATAGAACCCTAAAGATTAAGTATTATTTATGAGAGGAAAATCCAGGCGGAGTTTTCTAAGAAATTAGTTATAAGAGTTACTTTAGGGAATTGAATCGCCTGAGTTTTCTTCTAGGTTGCATTTTATAACCGTCTGGGGAATTTTAAAAATCCCTATGTCCAAGCAGCAGCTCAGACCAATTAAACA